>NC_067481.1:8911185-9511185 GCF_947179515.1 Apodemus sylvaticus | reverse complement strand
GGCCTCTGACAGCCACCATCGGAGGTCTCTGGCTGGCTCAGCCATCAGCGGGTTCTCTCTGTGTGTTTTCTTCCCTTCTCCTATCTGGCGCTTTCAGCCCTCACAAAGAAGCTAACCCACTCAACTTCCGGGTTCATGCAAAGTTAAGACTGCCAATCACACAGAGCCAGAGAAAATAAAGTCTCGTTTTGAAGATCCGCTGTCAGTGGCACTCAAAAGACGAGTCTCTCTCGGGGACCACCACAGGGCATCTGAAACGTCCAACCTTATGTGTTAACAGAATTCCTCAGGCCATCTACAAGGTCCCCACAGAAACATGGTGGACTCTCTCAGTCTCTCAGGATCCACCTTTTAACTATGCAAGTGAGCAGACCTGAGTTCAGATCCCTACCACTTATCTTCAAATCCAGGCATAGCCACGTGTGTGCCTTTATGGGTGCACTGGAAGAGAGGGGCAGAAGTCACAGCCTGGCATTCCTGGGGACATGCTAGGGAGTCACTTCAGTTATTCCCAGCATGCAAGCGGGAAACCCAAAGGCCATATATGAGGCAGCTGACATTCACAAGGGCTGTGGGAAGAAATGGGCTCTTCTGTGTCTCAACCCTGGTGAGCTGCCTGGTTGGACTTACCCTGAAATCCGAGAACCTAAACGTTCACATGGGGACACATAATTACTGGACTACCGATGACTCCCCACACGAATAAGTCAACCTTTGCTGTACCCACCACATAAAAGCCCAGCATCGCCCTGCAGGGACCAGCACAACAGACAGCTATCCTCTGACATCGGAGACCCTTACTTCATCCTCACACACTATAAGAGGCCTGCCTCAGGGTGATGACCGCTCCTGCTGCCTTAGCTGCAGCACTACTACAAAACGTCACAAGGCCAAAAGGGACCCCTCTGAGGAGCAAGGTGGCTACAGGACTGAGGCCACAGGTGACACCACAGGCGTGTGCATCCCTGCCATCCCACTCCTGTCCCCTGCCACCCTGGCAGTGTCCCTGCTCCATTCCAGGACAAGTGCACACTCGGGATGCTTCCGGCTGTGTGTCTTGTTGACAGCCCCCCTACAAAAGCAAGTCAAACTATGACTGGGAGAATGACCCAGTGGGCAGGAATGTTTCTGTTCAAAATACCAAGACCTGAGTTCAGATCCCTGGCACCCACATGTGCATGAAAAGCCAGGCACGTGTGTACCTGATACCCCTGCAATATGGGGGATAGAAACAGGGGAAGTGTGAGGGCTTACTGACCAGCAAGTCTGGGAAGAAGCAGGGCTCAGCAGAAGGAAGCCACCAACCATGAGCTTCAGGTTCTGGGAGACGTCTCGAATCAAGGGAGTGTGGAGAGTGACAGACCAAGGCCGCCCAGTGTCCCACTCTGGCCACCATGCACTTGTACCTACACATTAGTGTGCACATTACACATATGCACATATACTACCACCCTTCCACACACAAAGACACAGTGCTAACACCCGTAGCCATTTCAGAAGCTGTTTCTGTCCAGCTTCAGGGTATCTATCGGTGATTTTTGTTCTCTTGCTTTCAAGGTTGGTATGGATCTATGGTAACTGACTTCACTGCGGCATCCCCACCCCTCCCCACCCTCCATGTGTGTGGGGGGAGAGGAGGGGAGTCCACGTTTCTTCCTCAAACTACTGCAAGTTCTTCTTCTCTGAATGACAAAACTTGTTTCTCCATGCTGACATAGTGAAATACACCGTTCTGACCCTTGGGGCTTTGGAGAAAAGAAAAGAAAACCTCAACCCTGCCCAGCTCACAAGATTTTACAGAGCAGATTATAATCCCTGGCCTCCCTCTCTTCCTTGTGAGTCACAAACCAGCTGCTTCCAGACAGGGCTGATGGCTGCAGAGAGGAAATTTTCTCACAGAATCCACAAAGGACACGAACAGAGCTTTTCCCTGAGGGGCAAGTCAGTGGACAGTCTCACCAGGCCTGCCCATGGCCTCTTCTGCCACTGTGTCCTTTCCTCCTGACCCACAGGGATTTGCACAGCCTCCAGGTCCCTGCCTCTCAGGACAGACACTTTCTGTCCAACCGGTTCTGCTCATTATTTTTGTTTCAGGGAGGATTGTCACCAAGGAGATGTCCTGGTGTCACAGGCAGGAGGGGGAAAAGAAACCCACCTGCAGTCAACCCTTAATCCCTTAAACCAAAGCCTGTCAACAAGTTCCAGCCCCTGAGAAGGGGAAACAGGGACAGTGTTTTCTGTCTGTCCTAAGTCAGAAAAGAAATAAAAGCCCACTCGAGGCCACTAGAGCTGTGACTACCATCCACAAGGGCAGCTCGGCCCAGGGCATGTCCCCAAGGTTCTGTACATTGCGCACAGCCTTGGGAAATTGGCTCGATGTGTGTTTTCCTTTTCCAAAAGAGCGTGGCAGGGAGGAAACAGAAAGCAGAGTCTGTGATTAAGAAAAAGGAAAAGTGGTTTTTGAATGTGATTCAGGTCGCTCCCCCATGACCCAAGGAGCCGCAGGGCACATGCACCTCCTACCAGGGCAGCGCAAGCCTTCTCTGTTTGCTATGCCCACAGCCTGGCCAGCCTTCCTATCAGGTATCAGGTCCTCTATGGAGAGGTGGGTGGAGCAACGCCAACCAAGCCGGGTTCCTGGGTATTAGCTTAAGCACTAAGTCCACAAGCATTTGGGCTGCTTGAGAGGAACAGACACAGTCTGGACGCTGGGAGCGCTCTCATAGGGCAGGAGGAAATGACGACGTTACCTCTTCCAGGAGGAACCTCATGGTGCCCTGGGGAACTATCATCACAGACCCACACTGCAGACAATGGACTCCCTAAGATGACAGCTGACAAACAGGAACTGTAATGGTGGCTTGTCATTTTTAAGATGGTTTGCTTTCCTTACGTAAGCACCGTGCTCAATGTACGCGGCGACAGCCACACAACGAGCATCACAGATAGGTGGTCTCCCCCAGCCAAGCCACGTTCCCAGTCCACACACCACACCAGCCACCCTTATCCCTGTCCCGGCTTTTTATCTAATTGTTCCTGTTGTGGACTCTGTATTTGTCCCCCTTTTGCCTTAGTTATCAATGGAGATGAGATATTTTAAAATGTTTTTGGGTCCTGACTAGACCAGGAAACGGGGGACAGCCAGAAAGTTATCAGTAAGGGAACATTGCAGGTGGAGAAAACATACAATTTTCAAAGAGAGCTAGGTGTGTGAGCACACATCTGGAGTAACAGAACTTTGGGGGTCTGGGGCAGCAGGAACTGAAGTTTGAGACTAGTATAGGCTATGCAGCAAGTGTAAAGCTAGCCTGGGGCACATAATGAGATGGCCCCCTCCCCGTCTCAAAGACACAGGGTAGAATTATTGTTCATTGGTACAGCGGCTGTCAAGCATGTCCAACACTAGCAAGCCAAAAAATAAAAAGTCTAGTATGCACAGATGAAAGGTTTAATGGTTTGGGATGGTTCATGGGGAGAGAGAAGGGTGCTAAGCGGTGTGTGGTGACTGGGATGGCTCTGCATGCTCACACTGCTGAGGAGGTCTCCTCCTCGTCTTGCATGTTACTCAGGCAGCAAGAGAGCCAGGGGAACAGGCAGAAGTTGTCAGAGCCCCGAGGCTGACGCTCGGGAGAGCCTCAGCAGGCTGCACAGGGCTGGCCTTGCCCCTCTGAAATCCATTGAGGATGGCCAGCCCGTCCAGCCACGTGACATGAGAGCACATGCCAGACGAGTGGGAATCACAGCTGCGCACAGAGCGTCGCATGAAACTTGCATGTTTGCGCCGTGACTGGAAGGAAGATCGTTGAGAAAAATGTATGGACGGGCAACCGAGCTACCACAACGCTCCCTTCTTCCCATGAATGAGCTCCTGAGAGTTCTTGATGTCCTGGAAGGAACCAGAGGCAGAAGCTAATAATGAGGGTTCCAGATCAGAGAGACAGACAGACAGACGTGCACGTATGCACATATGCACACAAAGTAGACAAACCCTTACATGCACACATGAGCTTTCATGTACATAGGACATATACATTTATATATGCATAACAGACAGACAGACAGACACACACACACACACACACACACACACACCATTTACACTGCACAAGGAGGATATCCCTCACCTTTGATTTGGCTGTCTCATCCTGAGATGCTTGGGTGTGACCCCTGGGAACGAGCTCAGAGGCCACACGTGGATGAAACTCCTTGCCCAGTGACAATGATGTCATGTCTCCTGGGCACTGGCTCCCTTGGGAATGTGTGAGTGGGCCCCCTGGGGCAGAGAGCAGCTGGGGGTGGGGGAGGGGTGATTCATCAGCCCTGCTCCCGGCCCTGTTCTGCCCATTACTCAGCCTCCCTTCCGAGCTCACACCTGAGGCTGCTCTGTAGACGGGTCTGCCAACCATTGCTCTAAGCAGAGCATTTATTTGGTGGGCAGCAGTGGGGACTTGGGGCCACCTCGTCTCCATCCCTGCCTCTCTCTTCTGTCACACGCCCCCTCAAAAAAAAAAAAAAAAAAAAAAAACAACAAAAAAAAAAACCCTGAAAGAACAGATCGAGGTAGGGGTGACTGAGGCAAGAAAAATGTTCCCTCTGTTGAAACCCATGAATCACCACTCGCTCTCTCGCTCGGGTGGCCTCCGTTAAATCAGAATGACACCTGCACTTAACTCCTACACCCCAGCCCTCAGCTCTGCTGCTCCGGGAGGGTCTTGGCTACCTTGCCTCCTCTCAATGACAAAATACAACGAGGCAGAGTATCAGCCAACACGTGCAACCAAAGTCCTACTTCTCAAGCATGTCTGTGTCTACACATGTATCCCTCTGGTAAGAAGGGAGAGAGTGGGGCTCAAAGACTGTTCCTCTCCTGCCCACTACTGTTCGAACGGCCCAGTGCGGAATCTATATGATACCAGGAGTGAAATATGGGATTTCTAAGAAAACGCTATTAGCATCATTGTAAGACTTCCCCAGTTGAATGCTCTGTCCTAGATTCTATCAAAGAAAAAAAAAAATAACAGAGGGGTGGGAAGACTGCTCAGTGGCAAGAGCACTTGGTACACAAGCATGAAGCATGAATCCCAGCACTCACATAAAAAGCTAGGTGGGCGTGGCCGCCTTCATTTAACCTTGGGACTGGCCATGGAGGCAGAGACAGGAGGATCCCTGGAGTTTGCTGGCCGCCAGTCTGGCTCTAGATTCACTGAGAGACCCTGACTCAGGAAATGAGACAGAGAGTAACAGAACAGGACACCTGAAGTCCTCCTCTCACCTCTTGAGGGAAGGAAGATTTTTTTTTTCCCTTTAATTTAGCAGGTGAATTCATTGTCAGTTCACCAAAACAGGTTGCAGGTTGGTTCTGGCCCCGAAGCCCATTTGTCAACCACTGGTCAAGAATCAGATACCTAAAAGGAATCTCTCTGAGAGTTTTCTTTTGAAAGGAATACAATTGTCACCTTAATAATGCTTGGGTGTATGAACAGATGCAACACTGGAAAACTTAGCATTCTCAGATTAACACGGGAGAGAAGCAAATACTGTCGCTGATTTCACAGGCCTGAGACTTACGAGAAGACCATGGATTTGCCAAGTTCCCATAGGAAGAACTTAAAGCCAGAGAGTCTAACTTCGGGGACACAAGGCTGTGGATAAGCACCACCCTTACAGGGTATCGAGGAGAAGTGGGTGGCTATAAGGGTTCAGAGAAGCCACTACCACTGTGCTTTGTGGAGTAGTTTGGAGAACCCTCCTGTCAGAAGGGGGTGCCACCTCCTGTGGCAGTTCCTCCCCCAAATATTTTATTCCATGGCTCCAATGGCCTCCCAGGATTGGGTGGGGAGGGAGTAGGTACGTCTGAGAAGTTAACTGAGGTTGAGGGGTAAGTAAGTGGGGACATGCACAAGCCTGAGACTGCTGGTTTCAACTCCAAGGGATAGATGGACCCACTGCCCAGTGAGGTTCTCACCCGGCTTCTCAGTAGAGTTTCTGCTCCCTGTGCTCCCATTACACGGACCCTTGGCCTTCAGATAGTCCATGTCTGTCCCTCCTTAGCCTCCGCTGCCCAGGCTAGACACAAAATGCCCCCCATATTGGGTCTCGCTCCTGCTGCCACCCAGACAGAATTCCACTCCAAATAGGGCCCCCCAGAGAAGAGACATGGGTGGTGGCTTTTGGGTTTAGGCCCACTGCCCGATTTCCTTTCCACCCTGGGCACCGAGGTACCTCTGGGCAGAAGATCACCCTGCCTGGCTGCCTCCAGCCCCGCCACACCCAGAGGAAAGCTGTGGGTCCTGGACAGAAACCCAACCAGAACCGGGGAGAGCTGTCTGGTTCAGCGGCCCTCTGCCCTCCAGACAGGCATGCAGGCTTCCTAATCCTCGGGACTTCAGGAAAAGAAGGCCAGACCTCCTGGGCAAGCGCTTGCTCTCTCAGAGGGTGCACAGACAGGAGGCAAGCTTTTCATTATGTAAAAAGCACTTGGCTCCTTCCTCTCTCTCTCTCTCTCTGCATCCTGCTAGCAATTTTGTATCCGGTTTGGGAATTCCAGAAACATCTGCAATTGTCTTTTGTCCAACCACACATATGCAGGCTGAAGGGCTCAGTCGGTCATGTTACTACCTGTAACACCCGAGACACAGAAAAGCCTGGGCACCAATGGCAGGATTGCACCTGCCCCCTCCTGCAGAGACCAGGCACTTCTCAGAAGCACGGTGAGGGATACCTGGATGGGAGGAATGGTTGGCACTTTACAAGTCTTCTAATAACACAGACAGCACCAGCCCAGCACCCCCGCCACACCCCCCTTGGCTTTGTGTGGCAAGGGCAGGAGAGACTGGAAAGGGTGAGTCTGGGCTACATTCAAGATCCAGTCACAAGCAGGCTACCACTTCCCTTCTTCCTCAATGGTCCAGTCAGCCCCAGTGACTTCACACAGACCTGTTAGTTGGTTGCTATGACTATTTTAAAAACAAACAAACCCTCTGCCCTTCCCCCCCCCCACAAAAAAAAACAGGGTTTCATGTAGCCCAAGTTACCCTGAATTTGCTGCATAGCCAAGGCTGGCCTAAAGTTCCTGGTCCTCTTGTTTGAGCATCCTGAGTTTTGGGATTAAAGAAGTGTACAACCATGTCTGGCTCAGAAACACACTCTAGACTGTGAGCACCCTAACTGTAAGGGACCTTCGTCTCCAGGGTCAGATTCCCTCCTCCTGACTCTCTGGTCTTAAATTCAGTCAACACCTAGTCTTAGTATCTCAATTAAGCGGCACATGTGCTATGTCTTGGAGACTTAAGAAAAGACACTCAGTACTTAAGCATGGGCTATGAACATTCATGGTTATTATCAGAGCTCAGCTCAGCATTTATCTTCTCCCAACTCTTCAGCTACGGGTCCACTCAAAGTTATCTCTCACTGGATACAGATGTACATCCCCAGTCCCCACAGGGCCACCCCTGTGCTCTCGCCTCACTCAGAGTGACAATGACATATAGTCTTATCAGTTTTCTTGTTTATGGGTTGTCGTGGTTGACACTTAACTGTACAAGATTTAGGGTCCTCCAGAGACAAAGCTCTGGACATGTCTGTCAGGGAATTTCTAGGAAGGGACTGAAGGCAAGAGAGAAGAAGTGACATGCCCAAGGGCATACAGCTCCTCAGGGGGACAAACCTACTTCCTGTCAGCCCTGCGAGTACACCCACATTCCAGAAGGGGCCCTGTGCACACAGAAGAAAAGACCCCATCCACGGTCATCACAGTTTCAACCATGGGTGCGCTCATTTCCTTCTGTGGATAATCCAAGTCTTCCCCAAAGTGCTCTTCAGGGGACTACGGGGCAACAGAAATGATTAAAGGTGGCTAGGAATGAGGATGAAACCAGAGGGAAAGTTGTGATAAGCCCAAGGAGGTGGCACTTTTGCGGCTCCTGAATTCTACAGTCGTGGGGGGCAGAGACATGAAGTCTGACTTTACAGGGTCCAGGAAGCCAAGACAGAGATGCAGGGTTTCACATGAAATACCCACCGTTTAAAACACTGGCAGCCAACCCAAAGCATTTTAGTACACTGTACAAGTTAAGAACTAAACACACCCAAACTTGGGCCTCTGGGACTCTGGTTTGTGAAACCAGCCCCCCAGGAATGTCTTTCTGGTTGGAAGATCTCTTTTGGAGGCAAAGAGAAGCATACCCAAGATCCTGAGATTGGGAGCAACTTCGGATCTGAACACAGCTTTTCTAGCATATGAAGGAACTTTCTGACTGGGAGGTGATGTCAAGTCACCTAAGAAAACATCTATTTGCCGGGTGGTGGTGGCACACGCCTGTAATCCCAGCATTCTGGGAGGCAGAGCCAGGAGGATTTCTGAGTTCGAGGCTAGCCTGGTCTACAGAGTAAGCTCCAGGACAGCCAGGGCTACACAGAGAAACCCTATGTCAAAAAAACCAAATCCAAAAAGAAAAAAAAAAGAAAAAAAAGCCAAAGAAAACATCTATTCCTGGATGCACAAGGCCCACATTAGCCCCACTCAGACTTGCAGGGCATGCTGGGGAAACCAGATAGCAGAAAGAAGCCGGTGGTGGCATTTCTAACGAAACTCTCTCCAAGTATCCTTCTCAAGTAACCATGGTCCTGATTTGAGAGTAATACCAAAGACAATAAATAAAGAATGGAACCCCTGCGGCCGCCAGCTCCAAGTCATTCTCTGATTGAGCATCCTAAAATTCAGACAGGCGTACCCAGGAGAAATGACCCTCGTTATCAGGGCCGGCCCATCTCCCACTTCCCGTCCTATCCCATCCATAAAACACAGTTGATTTACAGAGTCCTAGGGAGGGAACCTCTCGCTTCCCCTCTGCAAAATTTATTTCTCTTTAATGGGCTGCCATGCCTCCTCTCCATCCTCTCTCATCCCTCCCTCTGAGTGTGTTGGCTCTCCATCTCCCGCCTCTGCTCTCTTCTCGGAGGACAGGCCGCCCGTCACTGTGCAGAAATGCTTCAAAACTAAACAAAACAAAACAAATCCAGAGGAAGCTGCCTTCAACCCAGGCCTGGCAGACACAGATTGTTTCAGCCCCCACCTGGCTTTTATTGGGGGAAAAATACTTATTACAGGGAATAAGGTTGGCCTTCAGATGAAGAATGGAAATGTGGCTCGGAGTGTGGCTGGGCCCTGGGGATGAGGCCGTGAATTCCCACAAGGGAGACACAAATGATTTATGTTTCATGCGCACAGCTTGGGAACTAATGGAGGCTGGGATCTATAATTAGACAACCACTGCAATTACTTCAAATTCCTACCCTTTCTTACTCCCTCCCCATGCTTGTCTTCCCAATAAGCAATTGCCTGAACCCCGGAGGCAAGAGGTTAGACAGGGAAGGAAGGGCTTAGACGTTACATGCCTGTCTATGAAGGGTCCTGCCTCTGCCTAGGAAAACGTCTCCTCCCTCCTGAGGAGGGGAAGGGAAAGAAAGAAAAAAAACCTCGGTGCAAATAATTACAAACACTTGTCTGTCTGTTGTTCTTTCCAAAGCTTTTTGATTGGCATTCGCTCATTCGATCCCTTGCAACAACTTCTGCTTGGTCCCTAAGGTTCCACCAACAAACAAGGAACTGAGGCCCGGAGTTCATCCCCAGGTGACACAGCTAGAGGGGAACAATTTTGATCCCCATATCCTATTTGATGACATCCATATCTTTCAAGGTTGTCTGAATTCAGAAGGTCAAGCAGACAGAAATCATTTGTCTCATCAAATAAATGAAGAGCTTGCTGCATAATCCTGAGGACCCATGTTCAGATCCCTAGCACCCACATAAAAGGCTGGGTAGGTACGGAGCACTCACATCCATAAAGACAGGAAATACACCACACACACACACACACACACACACACACACGGAACAAAAAACAAGTATAAATTTCAAATGACATTTTGAGAGTCTAGCTCAGATGACTTTGGGACAAAAAGAGCCAAGTGTGTATTCTGCTAAGTCACATTTTATTTTCAATAACAGAAGAAATCTCCTGGCTCCTCCCCCATGGCATCCCAGAATTCTGTCCTTTCTCCTCCCTTGGGGCCCCAAATGCCTTTCAATTGTTGCAGTGACTCACTGTACAAAGAGAGCCATTGTGCAGAGACTGTCAGGCATGATAGATTCCAGATCACCCATAGCTCTGGACAAGATCCCCGGAGGCCAACTAATCCAGATGGTTCCCTTGAGAAGGACTAGGGCTAAGGGGAAAACTGGGCTGAGGTCCTCAGCCCTAGGGACCACCTCAACCTACTCAGAAAGAAGGTTCTCCATGTCTTATGTGCTGCTGCAGTGGGACTGGACGGAGGACCATGTCCACTCTGGGAAGCAAGACCAAGTCTGTGAAGTGAAATGAGCATGTTTGAAGAGGCCAGACACACACACAGTGTCAGAATCTGACCATGCCAGCCTTGGCCTATACGAAAGCAAGTAAGACCAGGTCTCTGGCTAGAGGACTCCACCCACATTTAACAAGGCCAGCGTAGACCTCGGGCTTGGTAGACCAGTAGGCTGTTCCCACTCCTATGAAAATGTTCTTGCTGGGTACTCACCTACTGGAGGCACCAGGGACTTCTGACTGTTCCCTTTCACTTCACTCATTCAAGCAACTTTCTGGCCCCATCTGCAAAGACTGGTCCATCACTACTGCCTTAGAAATACAGAAGTGAGTCCTGAGCTGAATCTTACCTAGCCCTTTGCAGGGTATGATAGATTCCTTGGAGAGAATAAAATGCGACCCTTCTGGTGCTAAAGAGATGATGGCTTAGTAGGTAAAGTGCAAGTCTATGTCTACAGCACTCACGTAAATTCTCAGTATGGCAACAAGGATCTATTGCTATGGGAACCAGAGGTGTGGGGACAGATAAATCCCAGAGGAGTTGCTGCCCAGTCCCCCGACAACATAGCAAACTCCACGTTCAGTGAGGAACCTAGTTTCAGAGACCAGTGATATGGCTCCGTGGGTAAAGGTACTTGCTGCCAAGCCTGATGACCTGAGTTCAATGCCCAGGATCTACACGGTTCAAAAGAGAGAACCAACTTAGGCAAGTTGTTCTCTGGGCTCCATACATGGGGCTGTGGCAGGTCTGTGTGTGTGAGCTGATACAAAGAAAGAAAGAAAGAAAGAAAGAAAGAAAGAAAGAAAGAAAGAAAGAAAGAAAAAGAAGGAAGGAAGGAAGGAAGGAAGGAAGGAAGGAAGGAAGGAAGGAAGGAAGGAAGGAAGGAAGGAAAAGAAAGAAAGGAAGGAAGGAAGGAAGGAAGGAAGAAAGAAAGAAAGAAAGGAAGGAAGACAGACAGAAAGAAAGAAAGACAGAAAGACATACAGACAATAGAAGATACTGGGCATTAACCTCTGGCCTCTACCTATACAAACAGGCAAACCTGCAAACATTCATACATATACACCAATACCCCCACACACTTGAAACAGCCAGACCCCTGCCAGAGAAGTACGGCTCAGAAAGTTCTGATTCTTATCTTGGCCGCTTAGTTCAGTTTCTTCCCTCCTGGGCAGCACACCCAGCCCTCCATGAGGCAGCAGCAGGGAACCGATTCTATTGTCAGGTGGATGCCCAGAAAGCCATGAGAGAGGCACTAACTTTATACAAGGTAGTTACTTAATCACTTATGGACTTAAGTGTACCCAAGGGTTTCTGCAGAGCTCTTTTGGAGAGGAAATTCTGGAACAGTCAAAGGAAAGATTCTCTTACAGAGTTTCCAATCTTGTACTTACTAATGTTGTAAGCTCGTTATTTTGTATGTGTTCATGTGCATCCATGTGTGTGCAAGTGTGTGTGGGGGCTGTGTGTGTGTGTGTGTGTGCGCGCGCGCGCGCGCATACGCATACAACATCAAATGCTATTCTTCGGACATCAACCACTTTTAAAATCTTATTTATGCAGAGCCTCTCACTGCTCTAGAGCTCACTAAGCAAGCGACGTTGGCAGGATAGCAAGCTCCAGCGGTCTGTCTGCTTCTGCATCCCCAGTTCTGGGGTTATAAACTCCCAACAGCATGCCTGCTTTTTATTCAATGTGAGCTCTGTGGCTAGAACTTAGGTTCTCAGGCCTGCAAGGCAAGCACTTTTCAGCTGAGCTTGCTCATTCTCTTTGGCAGAAGGAAGGTCTGTCTTGTGTGTTAGAGAAAACTCAGTAATATCTCTGGCTCATGGGATGCCAGTTGCACCCTCTCCTCCTTGACAGGAAGCAACCAAATATGTTTTCAAACATTGCCATGCGTCCCATGGGGGAGAGGCGGGAACTGATCAATTCTGGCTGATACCACTGACCTGCTGGTAGAGGCATGGCTATAGTCCAGGGGACCCACCAGATCACCCCTCCTGGGCAGCAAGACTGAAAATGGGGTTTTCTAGAAACCTTAGGGTGACCCAGCAAGGAAGCACAATGACTTCCTGCATCCAGACAAGATCAGCCTTCTAGAGTCCAATCCTTGGCGGAGGCAGAAGAAAAAGATCCTGGGGAAATGAAAGCTAAACTCAGACACCGTTCAGATGCCAGGAACAGGTTCCAAGCCCTCACCTAGTAAATAAGATGAACCTGTCCTTGCTGGGTTTGTGCTTCTGGGTCCTTCCTGGCCAGCAGCACTCTTAACTCCAGCGCACCCAACCCACACCTCCCTTTGTCCTTTCTAAGGAAAGATCTCTTTAGGTTTCATTTCAGTACAAAAAGAAAAACAAGCCTGAAAAGACCAGAGCTGCGGGCATTTACTTGGGTAGGCAAAAGCATGGCTTCTAAAGCAATGATTCTCAACCTACAGCCTGCAACCCCTTTGGAGGTCAAATGACCCCTTCACAAGGGTCAAACATCACACATCCTGGATATCAGGCATTTACATTATGATTCAAAACGGTATCAAAAATAACACATACGAAGCAGGAATGAACAACTGGGGAGGTCACCACAACATGAGGAACTGTGGTGCTAAAGGCTCACAGCATTAGGAAGGTTGAGAATCTTCTAATGGTCTAAAGCCATCCTGAGGCTTTGGTGGGATTGGAACCTTGATTAAGACACTAGGAAAATGGGGGGAGGGGGGTCCTGACAATTTCTGACAAATGAAGAAAGTACACCATGTGTGAACAGGACTGCCCGGTGGGATGCAAGCTCTATTTTGTGTGTTCATTCCTTTCTAAACAGAAAGGGAGAACCCCAAAGAGGTGAGGAAGCAGGAGCCTCTGGGTTCAGGAGACAGACCTTGCCTGCAGGGAGCACCAGAGGAGCCTGGCTGGTGGCAAGTACTTGTCAAAGCAGTAAAGGATATGGCAGGCAGGGAGGGGACCCCATGGTGCTCCACCTTGTCCTGTTTGTTATGTATTTCTTGTCAAAGCAGTAAAGGATATGGCAGGCAGGGAGGGGACCCCATGGTGCCCCACCTTGTCCTGTTTGTTATGTATTTCTCTTCTGCATGCAGAGAGGAATCTAGGTCCATAATGCAATTACTTCACCTTCCTCTCTTGACCCACAATGTCCTGGGCAGAAGGTACCAGGAGGGCTACACAGAGAAATAAACAAAACTGATTACAGAGACATAGGCAGACATGGAACACACAGGGCACCCCAGACTCTGGGGGAAAATAAGCATTTTATCTCACTGATGATTTTTTTGTTTTGTTTTTGGTTTGGTTTGGTTTGGTTTGGTTTTTTAGTACAAGGTTTCTCTGTGTAGTCTTGGCTGTGTAGTGCCAGACTGGCCTCAAACTCAGAGATCCGCCTGCCTCTGCTTCCTGAGTACTGGGATTAAAGGTGTGTATCACCACCACCCAACCTCACTAATGATTTTGTATGAATTACCTGTTAAGGCTCAAACAACCAGGAATATGCTGGACTTTATATACAAACTCTGTTGTTAAAATTGGTTTTAAAGGCCAATGAGATGGATTGGAAGGTAAGGGAGCTGGCAATGAGCCTGACACCCTGAAAACAGTCCCCAGAAAGGGGGGGAGGGGAAGCCTATTCCTGAAAGTCACCTTCTGACTTCCACACACAGTTACACGTTTGCCTTCCCTACTCTTTACACACACACAAGTAAATGAATAAATACCAAAAAAAAAAGGGTAAAAATTAAGAATAAAATGGGTTTTGTTTATTTCCTTTCTCTTCCTTATTTTTCATTTTTGTTATTTATTTTGATAGTTTTTTGAGGCAGAATGTTTCCTTGCAGCTGGACTGGCCTGCTATTCCCTATGCGACCCAGGCAGGCCCCGGGCTACCTAATGAGCCTCTTACAAGGCTTTTTTCTCCTTTGAATGTGGCTATCAGGAAGTTGAACGAATAGTGTGGTACTTCATATCTAAGGGAGCGGCTGCTGTAGGCTGAGCTCACAGAAGCTATTCGGTGCCCTCTGCTTCTTCTCCTAGCTGAAGACCTTCCTAGACTCTCTGGGCCATTTCTGGAACTCTTGCAACCTGCCTGCATTAGTTCAACTGTCTAGATCTCACACACACACACACACACACACACACACACACACTCGCGAGCACGAGCACGCGCACACGAACACACACACACACACGTACACACGTACACACGTACACATGCTCACTCGTACGCACACTCTGACGCTTGCATGCACCCCCACACAAAGTTGGCTTCTGTGGGAATCCCTCGTTCCATCAAGCAGTCCACAAAGCTCAGTTCTCACCATTTACTCTGGTTCTGCATATCGTCCCTGTGGCTCCAACCCTGCTGCTCACTTACACAGCGCAGCTTTCTTACTTCCTTGTCTAACAGCCTTTAGGAGAGTCCTTGCTAAGCTTACACATCCTGTACTCCAAGCCTGCCCTTGCCCTGGCCTAGGGCTTCCAATTAGGGCAGGCTCAGAAGAGACCAATATGGAAGGCTAAGAAAGGACAGTCATTATCAAAAACCACTACATGGAGACTTGAGTGGGGCGCATGCGCAACAGTAGGAATGTGGCACATGCGCATGTGGAGGAAGGAGGGGGGGGAACGGCCGGGGATTTTTGGTGTCTTCCTATAGCTCTCTGTCTTTTCTTTTCTTCCTTTTCTTTTCCTTTTTTTTTTTTTTTTTGTTTTTTTTTTGTTTGTTTTTTTGTTTTTTATTTTTGTTTTTTGTGTTTTCGAGACAGGGTTTCTCTGTGTAGCCCTGGTTATCCTGGAACTCACGCTGTAGACCAAGCTGGCCTCGAACTCAGAAATCTGCCTGCCTCTGCCTTCCAAGTGCTGGGATTAAAGGCGTGTGCCACCACTGCCTGGTTCTCCATCTTATTTTTAAGAAAGGGTTTCTCACCAAACTCAGACTTCAGAGGGTTGGCCGACCAAACAGCCTTGGGCATCTGCCTCTCAACCCACCTGGAGCATTGAACTCGCCATATAGTGCTCACTTTTTACATGGGCACTGGGGATATGAGGCAAGTAGCTTAGACACTGAGCCTTCTCCGCAGTCCCTGCATGGGTTTCTGAAAAATATTTTTTAGCTTAAAAGTCCCAGTGTTATAGTCTGAAGGGATTCCCCACGAGGGTACCCTCTCTATAAGTCTCTGGAGATCATTTGGTGCCACAACCATTTGGGGGCGTGCACACAGAACGTTGGTGGGGTCATTTCTGGCATCTAATAGAAGTCAGGAATGCTGATAAACACATCACAATATACAGAAAGCCCCTGCCTACCATCCCCCATCCCCTAAAAAACACAGATTTCTCCAGCTTTAAAACATCATCGAGTGCCCAGTTTGAGAAACTCTGACCTAGAGATCGGCATGCCCCCACTTCCCAAAGCCAAGCCGGAGCTTGCCACAATCTCTGGCATCACGGAGGATCCATCCTCCCTCAACACCAGGTTCCAACAAACAGACCTGGGAGTGTGTCCAGGAAAACCTGAAGGATGAGGGCAGGAACAACCAGGAGAAGGAAAACAGTACCAACATGATTAAATAAATTAGCCCAGCTAATTACTGAGTGTCTAACTCAGCACCTGGAGCAACAGCTGGGGGTGTACAGAATGGAGCAAACACCATGCCCAGCTCCAGCAGGCTTGAGGGAAGGGGAGGGCCGTCCTGCTCCTCACTACCCTCCTCCAGCACAAGGCATGACAGACAGGCTAAGCAAGAGACTCTTGGTGCAGAGTGTCCGCCCCCTGGAGGTGGGTTCCCTATAGGAGGTGCCTCAGTGCACCTGCTGTTCTCAGAAAGAGGGCTGCTCCAGGCAGGCCTTCTTCTTCAGCTGAGGGCTCCCCAAGTGCTGTCTTCTGAAGCTTCCCAGTCTTCTGCCTCCACCAGGACTGCTCGTCATGTGCTTACGAAATAAATATCCAGGGAATGCTATTGTCCCATTGTCCCGTGCCCTTAGATAGCTTTATCAGCATCTCTACTGTGTTCCTCTGGGCTCAGCTAAGCTTTCTCAATTTCCCAATCCTGGGCAATTTGCTCTGCATTTTACAAGGTGTTCCCACGAAGACCCACGGCCCTCCCTGTACCTTAACACGGTGACGTCCCTCCCAAAGCTGCCACTGTAAAGTCTAGCTAGAAGCTGTCTGAGCTGGCAGTGTCACCATGCCACTTGGTTGATTTTATGCAACAGCAGGGCAGTTGTCATGCTGACTACAGGGCCCCAGTCAGCCCCTCAGGGATCATGCTAACCATGCCCCAGTCAGCTCAAAAGAGCTGCACACCAGTCATGAGGCTACAGAGGAAAAGGAGCATCATCAGAGCCCCATTTGGGGAACTGTTTAAGTTTGATTTATAAACTGCTACTTAAGCGATTCTCCAAGAGTCCACATTTTGCTGGGTTGGATGGCAATACCCGAAAGACCCTTAGAACCTGTGGGCATGTCCTTATTTAAAAGAAGAACCTTTGCAAGTTAAATTAAGAGTCTTCAGATGCACATCTGCATGTTCTACTTACTGGAGTTTTAGCAACAAATAAGAAGAGAGTACCTCTTTATGTATGTGTTCAAGTGGGAGACAAAGCTAATTCTTAGTATTTAAATGAATATAGAGTTTGGGAAGAGTAAGGGAAGAATATCAGCCCACCCCTAGTCAACTATGCTGCCATGTCAATATATATATATATATATATATATAGCCACAATATATACATATATACATATACATACATATACATACATATATATATATATATCTCCATAAAAAACATGGAGCCCAGACTTGTATTGTTGATTCATTGGCATATACATATATGTATACATATACATATATCCACTCTTCCCATGTGTTATGCCTCTGAACTTTCATAACAGCCCCATGAAAATGTCTATCCACAGTTCCTCCCTTTAGATGTCTGTGGCCTGCTTTTTCTTTCCCTCTATACCCTCACCCTTTCCAAATTCTGTATTTATTTGTATACTGAGAATTAACCTTGTCTCCCACTTGAACACATAAAGAGGTACTCTCTTCTTATTTCTGTTAAAACTCCAGTAAGGAAACGATGCAGCACAAATTGATTCTTAAGACTATTTGATGAGACAAAATTTTAGTTCCTCTGTTCAAAACCAGAGCAAATCAAGAATATCATAATCTCATCCTTGAGTGGTTTTTTTTTTTTCCAAGTAAAATCTCCCTGAGCTAGTAAGGATTTTGAGATACTTATACTGGTGACCTTGTAAGTTAGGGCTTGTCTTTGGGGGAATATGGGAATTTTTTCTCCATAGGGAAATCCCTACACTCCCCATAGATAAATAAAGTAATTGCCTAAAATGTCCCTAAATTTCTAACAAGTGTGTGTGGTGTTTTTTTTTTTTTAAATCATAGAGTTTTATATCTCCCATTGCTAGCAGTTTCTTGATAGAAATGCAGACTGGGTGCACTGTAGGTGAAGAGCCAGGGTAGCAATGGTGTCTCAAGATGCAGAAGCTGTGGAGATGAGCCTATGAATGCTGTTACCCTGGGAAGACAGCGGCTGTGGATGGATGGCCAGCGCTGAGGCTTGGAATGTTCCTGCATTGTCTGATCTAGTAGGACCTCCTTTTTAGGGACTCTAGGCTAGTGTACCTTGTGCAGAGTAGGGCTGCATTACTTAATACTGCCAAATTGATGCAGACCTAGAATCACCCGAAAAAAGGGGCCTCCATAGAATAAATACCTTTATCATGTTGGTCTATGAGCATATCTGTACAAGACTGTCTCAACTGCCTCAACTGATGCAAGAGAGCGTAATCTACCATGGGCGGCACCATTCCCTAGGCAGATAGTCCCAGCTGTATAAGAAAGTTGGCAAGGATGAGCCAGTGTTTCTACTTCAAGTTTCCGACTTAGCTTGATGATGGACTATGGCTTGAAAGTGTAAGCCACAGAAACTCTTTTCCTTCCCAGGTAGCTTTTGGTTACTGTGTTTTTGTTTTTGTTTTAATCACAACAACAGAGACCAAACTAGAAAACCACATGCTTTGGTCAATGGGTACTGGACTAGAGCAGGCTCTGGACTCTATAAAAGGCAGACATGGAGCCTTTCTCTTCACCTGACCACACTGTACCTTGACCGTGTCATCACAGGGCTCTTTAAGGATGGCATAAAATGCAGGGGTCTCTAAGACTTTGATGTAGCGGGTATTCACAGGAGGAAAAAAATGTGGAGCAACAGGCGAAATTTGGAGGTTTTCATGAAACTCTGTCCCTCTCTAAAGAAAGCCAAAGCTATTATTTGTATTTCAGTCTGCATTCATTCGGAAAGCTATTCAAGAAGAGGCTGTTTCTCAAGCCAGTTCCTGAAAACTGCTGAGTCACCACTGTCTGATTAGCATCCAAAGACCACTTTTGAATAGGAGACTCTTCCTTCAGAAGAAAAGAACAACTGAACCGTGTCTTTGTGGGAGGGAGGTCCTCTTAGAGCTGTCTTCTTCTACTTCCAGGTGAAATGTACCCCACATCACCAGCTCCACCATCTCTCCACGATGTTGGTTAATTAACAGAGTATTGACAAGACAGTGAGAAAGGGTGGCAAGTGTAAAAACAACAGCTAGAAGAGAGAGATGCTCCAGGAGCACCGGATCACTGAACTGTTTTTATTCACATTCAGGACTGAGCTAATTATTTAGTGAGCGGTGAGAGACAAGCTTAGTGGCCCACATCTTTAATCCCAGTGCTTAAGAGGAAGAGGCAGGTGGGTCACTATGAGTTTGAGGCCAGCCTGGTCTATATAGAGAATTCTAGGACGGCTAGGAAGACATAAAGAGACCCCCACAAAACAGTTTCCTAGGAGGATATGCATGGGCATTGTGGCATAGTTACATTAATTTGATCCCAAAGCGAAGCCATTGTTGGTTTAGGATCTGGACACCTGGGCAGTTATGGGATCCTCAACAGAGGTAAGATTGAGTGTTTAGGAATTAATGTCTTGGGTGTCAAGATTAAAAAGACTCAGAAGGCTCTTGGGATGGTGAAGGGGACCCCAGCCTGCACCTCAAGTGTCTCAGTTACTTTTCTATGTTGTAACAAAACACCAGGATGAAGGCAACTTATAGAAGAAAGAGTTTATTTGCGCTTGCAATTCCTAAGAGATAAGGGTCCACACAGTAGGCAATGGTTATAGCAGGCAGCAGATAAAAGGTTTGTTCAGGGGGTTGGGGGCAGTGAGCTGGTGCTTGTACCTTACATAAGGGAATACACATCAGCGAGCCCCAACATTTTGCGAGTTCTTCTAGCAGTAGAAGAGTAACAACTGGGGAAAGACCCACAGGAAGTTCCTAAAGTTTGGAACCATAATAGACATGGGAGGCAATGTTTTTGTTTCCTTTAGGTGTTTTCTAATTCCAATTCTGACTCTTTGTCCTTGGTGACTATTGTATCAGATGTTTGCAGAGGAGAGAGATACAAATGTTTCAAATTTTATCTAAAGCTTTCTTCTCCTCAGACTGTCACACAGCTCTAGAGACTGTCTAGAAACACTGTAGCTCAATGATTACAGTAATTAGCTCACTTAGCATGAACATTGTCTCATCATATCACAGGGAGGTTTGCTTGATGGTCAGAGAGCCTCCCACCAGACTGGGTGGTGGGTCATGGGATAGAGGCTGTCCCTGTAGGGGTGAGAATCTGAAACTAAACCCCAAGGATGCAAAGGCGACCAGTAAAAGTAGCACACACCTGCCATGCCAGCACTCCGAGGAGGTGGGAAGCAAAGTCTGGAGAATATAGAAGTGGAAGTTCACTGCCCAGCCAGCCTGGGGCACAAAGGAGCAAACAACAGAGACCCTGCTTCAAACAAGGTAAAAGGCATAGACTGGCATTCAAGGTTGTCCTTTGACCTCGAGAAGTGTGCTTATACTTACACACGGGAAGCACATCTCTCTCTCTCTCTCTCTCTCTCTCTCTCTCTCTCTCTCTCTCTCTCTCTCACACACACACACACACACACACACACACACACACACACCTTTCGTTTCCAAACACCTCCTAGCTGAACACAGACACACGCAGTGCAAAGGAGAACATTTGAAACCTATCCTTGGTTGAAGTTTATAATAATCTAGATTCCTAAAATGAAATTAACTTCCTTTCAAAAAGCCAGAGGGCTGCCATATTCTAAAACAATGGCGTATGATCGCTTCAATTAACATGTTAATGAAAAGCCATAGAAGCTGGGAAAGTGGTAAAACTCAGCCTGGGAGCCCCGGGAGGGAGGCCTCTGTGCTTCAGAAAGAATATGGAGGAGAACCTAGAATTTATTTACCTTTCTCCAGCAGGGAAGAGAGTCATTAACAGCAGTGCTCCCGTGTCATTAGAAGATGCTAAGAATATTCTTTAAAAACTTTTAAAGCCTGCTTGGTCTTTGGTCACCTTGCTCTCTCTGGGTGGCCTGAGCAAACTAATTCTTGGATTTCTGTTTCTACAGCCATAAAAAGACGCTAATGAGCATGCCCGGGGAACAGGGGAACCAGAACGCTAAAGACGAAGAAGGCTGGCGCTGAGAAATTTCTGGAATGGGCATCCGAGATTTCAGATGCTCCAGAGATCTCGCCTAGCAGGACGAGGAGGAGACACCCTGCAAGCCTTGTCCTCTCTTGCTTGGATGGTCTCCAGGAGCTGTGCAAGCCACTGCTGTTGACAGACAAGTAGCCCCAGCATCCAGACTTGGGCCCCTTAGTCCAAGCCTCCAGGACCTGGAGGCGATTTCCTGGTCAGACCTAAGGCACACAGACCCCCTTATGAGGTTTTCCATGCCACCTCTCTGGGCAGCTCTGGCAGGCCAGCATGACTCCCTTGGGCTGCATAATTAGCAGGCCTCGAGTCGCCAGGCCTGGTATGCTGCGGTTGCCCCCCAGCCCCCTTCTCAGTGGCGCCATTTCTGCCCCGCTGTGCACACAACCCGCCCTTCCTCTCCCCTCCCCCATGGCACCTCACCAAGCGTGGGTCCCCACACTCTGCACTGCTCTTCTACTCCAGGCCACCCTCATCCCGACATGTTTCCTCATCTGCTGGCACAGGCAGAGTGGGCCCCACGGTGCTGCTGTCACCACCTAGGAGCCAGACTTTGTCTCAGCTCATTTAGAGATTTCCCAAGCAGGGATGGGAAGAGAGGTCTAGCACGAGAAATCTCTGTCCATCAATTTGAAGTGGTCTCCTCTCCCCGTCAACATCCATCCTTGGAAGGTAAGGTTTGAAGAGGTCATTTAGTCCATGCCCCTGCCTTTGAGGGGGCTGTCTGCCTTCAGAGAGCTGATACACAGTTTCTCCAGCACTAAAGCACATCAGCCAGTTGTCTGCTGGAAACTGAACCCAGAGAAGTTGACACTGTGAGGTAGGACCCACACAACCAAGTATTCTATGCCTATCTCCCTGCCTCTTGCTTGGGGCCACTCCTCTCAGGCCACGCTGACACCTTCCCCTCAGCCAACCCACAGGATGCCTTTTTTGAGCCAGCCTGCAGAAAGCCAGAGACTTATACACACCAGTTGCTGGGATTTCCATTTTAAGGACTAGGCGTGAGGCAAACACTCCCTTTGTGTTCCAAAGTGCACGTTCAGCTTAAGCAAGGGAGAAGGTTTTTTTTTTTTTCTCCTCAAGCATAATAAAAAACGTTCTATGACTTTAATTAAATGCACTTATTAAAAAAGGGTGAAATATTTGGAGCGGCTGTTCTGCGCTGGAGGCACACTGATTTTCCAGCATGCTGGAGAGTGTCTGCATCCGCCTGCTCTAGGCCATTTTTAATGCACAAATAAATCCGCACCTGACGTGCTGACAGATTATTATGCAGTGTGGCAGCCAACAAAAGTAAACACAGGGGCAAGTTTTAACCTCTTGCAGGCCCATCGCTTTCCCCCCTGCTGGGCCCAGCTCAGGTGAACATACGAGGACATCCCTGGCAAAGCCTTTTCTTACACTTGGGCATCCTCCTGTCCTGGACCGCGTGCCTGAAAACAGGACACTATGATTCCACCAGGCAGTCTGTGGGGCAGCGCCCACAATAGGGTAGGAGATGGAGGAAGGGGAAAGAGAGAAAGATGGCTAACACACAGTGTTCCTCAGTGCCCTGCCTCCTGTCCTGTTTGTAACTACAGCCAACAATCCACAGGCTCCCATGCTGCAGGCCATCACAATCTGCCAGCAGCGTCTTAACCCATGATCTCTAGACACCAGAATTGGCTCTGCAGATGAGAGACTGACTGGTCAGGTAGTTCTCCTAGCTCTCGCTGATACGAATGAGGCAGGGCAGCCACCAAGGAGTGATGAACATGGTAGAAATAAAATGAGTGTAAGTTGAAAGCATTTACTGACATGGAAGGCAGATCATTTTATCTTCCACTACTAAACTTAGATGGGTTATCAGTGTAGTACCCCTGGGAATACACACACTGCAACGGTCAAGGATTCAGGCTGGACTTGACTGGCTATGGCCCATTATGCCAGTGTCCCATCTTTTTGCTGTTTAAGACTTGGATTTCCTCAACTGTATAATGCCTTAGGCTGAAGTGGGGGTGAATGGAGGGCAAGATAAGAATTGTGTTCCCCACAGCCTGTCAGCCATCACCCTATCACACTGCAGCTAAGATCAGACCACAATATGTATTTACAGATGATGAGAGCTGTTGTTATTATAACAGATGGGTTATTTACTACAGCATGTGCACAGTGCTAAGTGCTTTAATAAATTATCTCAAGTATCACTGAATTCCCTGAGGAGCAGATCATCAGGAGAAGGGGGAGGAGGGAGAGAAGGGGGAGGAGGGGGAAGAGGGGAAAGAGAGGAGGAGAAGGAGAGGGGGGGAGGTGATGGAGGAGGAGAAAGAAAAGGAGGAGAAAGAGGAGGAAGAAGAGGAATAGGAAAAAGAGAAGGAGCAAGAGAAGGAGCGGCAATATTAGCCTTGACTAAATGGAACCATATTGTTTCAAATATAAAGGAGATCAATTATAAAGACTGGAAAAATTACTTTTCCACTATGAATAAATTGAGGATATATAAATTTATGTTTAAAACCAAAAAGAAATATGTAACCAAGTAAATACAAAAAAAATCTGTGGCAGAAGTGCAGAGTACCCTGCCTGACATTTGCCAAGCTGACCATGCTGACCCTGGGCCCTGTCCCTAGAATCTGGGAGAGATGTGTTGTTATACATCTCAGATCACAAGCTTCTCTCTCATTCTGCCTCTTCATGGTGATCAGGTCGAATTCACTATTACGTGTGTCTATGTATTCAGTCTGTGTGTATCTCTGTGTGTACATGTTTGTGTGTATATATATTTGTGTGTGTGTGCGTACATGCAAGGTCCAAACATCAGTGTCCAAGTGTCTTCCTCAATTGCTTTCTACCTTAATTTTTAAGACAGAGTCTTTTCCTGAGCCCAAGAACATGAATTTAGAAGGAGTGGCTGGCCAACAAGGCACAGGGATCCTCCTATCTTTGCCTCCCCAGTGATGGGCTACTAGGCCTTGCATTTCATGTAGGTAGTGGGAATCTAAACTTAGGTCCTCATGTTTGCATGATAAACACTGTATGATGGAGCCAATATCTCAGCCCATGAATTTGCTCTTTTTTACTGGTTGTGAATGTTTAGGTTGATACAACGAGAAGACATTTAGCCAAAAGCTTTTCTATTGGCAGGCCAGAAAACAGTTAGCCATTACCAGACATAACGTGTTTCTTGTGGATAGCTGCTAATCACATGAAATTTAGGGAATGTCTTAGTTCCTGAAACAGAGCTGACTCCATTCATGGGTATAAAAACTCAGTCTTTCTAGTCCCAGACTCCCTTGCAGCTAGAACTGAGTACCAATTTTAGATTCTCCCAGACAGTCATGACTATGCCGAACTTTGAGACTAAAGCAGTAACATATAGCAGCAGAAACTCAAGAGAGTCACTCTAGTTAGTGTGGGCGAGCAGCAGACCTTATTTGAGGTTATTACAAAAGTCACAGTTAAGCAGTCCAGCTTACAAAACATAAAAGTGACAGGAGCTGTGTTTTGACTGGAGAGGATCTAGCATGGGCTCCTATACCCAGTATCTGTCAGGCAGGGTGAGATGTCATCTTCTGACAAGCTCTGCAGTATCAGGGGGTGTGTCTCCTTTTCTTACTCTCCCAGAAATATTTTGTTGCAATAAAATATACAATGGAAGAATGTGTATTTCATGAGAGGACAGTTCATTGAATTTTCAGAAAATAAACACAACTATATATACAGAACTCATACAAAACTGGAACCACTTGTAATTCTCCCACAAGCCCACTCTCATTACCACCCACCAAACACAGGCACTACTCACTTTTGACATCACAGATCAGCTTTGCTAGTTCTGAAATGTATGTAAGCGTGGTAACACAGGTTTGTCTGGCCTAGCAGTTTCTCTGTTTACCTGTTAGTCAGTGCAAATTTACCCTCAGGAAATTCATCTGTTTGAGTTGCATGCAACTGTAACATCTTTCGTTTTATTGCTATATAATATTTCACAGTTACTAAGTGCAGAACAGAACAGTTGTTTTTATTCATTCTGCTATTGGTAACAGTTTTCATTTGGGGCTACTACAGAGTGTGATAGAATGCCTGTGAGCATCCTAGAGTGTATTTTAGTGAAATGTGAATGAATCTGCAAAGTACATGTGTGTGTTCATGCTAGTGCATGTGAGTGTATACATGTGCACATGTCTGCACATACATGTGGAAGCCAGAGGTCGGTCTTATCCCTCAGCAGCCTTCCACCTTGTTTGACAAGCCAGGTCTCTCTTTGACCAAGATCTTAGTAATTAGGGTAGGCTAACTGGCCAATAAGCACCAGGGATCCATGTGTCTCCAGTTCCTCAGTGCTGGGATAAGTGTGCACCTAACTGGTTTATTGTTGTTATTCTTTGTTTTCTTTTGTGTCTTTTGTTTTAGTTGTTTTACTTGGGTTCTGGGGCTCGAACTGAGGTCCTCACGCATAGAAGGCAAGGACCTTATTGACTGTGCCATCTTCCTTCCCAGCTCTGTGCTAGGTAGTTCCCGGTATTTCTTATGTAAGCAACTTCAGCTGCTCAGGCAAACTTTGCATAACCCAGCATCCCATGGGAGCGAAGAAACCAATTCAGAGGCTCACAAGTACCAATGTCTGGGGACACGGTGACCACATCCATTAAAAGAAATTCTTAACTGAGCATCCAGGTGTAGGATATCAGCCACAGAAATGAAAGGTGAAAGGGATGGACAAACCTTCCCTCTCTTCTAAATCAGTTTCTCTTCAGATGTATTAAGAAGATATAGGTATTTGGCATTGTACAACCAGTTTGACTGGGCTAAAGGATGGCCGGTGGTGGGTCATTTTGAAAGTCAAGGGCAGAGCTGGACTAAGACTTCAGAACTCTTGACCTCTGACCCAGCAGCTGAGACTCACATTCATCCCAGAAACAATGGCCTCAGGTAAACAGAAATTATGCAGCTCTGCCTTAGTCCATCCACCACACTCACTGCCTGTGACAAAGGATGGTCCTCAATGCTCAGGGGACAGAACTCAGTGACATCAGACCAGTGGGACCAGCATGGGACGCGGGGCTGGGGAGAAGGGAGGAGTAAAGCAAGACCCAGTGTCCTGTCTTAAGGAGACAGTTACTTTTCAGCCCTGCTGATTTTTGCCATATGGGGAAAGAGAAACTCATTGCTGCCAGATTTTCCAACTTTTCAGGAGAAGCCGAGAAACTAAACTTTTAATGATCTATTGCAAAATGTAATATTGGTGGCTGACTTCAGGAGGTGAGACACTGGATCATCTGTCCCTGGAGACATCCTGTGCTCACAACTGAGCATTTCTTACTCCCAGCCCCCAATCCCAGCATCTCTCCTTCCATTAACCCCTGTGCTTAAGATCTATCCTTTAAAAAAAGGAAAGTCTTTTAATAAACCTAAACTATTTCAGAAGAAAGAAAGAAAGAAAGAAAGAGAGCGAGAGAGAAAGAAAGAAAGAAAGAAAGAAAGAAAGAAAGAAAGAAAGAAAGAAAGAAAGAAAGAAAGAAGAAGGGAGGGAAGGGGAGAGAGAGGGAGGGGGAGAGAGAGAGAGTTAAAAACACTGACTATTATTAGTTAACCACTGCTCACCTAGGAAGGCCTAGGATATTAGACTTACAAGAGAAGTTTTTCTTGCCACAGAACATCCATAAATGCAAATGAAGGATTGCCAGCTCCAGAGAGCAAGAGACCAGACTCCAACTCACTCCCAACCTCCTCCTCCTCCTCCTCCTCCTCCTCCTCCTCCTCCTCCTCCTCCTCCTCCTCCTTCTCTCCCCCCCCTTCACATGAGTGAACACCTCCCACTCACACCTACAGCCTTTATTGCAACCCTGACAAAGCCATCATCAAATACAAGGGCCACAGGCACCACAGACAAGGCAGGCACACACACACACACACACACACACACACCACACACACACACACAGAGCACCTGAAAGGAAACCAAATCTTTGTGTTTTTTTTTTTCTTTGTCTGGTGATTGTGTATCCTATAATTATGCCAAGTCAAGTCACAGGCTTGGCCCCAGCCTTACTTCACACAGCAGAATGGCGGACTCCCTTCACCTGGAGCAGCCAGGAAACTAGTAGACAATTTAGACACTAAAGAAGTTATGGATCACTTTTCTTTGACACAGTAGACAGGGTCAGCCAGCCTCAATGTTTCAACTAGCAAGAGCTGTGTTAGGCTGAGCTGGCTGCTATGGTCTGGGTTGGAGCGGTCATCTCTTCTCTACTGTTCCCTAACCATTCAGCTCGAAGAGTCTAGTATCTCCATGCACTGCCTTCATGCTCTTTGATGTCACATGCATGTACACACAGGCCTCACACTTATACATGCATGTACACATGCATGCATGCATGCAGTACCTCAGACTGTGAGCCAGTCAGAACAACCTAGCAGCAAACATGCATGGGAATGAATGTGCATTTACTTTCTCTTGGCTTCACCATCCACTGGTGAGTTTCTAGCTGACTGTCCAGCATACCTGGTGTCTGGATATGTTTGTGGTAAAAAACAAAAACAAACAAAAAACCCTGTAGTTCCTGAAACAGATGTGTACTTGTATGACCTCGTGGGTCCTGTCAGGAAAGCAGCAGGCAGATACAGCACTGTTCCTGCTATAGTCAGTAGACAGGCAGAGGCAGATGTTCCCCTAGATAGGAAACCAGAGTATGGAAAGGTGATAAGGTCACTGGGGCAAAGGTCAGATGAAAGGTAAGAGAGAAGAGATCCAAAGCTCTGAAACTCAGGATACCTGTGTCACCCACAGGGGCAGCCTGTCCCTGACATGGGCGACTATAACAAACATTCAATAAATTAATAACCCATGAGCTCAATAAACATTAGCTATGTACCAGATATGGAAGGTCATGAATTCTTGCGCTCTTTCAACAGACTCGTAAGGCTAAATGAAGAATCTTGGGAGATGAAGGAATTTCCAAAGAGGCGACTGAGCTCACCTCAAAGAGCTTCAGTGAGGATGTGGGGACAGGCGGTAGCATAGTGAGTTGTGACGGTGCACAGGACACGGCTGACAGAGACACTCAGTAGCTGAGCCACTCTAAACTCCTACCAGCCAAAGTCAACAGCACTCCAGGGTCTCACCAGGACCTGCACCCCAGAAAGTCTACCTCTAGAGGCCCTGTCATCCTAAACCTCAAAGCTGGTAACAGTGCTGTGTGAACTGCTTCCTGGTCAACCTCTGGACAAGGACTGGAATGTGGCTTG
This sequence comes from Apodemus sylvaticus, assembly GCF_947179515.1. Taxonomy (NCBI): domain Eukaryota; kingdom Metazoa; phylum Chordata; class Mammalia; order Rodentia; family Muridae; genus Apodemus; species Apodemus sylvaticus. The sequence continues at coordinate 9,483,017 of NC_067481.1, read as the reverse complement.
GTGGGGCAGCATTCATCTAGATGGCACAATGCCTGCCCTGTGAGTTCCAACTCCAGGGCTACGAGAAAAAATAATGTTGGCATGTAGAGAACAGGTCAGTATCTCGGGCATAATCTTGTCCCTCCCCAGTAGAACAGTAAACATTTAAGATATAACTCTGCAGGTGAAACAGACTCAGTTTTGTAGGGAAGTACTTAGAAAACAAGAGAGGAGAGAGAAGCGGGGAGGAGGGGAGGGAGGGAGGGAGGGAGGGAGAGAAAGGAGAACACTTAAAAGAAAGAAAATACTTCAAAGAAAGAAAATAAATGCAACCAAACTAAACCTCACATGTCTAATAAAGTATCATATGAGGTCAAAGACATGAGTACCAGGGATGTTATCATGACATATTTCAAAGAAGGCTCTGAGGAGGAGTCAGGAGTTCAAAAGTAGAACTGAGTCTCATCTGCAGAAGAGTAAGACAATGAACTGACACAAGAACAGAATGAGCAGAGGAGAAAAGCAAACTGCAGAGGTACTGAGGCCACCCTGGAGACAGAGCCAGACTTTACAAAGACAAGGAGAGGCTAAGGAGGGGTTCCATCCACCAGTGGTTCTCAACCTATGGGTCAGGACCCCATTGGGGGAGACCACATATCAGATATCCTGTATATCAGATATTTAATTACAATACGTAACAATAGCAAAACAACAGTCCTAAAGTAACAACAGAAAGAATCGTATGGTTATGGGGGTCACCACAACAGGAGGAACTGTATTAAAGGGGTGTAGCACTAGGAAGGTTGAGAACCACTGCTCTAGACACAGGGAGTCCCATCTCTCTATCTTGGAGTTAGCAGAAATCCCTGGGCACTGAGTACAGAGAGGATGGAAGTGGTGGTTTCAGGAGCCAACAGACCACAGGAGGGTAGGTGGGGCGAGCAGCCAGTGAGAAGTTCTCTCAACAAGCCAGGCATGAGTAAGAGCCTCCGGGAGGTAGAGGCAGCGGAAACAGCCACCGTGCCCTGCCAACTCCGTCTCAGTACCTTTTCTTGTCCTGGATTGGATGGGATGCCACAGTAAGAGGCAGAGAATGGAGGTAGGGTTGAACCTTGCTTTGCATGGCCGGCTGATAATCAAATGTGTGATGGGACTACAAATGAAGACGCAGACTGTTGTCACGTGTGTCAGACATGACTGAGCGAGGGCTGGAGAGATGGCTCGGCCGTCAAAGCCTAGGCTTCACGACCAAACATACGAGATATGAAGGAAAGACAAAAGGAAATGTAGAAGCAAGAACTGCAGTCTAGAAACAACCTCGCCACAAAGGGATATCCTCCTGCTTCAGCCATGTGTCGGGAGGTGAAGCACAGTTATTGCAACCATCTCCTACGATCCTGGCTCCAAGCAGTAGTGGTCTGAAGCCTAAGTGTGGCAGAAGTTTAGAAGCTGTGTGGTAAGTCAAGCGCTGTCCTACCCCAGGGATTGCACAGAGAGACCACATTCAGAAAGCATAGCCTCGAAATGACAGGGAAAGAGAAAGAAAGGCCCCAGTTTCCAACAGCCCTACGAATCCTGGTCACCAACCAACTCTCCCCAGAAGACTTCTGAATAATCACTGGCCAGTGCAGAAGAACCACCTGCTTGATCCTGTTCAGAACCCTGAACAAATCAAACAGCAGTTGATGTAAGCTCTTAGTGTGGAGGCTACTTCTTCAGCTGCAATCGGTAACCGGTAAGACTCCCATAAGGCTATCGATTGCTCCACAGACTCCATTTGGTCCATGCCCATCATCTGCTTGCAGAGCTCTGTGAACAAGCAGGTGTGTGTCTCTTCTTTGGGAAGACGTTGACAACCGCCACATACGACCTAAGGGTACCTGTGCTTGTCACACAGCTGACAGCAGAGTAAGCAGTCATGGGGATGCTTGGCGATCAACTGGATAGTGACAGACTCCAGAGAGGTCCATCTGCGCTCCCCGGTTCCTGCAGGCACTCCCAAGGACTCTTAAGCTTTTCCATTTGAAGATGTTCTTATGAATCTGACCAGAATTCCCAAGGCCCCTGAAGCTCATTTCCTCCCTTCCAGTGTGGATGGAGAACATCTGGTTACTGTTTCAACATTCAGAACCCGGCACCTTCCTCAGCATCCGTCTTCCCATCCAGGAAGAAGGGCTCTGCGGTGGCCTCCACACACTTGACTTTTCAAGATCTTCTAGAGAGGAGCTCTTTTTGCTTCACAAGAATCTCTTGAGGGACTCTGGACAGAACACAGACCCTGAGACTTCAGGTCTGCCATGGGGCCAGAGAGTCTGCACTGTAACAAGGGCTCCGTCCTTCATTTGACAGATGAGGGGAGTGGGTGAAGCTAAGGTCCTAGCACTCAGGTCCGAGTCCTGGGCCAGAGAGGGGACTCCCCACTAACCCCACAGAATGGCAGGTCCTGCTGGGCTTTGGAAGCCCAAGGCTCCAGCCATGGATCTTCTATCACCTCTGGTCTGGGGACGGTGATTCAATCTCACCCAGGGAGCACGTCCAAATGTAGCCCGTGGGACTCCCTGCTGGGCAGAGACCATTGCAGTGGCTTGTGACAGGGGGGAGTGTATCTATGGGAAACTTATTCAGAGCATTCTGTGGATGATTCTGACACATGTCTGGGTTTGGGATTATACATTCAGAGTACATGGGAAGTAGTATCCCTGATGGGAAGATTCAAACAGAAAAGAAAAAGAAAAGAAACCTAGTTGGTATTTAAGGGAGGGAAGGTCTATATTTCCTGAACTATCAATGACGAAAATGTCATTGCTGTCCTCCCTAATAAAGGTTAGTTTTATTTTTATTTTGTAGAGCAAGAAATTGAGACAGGGGACAACTAAAAAGATTGTCAAAAGTCACACTCCTAGTAGGGTGCTGAACTGAATGAGAATGCAGGTAGTTTAGCTACAGAGCCCATGTCGTACTGGGTCCTAGATCTAAAACTTCAAATGCCTTAGACCATACTGAGTGCTTCACCAAGAGAGCAAAACCCTCGAGCACAAGCCTTTGTCACACAGGACTTTGATGTGTGCTCCTGGGGTGGGTGGAGGGCCTGAGGCGGGGGAGGGCCCACAGTAGGAGATGCCCTGAGCCAACTCTGGGAAATGCTCAGTCAGGAGGGTCATGAGCTTCCTAATATTTCCGAACACACGTACCAGATCTCTGTCCAAACGCATCTCTTAAGGCACAGCGAGGAGGCCAGAAAACTAACTCCCTTTGTAAAATGTGGGCTCGGCGCTGAGGGTCTCAATCATCGAGCCACTCTAGCAACAGCTAAGGGAGGATCTTGGTAGCAGGGGGACTGGCATTTCAAGCAAGCTCCCCCAGGGATGCAATGCTCCAGCTCGCTGGCATAGCATAGCACTGGCATAGCATAGCTCTGGCTGGCTCTGGCCTACCTCACCTCCCCAGAGGAGCTCAGCATCCCCTGGAGAACAGCCCTGTGTAAAATTCTGCTCGCCTTCCCCTCCCTGGCTGGATTCCACATATTGCCAGTTCCAGCGCAGGCCCTCAGGGACCCCAGATCCAGAGAGCTAGAGGGAAAGCTCAGTCTGTGGGGCTGCACCCCAAACTTGTTGAAAGACGTTCCACTCTCCCCTAAGCGTGGGAGTACCCTCATTTGGAAAGACACATCCAAGGTATGGGCAACCCCACTCTCCGGCTGCCCAATTTCTGCAGCAGCAAGAAGAGGGTGGGGAGGAGACTAGGTGAAAGAATGCTAAGTCAGGAGCAAGGAGACCCGGGAGGTCTTGTGACCAACTGGGCCTCCTGGTGCCGCCGAGGTGGCAGTGCCAATGCACAGCGCTGACATGCTTGGCCCGTCTCCGGATCAAACACCCAATCCAAACAGGCCCGAGTGTGTCTCTGAACAGACTGTGTAAATAAGTCGGGGGTGGGGGGAGGGGGAAAAACCCAACTGGCCACAGATCCCGCTTTCAAACACGTTGAAACAAAATGATCCCTCTCACTCCCTCCTCCTTGCTGGCTTTTTTTTTTTTTTTTTTTTTTTTTAATTTGCCCTGGTGCTGAAGCCTCTGTGGAGCCAGGCTGGCGGCGTGTTAGAGCCTGTAGCCTACCTGTCCTGCATAGGAAGGAAGCCTGCAGGACTTACCCGAGATCCCCTCTCCCTGCAGGCTGGGGACCTCAGCTAGCTACCACACTCACTCACGAGTCCAGGAAGCAGAGCAGAAGCTGTTCTCAGAGGCCACTGAGCAGGGACCTCCATGAGGGACAGGAGCCAAGCTGTGCTGCGTGACAGGTTGTGCAAGGAACCTGGTGTCCACTCACTAGGCTGGCCCCTCCCCCTCCCGGACAGCCACCCCATCAGCAGGTCCAGGACAGAGCGTCACCTTCACGGGTCTCCTGAGAACACAGCTAGGGCTGGGAAGCACGGGCCCCAGAGAACTCATCTTGAGCAACTTGCTGGAGTTGGAGATGGTGTCTCCAGCTCCACATGTGTGTATGGATGAAGGGGCAACTTGCTTGCGGTCTGTTTCTGATTTTGCATCAGGGCAGGGTGGGGTCCAGGGTTCTGAGCACATGAGCCATTCTATCATTAGGACCATTCACCGCCCCCACCCCCATTTCCCCCATTCCTCCCCCCACCTCCTCCCTCTCCCTCTCTCTCTCTCTCTCTCTCTCTCTCTCTCTCTCTCTCTCTCTGCAAGTTGAAACAATTGAGTTGTCTTTCCCAGCTCTTGCCAACATCTCTTACTCAACCTTGGATGCAGAGGGCGTTAGAGGGGAAGGCCAGGAGGGGAATCCAGACAGCTCTCGGCTCCACCCCAGGTCCAGCTGTTAGAACAGCTCTCTGCTTCCCCAAACCCAAAGGGAAGTGTGGCCCAACTTGGAGTAGCCAAAGAAGCTGCAGGAGAGGAACTGAGCATTGCAGGATGGGACTAAGCCAACAGTGGGGTGACCTGGCTCCTGTCCCCTGGCCAGCTCCCTCTCTCTGACTGTCTCCATCACCTAGTTACTCTATAGGCACTGGTAGACCAGATGGTCATGCACAACTCCTCACTGTGAAGAGCCCAGACAAAGGGAGACCCAGAGGGTAGGCTAGGCATCAAGTCCTCGAAGAGTCTCAATTACTGTAATGTCATTGGAAAACACCAGTTAGAAAAACCTGTCTAGAATGATCTGGGTCTGTGGGCAGAGTCAGCGCTAGTGCCTGGGGTGGAGCCGCTGCTTCCTTTCCAAATCATTTTAAAAGAAAACAAACCAGGCTGGAGAGATAGCTCAGTCCATAACCGGCTTAGTGTGTTTTCATATGGAAGCACATGCACCACGGTTCAATGCCCAGAACACATTAGAAAAGTCAAGCACGTAATCTCGGTACAAGAGAGGTGGGGACAGGCAGAAGCTCCTAAAGAATGACACCCAAGGTACACACACATTAACATACATGGCATACATACTCTCATACATGTTCACACACACACTCACACATGCTCACACACACACATATACATACATAGACACATACACACACTCACATTCATAAAACACTCGGACACATATACACACTTTTAAATTGAAACCTTTCATTCACCTCCATTATATTATGTCTGTGCAACTCATAGTCATCAACTTGGAAAGGTCATGAAAGGGAAGAGAACCCACAGAACTCAGTCCAGGTGGCTCAGGAGCTAAGTAAGTGGTACCTCGGCCCTAGAACCTCTGTCTTCCCCTTCTTCCTCCCACCCGCACTGTATCATCACTGCACTTTAGAGTGCAGGTGCCTCAAATTGCTAGCTCTCCCTCCTAGTGGGCATTGGGCACAGGATCAAACCTCACCCTGCACATGGTAATCCATTACTATCCCATTGCACAGAGAGGAACGCTGAGGATAGCAGTAACCTGCCCAGGTCACATGGCTGAAAAGGGACCATAAACTGACCCAGAAGCCAGCCTACTTTTACCCACCTCCCCTCTCTGACACACAGGGCTCCCCGAAGGGCTGACACCAAGCCTTCCTCCAAGCTGCCCTCTGCCCTCCTCGCTTGGCACTAGGTAAACAGATGTCACGTGTCAAAGTGTATTGAATACACAACAGCTGGTAGAAAGTAAAAGCCAGCCTGTGCTTTATTCAAACATTTGCTGAGTGCCTACTATGCCTGTCTCTCACTCCCCTGGATGTGGGGACCCTGGTGAGGGAGGAGGGGTCCCGGTCACAAGGCTAAGTCAGGAGCCACAGGAAAGAACCGTTCAGACGCAGACTCAGAGTGATGTACAGAACCAGTCACTGGAAATGCCCTGCTGTGAGGTAGTTATCCTCCGAGGAGGTAGGAAACAGATCCAGAGAGAAATGGAATTAAGAAGCTCTAGAGATCTAAGGGAGAGAGAGTATCTGTTTGACTGTATTTGTGTAGTGGAGGCATCGGGGATGTGCGAGTATTCCCACATGCAGAAGCCTGAAGTCAGCCCCCAGGCAGGCACCGATCTCCCAGGATTCCCTTGTCTTCATGTTCATCGCACTGGGATGACAAGACACTGCATCAACTGAGTTGTTTCCCAGCTCCAGGGAAAGCTTTCTGAAGTCCAGCTCCAGCTAGCCTGATTCAGTGTATCCTTCTCGGGACATCTGTCCTCCCCGTGATAAGGTGTGAACCACCTACTTTACTCTGTCCACACGGACCTACCATGTACAGCACCCAGTGGGGACACAAGGAGAGACCTCTGCAACACCGGCCAGTGACAGCATCGTGTGTGACCAGATAGTTGTTGCAACTTTAAGTCCTGTCAATTGTTGGGTTTGGGGTAGGCTGGGAGCTTTGCAGAGGTCTGGTAGGTTGATACAACTTAGGGCAGTGTTAACATCTAGCAAGCCTAGTCCTGATTGACCTACCCAAAGCTTCTGTGAGTACTGTCCAATGATCTTTGTGATGACTTGATTCAAAACAGCTAAGGCCTGAAACCAGCTCAAATCATAAGACAAAACATGACTCAGCAGATGCTAGGAGCCCCCACTCTGATCTAAGCAAAAATGTGGCATTTCAAAAGCTTCCTGCAGAGTGAGAGGTGCTACTGAGAAATAACAATCCTCTCCCTGTCTGAGGCAGGGAGAGGCAGGCCAAGACACACACACACACACACACACACACACACACACTGCTGTGGACGGGCAAAACTGTGGCTAACATTAAACTCTTTTATCCTATGTGTTTTCTTATATGTGTCTAACTGTAATATAACTGAATGCACTAAATAGACTTTAAGAGACTAATAACAGCAATTAATAATGTAATGGAAAGTTAAAACTGAGTGTAGTCAAACTTATTCAAATCTATGAATTATTTATTTCTGAAAATTTCCATTTAATATTTTTAAACTGCTGTGTACATGAATGTGAGATGGTAGAGATGTAGAGGGACTACCATATATATGGCTTCTTGGCTCTGCTGATATGAAATTCCCTTAGAATTGTACAACTAACTAACTTAGGCAGGAAAAACAACAACAACAAAAAGCAAAACAAAGAATAAGGCCAGCATGAGGAGACAGGCCACATGGAAACTTCCAAGGCTAGTGGCATCAGCTGCGGTTACCAGAGATCTGAGGTCTGCCACTGCACAGTGCATGTACATCTTATCTTCAAAAATATCCACAATCGAGGTCTGGAGAGATGGCTCAGTGGTCAAGAGCACTGACTACTCTTCCAGAGGTCCTGAGTTCAATTCTCAGCAACCACATGGTGGCTCACAACCATCTGTAATGGGATCTGATGCCTTCTTCTGATGTGTCTAATGATAGCTACAATATACTCATATAAATAAATCTTAAAAAAATATCCAAAAGCAACACTGGTGTTGTAAGCAATGTGGAGGAGATCACAAAGGCTTAAAGTCAATGAATAGGAATGGACAGAGAGAGGACTACCCATCCCCCCACCGACCCCACCACCACTCCCCATCCCGGAATCAGGCTGGGTAAGCAGCAGACTGAGCCAACGGTAGAATTAAAAAGGAAAACACTTGTTTGTGAAATCCGTGTGGTAGGGGTGTGCAGGACACAAATGCTTTGAGTTTTCTACATGTTTATAACTTTATAAAATTAGAACACTGGAGACTGGGAGGGTGGCTCAGTGGTTAAGGCACTTCCCATGCAAGCATAAGGAGTTGGAATCCTGAGAACTGATATATATAGCGAGTGGGTGTGGTGCTGCCTGTAATTGCAGCCTTGGGGGACAGAGATAGGGAACCCCCAGAGCAGGCTGACTGGCAAGTGCTGGTTTTACTAAACCCTGACTTATTGAATTAAGGGGAAGAGACACAGGATGACACTGACTTTCAACTTCAGGTCTACCACACACAATCATGTGCACACCAAGATCGCATATATATATGTATATATATATATATATATATATATATATATATATATATATACACGTATTACACATAAACACATACAAATGAGATTTTAAGAAAAACAAACAGAACAGAATGTTAGGGATGGAGGGGATAAGTGATCAGCCAAAACAGTCTGTGAGAATGGCGCTGTGGGGAGTGTTGCCCAGGCTGCTGATACAACCTGGAGGTTACAGAAGAGGCTGAGGAGAGAAGAGACAGAGGGGGCTCACAGGGCCAAACTGCCAGGTGGAGAGATTCTCGCCATGGAGCCCAGGTGAAGGGCAAAGCGAGATCCAGGGGCTTCTGCAGTCACTTTCCCTGACTAACATCCAATTCTAAGGGACTAAGTACTTGGGGACCCTAAAGGGCCTTCTAATGAGTATCTCGATGAGTTAGTGTAAATGCACCAAAAACAACTGGATTGTGTCTCTGAGCACACAGCCAGACCTGAAATAGGCAAATTAAGAGGAGAAAGGGGTGGTGACATCAGGGGCACCCGTGAGTGGGTACTGCTGTTTGACTGCACAAAGAACCATCTTTTGGAAGACCTGATTGACTTCCTGATGTCCATCACAGACCATCAGGGCTTCTGGGCCTGGGGTCTTTAATATTCAAATGACTCAGAAAGCTATTTCCCCTCCTGGAAAGCAGAGGGAGAGGAAACCTTTGAAGCCTGTCAAGTTATTTAATTGTTTCTTCTCTCCAAAGGTAAGGCAGTATATTTTTATCCAGAATTAAATAAACATTTTTCCCCAAATGGTATGTTCAAAGCCTTCGGGCCTCTGATGTTGGTTTGGGGTTTTGCTTTGTTTTGTGTTGAGTGAGTAAGGATGGTACTTTTTCTTGCCCCGTGTTCTAAAGTCCCTGAACAAAGTTCCAAGAAGAGTAATGAACCACTGTGTGATTCCAAAGGAGAGCGGGACAGATGGGCTTTGTGTGGCCTACTTGGGGACGGAACACAGGTGGTCTGGGAGCCACCTGCAAAATATTCTGTTCTCCCTGGGAGCACTGGGTTCTCCAACCCAGGCCACCAGCTACGCTGAGGGTGTGAGCTCATGGGGATACCTCCCACCTGATGACAGTGGCTACCTCCTTGGGGACATTCAGTGACTCCTCCAGTCTTCAAAACTAAGGGGAAGCAACTGTCTAGAAGGGCAATGACTCCTGTGCAAAAACCTAGGGGAACAGTGCAACACTTATGAAAGAATTTCCTTGACTGTCCTAATTCAGAAAACAGTCGCCATATACTCAACCCACAAAGATCACTTGGGCATGGGACATAGGGCAGTGGCAATATAGATACTGAGATAGGTTGACAATGATTCTCAAGTTCTCTGCATTTAAGAAACATACCCCAAAATTCTTATTGGAATCACCAAAAACTAGAAGTCACGTACCATCCAAGAGGGCAAGCGATTTCAGAAAAACTGTATTGTGGATAGGACAAGTCCAATGTCAGATTCTGGTATGGAAAGGGGTCTCCAGCCCGTCCTCTGTGTCGCTTAGCTATGTATCAAGCACTATATTGACTCATTTAGTTCTGGAAATAGTCTTATGAGATCAGGGTCATTAAACACATTTTACAGATTTTTTTTTTTAAAGAAAATAAGCCACAGACAAAAATGACTGCCCAAGGCCATGCAGCTGGCAAGAGAGAGCTTCAAAACAGCTCTCTCTGATTCATTCCAAAGTCCATGTTCTTAATCGCTGCAGCCTATCTGGCCTGCTAGGCGGCCAGAAGGGCAGAGTTTTAACTCTAAAGGATCCAGGAAGTCTGATGGAGATGGGTTCTAGTGACAAAGAAGCACACAATTCTATTTCATATGCTACCTTCTTCTTCCAAAATCACACACTTTCTTGACTTTTTTTTTAACATAAGATAATTCTCACTATAAACTAGAAAGCTGAGGTCAGCGCCCACAACCTTTCCCAAACGGGAATGTTCTTCATTCTTTTCTCTAACTTTTTATTCTGGAATAATTTTGGATTAAAAAGAAAGGATGAAGAGATTACTAAAAATTCCTCTGCCTCTACTCATCTTTGGCCCATGTAAACTTTTTACATAATCACGGTGTATTTGCCCAAATAAAGAAATTAACAGAAACAGGGGACTAGACAGATAGCTCAGCGGTTAAGCACACTGGCTACTCTTGCAGAGGACAGGGGTTCGGCTCCCAGCCACCTGTGGTGGCTCACAACCACCTGTAAATCCAGTTCTAGAGGGTCCTTCTCAAGCACTGCACACATGTGGTGCATAGACATGCACGCAGGAAAGACACAAACAGGTATAGAAAATTGTTTTAAATGGATAAATTTTACAATCAAATTACACTACAATTTTTTTTCCCCAAAACCTCCTAGTTTCCCTCGTCCATTTCTTTTCCTAGCTCACAATCTAGTTCGAATCCAACAGCATTAACACCTACTATTTGTAGACAAAGAATACTGAAGAAAGCAAAAAAGATAGGCCTCTATGTCAAAAATCATAAATGGTGTAACATAACTTCCAGTGACTTCCTAATATTCTGTTCTGTGGATGCATAGTCTCCTCCTCCTCCTCCTCCTCCTCCTCCTCCTCCTCCTCCTCCTCCTCCTCCTCCTCTTCCTCCTTTTCCTCCTCCTCCTGCTCTTTCTGGTCCTCCCCCTCTTAGTACTTCTTTTGCCTTTATTCCTCAGCACTGCATAAATGCAAAATGGACAAACTCCCCGTTGGGTGTGTGCCCAACCCATCACTTATGGTACCACGTGCCCATCTTCAAGCTTACATCTTCTCAATCACTGTATCCCTCTCTCCTCCAGAAAGCCTGGACCTGTTTGCCTTCCCAGCGGATGATGGTGAAGATGGAGTCACCTTGGACAAGAGCCATCCCTCCGTTCACTTCTCAAACGGGATCAGCACAGGCTAGAAGGAAAGGAGTTAATAAACTTATAGTCCTTTTCCCCACAAACCAGATCCATCAACTCAAACAACTGCTGAGAAACTAAACTTCTGTTCCCGTGGACTCAAAATGGTACTTGTCTCCTCTGGGCCCGACAGACAGAGGTATGGGGGGGGGGGGCATTTCAATCATGGAGTTACCCCCGCTGAGTTTTAATTTCCTTCTCATCTCTCTGTAGTGTCTATCGGAAACTCCCAGAAGGAAAAAGCGTTGAGCCAGCCCGTTAATGCCTGCAGCAAGAAGGACAACAGCAAATAACATACACTTTTTAATGGCAAAAAAAAAGTGCTAGGGGTTGGGGTTACAACAAGCAGCAGGTTAAAGGTCCAGCTGCTCCCATCTGAAGGTGAATGAGAACCTGCACTGTCCAGCATGCCACGCCCCTGCCCCAGAGCAGGACTATTTTATTTTATTCAGAGATTCCTGTTTCTTGTAAAACACCTCGTCCCTGTCCCCGTGCTTAGAAACACTATCCAAAGCTATATGTTTGGGTGGTTGGAAAAGAGGTGGCCGGGAGGGTTTGGAGCCCCACCCCCACCCCCACCCCAAGTCATACCCCACGCCGGAGAATTCTTCTGTGCCATCCTGGCCTCTGCAGAAAGGAAAATAAAAAGAGAGAGAAGCAAAAAAGAAAGAAAGAAAGAAAACAAGCTACTGGGCAGCGGGACCGCTCTCCCATGCCAAGCTCAGCTTGAATTCATACACAACACAACCTCTTCAAGCGGGGCACTGCTCTGAGTCTCTAACTGTGAAAGCGGCAGGAAGTGGAGAATATTCCAGAAGGAGAACAGCAACCATGGAGGACATTTTCTTCACTCTGGTGTTTGCAACCTTGTCACCCTGGTCAGGACCACAGCCTCTAGTCGGTGAGAGCACTCTTTGAAATACAGAGTCTCAGTCACTCACTCCAGTCAGAATTAGCTCCATGAGCCAGCACTGGCTATCTCCTGGGCCTCTGTGGTCTACAGCGGTCCCTGGCAGATCCCATTCCAAGTCTAAATGCTGCTCAGAGACCTCAGGTGGATCTGCCTTCTCTAGAGAAAAGTCTATCCAGGAGACAACCATGGCCCTTTCCTACAGGGTTCTCTGGCCACCAGAGAGGAGAAGACTTCAGAAGAGGGACAACACAGAGAACCTGATGGCTTTCAGATCACAGAAAGAATGTCCTAAATGCTCCTGGATCTAGTACCCAGCATCTGACTTTAAAAAAAAAAAGGGCTGAATATGGGGTGCACACCTATAATCTCCGCACTCAGGAGGCTGAGGCAGGCAATCCTTGAGAGGTCAAGTCTACTTTGAACTACATGGAGAGGCCTTGTTGTGTCTCAAAATACACACACCCACATAAACATAGACACACATACACACACAAAATTAACAAATGAGCAAACAAATTTCAACAGAAATAATAAGCACATAGACCTCTCAGATGACTGACATGTGATAAAGCACCACATTATAACTTAAGGGTCCACCAAAAACACTCCCGACATGATAACTATGAGAGGTAATTGATGTGTTGGCTATTTTGATTATAGTAATCATTTCACTATGTGTGCACATTGCATATGCAGATACATATTTATGGATATATGTAGATATATGCCATATCATCCCATCATGTAATTCTTGAATAGAGTCTATTTTATTTGTCAAGTGTTTATCAAAGCTCTAAAAAGAGCTTTCTCTGGTAGGCTGATATTTAGCTTAGCAAGTATGGGCCCAACATGTCCCTGCCTAGAGAGGTAAAATTCTCAGGAATCGGAGCTCTATTGCCCACGGTCTTTTTTTAGGGAGAAATGGCTTCCTTGTCTAAAATTTAGGAGTCTATCTGAAGATGTTGGCACTAATGTGATTCAGTCTTATCAACCCGTACTGAAATACAAGTGAGACTGGAATGCTCTGAATATGTGGGGATGTGGGCTCTGCCATGGGCAGAATCTAATCAAATGGCCTCCACCCAAATATAACTGTGGTTGGGCAACAGGGAACTCCATGAGTTCAAAAACAGCCTCTCCCGGGCTAATGCTAATGGTGGGAGGGGTAGGGGAAGCCAGCTAGTGTAGCAAGCTCCAGGGAGGACCTCACAAAGATACCGGCAGCTCATGATTCCGCAGAACACCCAGAACCCCACTTGGGACCATGTCACAGGATAAGTAAGCTCTCAATGCCCAGGTTCTCAAGCTTTCTACTCCAGTGGCAGTAGGTGGGACATTAAAGACCTCAGGGTTGGCTTCAGGACAACTGCAGAGAAGATGATGACCTTAGGGAGTCCTTAGGGGTATCCTTGTCTGCAGCCCCCAAATCAGAGAACAACACGAGTGATTTAGAGACAGCCGCACTTCTGCCCTTTGAAAACCACCAACAGGCCTGTTGTTTTCAGACTTTGCATTTATCAACGTAAAGCAAATAACTGTGAGAACACTCCGGTGTTTCTAATCTGGTTTCCTTGGTTCATCTGGTCTACCCGGGGACACTGAAGAAATACATGTGGCTAGGCATGTAAATACATGGCTTCTAGGAAGAAGACCCATCCCCCTCCCCTTCTCTCAGATTCCCCTGCTGCACAAAACGAGAGCTAGGCAGCCACCATATTTCCTGTAGACTAGAGAAGAGAAGTCAAGGGTCGACTGTGAAGTATGAGACCCTCCCAGAGATAAATGCAAGGGTGGGCAAACCCAGTGAAGTAGCAGGAGAATCTAACAGTGCTGAAAAAGCCAGGCAGATGGAGCACTGTGGGAGACCGCCAACCTAAAAGCTACTTTCTAGTCTTCCCTGCCCCTCCCAGAGGAAAAGTGGAGTGACTTACTTTCTGGGTTGTTCCCACTGACGTGGACATAAGCAGGGAGTGGAGGAGGGTAGGTGAGCCTCTACACCACATGATTCTGGAAGCAGCCTGCCCTCACCACCCAGGCCATCCCAGGGCAGATGACAGACAGTATGAGCTGTTGGGAGCTGGGAGCTGCTCAGCTCCTACGCCAGTGTTCTCCAGAAGGGGCTGGACTTGGCTGCCCAGTTCACAGAGTTCCTGTCACATGGACATAGTCCAGACGCCCTGAAGGTTAGCCATAGTATGGGCAGGTGTCATTCACTCGATAGTTGAAGTGCCTGCTGTCAACCAGACACTGGGGACACAACGTGGACTAAACCCAGTCACCTCCCCAGCATAGTGGCGGGGACTGATGTTGACTTAAGCAAACATGATAAATATAGAAGTCCAAATTGAGATGCTCTTTCCAAGGGTTGAAAATCTGCAGTATAAGGTAGCCAACAAACTCAAGACAGCCATGATAGAGCTGGACCCTGCCAAAGAAACTCTTTATCTGCCCTTGACTCTGGATAAGTTAAGCCTCTTTCTCGGCTATAAAATGGGTCACCAAGGAGAGACACATGTCTGGAGTTGGCTAACTGAAACCCCTCCCCCATAACAGCTAGTTTACATTAGCAGAAGGAACTTCTGGGAGTTAAGATGTTAAATTGTTAAGGCTCAGAATGTCTCTCAGCACAGCCTAGAGACCCCACTCATCTCTTCCCCAGCAGCCAGACCTGGGTTTTCTTCCTCTCTCAGGAGACTCTCTGATAGACTTCTTCTTCCAGCTGACTCCAGCCAGATCCTCTGAGCCCTGCCATTATTACAGTCCTGGGTCTCTTTAAGCAGCCACTGCCAGCACTGTGGGGGATTTGTGGTGATTCAGCCCTGGCCCAGTGTGCTGGACACACAATCGCTCAGCCAGGATATGGCTGGGAGCCCACAAGCCGCTGCGCGGAGACAAAGCTGTTCTTGGGCCTTCCAAAGCTCCCCCTGACCCCTGCTGTGTTCGATGGGCAGGCATATTCTGCCCAGCCTCTATCCCCAAGGTGGACTAAGGCTGGCTTCACTTTCTTGAGGGTTTGAAGGCAAGACAATTGTTCCAGCAGAGGAATCAGACAACTGACAGAAAACAAAAAGAGAAAGAAAATCAAGCACGTTTCGATCTCCCTTCACGAAGCTTATCTATGTGGAGGCCCAGTCTCATGTTCTCATGTTCCCCGCTTTGCATGGGGAGGAGGGAGCAGCAAAGAGACGCTATCAGACTCATTCAAATGTGCTGCTGGTTCTGGGAGCTAGGAATACTGCTTTGAGGGCTGCCTGGCCAGTTTCCATCCTGTTTCCAAGCAACCTGACATGCAATCCATCCATCGGAACCTTATCACCGAGTCAGTGAGCCGGAAGGCACTGGAGAGCTCTCTGCCTGGTCTCCCTACACCAGAGCCTGTGGGGAGGCTCATGGAGATTGAAAAAGAAGGCCCAGTCTTTGCCCAGGGCTCACAGTGGCCCCAAGAAGAAGAGAGTAAGTTCAGGACTGGTGGCACAGGCCTGGGATTCCGGATACTCGGGAGACTGTAGCACAAGGATCAAAAGATCAAGGTCCCTCTAGGCTAGAGTGAATTCAAGGCCAACCTGGGAACTTAGTGTGACCCTGTCTCAGAGACTGAAAATGGAAACTGGGCAGTGGTTAAGTGAAGAAAGGTTGTTTGGCATGTGGTAAGCCCTACATTCCACCCCAGGTATGGGAGAATGAGACAAAAATCAGGGAGAGAGGGGCAGAAGGAGGGGGACGGAAGGAGGGAGGGAGGGAGGGAGGAAGGTGGGAGAGGGGGAGGGAGGGAAAGAGGGAGGGGAAGAAGAGAGGAGGGGGAGGGAGGGAAAGAATGAGGGGGAAAAGAGGGAGAGAGAGAGGGGGGGAGAGAAAGGAAGGGGGAGGGAAAGGGAGGGAGGGAGAGAGGGAGGGAGGGGACCTCGATTTGAGCAGAGCTGAGGCCAGGCATTCACTTCAGGACCTTGCCCACTTGTCCACCTTCTTGTTTCGTGGTGTGATCACACAAGGGTCTTGTAAGAATGTGCTCTGGGAAGGAAGAGCAAGCCTGTCAGACCTCCCTTTGCCTCTCTTGTACCTATGACCACCCTTAAAGTGCACAGGCAAAAATCTAACAGCATTCCTTCAGTTTCCCCAAAGCAGGAAGCCAAAGGGTCCTTCATCTGTGTCTGCCTCCAAAGCTACTTCTCATTTTGCTTGAAACCACTGCAGCGCGAGACCTGTAGACACCCCGGGTGCTGAACACCCTGAGCATGGTCCGGTCCTGGCGGTGGCTGCTTTAGGAGCCCCAGGGTTGTAATAACGGCAGTGATCAGAGGTTTGGGCTGGAGTCAGCTGTGAACTCAGATTCACGTGTTCCAAGCCTGCTTCTCAGGAGGACCTTAGAAAAGCCTGCGTTAAAAGTCAAATTGCACCAGACACCAACTGAAGACAGCTGTTACTGGGCATACACCACACAGCAACAACCCTGACTTGAAAAGCAAGCGCACAGGATCCTCTTTTCTGATGAAAACTGCACACATCTGTACTCATAATAGCACAGAGATGCTAAGAAAGAAATGGATAGTGTATTGCTTCAAGAATGTGTCACTTGATTTTTTAAAATCGAGAAGAAAAAGTTCCTTCCTTTAGGACACAAAAAGTGAGTTCAAAGAGCAAAGCAAGGCAATCGCTGACCTCTGGGCCCTTCCCCAGGAAGGTGCCTGACCAAAACTCCACTGAACATTGGCCAAGAATGGGCACCACAGCTGGGCAGTGGGCCACGCCCAAAGGGCAGCCCACCCCCTCCCTTTACACCACAGGACACACAGGCCAAGGGCCAATGATCCCCAGGCATGAAACCAAATGAACAAAGAGGTTACACAACCCTGTAATCACATGAGAGCCGAGACAGGACCTGACATCATAAGCCCACCAACGTCTCCCCAGCCTTTAGTGTGAGCTCACAGGGTAAATAAACAACCACGATTAATCAGATTATAAATATATAACAATAAACAGCGTAGACATAATAATAAACTTCACAGAACCATACTTGAGCCCATGAAGTTATCATTATGCCAACATCCAAAGGGGCAAGAGGCTCAGGGGTACCTATGAACTCTTCCCTACTTTCTGAAACCCACTGTGTGTCACCCAAGATTAACACACCTGTGGCCATGGCCCTGCAAAGTCAGCTTGGTGGAACTGAAACATGAGCGAATGCTAGAATGGCTGTGGATCGGGACAAGGTCCAAAGATGGGACAGCAAAATAAAAATGAGGACGAGAGAAGAAACAAGGACACTTGGTTGCTGATTTGGGTAGAAGCAAGACTTCCTCTTTGTCTCAGATCTGAGTCAGAAGTCTTCCCAAGTCCTGGAAACCACGACACGCATCTAATTTAAAGACATGCTGAAGTCCTACGAGCTTTCTAGAATTTCCCAAAAGTTCAAACATCATAGCAAACATCAACAGGGTAGAAGTGGAGGGTGCTATATTGGTAACTTCTTGAGTCCAGATTTTACTAATGAGAGCCAGTGATTCTACACATCCAAATCACAGGTGCTAGACCCAGTGACTGATGTCAGTGAACTCATTCACCATGGCTCCAGAGGTGGGACGTTCATCTTGCCTTATGGGTGGAGATCCCAATGCCACAAAGCCAGGCGATGGTAGAGCCACGACTCCAAACCCCACTGACTCTGCTTTAGGTGAGAGGCTTTTACACAACATGCTTCACTTGTCTCCGAGAGGGGAGCCTCCCACAGCTGTCAGGTTTGAAAACAGAACTGGGAAGGAGGAAAAGGGAGACCCCGGTCATTTCAGCAAAGGAGAAATGACCTCGCTAAACACACAGGAGGACTCAGCCATGGACGGTGACACCAGGAGCTCATGCCAGGCACAAGGAACTGCTGCCAGAAACAAGTTGAGTCACCCACCAGCTCCTACCAGTTGCCACACTGTCCCTTGGAAGACCTGAACTTTGGAAGGCAACCACAGATGGTAGGACCTTGACGCTATCCGGCTCAGTGAGAGGAACCGCACGCAGGGCACACAGTGATGTTGTGGGGCAAATCCATGCACAGGCAGTGGTTGCTGTGGGTGGGGCAGACTACCTGGTAAGGATGGGAACAACTGCCTGATGGGTGTGGCCTTCCCTTTGGAATGCTTTGCGTATATGCCCAACCCCTTCCAAAATGCATCTATCAAGGACATGCAGCTTTTGTATAGCAATTATAGCTTAAGAAAGGCGGCGGCAGCGGCGGTGGTAAAAGCTATACTACACTATGAGTGTCCTTACTGCAGCTGAATTATACCGAACAAAAGGTTAAAATGGTCGATTTGGTATTATATGCGTTTTTGCCACAGCTAAAAAGGAAGCAACTCTCTATAAAGAGCCTCTGACCTCATTCAATCAAGCATGAGACGCACACGTGGAGCCAGGGCTCAGGCTCTGTGACCACTGGGCTCAGAACTGGACGTTCCCCTAAGACCCTCAAGTTTATACAGTTATGTTTAGAGAGAGGGTGGGGCAGGCGGGAGGGAAGGAAGGAGGGCGCCAGCAGCCAGCTGCTGGCCAGGAGTTAGAGCCACCTCCTGGGCTCAGGCAGCCCGCACGCTGCAGCCCCCTGGCCTCGGCCCACCTGGCAGGCACCATGGCAACTTTCATGAGGCTCGGAGCCCAGTGTCCTTGGTCCGCATTAGAGAGTCAACAACCATTTATCTGGACCGGGCGAACAGGGCGGCGGCGTCAGTGGCAGAACTGACAATATTTAATGACTGGAGGTGGGGGTGTGGGGGAGGGGACACTTTGTAGGTTAGAGGAAGGCTGGAAGGAAAGGACCCAGAGAGGGAGCTGAGAACACCAGGGGAAATTCTGTGTGGGGGTGGGGTGGGGAGAGAGATAAAAGGGGCTGTAAAGCAATTTTGACAGGTTAACAGACAGGTAATATTCCAGCAGTGTTTACTTAACCAGGCTAGCGCTTCACGCAGCGCGGAGGAAGCTAGGGCAGGAGAGCCCGGGCAGCCGAAGCCTGCAGGCAAACAAAGATCCAGTCAGAGAAAACCAAATACAGCCAGGCCCATGCTGGCAGCCCTGTGGCCTCTCCTCCGGCTCGGAAGCCACCCGGAGATGCTTCCGGGACACCCATCTGGGAGACAGCTTCCAGCCTGGTTCTTCCAGGTACCGCCACGTGGAACATAGCTTGGATTTTCACTGCCTTGCCGGACCACCAGGGCCATGTGCCCTTACCGCCTCAATGCAAACCGCCTCAGCAACTCATCTTAGAAAGCCGGACTTTGAGCCAGGTTTCGTGGCCCAGGCCTGTAATCTCAACACTGGTAGACAGAGGTGGGAGGGGGGGGCTATATATTCAAAGGAGGAATCACATATGCAGTTTGACCTGTGTAGTGAGACCCTGTTATCTAAAAACAAAAGTCAGAGTAACAAAATAGCTAACTAACCAAGGAGACATGGCCCCACCAGTATCCCAAGGCTCTGAATATTTACCCAACAATGAAATGCATGTCAGCTCTAAAACTCCAATCTACCTCACCCAGACCCAAAGCCCCGACCCGATGATATCTCCTCACTCTTATACACTAGGTAAACTCCAAACTCTAAGCTTCCATATACACATCTATTGAACAGTATAATAACTCTAGCCAGCTTAGTATACTGTTAATGATTATAAATTCATGTCACTGATGCAAATAATAAATAACAATGAGGAATAAAAAACATGCAGATTAAAGGAATAAATGTGGATTGACAAGGGGAAGTACCACATGCACTTTTGATCCCTTCTAGAAGATTCTGCCACCCAGTGAGAGGGTGATGATCTGAATACAGCAATCCAACCTATAGACTTAATCTTTAAAATCTGTGCACACAATTTCATCGCAAGCCCTGCCTTCACAGAATAAAGAAAAAAAAATTCCCTTTGCAGGGATTCAGAAGAGGTGTTGTGCTGACTGAGGAACCAGAGAAAAACACCCACGACACCCCGGTTCTCTGAGGCCCTGGCAGCCTGCTCTGAGTAACTGGATACGGTTCCATGTTCATGTATTTCTCCAAGAACATAAAAGTGTTCAAAGCCATCGAACCAGCACTCAAGGGGTGCCAAGATTATGACTTCATTTCCTACAGGCTTGCCTGCCTCTGTTACAGGACACTATTTTGAGGTTGGATTATATATTTTTAGGTTATTTGGAAAAATCATTGTGGCTTTAAATAATAAAATTCTGAGTGACATCTGTCAGCCTCAATTACTCTGAGCTTGCTAAGCAGCGTTTTCTTTCTCTCTCCCTCCCCCCTTTTTTTTCTTTCGTTTTTAAAAGTGCAATGAAGTAAGTGTTACCCAGAAAGGTTTGCAAGAGTCTGCAAGGTTGTGTATTAAACACTTTATTGAAACTGGTCCCAAGGGCTTACACTAGAGACCCAGCTACAGGCCTGGGATGGTATACACAGGGCCAAACTTGGTAGGAACCAGCATTATCTATGAAGAACTGCAGGGCCATCTGGTCAACCTCTTCATTGGGCCATCAGGGAAGTAGAGACCCATGGTCTCACATTCAGAGTTGGCCACAAGTAAACCAGGACATAACATAAGTTTTCCAGTAGGCTCTGTTCAGCAGAACTCTCCAAATTATTCTGGGGGCTCACCATTTCCTCCTGTTCCACTGATGAAGTTCCTAGGGGTTGTACCAGCCAGCAATCTCACAGATGCCTTCATTCATCCTCACGAACCTCTCCCCTTTCTACTACTTTATTTTAAAGATTCAATCATTATCCTTACTTTGAAAAGGGTGTCTTGGTTTTTCATCATGTGAGTCTTACCTAAAAGGGCTGTGGTGGTCTGGAAGCCCATTAGCCACATAATGGGGAATGTCTGAAAGCAGACATCATCCTCTTGAGAGGTCAGGGCCCCTGTACTCAACATCTCTCCAAAGCCCATTCCACCACCCATCCACCACCATCAACAAGCCTTAAGCATTTGGAATTGTTGGAATTCCCTGTACCAGAGGAAAATATGTATATATGGGAAAGTTGCATCTAAGAGCTTAAAATGAATACCCGTGTGTGCAAAAAACACCTGATATAGACAAATACAAATGAAGAGTTTTTTAAGAGTCAAACATTGACTGAAGAGAGGACTTAGAGATTAAAAACACTGCTCTTGCAGAGGACAGAGTTCATTCCCAACACCTTTGTCAGGAGACTCAAAGTTACTTATAGCAACTACTTCAGAGAATCTGGTTCCTCAATCCTACATGGGCACACACATTCACATGCACACACACACACATGCACATAATTAGAAATAAATTAAATCATCAAAAATATTTGAGGAGTTAAACGCAACCTTTCTTGGTAGTCAAGGAAAATAAAGCTAGATATTAGACATGAAACCTGAACCCAAAAGCTTATATACAAGAGACCTAGCTATAGGGCTAAGGTGTTATACTCAAAAGTTCAACAGGGTAGGAAGCAGGGAAACCCCGTGAAGAATCACAGGGGCATCTGGTCAACCTTCCCATTATACCACCAGGAGCTCCCTCTGATGTAACCATCTGATGAAAAAATTCTGTTTACAATAGAAGGTATAATCAGCATGCATACAATGTTGGAAATTTTGTTTACCCCTCAATGTGTGTTATAGTTCTATACTTCAATGGCCAGAACAGAAAGAACAGTTGCAAGGATTGGCTAAAGATGCAAATGAACACCTAAGGGAAGTCAGTTCAAAGAAACTATGGGATGAGTAAGTCTGTATAACACAAGTGGTATGGATTAGAAACGAATCCAGGGACTTGAGATAGGGACTCCCATCTAGAATGTTCCAGTCTTTGAACTACCCCTTCAAGGTAAAGACTCTGAGACATAGCAGGATGGAGTAGTATTGTATACCACGTGTTACCAAAGAGCAGAGAGAAGGAGCAAGTAAATGAGACATCTGTCCAGGGGCTCCACATGAAGAGTGCTATGTAGAAGTCTTTCACTCCTTTAGGAAGGTTTATTATTACACACTTTACAATTGTTTTTAGCTATTATTAATGAGGATTTTATATTTATTTCACACCCCACTGATTTACTATAAGTGTTTATAAGAATTTTCTAGTAGCTTACATCTAGTCTTTTAAGTAAAGGCTCACTTTATTCCTCACCCTTTCCACATTTTTATTCTATTAAAATGGTATTTAAGAGTCTTAATATCATTCCAAAGTTACATCTTACCCATCACATCCAACGTTTTCAGAGTCTAATTGTGGAGGCAATGAACAGATCCTATATGTTCTTGTCCTT
Source organism: Apodemus sylvaticus (assembly GCF_947179515.1). NCBI lineage: Eukaryota > Metazoa > Chordata > Mammalia > Rodentia > Muridae > Apodemus > Apodemus sylvaticus. Next base: position 9,460,568 of record NC_067481.1, on the reverse strand, counting down.
GCCAACAACTGATGTCTAAAACTGTATCACCATGGGGCCATTATGTCCAGGCTAAGCAAGTCTACTCTCACTTCCAGAAATGTAAGGAAGGTGTCTGGCCAAGAGGCAGAAACATTAGGCCACACCTCAAAGCTCTCTCTATGTGGTGAAAGTGGAAATGAGCAACCTCACAAGATAGCCTTCACTGAATCCTCTTTCCCCTTGGCAAGATTCTGGTCCCCATCTGAATACCAAACCTCCACCTGGCAGTTTTCAGGCAGGATGATTGGTTCTGTGTCAGGACAGGCGGTGCTGGATGCTTGCAAAATAAAAACTGCTTCAGGAGCTAATGGATTTGCTCTATAAGTAGTCTAAGTGGTAGTCCATTCCACAGAGGATCATTTTGCCTTACAAAGGAAAAAAAATCTGCTTCAACACGGATGCTATAACTCTTGAAGATGTTAGCTCAATGTGGTAAGATCATCACAAAGAAACAATTAAAATAGGATTCTGCTCACAGGAAGTCAGTCCCTAATCAACTCCGAGACAAAAGTATAGTGGTAGCTGACAGCATCTCGATGGGGAGAGGAGTCTGGAAAGTTGGGCTTTAATAGGCAAAATTTTAATTTTATAAGATAAAAGCCCATCTTATGGATAGGCGGTGTGATGAGGTCACATGACTGTATTGAACAGAATGTTGAAATGAGACTGTATTGTACACTTAAAAACAGTTAAAATGACAAGTTTTATGTTGTATATATTTTATCACCACTAATCTCAAACAAATGTTTGTATGTGTGTGTACGTGAACATATGCACGTGTAGAGAAAAAAAGGACAATCTCAGGTGTGCTACTCGTCAGATGGCATATACCTTGTTTTTTTTTAATAACAGGGTGTAGCCTGGAGCTTACAGATAGCCTAGGCTAACTAGCCAGAGATCCTTGAGAGTCTGCCTGTCTCAACCTCCCCAACACAGGGATTGGAAGAGCATGCCCACTTGTCTGACTTTTGTTCAATATATAAGAATTATATATTGGTTATAAATAAGGTTATAAGGATTAAACTCAAGTCCTTGTGCTTGCAAGACAAGCACGTAACTGACTGAGCCATGTCCCTCATGCATCCCATCTTAAACTACCTTCTCCACAACCAAAAAGGCACCAGGAAGGAGACTTCTTTACCAGACATCATTTCAACATGGAGGCCACTCTTTCTAACACACACAGAAGCCCAGAGGTTGACACAAAGGGCTCTAAGTATTCCAGGGAGACTCCACCACATTCTGTGGCCTTTTCCTTGACAGTTAAGTTCAATTATCTCATCAACCTGAGCAGCAGCAGGGAAGTAAGAACCTAACAGAGCCATATTTGATTCCCAAAACCCACAGGTAGACACTCCAGGAAGGAGGCAGAGAAAACACACACACACACACACACACACACACACACACACACACCAAGAAAGAAGAAACCCTAACGGCAATGTGAGGGCAAGACTCCCATGCCAGGGCCACCAGCAGAGAGAATTCTAACATGGGTCCTGGCTTCTAAGGCAGGATGGAGGTAGGTTTCTGGGCATCCTCTCTCCCGCTGGGCAGGCAAGCAAGAAAACACACATCTCAGCCCTTTTCAGAATAAGAAAATGTATTTCATAAGATGGAAGGGCAGTAGGCTTTTAAACACTGGCTATGAAAGAGCTCCAAGGTTGGTTTTGTCCTTAGAGGAAATAAAATTTATAGTTTGTCAGGTAAGTAGAAGAGAAAGCCTTTAGCTGATACGGCCAGAAAAAAACCAACAAATGTGTAAAGTATCATAGCATTTCAGGACTTGACCGTCTTAGGATCCAGCTAGATGCATTTTAACCTAAGCCAAACCTAGAAATGCCTCTGCAAGAAGGTATTTTCCTCTTGGTTTGCTACCTGGGCTTGTCTGTGAACCACAGAGTTGTGAGACTCGCCCTGCTGTCCTACAACACTGAGGCACTAGACAGCGGCTTCCTCGGAGGAGCCAGAGAGAAATGTTGACTGGGACATAAGAAGACAGCTGCCTTTCACAGTCCTGGAAATACTTGTCTCTCTCTTGGCTTTGATGGCTGCTATGTGGAGGTATACCAATAAGACACTGGGGCATGTTTCCTATGATTTGTTCTTCTAATAATGGGCATACATGTTTGCTTTTTTAAAAATCACTACAGGTTTATTTTATGTCCAACTAGTATAAGGTATTTGTTGACAAGGGTCTCAGTCAACAGGTCACTTACTCAGCCCCAAGCCCCCTCCACCAGAACACAACTGAAGAAAAGTCATGGATATACCATCTAAGATGAGCCTGGTGGTTACAGGCTTGGAATCCCAGGAGGCTGAGGCCAGAGATGCAAGTTCAAGACCTGCCTGGTCCACAGAAGGGTTCCAAGTTGCCCTGAACAATTTAACAAAAGTTCATTGAAAAACAGAATAAAGTAAAAGAGGTCTGGGGGATCAGCCCAGCATGTAGAGGGCCCTACATTCAATCCCCAGAATCAGAAAAGAAGAGAGAAGGGGAGGGGGGGGAGGAGAGGAAACTGGTGAGAAAAGAAGGGGAAAAGAAAGTAAAGGGAGGGGGAGGGAGGGGATTAGAAGAGAGAGGCGGGAGGGGTGGGGAAGGGACAAGAGGGGAGCAGAGGGGAGGGGAGCAGAGGGGAGGGGAGCAGAGGGGAGGGGAAGGGAGGAAAGGAAGGCAGTCCATTTCTCAGTTGGATGAGTGTTGCAAGACAGAGCTCAAACAGGCAGGCAGTGTAACTGAAAATTCACCCCAAACTGTGCTGCAGGCTGTCCCAAAAAAACTCAAGCCTCCCAAAAGGTAAGAAAGAGTCTCACCATGGCAAAATGTCACTTCTGCCAGCTCTTCCCCAAGTGACTCAACATGTGATACTCTTAAAATGACCATCATAGCTCTAGCTCTTACACACTGTGATTTCGAGAATACCATGGGGTACTAGGTGCCCTACTCCAAACACACTTGTGTGTGTGTGTGTGTGTGTGTGTGTGTATGTATGTGTGTGTGAATGTGTAAGTATGTGAGTGTGTATGTGAATGTGTATGTTTGAGTGTGTATTTGTATGTGAGTGTGTATATGTGTATGGATGTGTGTATGTATATGTGTATGTGAGTGTGTATGAATGTGTATGTGTGTGAGTGTGTATATGTGTATGTTTTAGTGTGTATGTGTATGTGTGTATATGTGTGTCTGAGTGTGTGTATGTATATGTGTATGTGTGTATGAATGTGTAAGTATGTGTGTGTATGTATGTTTTAGTGTGTATGTGTATGTGTGTATATGTGTGTATGAGTGTGTGTATGTATATGTGTATGTGAGTGTGTATGAATGTGTAAGTATGTGTGTATGTGTAAGCATATGAGTGTGTGTATGTGAGTATGTATGTTTGAGTGTATGTGTGAGTGTATATATGTGTATATGAGTGTGTGTATGTGAATATGTATGAATGTGTAAGTATGTGTGTGAGTTTGTGAGTGTGTATGTGTGTGAATGTGTGAGTGTATATGCGTGTGTGAATGTGTATGTATATGAATGTGTGTATGTGTGTATGTCTATGTGTGTATATGTGTATATGAGAGTATGTATGAATGTGTAAGTATGTATGCGTGTGTGTGTGTGTGTGTGTGTGTGTGTGTTTGAGTGTGTATGTGAGTGTGTGTGTGAGATAGTGTGTATGTAGATGTGTTTATGTGTGTGAGTGGGGGGTGGTAGAAGCCAGGAGTGAACATCCAGTACCATTCACCTTATTTCTTGAAACAGGGTCTCTCACTGAACCTGGCACTCACTGGTTGACTACATTTCTGGCCAGTGAGCCCCCAGGACCTGTCTGTCTCCCCTCCACCTCCAAGTGTGAGGAGTTTCAGCTATAAGTCCCACTCCTTGGTTTCACCTGGGTGCTAGGGATCTGAACTTGGGTCTTCGGGGTTGTAGAGCAACACTATGGCCCTGAGTCATCCTCTCCCAGCCCTACAGAGTCTTCTTTTTTTTTTTTTTTTTTTTTTTTTTTTTTTTTTTTTTTTTTTTTTGTCTTTTTTTTTTTATTTGATATAATTTATTTACATTTCAAATGATTTCCCCTTTTCTAGCCCCCCCCACTCCCCGAAAGTCCCGTAAGCCCCCTTCTCTTCCCCTGTCCTCCCTCCCACCCCTTCCCAGTTCCCCGTTCTGGTTTTGCCAAATACTGTTTCACTGAGTCTTTCCAGAACCAGGGACCACTCCTGCTTTCTTCTTGTATCTCATTTGATGTGTGGATTATGTTTTGGGTATTCCAGTTTTCTAGGTTAATAACCACTTATTAGTGAGTGCATACCATGATTCACCTTTTGAGTCTGGGTTACCTCACTTAGTATGATGTTCTCTAGCTCCATCCATTTGCCTAAGAATTTCATGAATTCATTGTTTCTAATGGCTGAATAGTACTCCATTGTGTAGATATACCACATTTTTTGTATCCACTCTTCTGTTGAGGGATACCTGGGTTCTTTCCAGCATCTGGCAATTATAAATAGGGCTGCTATGAACATAGTAGAGCATGTATCCTTATTACATGGTGGGGAATCCTCTGGGTATATGCCCAGGAGTGGTATAGCAGGATCTTCTGGAAGTGAGGTGCCCAGTTTTCGGAGGAACCGCCAGACTGCTTTCCAGAGTGGTTGTACCAATTTGCAACCCCACCAGCAGTGGAGGAGTGTTCCTCTTTCTCCGCACCCTCTCCAACACCTGCTGTCTCCTGAATTTTTAATCTTAGCCATTCTGACTGGTGTAAGATGAAATCTTAGGGTTGTTTTGATTTGCATTTCCCTAATGACTAATGAAGTGGAGCATTTTTTAAGATGCTTCTCCGCCATCCGAAGTTCTTCAGGTGAGAATTCTTTGTTTAACTCTGTACCCCATTTTTTAATAGGGTTGTTCGGTTTTCTGGAGTCTAACTTCTTGAGTTCTTTATATATATTGGATATTAGCCCTCTATCTGATGTAGGATTGGTGAAGATCTTTTCCCAATTTGTTGGTTGCCGATCTGTCCTCTTGACGGTGTCCTTTGCCTTACAGAAACTCTGTAACCTTATGAGGTCCCATTTGTCAATTCTTGCTCTTAGAGCATACGCCATTGGTGTTCTGTTCAGAAACTTTCTCCCTGTACCGATGTCCTCAAGGGTCTTCCCCAGTTTCTTTTCTATTAGCTTCAGAGTGTCTGGCTTTATGTGGAGGTCCTTGATCCATTTGGATTTGAGCTTAGTACAAGGAGACAAGGATGGATCAATTCGCATTCTTCTGCATGCTGACCTCCAGTTGAACCAGCACCATTTGTTGAAAAGGCTATCTTTTTTCCATTGGATGTTTTCAGCCTCTTTGTCGAGGATCAAGTGGCCATAGGTGTGTGGGTTCATTTCTGGATCTTCAATCCTGTTCCATTGATCCTCCTGCCTGTCACTGTACCAATACCATGCAGTTTTTAACACTATTGCTCTGTAGTATTGCTTGAGGTCAGGGATACTGATTCCCCCAGATTTTCTTTTGTTGCTGAGAATAGTTTTAGCTATCCTGGGTTTTTTGTTGTTCCAGATGAATTTGATAATTGCTCTTTCTAACTCTGTGAAGAATTGAGTTGGGATTTTGATGGGTATTGCATTGAATCTGTATAGTGCTTTAGGCAAAATGGCCATTTTAACTATATTGATTCTACCGATCCATGAGCATGGGAGGTTTTCCCATTTTTTGAGGTCTTCTTCCATTTCCTTCTTCAGAGTCTTGAAGTTCTTGCCATACAGATCTTTCGCATGTTTGGTAAGAGTCACCCCAAGATACTTTATACTGTTTGTGGCTATTGTGAAGGGGGTCATTTCCCTAATTTCTTTCTCAGCCTGCTTATCCTTTGAGTATAGGAAGGCCACTGATTTGCTTGAGTTGATTTTGTAACCTGCCACTTTGCTGAAGTTGTTTATCAGCTGTAGGAGCTCTCTAGTGGAGTTCTTTGGGTCACTTAGGTAGACGATCATGTCGTCTGCAAATAATGATAGTTTGACTTCCTCCTTTCCAATTTGTATCCCTTTGACCTCCTTATGTTGTCGAATTGCCCGAGCTAGTACCTCAAGTACAATATTGAAAAGATAAGGAGAAAGGGGGCAGCCTTGTCTGGTCCCTGATTTCAGTGGGATTGCTTCAAGTTTCTCTCCGTTTAGTTTGATGCTGGCTACCGGTTTGCTGTATATTGCTTTTACTATGTTTAGGTATGGGCCTTGAATTCCTGTTCTCTCCAAGACTTTAAGCATGAAAGGATGCTGAATTTTGTCAAATGCTTTTTCAGCATCCAATGAAATGACCATATGATTTTGTTCTTTGAGTTTGTTTATGTAGTGGATTGTATTGATGGATTTCCGTATATTGAACCAACCCTGCATTCCCGGGATAAAGCCTACTTGATCATGGTGGATGATCGTTTTGATGTGTTCTTGGATTCGGTTGGCAAGAATTTTGTTGAGTATTTTTGCATCGATGTTCATAAGGGAAATTGGTCTGAAGTTCTCTTTCTTTGTTGGATCTTTGTGTGGCTTTGGTATCAGCGTAATTGTGGCTTCGTAGAAGGAATTGGGTAGTGTTCCTTCTGTTTCTATTTTGTGGAATAGTTTGAAGAGTATTGGTGTTAACTCTTCTTTGAAGGTCTGGTAGAATTCTGCACTGAAACCATCTGGTCCTGTGCTTTTTTTGGTTGGAAGACTTTCTATGACTCCTTCTATTTCTTTAGGCTTTATGGGACTGTTTAGATGGTCTAGTTGGTCCTGATTTAATTTTGGTATTTGGTATCTGTCAAGGAAATTGTCCATTTCCTCCAGATTCTCCAGTTGTGTTGAGTACAGGCTCTTGTAGTAGGATCTGATGATTTTTTGGATTTCCTCAGTTTCCGTTGTTATGTCTCCCTTTTCATTTCTAAGTTTGTTAATTTGGATACTTTCTCTGTGCCCTTTGGTCAGTCTGGCTAAGGGTTTATCTATCTTGTTGATTTTCTCAAAGAACCAGCTCCTAGTTTTGTTGATTTTTTGTATGGTTCTCTTTGTTTCTACTTGATTGATTTCGGCCCTGAGTTTGATGATTTCCTGCCTTCTACTCCTCCTGGGTGAAATAGCTTCTTTTTGTTCTAGGGCTTTCAGGTGTGTCATTAAGTTGGTAATGTATGCTCTCTCCATTTTCTTTTTGGAGGCACTCAGGGCTATGAGTTTTCCTCTTAGCACTGCTTTCATTGTGTCCCATAGATTTGGGTATGTTGTGTTTTCATTTTCATTGTGTTCTAAAAAGTCTTTAATTTCTTTCTTTATTTCTTCCTTGACCAAGGTGTCATTGAGTAGAGTATTGTTCAATCTCCACGTGTTTGTGGGTTTTCTGTTGTTTCTGTTGCTATTGAAGACCACTTTTATTCCATAGTGATCAGATAGGAGGCATGGGATTAGTTCTATCTTTTTATATTTGTTGAGGTCTGTCTTGTGACCAATTATATGGTCGATTTTGGAGAAGGTACCATGAGGTGCTGAAAAAAAGGTATATTCTTTTGTTTTAGGATAGAATGTTCTATATATATCAGTTAAATCTAATTGGTCCAAAGCTTCAATTAGTTTCATTGTGTCCTTGTTTAGTTTCTGTTTTCCTGATCGGTCCATTGAGGAAAGTGCAGTGTTGAAGTCACCAACAATTATTGTGTTAGGTGCAATGTGTGCTTTGAGTTTTAATAAAGTTTCTTTTATGAAAGAGGGTGCCCTTGCATTTGGAGCATAGATGTTCAGGATTGAGAGTTCTTCTTGTTGTATTTTTCCTTTGACCAGCAAGAAGTGTCCCTCAGAGTCTCTTTTGATGACTTTGGGTTGAAAGTCAATTTTATCTGATATTAAAATGGCTACTCCAGCTTGTTTCCTGAGACCATTTGCTTGTAAAATTGTCTTCCAGCCTTTTACTCTAAGGTAGTGTTTGTCTTTGACCCTTAGGTGTGTTTCCTGTAAGCAGCAAAATGTAGGGTCCTGTTTACGTATCCAGTCAGTTAGTCTGTGTCTTTTTATTGGGGCATTGAGTCCATTGATGTTAAGAGATATTAAGGAATAGTGATTGTTACTTCCTATCATTTTTGACGTTATTTTTTAAATTTGCTTGCTTAACTTATTTGGGTTTGATGAAAGGTTACTATCTTGCTTTTTTCAGGGTGGAGTTTCCCTCCTTGTATTGGTGTTGTCCTCCTATTATCCTTTTTAGGGCTGGGTTTGTGGATAGATATTGGGTGAACTTGGTTTTGTCGTGAAATATCTTAGTTTCTCCATCTATGGTGATTGAGAGTTTTGCTGGATATAGTAGTTTTGGTTGGCATTTGTGTTCTCTTAGAGTCTGCATGAGATCTGCCCAGGACCTTCTAGCCTTCATAGTCTCAGGTGAAAAGTCTGCTGTGATTCTGATAGGTCTTCCTTTATATGTTACTTGGCCTTTTTCTCTTACTGCCTTTAGTATTCTTTCTTTGTTTAGAACATTTGGTGTTTTGATTATTATGTGACGGGAAGTATTTCTGTTCTGGTCCAGTCTGTTTGGAGTTCTGTAGGCTTCTTGTATATTCATGGGCATCTCTCTCTTTAGGTTAGGGAAGTTTTCTTCCATAATTTTATTGAAGATATTTGCTGGCCCTTTAAGTTGTAAATCTTCACTCTCATCTATGCCTATAATCCTTAGGTTTGGTCTTCTCATTGTGTCCTGGATTTCCTGGATATTTTGGGTTACAAGCTTTTTGCACTTTGCATTTTCTTTAACTGTTGAGTCCATGGTTTCTATGGAATCTTCAGCATCTGAGATTCTTTCTTCTATCTCTTGTATTCTGTTGTTGATATTTGCATCTCTGTCCCCTGATTTCTTCCCAAGGCTTTCTATCTCCAAAGTTGTCTCCCTTTGAGTTTTCTTAGTTGTTTCTACTTCTGATTTTAGATCCTGGATGGTTTTGCTTAGCTCCTTCCCTTGCATGTTTGTGTTTTCCTGTAATTCTTTAAGAGATTTTTGTGTTTCCTCTTTCATGAGCTCAGCCTGTTGACCAAAGTTCTCCTGTATTTCTTTAAGAGATTTTTGTGTTTCGTCTTTCATGACCTCAGCCTGTTGAGCAAAGTTCTCCTGTATTTCTTTAAGTGTTTTTTGCATTTCCTCCTTGTTGGCTTTTGTATTCTCCTGGATTTCTTTCAATGATTTTTGTGTTTCCCTTGCAAGGGCTTCTAACTTTTGATCCATTTTCTCCTCAATGACCTTCATGTGTTCCTGTACCAGCATCATGACCAGTGATTTTAAATCCAAATCTTGTTTTACTGGTGTGATGGGGTATCCAGGACTTGCTGGTAGAGGAGAATTTGGTTCAGATGTTGCCATATTGCCTTGATTTCTGTTAGTGACGTTTCTGCGTTTGCCTTTTGCCATCTAGCTCTCACTGGTGTTACTTGGTCTTGTCAGTGCTGGACTCACCAGTGCAAGCTGCCCCTTCCCCGTTGGCCTCTGGTGCACAGCTTACACTCTGCACTGCCTGTAGACAGGGTGCTGTTTTCCAGGCTGTTCAGATCCCAAAGCAGGCACCTGAAGGCTCCCGCTGGGGCCCGCAGGATTTATCGGAGCACACCGACTTTTCCCAGCTGGCCGCCCGGAAGCCCCCACTAGCCTCTTGAGGGACCTGGAGATGTGGCGGCCACCCAGGCTGATCTGAAGCGGAGAGATTTGAGCTGGGGGCTTCTGCCTGAGGCCTTGCCCCAGATTGTGTCTGTGGACCAGGTGGAACCCGTGTGCACCCCCAGGGAGCTCCGAAGGTGAATGTTGCTGTGACCTCCCCTGTGCTCCGCTCACTCCGCTGGGCAGCCGATTTCCCCAACCGGGCTGGCGCACACTAGGTTAGCCTTGTCGCCTGGGCCCTGAGTCCAGGCAAACGCCTGGGAGGCCAAGGTCCGAGCAAAGTTCCCCTAGGGCTATGTCTGTTATTTGGGTCCGCCAGGTGACCCGGATGGCGGGCGTGCGCGTCCGCGCTCCGCGAAAGCACCGGGAGAGTCTGTTGTGCTAATAACCTCCTGGGCTGGTTGACACACAGATGGCCCACCAAGCCGCCCAGTTCTTGGGGTCAGTCCTGTGCCTTTTGGGGCCTAGACCCCCGTTTTGTTAGCCTCAGGCTACGCTTGTTAGCAGTCTCTGCCCTCCCGAGCACTCTGGCTCCTGTAGGCAAAATGGCGGCGCGTGCACCGGCCGGGGCAAAAAAAAAAACTCCTGGCTGGGTTGGCACCCCGATGGCCACTCGAACAGCCCAGGGCCTGGGTGCAGGCCAACGCCCGTCTGGCTCAGACCCCTGCGGTGTTGGGCCTAGGATTATGTTTGTGTACCTCAGTCTGACTGATCTCTGGAGCCCGGGATCAAGATGGCGGTGAGTCTCTCCTGACTGGCGGGCAGCCGAGTTCTGAAGTGGCTTCCGTGCAGCGAAAGGCTCCGCAGAACCGCAGTTGCTTGCCGCCCGGCTGGTCAGCGAAGGTCAGTGGTCGTGGGCGCAGGGCCTAACTGGACCCTGTGTCGCCTTGGTTCCACTGCTGATGGCCCTTCAGCTGGAGCAGCCACTGCTACCGCCGCCGCCGCCGCCGCCGCCCCCTACAGAGTCTTCTTATAGGAGCATTAATCCGCTTCGGGAAGGTACCACTCATGGCCCAGTCATCTCCCTCTTCATATCATCAAACTGGACATCTCTTTAAAAACTACAAAACCAGTCACACTCTGGTGTGAGCCAGACAGATGGCCCTCTACATACTTTTCCACAGCACCCAACCCTTCCTGCCCAAGGCAGCTGTGCGCTGATCTCCACACTCTGTCCCTTCCCTCCAATCCCTATGGGTCCTGCTACTCTGGCTTCTGAGACACCTGACTCTTATTTACCTAGTCACCGTCCTTGTGTGATCACTCTGCCTTGGGTCACTATGAACCTGTGTCTGATACAGATCCCCAGGCCTGGCTCCCCATTGGCTGGGCTGCTCTGGGGCGAGGTGTAGAGTTGGCGCATGAATAAGCAGACAGCTGAGAGTCAGCCTTGCAACCTCGAGACCAGGGGCTGGCTTGGGACCCACTAGACTGAATGACTCCGGGTGTGACTGGCATTCCTGACACACACTTAATTTGTAAGCCGGGCTGTGGGCTCCTTATTGCCTTCCCGTTACTCCAGCCCCATGGAGAACATCAGGTTCAACCCGCTACAGGGAGTGTCCCGAATGCTTCTAGAATGTTCCCCTTGTGTTGTCATTGACCTTCCTAACATTCAGGCAAACACCAAGAGCTCAAAGCTGGGCAGTCATCCTATACTTCTTCAGCCTAGAGACTTTCTCCTGTCTCCTCCTTGTATACGCCCCCACGTTGCAGCCAAGTCTTTCTCTGTTCTCTGCAGCTGGCATTTTCCCCAGACAGCTTAGAGAGAAAGAGTCTTCTCAGCCAATGGCCCCCTGCAAGTCCCTCAGGATGCCTGCTCTCTCAGAAGCCATAACCAGGCCCTCTCCATGAAGGCCCATCTCCTTATAGTTTCTCTGTGTTCTCCCCTAATCTACAGCTCCTCCAAGTCATCCTCCTGCCTTGAAAAGTTGGATGAGACCAATGACCCCCTTCCCTGTAGATGCCCAGCTTCTCCAGGGCCACACAAACTCCGGCTGCTTTCTGCCTCATCTAGTGGTGCCCATGTGATCATAAAGACTGCAATGGCTGGTTACTACACCCTGGTACACACCGAGTACCAGCCAATGTCAGGAATTTTAGCATTAACTCCTCTGGTGCCCCCATCTTACAGAGGAAGAAACCAAGACACTGAGCTTAAATAATTTGCCTAAGAGCACGAAATTACTGATTAGATGGTAAACACCTTGAGGACCAAGTATGCATATGTGTTTAGACCTGTCTAGAATCTTCTATGACGTCATTTGGTAGGTAGGCACTTATCCAACTTATATGAAAAATGAAAATGAGCGAGGGGCCCCAAGGGAGCTATGGTTTCAAGGTGGCATGTCCTTCCCAGGATGGGGCACTAAAAGCTGATGCTGAGGGTTATGACATGCCTCTGCTTCCAGCCTGAGCCCACTCATCCATCATAGCTGCCATGCCTTCCCAGAGATGATACATTGTATCCTCCCAACTGGGAGAGATGATACACTGTATCCTCCCAACTGGGAGCAAAACAAGCTGTTCCGGACAGGTATTTTGGTCACAGCCAGGAGGAAAATAACAAATGCCAAGAGGACTAAAGACTGGTGAGTGTCAGCTTAGCAGTGTGTCATCCTGAGTCGTCATCTGGCTCTGTTTCTATCAAGACATCCTGGATGCCCTGCTCCCTACTTATAAATTGGCTATTATAATATGACTTGCCTGGAATAGGAATTGAGGTTGTGGGATTTAGCTCAGGGTCCAGGACATGAGAGACATCCACCCAATGCTTATGTCCTCTACAGCTGGTCCCAAAGCTCACACCTATCCCCCCCACATACATGTACATACACATGATGACCAGCACATGCCTGTGCTCATGTATGTACACACCCAGTCTTCTTAGGTTCTCCATCACATTCCTTGGAGCGCAGAGTTATGAGTCATCCTGAAAGTTAAAGCGAGGGGCCCCAGGGGAGCCCTGGAGTGAGGAGTGGTCTGTCACCAGACCTAAGGGCCTAACTCCCCTCTAGTCACAGGACAACCTGGCACTGAAACCCAGGGAACTTGGCTGCTTCTGCCAGTCCCTTCCGGGAGCTTCTCTGTCTCCCTGCATGCCTCATTTACTGCACAAAATAGAAAGCACAACCCTTGTGTTTCAGCTTTTTATTTAAAGTCCTGTATGTATCTGTGCACACACACACACACACAATTTAGTTGTAGGTACACAACTAAAGTCCAATTACTCACAGACCCTGAGAGAACCTATTTGTTTCCAGCTCTTCAGTTTCAAAATCACTCAAAAGAGTTTGTCAGTTGAATCCATTGTCAAAGTCAGGCATGTTGGTATCAGGAACTCTGAAACCTGTGACATTACATAGGTGACAGTGCGACCTGCACACCTGTTGCCAAGGCAACGGCCACCATATTCCCAGAATCCATTTGGCTCACCTCCCACTTTACCTGTAACCACATCGCCATCCATATACAAAGAAAGGCCCCTCCCTCCCCCCTTCTCTTTCTGTCCCCCACCTTGCTCTTTCCTCTCTCAATAAACCTCACGCGGCACTGTTTGGTCTGGTGTGGTCTTTCTGAAGCTGCCCAATGGTCCCAACAAGGCACAAAAGTGCACAGTACAAACCCCGAGTGTTCACACCCTTTGCCCTTGGCTAACCTAACAATTTGGAAAACGGGAACTGCGAGCATATATAATCTCTAAGTCTGGTGCCATCCGCCAGCCTACTGCCACCCCACTGCCACCCCACTGGCTGAGCCTGGTAGTGTAGGTCTATAATCCCATACTTTAGAAGCTGAGGCAGGAGGATCATAAATTAAAGGGTTGCCTGGGATTGACAACTGAACAAGATCTTCTCTCAAATGTAAAATAAATAAATGCTTAATAATAATAATTAAAACAACAACAATAATAGTGCTCTTGCAGAGGACCTGGGTTCAATTCCCAGAACCCATATGCTGGTTCACAAAAATCTTTTACTCCAGTTCCAGAGAATCCAAGGCCCTCTTCTGGAAACTGTATGCACACGAAGCACAGAAATACATTCAAGCAAAACATCCATTTACATCATTTTCCTATTTAATAAAATTGTAGTTTCCCAAAGTAGTCTGTCTCTGGCAGTGTGAAAACCACCCTGCCCCTAGTCTCCCTGTGTTTTTAGCAAATGGCTTCTGTCTACACAACTTACAGATCAGTTAACTACTAAGAGGGTCCTGTGACGCGTTCAGATAAGCCCCAAGGGAGGATATGGGGACAGAGAATAGTTCCCTGGTTGCCAAGAACTAAGAAGCAAGGGTCTAGGCCAGGAAAAGACAGGTCAGATCATCTCTGAGCTTTAAAGTATTACCTCCCGAAAAAACAGAAGAGATCACACAGGGAAAAACTAAAAAGAACAGCATAGTTGTTACAGCACTTCAAGCCGCTATCTCTCTGCCCATTTGTTTCTCTTCTACAGCTATCGCCAGGACATGGGCTCCCAGCCCCTCCCTTCTTTGTCACTCCCAGCTCTGTCTTCAGAAAAGAACCCCAAGTCCTCTCCTCCCACCCCTGAGTGCAGGGACATCTGGGGCTCATGATAGAAGAACAAAATCTGCAATAATGTTGCCTCTGTGGCCCAGGAATTTTCCAAAGGTGGGAAAATGCTGGCCAAGCACAGAAGCCAGCGGGAGGAACCAGAGCTTGTCCTGGGGATGCCAGGGCTCAGGCCTAGACCCACAAGTTCAGAAAGAAAAGGCAGCCTGGGAGGGAGTGCTCTCTGTCCACTTTCCCAAGGAACAGCTAGGCAACTGTGGAGATTCACAGGTAGCTAGACACACTGCCATCTCAGGGTGAACTAGAATGAGAAATTCCCGGGAATTTAAACCAAAAAACAATAAAGAAACAGCCAGGAAATGTCTAAATTGCTAAGGCATGTTCAGACTAACGCCACACTTCCAAGGTATGTCAGCTCACTTCAGTGTAGCGCACTAGGGGTGTTTCAGCGTTAAAAGCAGACTTGGGGCGGGGGAATAGCTTAGGCATTTTGATTAGACACCACCTTTTTTTCTTTTCTCCTGTAGAACGCTGACCACTCTGCCCACCCACCCCCAACAAAGGTACCTTCTGCATATGCCTGGGTAAATAGCTTTATGCTTCCAAGGGTTACTGACCCCAGTTCAGTCTGTGGACGAACACAGAAGGAATGAAAATCAATGTTTAAAATAATTGTTCTAACAACAAAGCACACTGGCTTACCATGATACGGCTGTGTGTTCAAAGCTCAAAGCCAAGCTTCAAACAGTGCAAACCGAACTACAAGCCAGCCTTGAAATGAGAGATGATTAGAGCTCTGTTCGAAACAGCAGCCCTGGTTCACAAGGATGCCAGTGGCTCCAACCTAAAGTTCTTATTTCATCATGACAAAGGCTACAAGAAGAATACAGGTAAATCCTGAGGAGAGGCAAGAGGGATGCGGTGGGGTTGGTGAGCAGAAAGACAGGATTGCTAATGGTCTGACCCCCGCTTCCTGGTTCTCAGGACCCCACTTCCTGGTTCGGTACACTGTGCGCATGCCAGCTTGTAGGGCTCCTCCCCATTTTACCGATTGAGGAGATGGAGGTTCTGAACAGTAAGAACTCTCCACACACACACTGTTAGTGTGGGAAGAGAAATGAATATGACAGAAGAGAGTAAGTCACAAAGCCAGTGCCAGCAACCCCATAAACAAGTCATGTGATCTAAGCCACGGGTGAGATCGCGGAAGTGCTGGGCTGAAGGGGGGAGTCACAGGTGATAAGAGGCCACACCCTAAAGTCACATCAAAACCTTATGGCTTTCTCATTCCAGGGTCCCCAGGGTCTCCAGTTAAGCTTTCAAAGGAGTTCCCTCTAACTCCCTATCCCCGATAGCCCTTGGCCTTCAGCAAGCAGGGAGGCTTAAGAAGTTCTTCCGCCATTATAGAGGACTTAAGGAACCACTGGGTGGCTACTAACCCTCAAGGTCTCACAACCCTTTCTTTCTTCTCATAGAGAGACAGGTATCTGAAGAGCTATCTGCCCAGGAAGGCAAAAACACAGGCTAGGGGCTTCCAAACGCCCTGTCCCCAAAGGACACCAGTTCAGTTTGAAATTTTTGTTTATACTATTGATACCATAGAACAAACGCAAGTCCTCCAGAGCCCACTGTGAAATTTAATGTTGGATTCCTAGAAGTGCATTACAGGACCACACTGTGCTCACCAAAGGCACCTGGTCATGGCCAGGGGTAGGGGAGGGAGACCATTAAACTAATCACCACTGCTGAAGGACCATGAAGTCCAGGGGAAGTTTTGTTTAGAGCATGGTTGGTAAATATTGCCTGGGTCCAAGCACCTCAACCCTGCCTACCATGTGCTGATGGTAGACTGTATCTCAGAAGGAGACAGGCTTGCAAGCTGCGATAAATTCCCAAGGAGCTCAACTCCTAAAGCCAGAAAGTTTGCTATATTGGCTCTGCCCATCCCTGAGAAGAAAGGGTCTCCAGCTGCACCTCCAACTGGCTAAAGGCAGCCCCCATGAAGATCACAGGCTAGGCAGAGGGCTGACAATGAGCAAGTGGGCAGGAGCTAGTTTGTTAGACCCAGAGAGGTGCAGACAAGTGTGCTGGCTACCGTCATATATCACGTGGGCTCCTTCCTGCTTAGATATGTTTCTGGGAGGTCAGATGTATCAGAGATTGTGGACCACAGCACCCTATAGGACTGTTTGCTTCTAAACTGATCAAACATTCAGTGGCCAGAGAGCTCTCCGCACTCCCACATGGCCGGCCCCAGACCATGATGGTACTTTGAGAAATATGGTACATGAGTTCCACAGGAATAATCTGTCTGGGGTGGGGAGCTGAGCTGTGCACTCCCAGGGAACTCTGTGTATCCCCCCAGGGCTCAGCGGTGGGCACTCTGTGTCACGCCAGAAGGTCTTCAGCAACTGAGGGCTCCCTGAGAAAAAGAGCAACTCGGTTGTTTAGTGGAGACACGCCTGCCTGCGTGTCAGCCTCACGCTTGGGTGTGAGATTTTACACGGTTAGATCTAAGATGCCACACGCTGTGAATCAAAAAAAAAAAAACAAACAAAAAACAAAAAACAAAAAAACGTTCACCAGCTCAGGGGCCAGCAGACCACAGCCATCACCACTGCCATTACCAATAAGCTGACCAACCTGGGCCAAAGAGCTATCCTTCTCTTACTGAACTACTTTATCTAAAAAAGCACACCGGATCCTACTCCACAGGTGCCGAAGCGCCTGTGTAGAACACCACCTGGGCATCATTCGTGACCAGTAAGTGGAAATTACTACATCTGGCCCCTTTATCTGTGGATTTGAATTCCAAAGTTTCTGTCAATCAATAGCATCCCCCTGGCTACCCGAGCCTTTTTCTGACTGATTATACATAAGCAGAAGACTAATGTCAAATCGCACACTCAGCCTCCTACCTCACTCTACCTCACCGCACCTCATCAATAGATGTGGGCACCAAGTCGTCAACAGAAGACAGGACGCTACAGATCAATAAGCCCTTTGGAGAGAGATCGCATCCACATAACTTCTGCCATTCCACAGAGAGCACTGTACTTTATCAGAAGTACACGTGTCCTGGAAGGATGCTGGAGAAATATCATTCAGTACTGTCCATAGTTCCGAGTGTCCACAGAGGTCTTGAATTGTATCCTGGTAGATGGGAGGGACATCTGTATGGACAGTCATTTATAGCATCCCAACCTAAAGTCCCCCGAGGACAGTCTTCCACAACTCTTCACAGAGAGCTTTTCTCACCACAGACTGGCCCCAAACACATTTATTAAGGATACCAGCTCCACCCACAGTCAGGTTGTTCCCAGGAGGGCACACCCAAGGATGTACTGAGGTCTCATGGCTAGGCACACGGGAGGAGCTTCCCAGACAGACAGGAGGGCATGCTGGCATCCTCTAAAGACGCTTGTTCCTAAAAGGATAGCTGTAGAGTTAGTTATCTGCAGAGCTGAGCTAACGGGGGCAGGGAGTGGTTCTCTTGCTACAAAAAAAATGGAGACCAGTCCCAGTGGAGATTCGGGGATCGATTGCCTAGCTTAAGTCCTGGTTTCCAATGGTTCCTATCTCCATGGAGACAGACTCTTTTATAACATGTGCATATGTCATTAAGAATAGACCATAGGGCTAGAGGGATGGCTTAGCCATTAGAGGTTGGGCTCACAATCAAAAACATAAAATAGAACCACACTCTCCCATGTTTTGTCAGACAGAGCAAAAGAGACACACCCCAGTTAGCAAATCCTGTGAGTGATGGCCAGTGGAGAGACTCAGACAGCTGTGGTTGACAGCAGTCTACCAAAAGTCCCTCCCCATGGACACCTGACCCAGAAGAGGGCAAATGTGATGACCAAGCTTCCAAAGCAGGTCCCACCGGGCCGCATGGCTGCTTCCTCTCACGCCTGCCCTCAGCCATCAATACCATCTTCCCTCTTCCCAAGTGGAAGGGGCTGAGTCACTCTTGTTCCCCTGGTGGATGGCACTTCAACTGAAGCTCATTCACACCCAAGTGTCACCTCAGGCAATGCCCTGTGAAGCCTCTCCAATGAAAGGGCTTTTTCTTCTCGAAAGGCATCTGGGGAGCCTCAGCAGACAAGCGCTGTCAGGCACGATGCCCCAGAAGCTACCCCAGACCTGCATCTGCCCTGGCCTGACCTAGTGGCTGCCTCTTCTCCTTCCCACAGCTCCACCAGCCTAGAAAAGTTCTCTACCCTCTGCCTGGCTCATCTAATGCCTAGGTCACATCTCCTGGCTTCCAATTCTCAGAATAAGGCTTCTACACACACACACACACACACACACACACACACACAGAGAGAGAGAGAGAGAGAGAGAGAGAGAGAGAGAGAGAGAGAGAGAGAGAGAGAGAGAAGAGAGAGAGACAGACAGACAGACAATGTCACCTTAGCAGGTCATATATCTGAAACTTTGAGGTTTCACTGATGAATTCCCCTGAACATCCTCTGTTCAAACCTCCAGGGTAGCTTCTTGCACAGAGTCTGAGCAGAAGGGGCCACCACCCCAGGGTCAGAGAAGAAAGGCACAAGGCTCCAACTCAGACCACAGGAGACAGGGTACTATTGGAGAAGGCAATGGAGACCCTGCAGCAGGGGCTCAGAGACCGGCTCTCAGATGTCCCATCTGCTTGATTGGGCAGAGAGAACTACCAGCTAGGGCCTCAGTGCCCCACCATCTGCAGGTGACCACACAGGAGCTGCTGGGGTCTTGGGAGGATTAAACAGCAAGACCCCAAGCTCTTATCTCACAGGAAGCTTGTCAATAACCACTAGCCTTTTAACAAACTCTTGTCCATGCGGTAGACAAAAATCAACTCAGAATGGATTACAGAACTCTAATAAAGGGAAGAGACTGCTCACCAACACCCTGGCTCATCACACACACCCTGTAACTGAGAGTTACTCCATCTTGAAAACTGGACAGTGAGTGTCTGTGAGTCCCTGCTGTCGGAATCGAGAGCTCTGAGGAGTGGCTGCCCAGAGCCCTGTGGACACAGCAGACATGCTAAGCTTTCCTGGGCTATCATGGGGCCACACGCTGTGGTGACGAATGGTGGCGATATCCTTTCTGATCCTGCCTCTCTTTCTGCATTCTCCTTTCTCTTTCTTGAGAAGCCACACAACTCCTGGGCCTCCATGAGGCACCAGAGAGTGCACGCTCACAGGTAAGGAGCCGCGGGACACTGTAAGAAGAAAGATATAAATTGTCTTTTGCCAGGCTACAGGATGATGCCCCCTGGCCCGGGAGAAGCTGCAAGTTAGCCTGCTAGGCTAGAATGGCTAGTCTAGGTTCCTCCTCTCCCAGTGTGCTCCCCAGCTGGAGAGGGGTCACAACCTCCCTTAGCCCTGCCTCTGGACAAGGAGTTCCCTGCTGCAAAGGCTAGCTCAGGCCCCACACTGTGCCTGGCCCCAGGGGCCGGCAGATCTAGGAGCAGCAGCCCAGCCCCCAGCCCCCACACACCCACCAGTGTTCTGTATTTGTTCCAGTGGGGGCAAGGGTCTGGTGCAGTGACCCCTGGGACTTGCCTCTCAGTCACTGGCCCAGGCAGCTGGGAAAGGCTCTGATCTCCACAGAGGCAGAGGGCTTCTGGGAGAGGAGCCTCAAGCAGAGAGAGGCCTGAACTCAGAACCCTATGCGGTTTGCTGTTTGCCTGAGAAGAGCCCGTCTTAAACGGAGCTACAAAATGAAAGCACTTCCAAACAGAAGCTTATCTGCTTTCCCTGTAAGAGGCAACCCTACCACCTTCTTCCAAATGCTCCCCAAACCACAGCTTCAGTGAGATGAGACTGAGGTGAACCAAACCCCTGCCTCTGCATATGGAAACCCCGAAGAAGGACTTAAAACAGCATCTACAAACCAGCTCGTGAGGAAAACCCTCGGCTCAGCAGTGAGTGGGTGGCACTGTAAACAGAATGAATGAAGTGACCTTGCTCAGAGGTGGAAGGCGCATTTGTGCAATCAGACCTCGGAGAAAAGACCTCGGAGCTGTTTCTAGGGCAAACTCACCGAAGCTCTTTGTTTTCCATTGCCCTTTGCAGGGTTTTACACAGAGGAGAAGCTCATCTAGGAAAGAGTTTCCAATCTCTCCTCCCTCCTCTTCTCCCCCCCCCCCCGCCTCTTTTTCTTCTTCCTCCTCCTCCTCCATTCTGTGTTTAGCCAGCTTCTTTCCCAAGAGTTCAGACTAGCTGTCCTTTCTGCCCCAAAGACAGTCACCTGATCACCAGGTCAAGACGCAGATGGCTCTAAACTGTTCTTTAGCATGCTAGGGCATCTAAGGAGCCGCTGGGGGAGCTGCAGGGAAATCTCACAGGACACCAACACCCCAAACTTCCTTCGCGGCGGGAGAACCTAGCTCTGAGCTCTGCGTTTGTGCTCAAGCAGAACCGGCAGGCGTCAGGCGCTGCGCCCCACCAGCAGCCAGGGCACAGTCGGGCGCCTCGATGACCACTGCCCCTCAGCCTGGGGCCCGGAGGCGAAAGCAGGCACACGGTGGAGCCACAGCGCCATCAAGTGGCCTATTTGCGAATGGTCACGAGACGCAGGAGCCGGGCTCAGAGACAAATGTCCAGGGTTCCCAGCCTCAACTGTCCCTCCGGGGTGGCCAAGCCTTCATTCCAGGACCTGGGTCAGGAGCCTACAGCCGGACACCATCTGTCAAGGCACACCCTCCAGGGCTGACCTGGAATCTGCCCTGGAGGATTTCGGAGATCCTGTTCCAACTCTGGGAGAGGTCATAACCCAGGGGCCGCCCTCTCCTCCAGCAATGTGCTCAGAGCCTACAGGTTTCTCAGGAGCTATAGGGCAGAGAGGACATGTCCAGAGTAGCAGGCCTATCAGCCTGCCTGCATTGAGCGGGGATGGGGCAACACGGAGACAGCAAGGCAGCCAGTCAGCTGTGAGCCCAGACTGTGGGAAGGAACGGAGCCTCCGAGTGGGAGTTGCTGCCCACAGCCCTGACGGGTCATGGCTTAACACTCCCTCTGGAACTCAGCATTTAATTCCAAGAGCCTCCCAGGACCAAGGATCTGGTCCTTGGAGTCAAATTACAGACCAAGAAGGGCTCAAAACACACACAAAAAAAACACATACCTTGCAAACAGAGGAGTGCTCCAAACCAGAGTATATCTGAAGGCCTAATTATATTATTTTCCTGCACTTTCACAACTATGATAGAATTTAATATGAAAGGCAAATTAAGAGATTATCAATAACTATTAATCAACCAGAATAATTATAACAATATACTGTGGATTGTTTTTTTTTAAATCATTCAACATTTATAAATTCTTTATTTCTGAAATTTTCTACTTAATATATTCTGATACCGTTTCCGGCAGAAAATGAGTTGCAGACATGAGAGAGGCCAGTGCTGTGAACAGGGACAGAACAGCAGGGTGCTCTCTGTGTAAGCACTGGTTCTGCACACCCAATCTCTGTGCTAGTGCTAGATCCACGGCACACAGGACCTTGTCCAACCTTCACCACAACCTGAGGAGATGGGGTTATTGTTTATGATTTTTTTTTATAGGAAAGGCAGAACCCAGAAATGAAACTCCCTACCCATGGCTGCCCGTTGGAGAGGGGCAAAGCCAGGCCTGGACTCCAGCATTGGCTCCCCGCCTCGGAACACCATCCTCCCCTCCCTCTGGGTAGATCCAGATTTTATCGGACATTTTTCAAGAGAGAGGGGCCTCTTACAGACAGAGCTGGCTAGAAAATGCCTAGCTAGGTTTGGGCGTGAGGGGTTGTGCAAGGGAGAGGCTGGGGCCTCCTTACCTTCAGGGGAGGCCATGCCCTCTATAGCCTGACTCCCATACCAGCCTTATGCCTCCCAGAAGCCCCTTCTGCACGGCCCCTCCCTGCTCTGGCGTCCAGACTGACGTCTAGGCCAGCATGCCCAGCTCGCCCTTGAAGCTGCCAGGACTCAAGGTTATTCAATGACGCCCCAACTGCCAGCTACAAAGAAGCTGTTCTCAGCCCTCCTTCCCCTGGAGGCTCACAGCTCTGATGTGCTCACTTGCAGAAACACACTTAAATGCCTGTGTGAGTGCAGACATGTGTTGGGGGGGCGTGTGGGCATGCGTGTGCGGAGGACAGAAGTCTACTTTGGGCATCTTCTGGTCTCTGCCTTGGTTCTTGAAATAAGGCTTTCTTAGCCAGTAGCTCACAGATTTTCCTAGGCTGGCTGGCCAGTGAGCTTGTGTGTGTGTGTGTGTGTATGTGTGTGTGTGTATGTGTGCCTGTACATGTACATGTGTGTGCAGGTGCACGTGTGCATGTGTGTGCACGTGTGCATGTGTGTGCACATGTGCATGTGTGTGCACATGTGCATGTACGTGTGTGTGTGTGTGTGCATGTATGTGTGTGCATGTATATGTGTGTGCACATGTGTGCGTGTATGTATGTGTGCATGTGTGTGCCTGTACATGTACATGCGTGTGCAGGTACGCATGTCTGTGCATGTCTGTGTGCATGTGCATGTGTGTGCGCATGTGCATGTGTGTGTGCATGTAAGTGTGTGTGCATGTGTATATGCGCACACATGTGTGCATGTATGTATGTGTGCATGTGCACGTGCATGTATGCGTGTGCACGTGCATGTGTGTGTGTGTGTGTGTGTGTGTGTGTGTGTGTGTGTGAGAGAGATGTGTCCTGTCTCTGCCTCCCCAGTGCTGGGATTACTGCAGCCGAGCACACAGCCCAGCCTTGCCTGGCTTTTAAACAGATCTCAGAGATCTGACCGGGTCCTCCTGCCTCCGGAGCCAAGTACTTTCCCACAGCCATCTCCCAGAAACAGCTGTTCTCAGAAGCATCAGGACACAGGGACATGACATTCCCTGGCTTACAAGTCATGTGCTCCTTAAACTGCCAGTGCGCAACAGAGGAGTCACACCACGGTGACAAAGACAAGCGAGGCCTCATCCAAGCCCTCAGGAAGCGCCGTGTGAGCGTCTGCTGTGTAGACACCCTCTCTGGCTTCTCCATTTGATCGGGAACACTCAGCAGGACGAAGCTGAGGGACCGAATGAGCCTACACGTGTAACATCAAGGCTTAGCAGGATGCCGGTGCAGAACAGGGCTCCCATTGGCTGAGCCCTTGTCTGCCCTGAGTTGAGTCCCTCAGTCCCAGGCTCTCAGTTACCTCACCATCTATGCCCTGTGGATGAGATCGTCCAAAATGCACCTTCCTAAAGCTGATCTTGCCCATGCCGCCCTTGCCTTGCTAGCTTTTGCCCGCAAAAGCACCAGAATCCCCCCTCCCTGCCCTGATGGGGTGCTAGTCTGGCCCCTGGACCCCTTACAGTGTTTCTAGTGATGCCTCCCCACATTGACCCTACACACAATGATCTCAGATCTTGCCACTTTCTGCTCAAAACCTGGCTTGGTCCCATGCCACCCATCTCTTTGGTTTGCAGTTCAAGCCCTGCTGCAGAGGTTCCGATCCTCAGACCCCGTTCCCACCTCATCTACCTTAAAAGCCCCCACATCATCCATAACACTCCACCTCCCCAAACAGGGCATCCGTCACCCTTCCTCTTTCCCCTTCCCACAGGACACCATGCTGTGCCATCTGAAACGGAATCCCTAATTTTTCTGGCAGCCAATTTCAATACCTCCAAACAAATGCCGCCTCCTCCCGTAAGTCCTCCTTGACGTGCGCTTCCCAATCACAGCACCATCTGAACCCTGCAGCATAACTGAATTTCCTCTCTTACAATTTTCTCTCTTATAAGGTAAACCCTTTGGGAACATGGCCACCCCAGGGGCCAACCCACCAACCCAGCATGCCCTTTACCAGTTGTGGTGTCACAATGTCCCTATGGGGTAACGATGGATCGCTCTGGGGGAGCAGGAAGGGGAGAACAGTACAGTACACGCCAGAACAGGTGAAGAGAAAGCCTGTCTCGGATGTACTTTTGAGTGATTATTTTAAAGGAGCTGCCAGAATCAATCCCAATAAGGTATTTTATTTAGCTCGATATATTCCAGAATCGTTTTGATCGGTCTCTGGGAAGTATTCTGAGCCGTTCATTCTTGCATCAGAGCTCTGAAACGGAGGGCAAACACCTCACAGCTCATGGTACCTAAGCCTGAAACACTCTGCGGTTGTGGCACTGGCAGCCTATCCTGAGGAGCCTCTGGGAACACACACTGGGTCCCTGGACTGAGCCCTGTAAGCCCCTCCCCTCTGCTAATTTCATTTCTGAGACAGGATCTCATATAGCTCAGGCTAGCTCAATCCTATGAAACCAAGGATGGCCTTGAACTTCTGGTCCTCCTGCCTACACCCCTGAAGTGCTGGAATGGTCACTACCCTAGGTTTTATATGGTACTGAGACTCGAACCCAGGGCCCTATGTATGCTAGACCAACACTCTACCAATGGAGCCATGCCCCAGCCCCGTTTTCATCTGTCACTGGAATCAATCACAGCCTCCCGGGAACCTTGACCTGAAGGGCTGCTCAGGGAAAGGTTTTTTTCAGCTTTGTTGAACAGATAAACATTGGGCCCCTTCCTCAGTCCTTGTAGGGAATAGGAGCCTTATTCCCTACAAGAATAAGGTATCCTGAAGAATAAGGAATTCAGAACCTAGGTATTCTGAAACCAAGGTCTCTCCCCGCTCTCTCTCTCTCTCTCTCTCTCTCTCTCTCTCTCACACACACACACACACACACACACACACACACACACCAGTATTTTACTTGGTTCAGATTAAGCAGAATACACATGTCTTATTAACATGATTCAGGTGGTTATAAGGTGTTGACCAAGAAGTTGTTCCTCTATGACATCATGACAGGTGTAGGCCAGGGTGAGAACCGCACTACACTGTGTCTATATTCTCCGACATCCACATGAGGATTTCCTAATACCCGTGATGACAGTGGCAGGAGGAGGTGGTCAGAGGGTGGAGTCCTTGGGAGCAGGATAGGCAGCCTAATAAAAGGGATCCGGAATGGTCCGGTTCCCAAGAACATTTTCACAGACTCTAGGCAGTGTGAGGATAAACCACGCCTAAACGGGGCAGTGGAGATGCCGCCAGTGAGGAAGGTAGAGATTTTTTTTTATCTTAGAAAAACATCTTTTCAGCCACAAAGCAAAACGCCACAGCCCTCTGGAAGGCGAGGTCCTAGAGGGAGTCCAGCAGGGGGGACCTACCTGCCCACTCAGGACCTGTGGGACTATCTAGGTCATTCCCTAAAGACAGTGCCTTCATTCTAGAAGGTTCTTCCATGTCTGTGCAAAGCCAAGCCTCAGTCTATGGAAGGCAGTGAACCACTGCAGGGCACCCTACCCTGCATGCCCAGGTCTGAGCCCAGTGCTCATTCATTCATCACCAGTGCCCAGCACAGGGCTGACTCTAGAGTTGAGCTATACCCTGGGTGCTTAGACGTGGAGCCCCACCCCCACCCCACCCCACCCCTTTGTTTACTTTCCTGGAAGGATTTAGGGTGCCTGCGGAAGACCAGGGCATCGCAGACCCCCACCCCACCCCTTTGTTTACTTTCCTGGAAGGATTTAGGGTGCCTGCAGAAGACCAGGGCATCTCAGAGTCATCTCAGAGTTTCAGTTGCCACCCTGTTTTCAAAGCACATTTGTTATTGCACGGCAAACATTGATTTCTCTTTTGAAAGCAATCACGAGGTAAGCCTTCCATGGCAGGCCTGCTACACCATAGTCTAAGAATGCAGGCATCAAATGTGACCCCTGCAATCAGCTCTGGTCCAGAATACAGGGCCACAGCACGACTGGGGGGTGGGGGGTGGGGGTTTGACACGGGGCTCCCATCCTAATTAGGTAAGAGCAGGAATCCCAGAGCAGCCTGGTGGCCTGAGTTTGAGTCCTGGCTCTTCTATCAGTTCTGGGACGCACCTCATTCTGCTGTCCCTACGACAGCCTCCTCACCTGTCAACCTGGAGGTGCACTCACCTGCTTTCAATGGATTCATACAACAGGCAACCTTCTTAAGTGACCCCCATGGCCCTTCTTCCTCCTGCACGAGGCAGCATGTGACACCCCCAGCCACCCTGCAGCCCTGCGATCACATGCTAGTGACAGCTTCTGGATAAGTTCTCAGACCAAGGAAGAGCAAGCTACTGAAGCCACTGGGTGGGGTTTCTGAGCCCCCTGAGTTTGCCTCTGCCTGAGCACTACTGAACCCCAGGGATGCAGGAAGACAGGAAGGAGTGGGGTAGATGGAGATGTGGCTCCAGGGACATCTAAGGTCAGCTGTCCCCAGGAGGAGCTGTCACCACAGCAGTCACTGTGGTTACTGTGTGTACGCCTCAGGGGCCCACATCACAGTAAGAAGATGAGAACAATGTCGCCTCACAGACACCCACAGTGTCTCAGGAATCAGCAAGTGGCCTGCACACGTGACCTGCAGTGCCCTTTGGAAGACAAAGCTGGGGGTAGTGGGGGGCGGTGACCCCACCAAGAGAACACTCACATGCCCTGTCCAGGGTCAGGCTGGATCACGGCTGCTGCTGCTGCTGCTGCTGCAGTCACCAGTGCTAAGTCCCAGTTACTGCCAGTGAGACTCCTACAGGAATCCTCACACCCATCACCAGAAAACCCAGGCCCAAATGCTGGCGACTACATCGAGTGATTGATGGAGAATGAAAGAATGAGAGACTCACACCTGACACCTGACATCACTCCAGCCTGAGAGGAACCGCTCCAGGCAGGACAAAAGTGAGGCGCTGTAACGGGCCATGTGGCCAACGGCCGGCAACAGGGGAAGATATGGGAGTGAATGACCAGGAGGGAGGAGCAAGGCTTCCTTATGGGAGAACTGAAAGTAATGTCTATGATACACATGCGCACATGCGTGCACACACACACACACACACACGCACACACACACACACGCCTGTCAGGAAATGGCTCTCACTCTCCTGACGATAGGACTGGAAAATGGAAATGGAGAAAAACAAGATTGGCACAGTTACCTTGCCTTTTTTTAGATTTATTTAGGTGTATATTTTTAAAATACGGGTGTTTTATATGCATACCAGAGGAGGGCATTGAATCCCATGGTACTACAATCAGAAACAATTATGAGCCACCATGTGGGTGTGGGGAATTGAACTCAGGACCTCCGGGAGAGCAGACAGTGCTCTTAACCGCTGAGCCATCTCTCCGGGCCCCACCTTACTTACAAACACTCCCTGCACCCTCAAAGCCCATGCTTGTTGACAAAGGCTCCCTGTGCCTTATCTGAGACAGAGCCTACAGATGTCATCCACGTGTCCCTGTGCAACTCCCTGAAGTGACAAGCCTCAGACAAGGGAGAGACTCATTCTTAACCAAGATGAGACCCAGGATGAGACAGACCTGTGAGGCTGATACACACAAGCGCCACTAGATGGCGACAGCGCCTGCGGTTGTGCAGACCAGGGAATGAACAGTTTCTATTTTGTAAGTCTTCCCTGCCTGCCAGACTTTGACCTTAGCCCAGACATTTGTGGATGGAAGGGGCCCACAGGGACCTCTACAGCGGGGACTCTATGAATAGGACCGGGGTCCATCTCTTTGGAATTAGCAGGCTCTTTATCCACAGAGCTTTGGCAGAAACGGGCACCAGCCCCCACCCCTACCCGCCACACACTGGGATCCACTGTGATAAATCACTGCACTCATTCTAAACAGACACAGTTTGCTGGGTTTGTCTTAAGAATATATCAGCAATTAATGGATGGGTGACAGACATGTTCTAGGACCCCCTCCACCTTTTAAACCTCAAATGCTCCACCAGCTTCAGAACCCAACCAACCTAGGTGTTAAGCCCAGCCTATCCTACTGCTCATGTGACCCTGCACATGGCTCAGCTGTGCCCACACACACACACACACACACACACACACACACACACACACACACGAGAAAGAGACAGACAGACAGACAGAGAGTGAACCTAGAGTCTGGAGCAGAGCAGATCAGCCAGTAGAAGCCACTTAGAAGAATGTGGGCTATGCCTTGTTGTCCAACCCCACATGCCCAGGCCAGCAGCTTACGATTCCTGAGCCAGAAGAGGCTCTCACCATGGCAACCACAGAAGCCTTAATGATCAACTGCTGTGCGCTGCATCTGGGGTCTGAAAGAAAAGGCTAGAACTTCCGTGAGACCTAAAATTTGGTCCCAGATGGAGTCTCCAACCAACAGCTGGTTCCAGGAACCCCCTAGAGTAGGTTATATTGTCATCAGGGCAAACACACAGCCCTCTGTGCCCAAGGAGATGTCACAGAGCTGTACAGGCAAAGCCATACTCTGTCCTAGGGTTTTCTATGATCGACTGGATGTTTCTGATGAAGCCCTTTCCATCTTTTCTGAACTACGATGCCACAGCACCGTAGCAACCACAGGCTTGGACAGAGGAGCACAGAGGAAGAACAGAACCGTCCACCTAAAGTGACACTAGTCACAGGTCACCACAAGCTACTGCTCACAAGCCTGCTGCCAACCTCTCTCTCATTCATAGAGGGAAGAAAGAGAGACTTCTGCCTCTTACCTAGACCAGTGGGGTTCTGAGGCCACCAGGACTACCACTGGGGGTGGGGTGGGGGAAAGGGCTTCCATAAACACCAGGTTCTTGGCCCTCACCACAGCTACTGAGCCCAAAGATCAGAAGCGGATGAAGCCAATCCCCTCTAACTGACATCAAGTTGGGGTCTAAGCTTCAAGGTTTTCCAAAGGCATCTACCATCACCACCAATGTTCTCTCTTGTGCATCCCGCAGTTCTTGGTGCTGATATCTCAACTATGGGTCATCTTGGGGATGTACAGGATCCCCACGTGGCCACCTAAAGCAGTGACGGGTACGTGGATCATTTATCCAAAGATCTAAAAAGTTCCAGAGGATACTAAATGGTATTCTGGTCAGCCCAGCCACTGCAGAGGCAGAGGCTGAGACAAATTATTTTACCCTAGCTGTGGCTTTATCTTATTTTTTCTATCTTAATTTATTTATTTTCTTTATTAATTGATTGATTGATTGATTGATTTGTTCTGAGGATGGAACTTGGTGCTTTACAGATCCTAGGCAAGTGTTTTACAACTGAGCTTAAACTCATAGCTATCCTTGATAGAGCCCCACTCCTGTCCTTATTCCTTGTTCATAAGTATAACGTTGTTTGAAACCTGTCTTAAACACCTCCAGTAGCAGAGTAGGCTGAGATACACTTAATAGTTTGGGACTTTTCTAAAGCACTGCCCAACCCCCATGGGAACTGGAAGGGCCGGATTTTCAGCACAGCAGGAAAACTGGTAGATTTGAGATGCATTTGTAATGATGTTGCGTGGACACTAGAGGGCGCCATACACTAAGAGTCTGGATGCCCTGGCCCTGGCCCTGGCCTTGAATGGGCTCCACCAGAAGAAGTACAAAGCTTAACAGGATAAAAGGTCCCAGATATCCTGGCTGTGAGCCTCAGGATGAAGCACCCTCAGGCCCGCCTCCAGCCGCTGGGGTGACCAATAAGCAGGTGCCTGGAGGCTCACAGGGAGGAGCCAGACATGTACCACATGCCCCCTCTACTGCTCCTACATATGCCAATCGCCGACGTACCGAATGTTCTCTTACACACATCTCTTTGCAACTTTCCCAGGCTCCATTTGTCCACAGATGGGGAGGGCATCTCAGTGGTCAAGCATTCAACTCCCAACATGCTGTGGGTTCCATCCCCGGAACCACAGAGAGTCCACACTGACTTGCAAGCAGAATACAGGGAGGAAACGCCAAGCAGAGCTCCTTGGTCAGGGAAACCACAACCCTCTCCCACCCACCTGGGCAAGGCTGATATCTGTGTCACCAGGCCAGCCCTGTAGAAATAACACAGCAGAGAAGTCCCCATTGGTGCATGGGTATGTGGGGGGCATATGCTGAACATTAGCACCCAAAGGCCCCTTCTTCAATATACTTAATTGTCTGAGACTTTTCTAAAGCACTGTCCAACCCCAGTGAGAAAGGGAAGGGCCGGATTTTCAGTACAGCAGAAAACTGGCAGATTTAGAGATGCATTTGTAATAATGCTACCTGGACACTAGAGGGCACCATACCCCCAAGAGTGTGGATGCCCTGGATTTAAATTTCCTCTTCGAAGTCTCTTGTCAAAAACAATCTCCCCAAAATGACTCCCTAGCAAAGAGTGTCACTGTGTCATGCACAAGAATAGGTCTGTCAAAGTCCCAACAAACAGAGACAGAATAGAGCGAAGTATATGTTTTGCTCCAGAGAGCGGCCCATCCGAAGTACAACCAAAGATCATCATTGCAACCGGTCTGAAAGCTGACAGGCAGACCTTGTAGCATCGTGGTCCCAGCACTGAGCACCAGGCAGGGCACTTCAGCCAGCCCCCCCCCCCACCTTTGTCTCAGGGAAAGGGCTCAGTCTCAAGAGCCACAGCAGGGGGACACCACAGCTGACCCTGAGCACTGGAAAGGGTGTAGAGAAGTCACAGGTAAGGGGACAACAGTACAGTACAGAGGGGACAGGGATCTCGTGCCAGGACAGGCTGTCTACCCAGTCTGGTGACGAGACACACGCCACAGTCCGCAGCACTACCAAGGACCCATAAAAACACCTAGTTTTATTTGAACTCAGAAAAAAAAAAAACACATTTTCCAACTAAGGAAAATGCTTGACTCTGTTGTGTCAATCTTCCCGTGCCAACAACATGGCTGTAAACTGGAACTTCTAACCTTGTGTTTAGTGAGGAGCCTAAAAGATGAAAACTGAATAAGGAGGCAGCATCCAAGAAACCTGGGCCCTGGGGTAAGAGCAGCCCCTCTGGGGTCCAGGACCCCTCCTCTTCATCCTAAGGCCTCACTAGCCAGGATGTCTGGAAGGCTCCTGCTGACAGGGGACCCCGACACCTGTCTTGAAGCCGACAGTCTAAGAGCACCCGGAGGCCTGGGGGAGACAGAAGGCCACATGCAGGTGTCCCTCGATGTATGACCAACGTACAGCCTCTGAACACAGTGGAAGCCAAACATCAAAAAGGTAGTTCCTTCAGCCGCTTGCCACACACCCCAACTGAGGGACACAGACCCCCTTAGCTAGCACAGCAGGCTGGAGGCTATAGCTGGCTGTCCTTGGCCAGGGATCATGGAGGGCACTGAGAATGGGGCCACGTGACAGCCAACCCAGGGAAAGACCCGGATTCTGGTCAGAAGGCAGGGTTTGCATGGAGAGCTTTCTGCTCACACCACAGTAAGGTCAGCAACTCCTGAATCGTGCTGCGGACGACCTGCAGCAAAGGAGAACCTGCAAGGTCCCGGGGTAAAGGCGGGGAGGGGGGAGAGGGGAGGGGTTGTAGGTTGTGGTTTTGTTTTCTTGCTTTAATGGACATTTAAGGGAGGGAAAGTTGGAGCCTCTATGACCAATGAATGTCCCGGATGCTCAATGAAGTAAGGAGTGTGGAACCCAACATGGGAGCAGCTCCCCTGGTGGCAAGCCCCTCACTCCGGCTCTGACAGACACCGCCTGCCCGGTGTTGTTCACAAGAGGGCTGAGTAACGAGAGGAAGAGGGGAAGCGGCAGAAGGAAAGACCAGCTCTGACGAACGAAGAGCTGAGAGGCAGCACTGGGCGGTGGTCAGAGAGAAAAGAGGATGATCTTGGACCTGGGGCCCCAAGACCAAGACACAGAAGACTGCTTAGGGAAAAAAAAGGCAGCTTTGTCGGGGTTTGAGGCAGGGGGCTCAGAGGTTGAGATGGAGGCCTGCGCCCAACTCCATGGACTTCCCTTGAGTCTTGCTTGGGCACCGCTGAATACACGTGGCTGAGAGGACCATTCGCCCTCTCTGCCAGCCGCACGGGTCTCAGGAAACTGCCGAAGGAGTTATCCGGCAATGCATGATGGGAGACACAAGACAGCTCATGGGCCCCTGTTACCTACATCTTTAAAAGGTTGTACACACACACACACACACACACACACACACACACACACACACACACAGTTTCTCATTCCACCCCGTGTTAAAGCAAACCCAAACCAAAAGGATTACTCATTAAAACTTTGGAAACGTAATACCCAGGCACTGGGGACAGCCTGAGAAAATAGCGGCTTGTTCTCAAGGATATGGGGCAGAAAACCCGCCTCTGTATCAAAATGGGAAGTGCAGAATGAGCCCTGTGTCTCTGTCACAGCGATGTGATAGGGACATCCGCCAAGCCTTTCAAGGAGACACCGGGCAGGTTTCAGCCTAGGCCACTGGCCACCCCCCTGCTCTTCCTCCCATGGTGCAAACTAAGAGCCCGGGGCAGCCTGCTCCTGTCCTGACACTTCCCAGCTACGGCTCCTGCTCCCGAAGTTATGACCTTTGGGTTAAAAGCTCTGCACCCTCCACCGCAAGTTTGCAAGTGTGTGTGTGTGTGTGTGCGCACACACACACACACACACACACACACACAGCAATCCATAAGCCAAGGCAGTTGGCTCTTGAGTCCGGGCCATGAACTTGGAAGAGGACAATGCAGCTTTTCTCTTTTGAGGGAGGTGTTTGCTTAACACCCTGCCTTCTTTCTGAAGGCCAAAGAGAAGAGCCAGGCTGTGAAGGGAGGACCAAGATTCAGCACCCCCGGAAGGCATCCCAACGCCAACTGCCCAGGGCGTTCCACAGGATGGGGTGCACAGCATGAGCAGAGGGCAGGGGAACGCAGAAAGGGTCCCCAGGAACACTGAGCCCGCACATCCACTTACAGGAATAAACAGCCCTTAAGCTATGGCTGCGTGCCAGAGTGGTCCAAGAGGCTTAAAAGCCACGCCACTGGAAAGCAGAGAAGAAGGAGAAAATGGAGGCCGAGCTGTGTCCTGGCAGCCCCAGGTTCACAGCTGGACAGTTTCCTGGCCATGCCCTGCTACCTCATCAGGATCCTCTTCACCAGAGACCCCTTCCCCGCTGTAAGCACATACCACACACACACACACACACACACACACACACCTGCCCGTGCAGCTCCAACCAGGTACCAAAGACCCAGTGGGCCCAGTGGTGAATAGAGAAAGACAGGCCATAGAGCACCCGTAACTACATACACATAATGGAGCCAGCTTGTGGGGGAGACACTAGGGCCAAGAGCTTGCTGCAAAGGCGTGAAGACCTGAGTTCAGAGCCCAGCACCCTCACACAGAGCCTGGATCCTTGGGATGGGGATGCAAAGGCAAGGGATGGTTGCTGGTTCTTGAGGGCGGACAGCCTCGCTCCTGCGAGAGATGCTGTCTTAGAGTCAGGGGGAGAGGATGGAGCAGGTAGGACACCTGCCATGTCCCTCTGGCCTCCACACACCCACCAGGCTACACACACATATGGACACACACACACAGCAAAAGCACCATGTGCCTCGAGAGTGACACATGGGAGAGAAAGGGTTAAGAAACGGGACTGCAAACCCCACACTCTGCAGTTCTGCACACCCAGGCATGGGCCAGAAAGAGAGAGATCCGTGGGTGAGAGCATGAAATGACCCGTATACTACAAGTCCCTCCGCCTCCCTCGCAGCCCTGACATCAGGTCGCGGCCTCTTGATGAGCCATCCGCAGGTCGCTTGCCCAGGTAGTTCCCACCTTTGTCTACCTGGCCAGTCACGACTCTGTGCCACGAACACGTGGCTCCTCATGGAGGCCACACATCCTGTGTCTGCTCTCCCACTCAGGCATCTGCCTCTCTTGCAAACTCTTATCCCCCAGTCCCCAGTCCCCAGTCCCATCCCCACCCCGTGTATTAGTGACTTTATTTACCACTGTGGTGAAAGCAACTTCACAGACGATGTGTCTGCTGTGATCAGGAAGCAGGAGAGACGCGATGCTGGTGACAGCCCTGCTTCTCCTTGAGTCGGTCTTGAGCCTGCCTGGTAAAGATGGGCAAGTTGTCCCTCCTCTGTTCAACCTCTGGAAAAACTCTCAAAGACACACGCCCGCCCACAAGTGTGTTTCCTGGGGGACTCCGAATCCAGTCGGGCTGACGGCAGAGATTATCCCTCACACGCGTGCTCTAAGGACGCAGTGGCCTCCCTCGCCTGCAAGTCGGTGTCCTGGTGTCACCTGTCTCTCTGCATGGCCTAGAGTCACCTCACGCCTCATCCTCTATGTTCCTGGGAAGTCTGGGGTTCTGGCTACGGCACTGTGCTCAAGTTCATTTCCTCTCCCTTTGCCCAGGCCAGATGTTCAATACCCTTGAACATCTCATCCAGGAGTCCTCGGGTTGGGGAGGGGATGGTAAGGAGGGAGAGGGTAGAATAGGAATAGATCAGCCTTAAAAGTCACCCGGGAGGGGCGGGGGGCGGGGGGCAGCTTCTGCTTGCCTGTTAAGCCTGGGAAGGGTGTTACCAGCATCTGCCCCCCCAGCCCCTCCCCTGGCTACTTTGGAGGTGCAGGAGCAAGGCCTGGGGGGAGTCGAGCTCTTCCTAATTGAAAACAGAGCTGGACAGTGTTTCAGTCTCCCAATTGCCAGGAAACAGCCCTTCTCCCTCAGCCTAAATTAAGCCCCAGCAGCCTGGATGGAGGTGGTCCCATCTCTGAAACTGGCAGACAAGGTGGGAAACACCTGAGGAGACAGGCGAGGCACTGCAGGAAAACACAAGGCTCTGAGCCCTGAGAGTAACCGCCACCCCTCCCAGATCCATCAATCTTGATTCCCGTTAGCCAGCTGGCTGCCAAGAGTCCATCAGGCTGGCTGCCCTGGGTGCAGTGAGGGTTAGTGCCCTCGCTCTGTGTTCCTCAGATGAACAAAGTGAGATGTGAAAAGCACCGACGGCGTGGTAGGAGGCGCCCCGGAAGGGTGGTCTGACGGAGCCAATCAGTCACCACCCAGGCACTTCTGCATGAAGCTGGCCTTCTGGTCCTTGGGAAATAGACTTCAAAAGCAACTCAAGGTAGCAGAGGCAGGCTCACAGTAGGGCTCAGAGGAATAGAACCACCCCAAGGGGGAACTACAGGGTACAGGGTGGGAGTTGCCAGATGGTCCCTGTCCTGGCTGGTTTTGTGTATCAACTTGACACAGGCTGGAGTTATCACAGAGAAAGGAGCTTCAGTTGGGGAAGTGTCTCCATGAGGTCCAGCTGTGGTACAATTTCTCAATTAGTGATCAAGGGGGAAGGGCCCCTTGTGGGTGGTGCCATCCCTGGGCTGGTAGTCCTGGGTTCTATAAGAGAGCAAGCTGAGCAAGCCAGGGGAAGCAAGCCAGTAAGAAACATCCCTCCATGGCCTCTGCATCAGCTCCTGCTTCCTGACCTGCTTGAGTTCCAGTCCTGACTTCCTTTAGTGATGAACAGCAATATGGAAGTGTGAGCTCAATAAACCCTTTCCTCCCCAACTTGCTTCTTGGTAGTGATGTTTGTGCAGGAATAGAAGCTCTGACCAAGACAAAGAGGACCAAGGGGAAGCTGCAATTGAAGCGAAGATGGACATCTAGGAAAGACATATGGTTTCCCTAGTCAAGAGATCTGTTTCAAATCCTGGCTGTCTCCAGGCTGGGAGGATGGCTCAGTGGCTGGAGGGCTTGCCATGGAAGCCTGAGTGTCTCTCCTGTCAACACAAAGGTGGTGACAAAGCCAGAGCAGAGGACGGGTGGGGTGGGAAGTGGGGGAGGGGTGCGCATCCCTGGAGCTTCTTAGCCTGCCTGCCAGTCTGGCCGGATCAGCAAGGCTCCCGTCCAGTAAGACACCCCGTCCCAAAAGACCCACAACCACAACCAAGAGGTTGTCCCCTTTATAAGAATGCATGCACACACCTGCATGTGTGCACACGCATGTACACAGAATAAGCAAGCCAGCAAATAAATGCCCACAGTCGGACACCAGCTAGGTAGGAGACTCGGCGCCTCAGGCTGTGCCAGGGATACCAAATCAAAGACAGGGACCACTCCTAAAGAAGTCTGGGTGGGAAGGAAAGATCTCTCCTCTTCTCTCTCTCTCTCTCTCTCTCTCTCTCTCTCTCTCTCTCTCTCTCTCTCTCCCCTTTCTCTCTCTCTCCCTCTCTCTCTCTCTGTGTGTGTGTGTGTGTCTGTCTGTCTGTCTGTCTGTCATCATCTCTAGGCTTCTATCAGAACGTCCCAGAGGCTGGTACCCAATGGCTACTCAGGAATGATTAAGCAATGTGTCTCCTGCAAGAGCAGGTAGAAGAAAGGGACTGGGAAGAACAATGGTGTGGGTGCGCATGGAAGACCATCTTTGCTAAGCCTCCCTGAGAAAAACCTCTGTTCCTGCTTGGGCACCATCCGCCATGTTTGCCTCCTCCTCAGTGCAGGGTCCCCCATGCCAACAATGAATGAGCCCCCAAGAGGCAGGGTCCCAAAACAGTTAAAAGGGAAACTATGAACCATTTGCTTCAGGGAGGAGGGAGGAGGGATGGATACCACCACCATGCCACTAGGGGGCGCTGGCAGACCTCCAGAGTCAACAGGACCAGCTGGGACCCTGAGAGGTCCAGGTCACCCTGTGGGAGAGAGGCAGAGAGAGACCCTCCCCACACCGGGGAAGTTCCCTCTTCCTCCCCCAGCCCAGCTACACCTTCTGGCTTTTCTCTGATGCCCCAAAGGCTGTGCTGTGTGCACAGGTCAGAGGTCCCTCACCATTTGACCAGGGTATAAGTGTCACTGCAAGTGAACGACCTGGAGTCCTTAGGCTGAGTGTGACCTGCCACCCACAGGATCAGCCACTGTGAAGCACAGATAAAGACAGGCTATCGACACAGAGGTGGTGGCATCGCGGACGTGACCATGAGGTCGCCCGGCACACAGCAGCCTTCGGTGGGGCAGGCAACACTGCTAAGCACGTGGAACGGTCTCTGTAGCCAGAGGGCTTGGTTTGGGGCCAGGTGGCACCACTTAGCGTGCTGTGTGATTGACAGCAGCTTGCTTGTCCTCTCTGTGCTTCTGTCTCCCCGTCAGTCAAACAGTGTGCACACATGTGTGCTTGAGCACACATATATGTACGTGCTGCTATGCTGGCAGTAGCTGACAGTCACAGCCCAGACCCTAAAAACAACCTCAGCCATTTTTCTAGAACATACTCAGAATGTGTTTAGTCTCTCTCCCTAGTGGCACACAGACTGGTCAGATGCCTAGGAAGCCCTCGTGTGGTCCCCACGATACAGTGAGTCTGTCAGAACAAAAAGAGCCCTCCCAGCACCACCCTGTCCTGCAGGGCAGCCATGGCTGCTGTCATGTGACAAAGACAAATTCAGCAAGGACTCCAGTGGGAGACCAGAAAGGATGCATCTGCCAAGGAGTCAGGGGTCTAAGTTAAAGACAAAGCCAAGGTGATGGGGAGATGGTTGTGATGTTAAAGGCACTGGCTACTCTGCCAAAGGACCAGGGTTTGGTCCCCAGTGTCCATAAGGCAACTCATAACCATCCATAACTATAGACCTAGGGAGTCTGGTGCCCTCTACTGGCCGCTATAGGTACTGCACACACACAGTGTACAGACATGCATGTAGGCAAAAGACTCACCCATATAAAATAAAATAAAATAAATGAAATGAAATGAAATGAAATGAAAAGCCAGCCATGGTGATAGTAGTCTATAAAGCCAGTACTCAGAAGGATGAGGGAGGAAAACCCTAAGTTTGAGATCAATCTGTACAATATAGTGAGCTCAAGGCCAGCCTGGGCCCCTGGTATACCCACAATCCCATGGGGGGGTGGGGGGAGTCTGAACTGATAGTGAGAAAGGAAACTGAGTCAGTGGGGTGAGAGGATATCACTGCACAGGTGTCCGGGAGGGAACTGTCACAGTCTCCTGGAGAGCTCTGTAGAAGAGGTTTGCCTCTTCAACAGCACTAGACGCATACAGTCCCTCCTGACGTCCTCCTGGGATCCCACTGGCTGATTTCCATTTCTAGGGACATTTCTGTCCTGGCTTCAGCTCAGCCAGCCACGTCACACACACACCGGACCAAGAACTCACCCTCCCCAGGACAGACCACTCTCTCCTAACCCCAGTGGGCGCTCCCACTCCACTGTAACTCCACTGTGGCGCTTCCTTCCCCCAAGCACCACCCTCGAAGGATTAAACTGATAAAGAGCATAAACCACAAACACACTCCAGAAAGGAAGGTCTTAGCTTGGCCACTCCTGAAATGCCCATCAAGGTGGGTGTCTCCGTCCGTCCGAGCCTCTTCTGGGGACCCAGGATCTCAGAAGAGAAGCAGCAATTGTCCCATACCACAGGCCTCCTTGCCCGCACCCCTGCCCCGACCTCCTGAGACAAAGGCGTCTTTCTCCTTGCTCCTCAGGGTCACCACATTTTCCTCAGACCTGTGCTTGTTTTCTTTCTGCCTGGGCCCATCTTGGCTTGCCTGCCCCAGCACCACCGTCCCCTGGAGACAAACACTGTATTGTTTCCATAGACCTAATAAATGACTCCGGCCCCCGGCCACCCCCACCTCCCGCCACCCCCAAACTCTCTCACTCTCCCAGCCTTGCCCTGTCTGAAGTCTCCCTTATGCAAAGCATCCCTACCACGGATGAAGAACGGGAGTCTTATGACAGAATTGGGGGAGGGGTGGAGGGAGGGAGAAACGCTTGGGCTAAAGTATTCCCCCGCCTCAGGTTGTTCTGGAAGGGCTGTCCAGGGACAGGAGGTGCCCATGGCCCATTTAACCCAGCCCCTCCCTCCGGTTCACATACAGGTGACAATGGTAAAACAGAGTGATTTTCCGTGAGTTTTCCCAAACACCTCTTACACATTGGGGTACGTTTCTCGTGGCCCCTCAAAAAAGTCCAGGCAGAATAAGGTCAAAGCCAAACAACAGCTGATGCTCCCCCCTCAACAAGCCAAGTCAGGGGGCTCCCCAGATGTGTTTGGAGACTGTCCATGCCTCCTGCATGAGCTTCTACAACAAGGACTTGCTCTCCTGACCTACTGGAAGACAGGGCACAACCCCACACAGGAGCAATGAGCCCAAAATAAGACTCCCGTCACCCTGCCTGACACAGGTCGACACATTGGCTGTTCCATCTTGGTGGGGTTCGGGAGTCAGCAAAGAAATGCCCAGAGCCTCTATCCTAGCAGAGCAAGGAAAGGTAGTATGAAAAAGCAGACAGACAGACAGACAGACAGACAGACACATGGAGCCCCGACCTTTCCTCTGGCTCTCACATTCACCAGCCACCGCCAAGGGCCAATGAAGCCACCAGATCAACCGGGTCAGCACCATGATGCCTGCCTTCATACCTTGCCCCTTCCCTGGATAGGGCTGTACAGGACGGTAGAGACTCCATGTCCTCACTGCTCCGTTAGAAGAACTCCACCCTCCTCCAAGCAGAGACTGGGGGGCTTCAGAGCCAAGACAGATGGACCCGAGCCACAGAGGAATGCAAAAGAGATCAGAAGATGATGAATCCTTGCCTGTGAATCCCAAGACATACAGACCTGGGCAGAGCATGAGAACTCTGATAGTCTGTCTGGGATGTGAAGAGGCACAGCAAATCATTGTAGCTTAAAGTCTTTCAATGCCTACTTCTAATGTGGGTTCTTAAACATGTTAACCTCCCTTCTAGCCCACCACCCACCAGAGGGAGTGGAAAAGAAAGGATATGGGGAAAGTGGACCACTTCAGAAATGGTTCCTTGGAGCAAAACATCCTTTCACCTGTGTCTGCCTTTCGACCACTGTGACACCAGGCACAGCTAAGTTTCCAAAGGACCCTTAAGTTTCCACTTCAAGTCATCTACCCAGGGCAAAAGAAGTTAAGACCAAGACACCTAGATACACCCTAATGGTTATCAAAGGACTCTCCTCCTCCTCCTCCTCCTCCTCCTCCTCCTCCTCCTCCTCCTCCTCCTCCTCCTCCTCCTCGTCTACCTGATCAAGCTACAGGTTGACGGATGCAACAGGTCTCTCTATAATGCAGTGAGTGAGAAGGCCTCAAACACCCACATGCAAGAGGTGGGTGTTATCAGCATGGTAAGGGAGTGGCCAGGGAACCGCAGTGACTGCCACGGGAGACGAAAATGGACAGTGTGAGTGGGAGAACCGATCCATGCTCACCCATCCATGGGGACTCTCCTGGAGTCCACAGTTGGCAGAGCTTCCTGGTCTAGAAGACCCAGTTCTGGAAGATGCAAAGGATGCAGGGCCCCATCTTCCACACCCAAGCTGGGGCTGCTAATGTCTCTCCGAAACCTGGCATTCACCCACTCAAATCCGCACCATCCTGACCCTCAGGACAGCAGCCTCAGCCCCTCTCTTCTGCTCCCACCTGCTGGCCATCTACCCCGCCTCACCAGTGTGCGCAGTTCCTTGGTCCAGACCTGCCCCATTAGCTGAGGGATGAGGAATTTCTCAGGTAGCGGGCTTTCAACTGCATCCTGAACACTCGACTTTGACATCTTCTGCCTGCACACGTCCTGTGCTCAATGCCAGGACACTAGGCTTCCGGGAGAGCCCTTCCCCACCTCCTTCAGGATATGCATCCCCAAAGTCCAGGAGCCTCTGCCGTCTGCAGGAGGGTGTGGTCCCACCACCAACCTCTCCTCACCACTGCCCGGCATTGCAGGATCCACCCTGCCCCAAGGTGATCTCCGATCCAGGTGATCTCCAATCCAGGCAGCCTGTGGTGTCAGACTGCAGGTCCCACAGTGGTCACTGTGCGCTTGGCTAGACAAGAATGCTTTAGGAACCTCGTGTCTGCAGAGCCCACCTAGTGTCACAGCTATCTTACATGAGCTAGGACTCTGGGCTCGGCCATGAGCCTCCCTGAACAGGCCCTTCCACCTGCCCCAGCTCCCTGCCTCCTCCCAGGGTAGAAAAGGAAGAAAAGAGGCATATAGATCAGCACTCAGGAGCCTCCTGCCTCTGCAGCACTCAGTCCAACACACACACACACACACACGTGCACACACAGCATGCATGCTTGAAAGTGCATACATGCATACATGCATACATATATATATAACACATGTTTATGTGCACTTACACATACAGCTTCAGAGCCTATTGTGCCTCTTGAGGGAAAGACAAACAAACAGGAAGAAAGGCTCACAGACAGGGGGACCCTCCCAGGTGAGGGGTGAGGAGAAATGTTGTCAGAGAGGGGTCCTCATGGCAAGACTATGACAGTAAGGTCTCTAAACCTGGCTTGTATGCCAAAGCAGCCAGGCACCCCTCTCCCAGTGGTGGGAGCTGGCTCAACCCTCTCTACCATCCCCTCACAGGCCTGTGCACATCCCTCCAGAGACAGGGCCACTTGGACACCTTCGGTCTCTTGAATATCAATGACTAGTGCTCAGCTTGTGCTGAGGAGACTGGAAAGGGGCAGGAAGGCCATGAAGAAAGCTCTACACAGAGTCAGCTCCCAGACAGCACGGGCCTGGCAATCTCCACCAATTGCAATGATCTTCAGCCATTGAGTCCCACCTCACCCCAGACAGTTGTCATGAATGAACCCTGTCAGAGTGCAGCCTCTGGGATGAGTCCCCCCCCTCCTCTTCCTTCTCCTCCCTGTCCCCCCTCTCTCCCTTCTCCCTCTCTCCACCTCTCTTCTCCTCTCCCTCCTGCTCCCTCCCTCTTCTCTCTGTCTGTCTCTCCCTTTCTCTCCCTCTCTCTCTCCCTATCCCTTCCCCCTCTCCCCCCTCCTTCCTTCTCCCCCTTCTCTGTCTCTGTCTGTCTGTCTCTCTCTCTCTCTCACACACACATGCACACACACACACACACACACACACACAGAGAGAGAGAGAGAGAGATTCTAGAACCATCAGAGTCAGGGGTGTGGGGCTTGGTAAGTTGTTCACAGGGCCCACCACACTCCTTGAATGTTGAACAAATGTTCATCCGATGCCCTTCTCTCAAAAACGGCTGGTTGTAGAAATTTTCAGTGTCTATGGCTGAGGGAGATCTCTGCCACACTAGTCATGTCTGCTCTAAATAGTGAGGGACACACACACACACACACACACACACACACACACACACACGGCACTCATAGATGGTCACCCACCCCAGTGAGCCACCAAAAGTCCCTGAGACCACAACTCTTCTAAAATACACACACAGCTGGTGCCCAGTCTACTGAACTGGGAGGTTTCCCCTAACCAAATAATAGGGAAAAAATAAAAATATAACCGTTTCACTTTGGGATTTCTCTCTGGCCAGCAAAGACAACTTGCCAAAGGTGGTTTATTTTTTTCCAGTTTTCCAGAGAGGGGGAGGGAGGACTTTAGGATCAGGATCAGTTACC
Source organism: Apodemus sylvaticus (assembly GCF_947179515.1). Classification (NCBI taxonomy): domain Eukaryota; kingdom Metazoa; phylum Chordata; class Mammalia; order Rodentia; family Muridae; genus Apodemus; species Apodemus sylvaticus. The sequence continues at coordinate 9,418,139 of NC_067481.1, read as the reverse complement.
TGATGAGAAACTTGCAACTGACCATCCCATGCCAAGATTTCCCCCAAACTGGAATGATAATGGCCCACAAGGCTCTTCCCATCAAAGCCCGCGCAGACCTCCGTCTTCTGTTTGCTCAGACCCCTGCTCTCCAGCACAAAGTCTTTATTGGTCTCCCTGCAGGGGTGAAAATAAAGGGGTTTTGTGCTCCTCCTGTCCCCCTCCCTCTGCTGGCTGAGAGAGTTTATCTGACATTGCAGGAGTCTTTGTAAACTGAATGTCCCAGGATAAGCGGTCCCTTAAGAGTCCCTTGGCCTGGGACAGAGGGACCCTCTCCAGAGGAGAATGGGGAGCTTGTTCCAATGTTCTTTTAATAGGGGGGGCGGGGTGTCCCCAGGACAGGCCTCCAGCACGCTCACAGAAGGGTCTCTGTCCCAGGGCTACAATGGAGGGAATTCTTAAAGACAGGGAAGCTGAAAGGGAGGGAGAAGGATTTTTTCCTAAGGGGAGGGGAGGGAAGTTGGAGGGAAGGGGGGGGGTGGCAGTCCTTCTCATGGCCAGAACAATCCAGGCTGTAACAAGGCCTCTCTATGCCCCAGGAGCAACTGAATGGCTGAGCCTGAGCAGCTCCATGGGGCAGAATTCTCCTGGCATCCGGGTCTCCTGTCAGCACAAGTTCTGCCTCCCAAATCTGGGATGTGAGCTACCAGCACACCAGGAAAAAAAAATCTTTCTTACAAGGAAGGGAACCTTGATTACCTTGTCCTAAGTAGGCATCCTTCAAACGCTGTGAGAATCCAAATATCCACCCAAGGAACGGATGGGTACAATGCCCACCGAACCTTTAAATAAACAGCGCTCCGCCAGGTCTCCGAGGAGAGCCATGCACTTCAGTGACCCGATTGCTTATTTTGGTTCAAATCGCTTATTTTCTTTTCAAAGCCATCCCAGCCCCACACGGATGTTTTAGAAAGATTGCCACGAGAGGCCGTCTTGTATTTTGACTCTGTTGACCTGACTGTGCACATGTCTAAGAAATCAAGGGGGCTTCCTGGAGTGAGGTGTCCACTCAGATGGGCCCCCACAATCCCCTGCCTTGTCCGTGGCCTGCAGGAAGCAGCTAAGGAAAGCGGAGATGCCTTCAATGTCCAGACTAACCAAAGAGGCATGGAGTCACCATCACTGGGTACTAAGAGGATAATGGGGCCCTAAGCTGTGCTGTGAGGTCACAGCAAATGACAGGGCTGGGACAAGGGCTGACCAGGACTTTGTAGACAGAAACAAACATGGAAGATTAAACCTGAGGATCCTGGAACCAGTCCACACAGACCAGTATCCCACATGGAAAATCGACAGAGCTGCTTTTGCAGTGGGAGATGGCTCAGGGACACCCCCACCTCCATCCCAGATTCCACCTTAGCCCAACATCAGAACATTGTGGCCTCTTTCCTACTGATTCACCTTGAAGAGATCAAAGTTGACCTGGGTCAGCATCGGGCAGCAGCAATGAAACCAGAGGACACATACGGATGGTTCCACGGAAGGGAGGAGTCAAGGCGTGTGAAACGGTGGCGGCGGTACACACGGCTACCAACCATTACCACCACAGAAGCTCAAGAAGAGGAATTCTGGGTGCAAAAGAAAACTTTGCAAAAATAGAAAAGCCAATCCTGGTTCATTGGATGAAAATACCGGCCTCCAGTTCACCTTCATTGCTGAGAATCACCAGCTTCACCGAGACGGATAAAGAGGAGGAAGGAGATGTAGCAGAGGGAGGACCCAGGGAAGGTCCTGGGCTGGCACTAGCCATTGCAGACCCCAGCACTTAAGAGCTGAGCTAGAGGGTGTCCTCTCCCCACATCTCACCACTCAGCCACCCACTCAAACCAACACATCCCCAGGCTGGCTATGCACACTACCTACCTTCCATACTGAAGTCCACACACTGTCTTTATACAAATCATCTCACGTAAGCCGATGGAAACCACTGCCCAAATTTTACACTTCCTAGAGAAAAACCGCCAAGAGGAATTGGGCCTTCTAGTTAGAAAATGGAAACTTTCTCCCCCAATTAAGTCCAGCAACATAAGGGAACAGATGTGCCCAGTCCAAGTAGATAGAACCATGAAGTTGACTTTTTCAAACCACAGAAGGTCTAAGGTCGGGGTGGTGGGGGCAGGTGGGTTCAGCTGGTTGCACGGAATTCACAAACCCAATGATTGAAGAAGTTTGTTTCCTGGAACCCAGGTAAAAAGCTGGACTCTGTGCTATTTCTCTATAACCCCACACTGCTACAGTGAGAGAGATGCAGAGACAGGAGAATGGGGTGGGGGCTCACACACGCGGTGCAGTGGTAGAAGCAAGAGAAATCCTGCCTCACCAGGAGCAAGGAGAGTTGTCCTCTGACCTTCATATGCACACGCTCACACACACACACACACACACACACACACCTACACATAATCTACCCACACATCTATGCACATCTGTACACACCTGCATACTGTCCTCTGACCTTCATATGCTTGTGCACGCATGCACACACACACACACACACACACACCCCAGCACACATTTGCACACACACCTGCAAGTACACACACACACACATACATTCTACAATCACATCTATACATATCTGTACACACCTGCACACATACATACATACATACATACATACACATACACTATTTTTTTATCAGTAGAAGGAAGGATTTAAGTCCACCTACAACAATGAACAATGCCTTCTTCAATCCCAATCTTCCCTCAACCCCAAGGCCACTCAGGGATTTCCATTCTCCACCCTCCCAGCCACATCAATTAAAGAGAACACTGTACAAAGGACCCAGTACATGATGGCAGGATGGGGGTGCCGCTCAGACAAGGAAGGACCTCTCAGCATCCCATCAGAAGGTGATGTTAGATAACTCCCCCTAGTTCTAGGCACAGCATCCAAAGAGTGGGTCCAAGCAATAGATGTACCCTGCATGTCAATCTTTGAGCTCCAGGAAAACAGCAGTATCACTGTCCCAGTGGACTGAGCCTGAGAAACCTTTGATACTAGGTCCATCTGCCTCATCAGCCCAAGGAAGCGTATAACCCATCCTCACAAGCCTTCTTCACTGAGGATGCTGGGAAAACCCTCTCAGGATCGTCTTTGTAAATGCCGACAATTACAAACGCCTAATGGAATAGCAGTCCAGTTCAACAGACCCAGGTTTCCATGTCATTCACTGGATTTCCACAGTGAAACGCACGATGCTGAGGCAGAGGCATGCTTTGGGCATGGGCATTGTCTAAAGCAAACAGGGGTAGGACGGCATTGTGGGGGATGTGCTGGTTTTGAAGACAGATCTGTCTCTATCTGATCCAGACTCTGTCACTGCAGGCTTGACAATGCCTCGCATTGATTGGTAGTTCTCAAAACCAGATGTCACATCCCACTGGAGGGATAAGAGGGAGACAAATGGGAGAAAGAGAAGTGAGGGGAAGCCTCGAACCCCTGGAGTGCTCAATGAGAGTTCCTCATGGGATGACCCAGGAATGAACCTTGTGGCTTGGGTATTAATTTTTCCAACACTGGCCATACTATCTCATCTACAGAAGAGACAGTCATCTATTTCCAATGGATTCTGAGAGGGGGAAGGAAACACTGTTCTAAGAGGACAAACCACACCCACAGACATATGATGCAATTTATTTGATTTGTGGCTTCTAGAACTTTCCAAAAGGACACACGTCTCCAAGAATGCAGCTAAAGGCTTTGTCACCAACCAGCCAACTGACTCAGATGAGTGGCAAAAGCTCCTGGAGCCTCAGTTTCCCCTTCTGGTAAATGGAACAACCTGATTTCCTCCCAGACACCTTCAATACATAAGAACCACATCCTCTTCTCTCCCTCACCCCTGAAGAAAACAATCCCCCCCCCCCCGCATGCCACTGGTGAATAAGGACAGCTGACAGCACCTCCCAGGGCTGCGTAGCTTCCTTGAAGGGCTCACAGAACCCATGAGTATGACTCACAGCTCCTCAAAGCCTACCTGTGCAGTGAGGATCAAGGGAGCAATATCAAGTGAGCCCCCCACCTCCAGCCCCACAGCCTGGAGATCAAAGCCTCCTCTCCCCCACAGCATGCCAGGGAGCTCTCCTTCCAAGTTGGCACATGAACGTGTGAATGAAAAAAAAAAAAAGAACCATCTCAATACAGCCACTTGTGCCGAGACGCCCGCGCTGACTCCATGTCTGGCTTCCCCGGGTGCTCTCAACTTCCCTGAGGGCTGCCAAACGCACGAGTCTGGCAAGAAGTCTGCCCAAATCCATTGCCCCAGCTCCTGGCTACTGGTGGTGGATGCCAGGAAGGGACAGAAGGCATCTCCCTCAAGGGACACAGGGAACAATGGCAAGGGCCCGTGGGTACGCGAGGTTAGGGAACTGCTTTTGTCCTTTGAAGAAACCCCAGGGGAAAGGTACCATTCAAAGCACTGGGATGCTTCCCTGTGACATTGAGGTATAGGTAAAAGAAGCCAGTCACGGGCAACACATGGAGAGGCTGGATTTAGCAAGCCACGACTCCATGGTGGAGCAATGCAATGACCCCATGCAGAAACAAGACTCTTGGGTTCAGGGAGGCAGGAGACGAAGGTGCATTTCATCCACCAGCATTCCAAGGGCAACAGCATGCCTCCAGGCTCACAACAAGCACAGCTGAGTTCTTGACCCAAAAGGACACAGGTACTCAGTTGTGCCCTGATGCCTGAGTTGGTCACATCAAGTGTCGAGTGGCGTCTCTCCATGTCTACTTCTGCTTCTCAGGAGCTTGTATTTCCACTGCAGAATCCTAGTGGAGTTGGGAAGCCAGGGTGTGAAACACGTGACCTGAAAGACCCAGTTGATCACGTGATCCACCTCCTGGCCACAGCTGCAGTGGGGACCGGAGGGCCGCCCAGGGTCTGCCCCAGTGAACATTAACACCAGGAATCTGCAGAGCCGGGAGGCCTGAGATGTTGCCCTTCTTGCCCCCAACAGACGTGAACTTAACAAGGAAGCTGGATACAGATGATGTAAAGAATCAGGGGGAAGGACACCGACAAATACCCCAGAAGCACAGCCCCCAAACTCAGTTGTTTGAAACCTGGCATCATTTTAAGCTGGGTCAAACCAGTTTCTCTGAAACCTGCAACTAAAGGCCAGTTACTGAGGTAAACACACTCCTTTTACAAGAATGAGGGCTGGAGCCCAGAGACCTAGCAAGATAGGTCTAGTCATAGAAAGGATAGACATAGGGTGGGGTGGGCACCCTGTGGAGCTGCAACACCATCTTCAAAGCTGCAAATCCCACAAAGAGCCCCAAGACTGTGGAAATCCATGGAAATGGAAAGAAGTAACTTCTGGGCAGGACTAGAGCCTGGCCCATTCTTCCTGCTAGAACCCGGGTGATTGGCTGCTGGCGCCACCTGGAACCAGATGATTGAACCACAACACTGTGATGCAGTTTAAAGACCTGGGCTGAGTCCATCTTACAAGTTCGAATGACGCAGTGCGGCCAGCCACACATGTGGCCACAGGTCTATCTTTCCCAAGCTGTGGCCTCTGAGCAGACATGTTGCTGGGGCGACAAGGGCCTAGAGAAAGGGTTTGGAAAGAGGCACGGGGGAGCCAGTTTCCCTCGCAACCATGAGGAGAAGGGAGGGTCAGGATACAGGAAAGGTACTTAAATAACGAGAAAAACCAACCCTGGAAAGGCCCGGACAGCCCAGCGGTCAGGGTGGGGTGAGAAACCAAGACCAGCTCAGGTCTCTGGTTAACCACATCCCTCGTTTCCACTCAGAAATCTAATTAAAACTCTGAACACCTGAACTCCACGGTGGGTTTGCCAGCAACCACAGGTTCCCCGAGAATCAATTTAATGCGCAAACAAGTGTGTCGAAAGGCCAAAGAGGAGAGGTCAGGGACAGAGTTCACCCAGGGAAAAGGTCACCCTGGGAGTCATTTGCTCTCCTGCTAAGGGAGATAAACCCCAAGGCATGGCCTGATTCCTTCTGTCACCCCCAAACAACTGTAAAGAAGTACCCTTGCTTCTTGATACCTAATTCTAAAAGTGAAAAGAAATAGATTTTAAAGACTAAAATGGCAAAGAACTGTATCCTCAGGGGCCCAAGCCTTGTCTCTCTCACAGGAAAGGAAGGTACAAAGAGCCGGAAGGCATGGCAAATGACCACAGCCTGTGCCCCAGGGCTAATAGCGCTACTCCCTGAAAATGTCTGATTCCACCCAAAGACTGGACGCAGGCATGGGATAGCTAATTGAAACCCAAAACAGACGGAACCTTGGGAGCTTGCACAGGAAAACACTGGAAGAAACAAGATCACCTGAACCCAGCCACAATCCTGGCTCTCTCCAAATCTGCCCCCAAATCTGCCCCCTTGCTATAGGGCTCAAACTCTAACCCTTAGGCCACCCAGCTGTACAGGAAAGGGTTCATTAGTTAAAAAGTAACTAAAAATGTTCACTTGCAGCAATGTTCCTACGTGAAAACCTGAGGCTATGGGACAAGCAGGAAGAGAGGACTCACCCCAGAGTTCCCCTGAACAGTGACACCGTGCTCCACCCTCCTGTCCCCACACCTCCACACCAGACGCTTTCCAAACTCCTTCCTTTCCCAGCTCTGCCAGGTTAGGGGTTCGGATCAACAGGTGAGTTCCGCTGGGCCCAGGTAAACAGCCTTGGCTGCCCTTATCTGTGCCCGAAGGCCTTCTTCCTCCCTCAGGTGGGATGGCAGCCGACTGTCACCAGGCTGACGGTAATGTCAGATGGGGCATGGGCACGAGAGCAGGGGCAAACTTCAGCCCACATAGTAAAACTTCAGGAGTACCCAAGGCCACCCAGCCTTGTTATCCAGAGACGGACAACTGCAGTGCACGCAGAGCTGGGGCCATGCAGGGCAACTCTGCTGCCCCTGGGTTCCTTGGGGAAATGTAATTCCTAATGGAGGTTGCTTCCTCAAGGCTACAAGCACCCCAGAGCCAGGAGGGAGGGAAAGAGAAAGAGAAAGGGACAAGTGTGGACTAGAAAGTGTGCATGATCAATCGCTAGCAATGCAAGAGGGTACAGCTACAGGGGAAGGCAGGGTTGGACCTTGAAAAAAAATTAAGCATGAAATCACAACTTTTCCAGTCATTCCACTTTTGTTTACAGACCCAAAGGACTGAAAGCAGGAGCCCGGACGAATATTTACACACCCAGAAACAGTAACTGCACATTCACCGTGGCTGGAAGGCCTCAGCAGGAGGTGATATGGTGACTCAGGAAGGGAAAGCAATGGGCACATGTTACTACAGCATGGATAAACGTGAGGGCATCGTGCTCAAGTGACTAGCAATCAGTCAAAAGTCGCAAACAGGACAGTAGATGGGTTTCCAGCAAGACGGGAAAGAGTTAGAGCTTCGTGAATATGGAGTTTCTCTTAGGGCAAACGCTATCTACGGAAGGAGCGCGACCGCTGAGCCGTGCACAGACCAAGTGCCACGACTGTACATAGAAAAAAAGACAAAGATGGTGATTTTTTTTACCTTCTGCATATTTTATTATGATAAAATAATGGTTGGATTTTTTTAATGAGTTAAGAAGTCATATCTGCAGACACAATGATAGTCACCTAAAGGTTCTGAGCACCTTCTGAATACAGAGAAAACCCCTAAAAGCTAGCGTCCCCCAACACCATTGTCTCTGTAAGTGAAGCAGGGCAGATCCCCTCCTGAGCTGAGAGAGAGGGCACAGGCACAGGAACTGAGGAACAGCAGCAGTGTCTAACTGCGAACCCGGCGGGCACTCTGCATTTACAACCTGAAGCAGGGGGAGAGCTCACAGTCGTGTGACTGGAAATATGTCTACAGGTATGTGAAGGGGGTGCTTGGTAGATGGCTCGTGGAGCATGCCAGCTGGAACCGGACGGGCAGACAAGGTTATCTCTCCCATCCCAGGCTTCCCAGTCCACGGAGGGCAAAGGAAAACAGATTGATAAATTTAAATTAGGCCAGGAGCCCACTTGTTAGGCAAAAGAAATGGATGTGCAAGAGACACCAGAGATTATCGTCTTCTGAGTTCAGCAGGTCAGAAGGCGGGTGGGCACGCAGACTGAAGAGTTTGATCTGTTTCTAGGATTGCAGAACCCCAGGCCCCCCAAAACACAGCCACTTCTGTTTAACCAAAACACTAAAGCACCTGGATTCAAGACTCCTGTGTGGAAAAACCTGTAGCGACAAACCAAATCAGGGAGGAGGGGGTGATGATTCACAGGCCGGGAAGACTTCTTGGACGCAAACTTACGACTTCAGCATTCTTGCAGGTTGCAGGATTCCTCTGGGCTTTGGGGTTTTTACAGAATCAAACAGGAATGGTATTGTAGGGGACCCCCACTCCCACCCCAGGCATCACAAATCCAGTCTAGGAAGCAAAGCTGGAGGGTTTTTGAGCAGAGCATTAGCCAGCAGCCTGGCAGAAGGGAAGGTATTCACGAGGGGGGTCAAATCCCATCCTCTTGTGAACTCCAGGTTCTCACAATGCTAGCCGGGTGTCGGGGAGAAGTAGAAGCAAGAGGATGGTATGTTCAAGGCCAGCCTGGGCTACGGCACGAAGGACCTGTCCCACCTGTCCCAACATTATAAGAATAATCTGGTCTATAGGATGCCTCTGGATCTAATGGGAACCTTGCTGCTGGCATAGTCACAACCAAAGGTCACAGTGGTCTGCACGGACGCCTGTACAAAGTAGCCTAGTTTGGGGGGGGGCACTTTCTAAGTTTCCAGGGCCTCACAGGACTACAGAGCTAATGTGTTCCTACAGGCCACAAAAGTTTCCTGTTACATACCCACCCACAGCACGACCGTCTTGCTGTGGACAAAGGCCACCCAAATTTGAGAGGACTCTGTAAAAGACAAAATAACCCCCCCCAAAAAAACAATACCAACAAAGGACCAGAGCAAAGGAGTCTGGAATAAGTGAGGGGAAGCCCACAGAGGTGAAGGTGCCTGGAGGTGAAGCAAAGGGGTTGGTGGCCAGGAAGCTTCAGCTGGGGACAGGGCTGGGCTTAGGCTTTAGCTGACCAAGAAGCAGTTGTTCCCTGTCTTCAAGTGTCTCCGGTATCATCTCCTGGTGAGCACAGAAGAAACACAGCCCTCCCCGCTGTCTCCTGAGCCCCAGACAAATCAAAACAGAACTAAGCTGGGGCAAGCAGGGGACAGGGCTAACCAAGGTCTCCAGGTCGTTCATCCTCAAGCAAGCCACAATCTGAAGGCACGCTGAGGAAGGCCGGGGACAGTCTGAACCAGACCCAGGTAGATCCAGGTAGAGTTGTGGCTCCCTGGGTTGATGGGGGTGGGGTTCAAGGCTGAGTCCCTGAGGAGAGAGACAGTGCAAGTATGGAAACATACACCCTCTGCCGTGCCCATCCCAAGGCTGTTTAGTCACTGTGCCCCTGCCCCCCACCCCTAATACTTCCTGTGATGACCCTCATGGTAGTGGGCTGGGAACAGGAAATATGTGGGCCTTGCATCCCGAGTAAGAGTATAGAATGGAGACTTCTCCCACTACAAACTTCAGAGTAACAGGGTGTGGTAGCTGAGGGAAGAGGATTGTTTCAAGGTCAAGGCCAGCCTGGGTTACAGAGTCAGACCCTATCCAAAAAACCAATCAAGCAGTACAGGCGGTGGGGACATTCAGTTTCCTCAAAGAAAAATCAAGTCCCACGGCCAGACCCTAGATGTATATTCTCCTGAGACTGAAGAGACCTCTGAACACCTGAACCTCACACAAATGTCATCAATGCCCTGTGCAGCCAGCCACTCCATGTTGGCGAAGCGGAGTGATGCCGGAAGCAGGCAGCCCTGAGCTGCACAAGGCTTGTGGAGGAGATGTGTGTAGGTGAGGAAGCCTGAGGGGGCTTCCTGGAGGAAAAGAAAATGAATCTGGTCACCATAGAGTGTTGCCAAGGAGAGACGACAGACACACAGGCTTCAGCAGGCCAAGGATCAACCTTCTCATGCGTGGTCTTGCCTGTGAAGAGGCCTTCGTCCCCCAAAGTCCTTCATGCTGGCTCCCCTAGCCACCAGAAGAAATCTCTTAGAGAAAGATGGACTCTCTTAACCAGAACTCCCTCAGTCTACTCTGAGGTGAGAGCGAGGCTGCCAGTCCCTTTAGCTCTGCCCAGGTGACCAGGAAATGCGGCCTCGGCTAGGTTTGCTCGCCGGGGGCCTGACACACCTGCCACTCCTGTGTTGTGAGTCACCCGCGCAAGCACTGCCCCACGTACATCTCAGCCTTGGAAGCTGGCAGCTCACCGGCTTCTCTCACGCACACCGGATGTTATCCATCTCCTGCCTCCAGAAACGTGTTGGGACAGATCGGTTAATAACCCAAATTTCCCTCAACAACACGTCTGGTGGAAGTTCAGGGGAGTCAGGGACAGAGGGGTGGCTCTTCCATTTGGAGCCCATGAGGTCCTCGGGGGTGAAGGTGTCCTGACCCTGTTCAGCAGCTGTCTGACAGGATGGCTGAGTAGGGGATGGATGGGAGTTGGAGGTGGCCTCTCAATTTCAGGCCTTCTGGGAACAAAAGCCACCTCTGGTGCGCTTGACCAGTCTTCCATTTTTACAAAATAGCTTTGTAGCAGAGCACCAGTGGGGTAGCAGGAGTCTGCACAAGGCCTGTAAATGGAACCTTGTTGGTGTCCTGGGGCCTGATACTGTGGTGTGTGCCAGATGTTAGCATGTGGGGAAACTGAGGAGACAGGAGAAGCTGTAGTTGCAGCTTTCCTATAAATCTAGATCCGTGCTCAATTTGAAGGTTAATTTTAAAGAAAGGGCAGCAGTTTAAATCTCGCTGCTTAGCAAACACGGATATGTGGGGTCATTGAAGCAACGGATAGCATAGTTTTCAGGAGAGTTTCAAGTGAACAGTCCTGGAGGTGTTAAGCGACTCTTCGGAAGGGAGCAAGCCTTGAATTCGCTCAGCAAGCAAGCTTTTCGCGGTTTTGAGCCCTGTGACCCTGCGTTCCTTCCCTAAGAGAAAGGCTGTGTAAGAAACGAGTGGTGCCCTTTGCCTCCAAACCCTCTTGGAAACGTCTTCCACTTGAAATGCTTCTCCAACGTTCAGTCCACAGACTTAAAGAGGACAATTTCTATAAACTTGTCAAGGTGTGTCCTCCCAAACGCAGAGAAACACTTAGGGACCAAGGGACCCTCCTTGACATATGACTGATGGGGCTAAGTTTGGAAATACCTAAGTATCCGACAGTAGACACCAAGGACTGCTTGGTGGCTGCAGAATTCAGCAGTACTACGAGAATCATGACTGGGGGTCGGGGGAGAGACATATGACCAGGAAACAAAGTCGTGAATATTGTGAATTGTACACCCTCAGCCTGACCCTAGGAGAGGCACTCTGAAAACAGTCTCACTGACCAAGGACCCACAGACTATCTCTCCCGGACCCATCCTCCCTGTTCCCATACAAGAAACTACTGAAACATCTAACTGGCAGGAAACATCCAGTTGCCACAATGCTGGGTACAACACACCACTCCTCCCTGGGGAACCAGCCAGAACCAGTCTGGGCATCCGCAAGCACCTGGATGGAGCCTGGGGCAGCAGGACCCCAGCTTCTGCAGGACAGTCAAGACTCATAAAACTTCATTTTAAAAAAAAAAGTTTTTCTTTTTCTTCCTATGCTGTCTAGCCGTCCCTGAGTAGGTGCTGACTGAGACCTCAGAGCTCCTGGGCACCTAACCAAAGCCAAGCCCTGCCTGAACAGCTTTCCTATGTTGGAGGGAGTTCTGAGTGAGAAATAGGCCAACACACACACACACACACACACACAGAATACCTAAGGACTGCTGACAGGGGTCGGTAGAGGAGGGGAGAAGGAATCCCATATCTGGAAAGCATCCCCAGGAAACTACATCGGGGAAAATTTCTGGAATTAAGGGTGAGAGCCGGGGAGAGAAAAGAAAACAGAGGGACCTGGTGTAATTTAGGGTGGGGAAGCTCAGTCATTCATTCAACAAACACCTACTCTCGGACGACCTGGTGACAGGTACCAACCTCCCCACTACAATGCAATCACAAAAGAATGAGGAGGGGAGAGAGCTATTGAGTACAGATTCCTATGATTAACAGTTATGTCTCCACACCTAAGCCAAAAGTCTTCATGATACCAGCAGCGCCAAGAGGAGAAAGAGGGTGGTGGGTGTACACACTGAACCAAACTCCTGTCCTGGGAAATCCCACTCACATGGCGGTCAATAACCATCCCTTCATCAACTCCACAGCAACCCAGTCTTGCAAACAACTGCAGTATCCACCAAGCGCTCCCACCGCTACCCAGCCCCCCACCCAATCCCCCCACAGCCCCCAGCTCCCCGTGGCTTCTTGCAAACACTGAGCCCCAGGAGCCGGCTACATGCATTGGGCTGCTGCCTGGAGAGGTATAGCTAGCAAAGCAAAGAGTCCCGAAGGACCAACCCCACCAAAAGGCAAGTGTCAAGAAGGCAGGCGCTCTCCGTCCCCGCGCGGGGTAACCAATGGCTTGTCCATGCGGCAGGCTGAAGGACGGGACGACCAGCCCAGAACGGCCGCTGACTACAGAGATCTGAGCTGATAGGGTCCACCTGAGGGTTGCTAAAATGACTTCTGAGACGTCAACTAGAACGAAAATTCCAATCCTGAAACCTTCAAAAACCAACACAAGGCTGAAGAAGGGCAAATCAAACCCACAACTGCGCACCGCGGGGGAAACCTACCTCCAGGTAGAAGAGCGGCTGGGAGATGGAAAGACAATCCACGGATGATGGAGACCAGGTCGTGAGTCCTCTAAATCCAGTTGATAAGCACCAAGTAATCCACGTTAGGGGACCCGGAGCCCCCACCCTTTACCCCACTGTCCATCCAGCGCCCAAAGCCAAAGTGAGGCCAACGCGCCGCGGCCCCGCGTGGGTAGCGCGGAGATTGGGCACCTTGCCTTCCAGGCGGCTGCAGCGCGGTCTCCAGAAGCGGACCCGCGCCAAGAGCAGCGGGCGGAGGCCACAGAGGGCTCTGACCGGTGCATCCTGCCTCCTCGCACAGCTCTGTGCCTTTCTTCTATGAGCATCGCCAGCGCAAACACACAATCCACACTAGGAGATAACCCTACGGCGAATCCAGAATATTCCATAGAAGCCTCGGGTTTGTGGGGCGGGCGGAGACCCTGTAGTACAGGGAGGACGCTCGTCAGGCAGCAAAGCTCTGAAGGCGCAGAGCGTCAGCGTACAGACCGAAACAGCAAGAACTTTGCACTGTGCCACCGCTGGGCTCTGCGCGCCGTTGGGCCATTCCAGCCTTTTATAAATACCGGCTGCGGGTAGGCGTGGCTAGAGGGCGGGGCAAGGTGGTAGATTGGCCAAGTGGTATCCTGGGAATTGTAGTTCTATCTTCTTACTCCTTACACTCTTAGAGTAATTGGCAAAGGGTAGGGTCACCACAGCTACCTCCCTTCACAAACTTTGTAACAAAGAGAGATTCCATTCTGTTCCAGTTTCCTTTCTGTTGCAACGGAGGAGAAAAAGGAGTTTATTTCAACTTCTGAAGAAGTTATCTCGTTGCCTTAGTTTCTTTTCTGCTGCTGTGATAAAACACTGTCAAAAGCAACTGACACTAAGCAACCACTTAATTTTTGACAAAGGAGACAAAAACATACATTGGATTGTATATTTCGCCTTGTACAGAAATCAATTCAAATCGATCAAAGATCTTCATTTATACCCCGAAACACTGAAACTTCTAAAAGAAAAGGAAAGGAAGACTCGTCAAGATGCTGGGGTAAGCAGGAACTTTTTAAATAGAATATCAACAACATAGGAACCAATCCCAAGTGTCAACCAATGAGGCTGCATGAAAGCAAAAAACTCTGGACAGCAAAAGAATCTGCAGAGTTAAGTGACAGTCCACAGAAGGAAGAAAATCTGTGCCAGCTACAAGGGGTTACTATCTAGAATTTGCAAAGAAATGCACATATTAAATACCAAAGAGGTAAAACTGCCAATCAAGAAATGGGCAATTGAATTGAATAGACAGACAGAGAGAGAGAGAGAGAGAGAGAGAGAGAGGGAAACTCAAATGGATAATAAAGGAAATGCAAAATAAAACTCTGATGAGACCCATCTCACCCCAGTGAGAATTACCGTTGTCAACAAGTCTGTCAGGACACACTGGAGAATGTGGACAGAGAAAGGAGCCCTTGCTTACTGTTGATGGGAGCGGGGATTAATTCAGCCATTGTGCAGATAGATCAGTTTGGAGATTTCTCAAAAAGTTGAAAACGGAGCTGCCATATGACCCAAAATTTTACTCCTGGGTGTATGCCCAGAGAACTCCATATCTTATCATAGAGTTATTTGTACACACACACACACAGTTTATTGCTGCTTTATTTGCTACAACAACAAAAATAAACCAGAATCAACCTAGATGTCAATCAGCAGATAAATGGAGAATGAGAATCTGGTATGTATACAAAATGAGATACTATTCAGCTCTTAGGGAAAAATGAAATTTCAAATTTTTGCAGGAAAATGGATGGACTTAGAGCAGATAATATTGAGCAAGGTCACATAATCTCAGAAAGAAAAAGCCGTGTCGTCTGCTTCATATGTGGAACCTAGCCAAAGCTCTATGTATATATGTAAACAAGGACATGTGGGCACAGAATAACATGAAGAAAAGAGAACAAGAAAACCCAAAATATAACGGGAAGAACTAACTGCAGTTAACGGTTGCAGTTATGAAACATGATGAAAAGCTAATTGCTTTTCTAGTTCTAACACTTTTTCTTTCTATTTTTTTGGTGGGTAAGCCCATAAAAGCATATTGGAAAATGGCAGTGTAAACTTCCATGTTAATATCCGCAATTCAGAACGCCTATCCCAACTGTTCAGAAGTTCACTGAGATGAACATATACATATCCGTATAAGTATACATACATACACACATACATATCTATGTAAAATAAAGGGGTTGAGTCTGTTTTGTTTTTAGCAACTTGAAAAAGAATGCTTTCTTTTAGCTTGCATTTGAAGTATAGTCCCTTGTAGTGGAAAAGGCAAGGTAGGCAGGAGCTTTCTGCAGCTGTTAACACCACGTCCACAATCAGGGGTAAATTCACTCTGACAGTCTAGGTCCCCTGCCCAGGAAATTGTCTTGCCCACAATTAAGATGGGTCTTCCTATACCAATGAACATAACCAAGGGACTTTCCCTCAGGATGCCCAGATTCCTGTCTCCCAGGTGATCCTAGCTTCTGCAGCCGTAACCATCACACTTGCAGAGACAAGGTATGCATATTTAACAGGACATGAGAAAACCAAGTGTGGCAGCTTTCACCTGTTATCCCAAGACTCAGGAGGCTTAAATGAGGGAATATCTAAAAAGTCAGGAAGTCAGCCGGTCTCAACCTGTGGGTCATGACCCTTTGGGGGAAGTCAAATGACCCTTTCACAGCAGTCAAATAGCTATATCCTGCAGATCCGATATTTACATCATGATTCAGAACAGCAGCAAAATTACAGTCATGAAGTAGCAACAAAAATAATTGTATGGTTGGGGGTTACCACAACATGAGGCACTGTATTAAAGGGTCACACTCAGCATTAGGAAGGTTGTGAACCACTACAATAATCATATGCATACATGCATACACACAGTGACAGGATCATGTGTGCTCTTCCAGATAAGAATAATGGAATGTATTGGTTACTATTCTGTTGATGTGATTTAAAAACAAAAAACACAAAAAAACAAAAAATAAAATAAAAAAAAGAACCAAAGACCATAAGCAATTTAAGAAAGAAAATATTTTAGCTCTGGTTTTAGAGGAATAGTGTCCTCATAATGGGGGACAAATAGCTTGGTGCAGCAGAGGGGGAAGCAGGAGTAGGAAACTGGCTGATACCATTTCATCCGCAAACAGAAAGCAGAGAGAAAGAACTGGAAGTAGGGTGGGGGGTGAAGCTACCCTCAGTGATGTACTTTCTCCCGCAAGCCTGCGCTCCTAAATTTCCATAACCTCCCTTAAACAGCACCGCCAGTGCGGACCAAGTGTTCAAATTCTTGAGCCTGTGGAGGGAGTTTCTCAATCAAACCAACACAGGGATTTAGAGGAGAGAAGCGGTGCCTAGGTCTCCCCTGAGGGATTCCCACTCAAGACTCTAAGAACTGTCCCCCATTGAAATCACAAGCTCCAAGCAAGCACTAAAGTTGGCCCCGGCTTCCTGGCCCTATCTGGCAGCCATTGGGCACTAGTGGCAGTGCAGAAAGGTTATGTCACTGTTCCCATTTTACAGCCACAACCGCCCCATCCCTTGCTTTCCAGGGAAACTTGGACCGGGTCTGCAGAGCAGAGTCCCAGGGAGAGGACCTCAGCCCAGTTTCTCCAGCAGATCCGTCTTACAGTAGAGAGACGTGTAGCCACAGCAGGCAGATCGCTGTCCTCTCTAAATAGCGGCCCGCCCCTGGGGTAGGTTTCCATAGCTGCTGGTTCTTCCGCTCTAACTTTTCATTCCGCTCCTCGGTATTTAAATTTTTATTTTTAACGATCTTAGCCAGTATTCCGTATGAGGAATATGGAGGAGCAGAGTGAAAGTCCTCCTCACTGCTGTGAAATGGATCGTATCCAGGCAAAGCTCGAGTCACAGAGTCCTCAATTAAAAACTCCCAAGTAGGGCTGGTAAGATGGCTCAGTGGTTAAGAGCACTGACGGCTCTTCCCAAGGTCCTGAGTTCAAATCCCAGCAACCACATGGTGGCTCACAACCATCTGTATTGAGATCTGATGCCCTCTTCTGGTGTGTCTAAGGATAGCTACAGTGTACTTACATATAATAATAAATAAATCTTTAAAATATGGGCAACAAAAGAGTAAGACCAGCCTGAACAACTCGCTAAAACGCCAAATTAGAAATAAAATACCATCGCTTCTCGGCCTTTTGGCTAAGATCACGTGTAGAAATGAAAAACCAAGAGATGGCTAAGATCACTTGTAGAAAAGGTAGGAAGCGGGAGGAGGAAGGTGAGGAGGGGAGGGGAGCTGAGAGAAGGAAGACATCGATTCACTGAACCCTGGGTCTCAGAATCTGCATCTACCGACGCGCATGGGATTTTATTTATTTTAACTTTGCAAGTAGGCATACATACATATATAGTTCTAATCAAAACCTTTTGCAAGTCAAAACTCCTTGACAGAGTATTTGCTTTAACCAAGTGGATCCTCCATCTCTCCCTGCAGTGTTCTTTCTGCCTGTCCCGGAGAACCTTCCTGGCTAGCAAATGAGGCAGAGCATTCAAAACCATGTTGTCCTGGAGGAAAGGCAACAATATCCACAGCTGGCCTGACACCACACGCATGAATCTCTCAGATCACGGAATATGAATATTGGCTGGTTAAAATATGCAGATGAACTTGGCACTGGTGTCCGAAAAATGAAAGGAAGAAAAAAAAAGATCAAAGAGAGACTTGCACAAGGAGAGAGGCACAGCGCAGCTTCCTGGCAGGTGAGCAGGGCGGGGGGCGGGGTTTCGGAAGTCAGTCGCTGGGTTTTGCATGTATGGTGCAGAGATTCAGATAACTGAAAAACAGATGCAGAGATATTCGGGGGCGGGGGGAGGGAGGATGCTATGATTCAAGCAAGTATCCCTGAGCTAGCAAGTTTCAGATGGCCCAGCCCCACCATGTAGAGCCATGGTCCTGTGAGAGGGATCTTCAGACCCCAGATCTTTCCCATCACACCATGGGACACAGCGCTCTTTAGCCTCTCCTGGCCCCTTTACAACATTTTCAGTTCTCAACCATGGACCACGAAAAGCTCAGATATTCTTCCAAAGCCTTTACTAAGCATTTACACACGTACGAAGGCTCGGGTTTCTGGCACTCTCTCCAGCTGTGCTGAGAGTAATCTTTTCCCTTGCTTGGTCAAGTCTACATTTTTATCTCAACTCAGGGCTGGATTTGCCATTTCTCCTCTTAACAGTTCTCTATCACTGCTCACATGATGCCGTCTCTCAGGAATGTTCCTCAGACTTCACCAGACTTGTCTTTCAGGCTCTTGTGATACGGCCCTTTCTGTCACGACTCTACCTAGCACTGACTCTCTTCTCAAGGGAGGCATCGTTGCATTCATAGGTCGAGGTGCATTTACAGCTCTTTCAATGGCTACTAAGTGCCCTTGGATATCATGGCTTAGCTTGCTTTTGAAAAACCCCCCTCAAGAGATTCAGTCAACATTATTCTGGGTTTAACTTGAAAGACAAGACTACATAGCTAAGAATGAAAGAACAGATAAATGGTGCTTTGGAAGTAGACAGTCTCACTTATCACCCATGTCTTACAGGATCTCCAGATGTCTTGTCCACAAATCTCCATCCTAAAGCCAGCTATCGCAACAAATTGTCCAAACTGGTGGAGGTTGCTACCCTGTGTCCATGTGCTAGCATCATTGTAGCAGTTAATATTTTTTTGGTGGTTTGTAGAATCCTGGAGGATAAAGTTGTATTCCCACATATGAAAGAGATTGTCTTTTCTAAGGTTGTGTGAAAAAATGGGAATGGGGAGCTTTCTGTGTGATAAGCAGAAGTAGTGATCATACATTCATTCAACAAACATCTGCCTGGCCCTGCCAAGCATTTTGCAACTATGTTCATCACGTGGATATCATGACAAAGACATGTATGTTCTCTTTCTTTGGGTAGGAGTCAGAATACATAGGTGAATGACCAAGTTAAATTAATTATGCAGTACAATAAGAACGGGAAAAGACGTAAACCTGATTTATAAGTAGGCATTACTTACTTTGCTGTGATAAAGTACCAAGACTGAGGCAGAGTTTATTTGGCCTGACAGTTCCAGAGGGAGAGCCTGTAATGATGAGGGAGCCGTAGCAACAGGAGGCCGAGACAGGATGCTGAGAGATCATATCTTTAGCTACAAGCACGAGTCAGAGAACAAGCTGGAAGCCTGCCCTATTCATGGGCCTGAGCCTATAAGGGACACTTCCTATCCAAGCCACCAAACAGTGGGAAAAGAGGCTCTGGCTTAGAAAGGCTGATGGGCATGAGGCTAGCCCTGGCCCTCCCTCACATCTGACTTGGGGACATGAATGAGTTATCTGGTAAGAGACAGTTTCCAGGGCTGGCCAGCCTTTGTCTCTAAAGGAAGATAGGGTATTTGGTGGAAGGATGGTGTGGGCGGAGGAAGGCTGGGAGAGGGAGTGAGTACCTGGGGGGCACGTGATGCTGGAGAAGGCAGAACAAACCTCTCCTCCGGGAGTGTGGCAGTCATGTCCCTGAGGCTTCCATTTTCTCCTGAAAATAGTTCATCTGGCACCCAGCTTGCCAATCCAAGAAGATGAAGGGCAGGGAGACCCACACCTTCTTTATTTCACAGATGAACTAAATAAAATATGGCCATGCCTACGGAGGCCCTATCCAGATAGTGCATGAAGCTTTATAATGCTAATATTACTAAAGATGGAGGCTGGGTCAGTCACCTCAGGTGTCCTCCTTTCTCCTTAAGTTCATTTTTTTTCCACTCCAGGACGCCCTAGATCAGATGTAACTGAGCTGTGCAGGGGCGGGGTAGAGGGCAATGCCGAGGCCTCACTCCTAGCCCCTCCCACTCTCCAAGGAGGTGACACAACACATACCAAACCTCTCCTTGAAACACTAGAATACCAAGGGTTTGTGTATCTGGAGGTCCCGAAACCAGACACCTCACTTACTCATCCAAAACCAAAAGCTCTCTCTCCTTCACCATGGACGTTGAGGGACTTGAAGAGAAAGGATGGCAGAGCAGCTGAAAGGAAGCAGCGTGTGTAGCCAAGGCTGTCTGCCCACCCGACCACACCCTCCCTCCCCAAACATGAGGACCCTGGCTTCAAGAGATAG
Source organism: Apodemus sylvaticus (assembly GCF_947179515.1). Classification (NCBI taxonomy): domain Eukaryota; kingdom Metazoa; phylum Chordata; class Mammalia; order Rodentia; family Muridae; genus Apodemus; species Apodemus sylvaticus. The sequence continues at coordinate 9,398,200 of NC_067481.1, read as the reverse complement.
AGAGACCCAACTTCGTTCATGTTGGTCGGAGGCTGAAGCAGCCTTTACCTCTGGTACTGACTAGTGGGAAACATTCAGACTTCATCTGCCTCCTCAGCGGTCAAGCCACACAGGCTGGAGAAGCACACAGGCTGGACTCTATGCAAAGGAATGTCAAGGAAGGAAGGAAGGAAGGAAGGAAGGAAGGAAGGAAGGAAGGAAGGAAGGAAGGAAGGAAGGAGAGAGATCATATGCAAGGTCTCAGTCAATCCTTAGTGAAGAGAGTCTGGCTTCTCTGAGGGAAAATGGCAGCTTAGCCTGATACACAAACCTACAAAGGGGACATAATTCTGTCACAGTTGGTAGACAGTAAATGAACTGCCACATCTCTGTTTGTTCATTTACCCATCCACTCGCTCCTTCACTCAGTCCAAGCCCAGAGCAGGGAGAAGCACTATAAATAGGACCTTTAGCCTAGAAACAGAAGGCACATTCTTGGGGAATTCATGTATGAGGCAGGGTAAATGGCTCACCCAAGGTCAGACAGGGAGGCAGAAGCAGCCTGGAAATGCTAGCCTAGCTCAACTGATAGGGTCACCCTGCCACCCCAGTTTTGGTTCTCTAGAGGTAGGAAATGGTGGCATTCAGTTAAACCCAACCACCCTGAGCTAATTTACCTAAATTGGCATGCTGGAGTCTACTTGTATGGTCCCACTGCAGGTCTCCCTGGGGTGAGGAATCAGCCTCTGGCCTTTTGGCAGAGGTCAGCTGCTCTGTAGATGCTCCATAGAAAGAAGGAACCCCAGGTTGTTGATGTACTTCCTGCCCAGCCTTGGGCTCCATGCCCAGTACTGATGATAACTCTCTCCAAATCCATCCACAGGTAAAGTCCTGACGGCAGGAAGCTGTGCACGGACAGATCTTCATGACAGTCTGTCTCATAATGGGTGAAGGCTTCAGTTTGAAGACATTGGTCTGATCAACTTAGAAAAGGATAGGGGAGGGAGTATCAAAGACCATTTCCTTTAGCTCACAGACTACCGCTTGAGCGTCCCTCCCCCCATCTGGCTGGCAGCATCCTGGACAGGAAACTGCCAGGGGAGGAACACAGAGTATCAAGGGGATCAAGACATGCCAGAGCTTGGCAGACACTGATTTTTTTTTTTCCTGGAAGCTAAGGCTAAGATGCATCCAATGGTTTGAGCAGGCATGGAAGCCAGGACACCTACTGCAGTAATGTTAGCTAGCCTCCTCAAGTAGCCATGGTAACTATATATCATCCAACAGTGGATTTAAACAGAAATGTTGATTGTCTCATTTTCGGTTCACTTGTTGCCCTCAGGAAGACAAGAGTCCAGCCATGAACATGCCAGCAGGAGAGCTATATTCCAAGACAAGACATTCTTCAGACTAATCCTATCTTCACAGAGGTGGTGTAGATGCCAATGAAGCCATGATATTGATGAATACCGTGGAGCTTGAGGACTTGAGGGGCTCAGCTCTTGCCAAGAAATACTGAATGTCAGCATGTCGCGGAGATGCTCATACACCCATGTTGACTGCAGTGTCCTTCACAACAACCGAGTTACAGGAACAGCCTAGATGTCTAGCAACAGAAGAATGACTAAGAAGAACATAGGACATCTACACAATGAAATTCTTGCACAGCCATGACGAATGGAGATACATCATTTGCAGGAAAATGGCTACAACTAGAGAGACTATTTTAAGCAGATTAAGTTAGTCTCAACAAGAAAATAGCTCATTGTCTTATTTGTGGGTCCTAGATACTATAGATACATAAAGTCAGATAGATAGACAGATAGATAGATAGATGGATAGATAGATAGATAGATAGATAGATAGATAGATAGATAGATAAAGAGATAAAAAGAGATAGATAGAGAGATAGTCGGTCATGAAAATAGAAGCTGATCTATCTAGGAAATAAGGGGGACTCATGGGAAAGGGAGAAAAGGAAGGGGAGTGAATGGGGTGTATGCTCAAAGAGCTACTTACAGGAAAGTGGCCTTATGCAATCGGTATAATAGAGACAAGACCAACTCTGACAAGCTACACACTAGTGGGTAGAGCCTGTCCATCTTCTCCACAGATCTGGGAGGCAGGGAGAGCCTACATGAGGTACATAAAGATGCATGCAAGGACAGAGGAAGAGAGAAACGGAGACTAAAAGGAGTATTTATTTTCCTCAAACACACCCACAGGGCAGTTGCTTCTCCCTAGATCAGTGGTTCTCAACCTGTGGGCCATGACCCCTTTAGGCTCAAATGACCTTTGCACAGTGGTTGCCTGTGACCAACAGCAAACAAAGATATTTGCATTACAGTTCATAACAGTAGCAAGATGACAGTTATAAAGTAGCAACAGAAATCATTTTATGGCTTAGAGCCATCACAACATGAGGAGCTGTAAAGGATCAGAGCATTAGGGAGGCTGAGAAGCAATGGCCTAGGTTATCAACTGTCCCCACCTTTGCTTCCACCTCCTTCATGCTCTTCCCTTCTCCTCCCAAAGGGAAGGCCATCTTCCTGGAGAAGAAACGAAGTGGTTCCCACACTCACGGAACAGACTCAGACCACGAACTGGAGGTGGGCACACATGTCTGTGAGGAGAGACCCTGCTGAATATGAAGGCCCCACTGAGCCCTTCTCCTGACCACTTTCTCTACTTCATCCTCAGAACTGACCAGTGGTCTGGAGGCACAAACACAGATTTCTCTCAGGGGGATAAGCTAATACATGAGAGACTGGAAGGACCCAGCGCTGCATCTCAGGAGCATCGTAGGCTGCACACAGAAACTTCCCCTCAGAAGATGGTCCCAAGAACTAGACCAGAAATGGGGTGAGGACAGAGAGCTCAGGTCACCCCCAACCCCTTGGTCCCACATCAGTCAGATCCTGTAACTCTGCCCTGCTAACTAGCAATCTAAATCTGGGGCTCCACCTACCCATCACTCAGGTAACATAGTGAGGCAGGGCCCTTCTTCGGCCATTCAATAGCCGTCTATTGTCTATTGGTTTCTCCCCTTCTGGCCCCCAGTAGAGCAGAACTTCCAGAATTTCTGGCTTTACTCTATAGCTCTGGTCTTGGCAGCACCTAGAAGGTAACTGTCAGCTGCTGACAGAGCATGTGGATAAACCCTTGTGTAAGGATGCACTGTGCTGAGCGCAGGATGTCTGTCCTGGATCCTATCACATTTGGGGATGGAGATGGTCAGTCTTCACAGTCAACTTGAAGAACTAAAGGAGCCTGGATTCACGGTTTCACCACTTGAAATCACACTTGCAGCTTCATGCTGCCAACAGCAGCTATTCCAATGGGAAGAGCCACTCTTAAATCCTGCGACAAGCTGGTTTTTCAACTTACGCACTTTCAAAAATGTATCTGAGTCCAGAAGAAATAGAACCCCCTAAATAGACTTACAAGCAAAGAGTTTTGTACAGAAAAGAAAAGGGGAGGGAAAATCCCTTGCAAAGAAAAGCCAGTACCAGATGGCTTCATGGATGAATGGTGCGAACCGTTTAAAGAAGAATTAACACTAATCCTTCTTAAGCTCGTCAGAAAAGTAAAGGCTCGTTTCATTATTCATTCACGAGGCTAATATTACTCTGCTAGGAAACATGGCAAGGATTTCATGAGAAAAGGAAATTGCAGACCAACGGCCCTCAGACATAGATGCTAAACTCCTCAACGACGTGCTGAAAAAAAAATACAATTCCTCAAGATATCAAAAGGCCAAATGCAAAGGAGATTTATCTCAGACATGCAGAAATGGCGTAACATGTGAAATCAATGTGACATGCTACCAAATGAGGGATAAAACTACAGGTCATCTCTGTAGCAGCTGATATAGGAAAGGTAATGCACAAGTTAGGGGTAAAAAAAAAACTTTCTCTGACATGTGGGATCTCTGGGAAAATAAAATATCAATGAGAATTACACTGAGTAGGTAAAAGGTAGATGGCTTCTGGATTCCCACTGTCCTCACTTCTACTCACCAGTATACTGAGGTCTTTTTTAAAAAATACCATTTATTTATATTTAGTTATATGAGTACGCTATAGCTGTTTTCAGACACACACCAGAAGAGAGCATCAGATCCCATTACAGATGGTTGTGAGCCACCATGTGGTTGCTGGGAATTAAACTCAGGACCTCTGGAAGAGCAGTCAGTGCTCTTAATCACTAAGCCATCTCTCCAGCCCTGTCCTGAGGTCTTAGTCAAAGCCATCAGATTGGGAAGCTCTTTGAAGATAACATGAAAACGCCAAGTCTTAGTGAAAGGGAGGAGAAGCTGGAACCCTCAAGAGCTGCTGGGTGAGACTATAAAATGGTACCATCTTTGGAAAACAGGGCAGCAATCCTCAGATGACCAAACACAGAGTTAACAAAATATTCTCAAATAAACCAAATTGTACATATACATACATACACACACACACACACACACACACACACACACACACACACCAAACAACTTGAACACAAGTGTTCATACCAGTGTTGATCATCATAGCCATAGACAGAAACAACCCAAACATCTATTAACAGATGAGTGGATAAATAAATAATATATGGCACTTTATAGATATGCCACTGATTATTATATACCCATGGAAAGGAGTGCGGTATGGAATGAACTTTGAAAACATTATGCTAAATAAGTAAATCTACTAATGATACGATTCCATTTATATGAAATATTCACATAAACATAAAGAGATAGGAAGCAGATTTAGTGGTGCTACAGCTTAGAGGATGGGAGTATTGAAGTGTGACCCCACATGGATATGAGTTGGGGCATGGTGAAAATATTTCGAAATTGGGTAATGTTAACCAATGCACAATTCTGTAAATATATAGACAATCACTGAGTTATGCTTTTTAAGGATGTGAACCTTATGGAATGTTCACACTATCTTAGCATAGCTGTGATTTAAGATGCAGGAGGTAGTCAGCAAAGCAAATTAATAAATTGCAATAACACATAATACAAGTAGAGATAGGAATAAGAGAGGTGAAGAACAGCGGCTCTTGTACCATGCAGAGAAGCTGTGCATCTGAGCCATGACTATGTCTGTATCCGGATGTTTCCCCTCTCTGAACTTGAGAATGAAAAGTACCTTGGGGAAACTGTGTGTGATGTTTTAGTTCTGCCAACTTGATTCACCGTAGGGTCACTTGAGAAGAGTGTTTCAATGAGAGATTGTCTCTATTGGGTTGGCCCGTGGTCCTGAATGTGCTGGATTGTTAAAGTTACTTTATGTGAGAAAACTTGGCCCACAGTGGGCAGCACCATTCCCTAGGGTGAGGGGATCCTAAGCTGTGTCAGAGTGGAGAGATCAAGCTGAGCACTAACCAGTGAGCATGCATGTAGTTCTTCCTCTCTGTTCTTGATCATGATTATGATGTAACCAGCTACTGGAAGCTTCTGCCTTGACTGCCCCACAATGATGGACTGTAATTTATAAACCGCACTAAACTCCTTTCTCCATTAAATTACCTTTGTCAAGGTATCTTATAGTGGCAACCTGGATGAAACTAGAACACAATGTCGTCTCAGTGCTACCTGAAGCCCCAAAGGGACAGTTCGGTGCCAATATCAACAACCCATTCTAAATGGCGGGACTATAATGCTTAATGGCAAACGATCTGGAGATTTCTATCACAAGCCAGGGAACCGAGAAGTGACCATCTGTCCTCCTGTCTAAGTCATCCAATTTGGTGTTAAAGCATACTTCCTGATGGGCACCAGATTTCACGTTAGTCACCGATTACATTTCTAGCTCGCGGTATGGCTTGTAGCCAGTCATTCAAAACTCACCTATAAAATGAAAGGGTGGGGCAGTGTCCTTTCCTGTTCTTGTGACTTGGTCCAACCCAGGCAATTCAGCATAAATGAAGCATGAAAGTATCTCCCAGTGTGTCCTTAAGTAGTTTATATTTGTTTTAATGGCCATAAACTAGAAGTCAGAAATAATGGGTCATGTCATCATTAAATGATGTGTATTTCACACCTCCTACTAAGGGGAAGAGCTGAACAGTGGGACTCTACAAGAGAAAGGGAATATGTCACATCTCTAAGTGTTTGCAGGAAGGTCTCCATTTTAATTTGGCTTTAGTTCTGGTAATGTTAAAGCCTTATTTATTTGCATGCATATGAGTGTGTATGCAGGTGTGCACATGTAGAGGTGTGAACCTGCAGAGGCCTGAAGAAAGTATCTGGTATCCTTTTCATTCATAATCTGTTTATCTTTTGAGTCTCTCCCTCAGCCTGAGGCTTGAATCTGGGACTTGTGTTTTCTCTGCCAAAATGGACGATAACATGCTCCAGAGGTCCTAGTGTCTCTGCTCCTCTGTGAGCTAAAGTTACAGGTATGCATGAGATATGCATGGGACATGTATGGGACACACATGGGACACTTGGTTTGTTTATGTGGGTGCTGGGTCCTCACCACTTTCTAGCATTCATTCTTGACTGCTGAGCCATCTCCCAGCCCCAGATCCCCAGTTTTTAAAGAGCCCCAGGTCTTCATTTGCAAGCTGGAGATTCTCTCTACCCAGTCCTCCTTATCTTTTTCTATAGTCCTAGTAGGTGATATCATTTACTGATTTATTATCATCATCAATGTAGTTATGATTATTTCACCAGCATGAAAAGGTTACTCTCACCCGTCTGACCCTAGCACTGTGCCTGGCCCAAACTGCAGACTTGTTGAAGTAGATCAGTGAATCAAGCATGGCTCTACTTGTTGTTGTTACTTTGAAAAGCAATATTTTTACTAAAATTTGTGTCAACTACACGTTAGCATGTACATAAATACCATAAAAGAGATATCAAGCAGACCCTCCACCCCCATGCGTTCTGCGTAGCCTGGATTCAACTGTGAGTCAAAAATATCTGAAAGGCCATTACTGTGCCTGCATCAAACATACACAGATATGTTTTTTTTGTGATTCCTCCCTAGGTAATCAATGCAGGGCAACAGTTGTAAGAGCGATTTATACTGCGTCTCCACTGTGTTCTCCATTAGCTGTTTGCCATCAGCCGTAATGTAGGGAGGGTGTAATGATTGCTAGAAGGTATACAAAGACTGGATGCAAATACAATGGCATGTTATATAATGCAGATGATCCGTTTATACCTGTGACGGGGATGGATGACTTAAGTTCACCAATTTAACTAGACTGGCAATCCCCTGGGATCTGCCTGTCTCTACTCCCCCACTGCTGTGGATACAGACATATACCACCAGACCTGGCTTTTGTGTGCATTCTGGGGATCCACACTTGGTTACTCAGGCATTTTATTTACTCTCTGAGCTATCTCCCCGCCCCCAGCTGTATCACCTGTCAGCCTCACTTTTTTTTTCCTTTTAAAATAGGCACAGAATAGAACTGATCTGATACTATTGGTGTGTGTGTGTGTGTGTGTGTATGAGAGAGAGAGAGAGAGAGAGAGAGAGAGAGAGAGAGAGAGAGAGAGACAGAATAGATTGAGAACACATCTAACAATCACCACGTTGTCTACAATAAAGCATTGCTTATTAAGCATTAGCTAATAGTATGAAAGGAAGGAAAGAAAGAAGGAAGGAAAGATAAAGGAAGGAAAGAAGGAAAGATGCAGAGAGGAAAGAGGGGAATAAAGAATGGCATATCAATGGCAGGAAGAAGGACACAGCAAACGTTGAGTAAACTGGGAGACAGGGTACATATGAGGATGTCCTCAAATAAAGGTTATGAGACAGCCAAGGCTGAATGTTCTGTAATCAACACAAGCCAAGTGTCGAGTCAAGACAGCTGTTGCCTTATTCCCTTTATGCTGCCAAGATAAGAGGAAGCAGCAAAGTCTGAAACCGGACAGGCAAGACCAGACACCAACTCAGAGCCTTACTAGTGCTGAGCTCCAAACACAGCAGCAAAGAGACTTGGACCCCAGCGTCTCTTCCTCAACTCTACAGATGTCCCCGTTATCTCTCAAGCTTATTATAAGCATTTCCCTTCCTTCAGGCTGGGAAGCCATCATAAAGACAAAGTGATTGGTTCAATATTAGATATCTGCCTTTCTTTATTTTTGGCTCCCCATCTATACATAAACACATATCCAGACATGAATTTGTTTCTTGTATTTGTTACACTCCACTCCCATTACTTAGCTTATATGCCGATCCCGAAATGAATGTGTGTAGATGGAGTTTCTGATTCCCTGCGTTGAGGCAAGATGATAAAGGGAATGTATAGTCTTTTTTCTGGGGGCCCCTGATTTTTTACTCAGCATCACACACTCCCTTTTTCCTTCTCAATGGAGTTCTGATTTTGTCTAGACTTTATGTCAACTCCAGAGATGATCCTAACTCACCCCTGCCAATAGTCCTTAGGGTTCCCCAGGCAACTGTCACTTCTTTAGAAGAAGGGATGGCTAAACATGACACACAGTCGCTCAGTGTACCCATCATGTGTATTATTTCTGTGATCAATATTCGGCAAAAGTGACTCCAGGAAGGACTTATTTTGGATGATAGTTTAGGGGTAAGGCCATCCTGGAGGGGAAGACATGGCAGAAGGAGCTTTAGGCATCTGGCCATGTTGCATCTGTGGTCAAGAAGCAGAGATTGGTGCATGCTGGAACTTTTCTCATTTTCTTCTTCTTATTTACCAGACCATGGCATGGTACCACCCGCATAGGATGGGCATCCTCACTTCATTTAGCCTGATCTAGGTAATTTTACATATGTGGCTCGAGTCTAGTTTCTCTGGTGATTCTAACTGTTCACAGAGTAACAATATTAACCACCACATTAAAAAAAAATTAAAAAGAAGTGTTATAGCTTGTATAGAATTTGTCTAGCAGATTTTCTGACTTCAGTCTGAAAACCCCTCCTCCCCCCCAAAATTAAAAAGGAGTTTTTTACATTCTAGGACAGCTCAAATATGGCCTGCAACCAATGACTCTACCTCTCATTGAGAAGTAGAATCTAACTCCTCTGAAACGTGATTGGCTTTAATGGCTTATTAACTGGAAGGATATTCGGGAAGTGACCTCTGGATTCTGAAGCTAAGCCTTAACTTGATCGACAACATGGTACATCTATTTTTGCATCCTTGAGCATCACGGAAATGTCTGCAGGTCACAGAGATACAGTTCTCAGGTTGTTAGCCAGAGATTTTTGTCCACCCACCAGTGAGATCTTCAAAGATGTATCAGAGACATGACTTAAGTCATCTTGGACCATGGGGCCCAGCTACTTATCTGCAGAGTATCAGAAAATAGCTCCCATGTACCAGGCCATGTAAGATAAGAGACTTAGCTGAATTTTGCCCAAATTCCTGATTTGCGTAGTTGCCATATGTGGTGTTTGTGGCTTTGAGCCATTAAGTTTTAGATGGCTCTTCACACAACAGTGTATAATGGCTGCCTAAGGGATTCTTCTCTCCCTTGAGAATAAGGAAAGTAGTAGCCTCAGCTACCACTGATTACTTTCTTGAATCCCTATAAAACATTCCCTCTGCCTGGAGGAGAGGCTACCTTCTGGAATCTTCCTTAGTGGTTCCTTAAATTTTAATCTTCTCTTTCCTCCTGCCCACAGCTATTTAATGGGTGCCCTAACCACACTGTATAGCCAGGCTTACCTTACATAACTAAATTTCAGTTCTGATATGTTTTCTTTACCACGTTGTAATCTGAGAGCATGGCCACACCCTCCTTGTTTTGAGAGCCATTCCCAGAACCTGGGCAAGCAACCGGCTCTGTGGAGGTGTCCAATCACTGCACACGGAATGTGTTGGTGTGACTGGAGTTCTCGGTTGGGCAGGGGGTGTTCCAGAGGCCATATGTACAATTCCATCGCCTTCTGACTTCCCCGTCTACAGCACAACACAGATCAAGCAAGATCCTAACGAGTCCCCCATTGGATGTGAGGCATATAACTAATCCCATAATACTCTTGAACAACTTCATGAAATCACTTTACAAATAGCTTTATGGCGTATCCAGGCACACAAGGTTGGGGGCCAATGGCTGAAGATTTATTGAATCACAACATGACCTTGGGGACAATGGGCATTGTGTTCCCTAACACAATGAGGGAACCAGGCCACCAAATCCACCCCCCCAATGTGAAAACCCAGCTGTCGTCCGGCTCCATGTAACCTAAACTGGTCAAAGAACTCTCCTTGGGCTGTGCACGCTCTTCTGGTCAGGCCCACAGGCTTAGAGAGAGGAGTTGGAAAGTCCCATGTGCGTGGTCACCAGGGCAGGTGGGGGAGGGAAGGGGTGGGAGAAAAGAGAGGAATTGTCAGAACGCGGTGATTTAGTGTCTGTCTCTTCTGCCTCCCAGCCTGCCTCCCTCCCATCGCTGCCTCCCGCACAAGGAACTATTTAGCTGGGACAGAACAAACGCTCCCTTATGCGGCTCCACGGAGTCTCTTGGGTTGTCCGAGACAGCTGCCTGTAGCACGCTATGGTTACTCATTACCCGGGTTCCCAGGCAGGAAAAGGAGCGAGCTTAATAGACCGAACTAAACCCCCAGCTCAAATACTCCCGGCCATAAATAAATAAATAAGTCAGGTGTACCGGGGGCGGGGGTAAGAGGAGGCCACTGCGCAGGAAGGGGGTGGGGAGGGCTCAGCAAGTGAATTAGTGGGAAAAATAAAAACCCCGGAGCACTTCTAAAGAAGAAGATGAGGGAGGAAAAGTCCCATCGGAGTAAAGCACAGAGGGGCGTTTGTGCTGCTGCTCTCTGCAGAGTGGACTAGAGTCTCAGGCCATGTGGGGACCAGGCAGACAGCTAGGACTCTGAGGGCACTGGGGAGAAAGGCCTGTTTTTCCAGCTGGTGTGCTCCAACTTTTGGAAGTGTGGCTTGCTTCTTGAAAGCTACAAGTACTTATTGTGGAAGTGATGATGGACAGCCCATGTCTCGCCTTCCTTCTCACTCACAGTCTTACCCACAGCTGACCCAGCTCCCGTAAAACAGATGAGAACAGTAGGGCTGGGTGTATAAGCAGAGGAGTGGGGGACTGCTGGCATGAAGCCAGGATATCCGTATCAGATAGATAGATAGATGATAGATAGATAGATAGATAGATACATACATACATACATACATACATACATACATACATTCACACATGCATGCATACATGCACACATGGACACATGAATACACACACATACACACACACATATGCACACATATATGCATACACACACATACATACACAGGGTCTCTTGCAGCCAGCTGGTCTTGAACTCACTAAGTAGCCAAGGATGGCCTTGAACTTTGGATCTTCCTGCCTTTGCCTTTTGAAGACTGTGATTATAGGCACTCACTAATAGACCCAGATTTTTTTGTTTTTAGGTTTTTGGTTTTTTTTAAAGACAGGGTTTCTCTGTGTAGCCTTGCCTATCCTATAACTGACTCTATAGATGATGCTGGTCTCAAACTGGGAGATCCACCTGCCTTTGCCTCCTGAGCGCTGGGATTAAAGGTGTGTGCCACCACGCCCATCTTATACCCAGTTTTATGTGGTGATAGAGCTGGGCTCAGGGCTTCGTGCATGCTAGGCAAGCACCACTGAGCTATGTTCCGAACTACATGGCCTCCAAATGTAAAGTAATTCATAGGAAAAGGTCTGAAGCTACACCTTCACATCTGTGCTCCACGAGGAGACAGTGGCTCTGAAGATCATTTTAGCTGTCACATCATGATGGTACTGTTATTTAAGGACAGAGGCTTAAACTGGTAAGTATCGTACAGTGCACAGGCCAGCACCCTGTAAGGCAGAACAGACTAGACCCAAATGTCATGGTTAATAAGACAGAGATGCCTTGCCTCCAAGAGGTGTCTTAGAATTCATGGAGGCCAGGCACCAGGCCAGACCCCCATCTAGTTAGTTGGGTGGAATTCGGTCCTTATAGTTTCCTCAATCCACTCATGCCTCTGGTGAGCAAGGAAATCAGGTCAATGGCTGTTCCAGTCACAGCAGTTGTGGGCGGGTTGGAGAGGACAATGTGCATATGTTTGATCTTGCAAGGTGGGGTGTGTTGTGTTTATGCATTTGCATGGGATGCTATGCAAATACGTGGCCTAATATGTGCATATGTGCGATATGTATATGGATGGCTTTGTACACTGTATGGGGATGTGCATGTGTGATCTGTACCTATATGTTATATGTGTATTGTTTATAGGTGTTCATAGATGCTATTTGTGTGCTGTATGGGTATGCATGTGTGTGACCCGTGCTTAGATTTTATGCATGCATTGTGTGTAAGGCACATGTGTGTGATTGTGCCCATATGTTACATGTGTATTATGTGTGGATGGCATGGATGTGATTTGTGCATTGTATGTGATTATTCATGTTATGTGTGCATTGTGTGTGATGTACATATGTGTGGCTTGTGCATGAATGTTTTGTGTGCATTGTGTGTTGGTTCACATAGGTTTGAGCTATGCATTATGTCCTATGTGCATTGTGTGTGATGAGTGCACACACATGGATGTACATGGATGTCTATGCAGTATGTACATGTATATGTGTGGTACATGTATGCATGACTGCACTAAATGATCAATGGCACAGCAAGATGACCAGGAGAGACCATCCCACAGTAGCTGGTGGATGAGGACATCTTTAGTAGACAAGATACTATCCAGAGACACTTCAAGAATAGGTTGTCTCCGTTACTCAGACGCTGTGACCTTGGACAAGGCATTTAACTTCTGTAGACCCCAGTTGTCTCTCTATAAATGCATTATCAGAGTGCCTACTTTGTGGGTTATAAGAATCAACACACTTTTGTTTGTTCTACACTGTGGAATAGAGTAAGTACTCACCAGACAGTTCTCCAGAGTGTCTGAGGCAGTTCTTCCTGAAGGCTAACCTACCACCCATTTCATTTTCTGCTATTCTGGGGCAGCCCTTCTCCATGAGTCTGGCCCCATTTTAACATAAAGTGTCCTGTTGGCTTCAGTGACCTTTCTGTGCCCGTCTGAACTCCAGCAGTCCCTGGTTCTTCTACCCGGCAAGGGAGGAGACAGTAAGTGTTGTCAATTCCCTGCTTCCCACAGGGCCTGGGGACCCTAAGCCTTTCCAGGTGGCTCCAGTAGCCTGCCTGTCTTGTGCCTAGAGCCAGCTTCTTCCTTCCTAGGTCCCTCAGATGCCTGCCAATGTTATTGCCACAATAAAACAATGACAGCACTCAATCAGCCTGGCCTGGCCTTCACAACCAGTTTGTCAGAGCCACCCCTCCCTTTCTCCTTGTTAGCTCTCCACTTGCTTATCTGCTGCTGGAGACAGAAGTCTCGAGTTTAATTGTAGCAAATAAATTATTGATCTCCAAAGCCAGCTCCTCCCATGCACACGACAATCCCTTCCATTCACAGCAGTGGGGCGGGACCGCCATCTGGGCCGACCCCGTGTTGGCAGCGAAGGAAGCACCCAGCTTGGAGACTGCATTCTATCCACACCCAGAGGGACCTGAAGCAGGCAAGTAAAAACCCTCTTTTGCCTCCCAAGAAGCAGCTTGCACCCCCTGTCCTTGATATTAGCAAAGGTCTTACGAAAACGTTACCACTCTGTGTCCTTGGGAGCTGATCAGTGTGGTACGTAGCTACTGCCTAACTCAGTGTCTTAGGAGCAATTGAGGCTGATAAGACACATGCATGACCAATGTGGAGTTAGCAAGATCACAGATCCGTGTCCTCTCCCATCTCTTGCATCATCGCTACTATACCGGGTAACCCTTGTAACACAGCTACATAAAGACACTTGGTACTCATTTCTCTCAGGTACAAGACACTGCTTTAAGCATGTCCTCTCAGTGACCATCCTACAAACAGGGAAGCTGAAGTTCAGAACGTTGGAATTACGGGGCCCTGATGGACAGCGAGACTAGAATGTTAATTCAGCACATATCTATGGTTTGTTTATTTGAGATAGTACCTCATGTAGTCCAGGCTGGCCTCAAACTTGCTATAGAGGCCAATAACCACCAACTTAAGAATCCTCCTGCCTCCACCTTCCAAGTGCAAGGATTACAGGCATGTAATGACTAGTTTGGAAGCACTGGAGATTGAACCTAGAACTTTCTTCATGTTGTTCAAGTACTCTACCAGCTGACCTATATACCCTTCCCTGCAATGTCAGATCTTGGAGATGACCACAGTCACTCTTCCTCTTCCCTGGAAGGGAAATCACACCAGGCTTGTTTCATTAGTCTCTTTATTCTCATGGTGATTTATCTTCCTGAATAACGTGTTGCCCAATTAGAGATTTGAGCATCATATAAGTGACCTCAGATCACCTGCAGCCTGCATTATCTTCCCCAATGATACAAATCTATTTCCTGATATTTTCCTCTGTACCCTTCCAATGGTGAGCCTTTGCTCCCCTACAGCACTCCTGGGTACGTGCAAACTGTTTTCATCTACATTTAAAAATAAATCCTTGGTGAAATGTTGCAGAGTTTACAAAACCATCCTTGCCCATTGTCTGACTCTAACACAGATCTGCACTCTCTTGTTTTTCTAACAACCTGGATGTCAGCAAAAATGAGACCTGTGTTCGATACAGGGTTCGGGGCATTTCTGAGAAGCCTGGAGGTATGTCTGGGCACCAAGCCTCTTGTTTCTTCTGTGCTGTTTAGGACAGCAGCACAGTCTTCTAATGAGACCATGAGTGAGCACTGGGGGCTGAGAGGTAGCTGGTGGTGGCATGGGAGGTTTAGTTTCAAGCATGAGGACCGGAGTTCAAATTGCCAGCACTCATAGAAAAAGCTGGACTGGCTGTAAACCCCCAGTGCTATGGGGAAGAGACAGGAGGATGACTGGGGCTTGACGGCTGCCAGCCTACCTCCAGGTTCCATGGGAGATTTTATCTTAGTGGAATAAAGTTTAGAAGATAGAATCAGACTCCTGATATCCTCCTCTGACTTCCATGTGGTAGATAGTCTCTCTCTCTCTCTCTCTCTCTCTCTCTCTCTCTCTCACACACACACAAACACACACACACACACACACACACACAAAGAATGAGCTTTGGAGTCCCCTGTATTAATCACCTATTGGATAACACTGCAAACAAACCGCCCATACACCCTGTGGCTCACAATAGCAAGCATTCATTCTCACATTCACACCCCTGCTGCCTGGGGTTTTGCAATCCAGGATGGCTCTCAACCAGGCCCTGTAGCTTGCAGTTGTCTACAGCTGAGCTTGGATCCAGAACTCAAGGGCTTCAATCAGCCATTGACTTCTCCTGATTCTGTGGGTTCACTGGGCTACTCTGCTAATCTTGCCTGGGCTCAGTCCGATGGCTTGAGTCCCAATAACCTTAATCACCTACTTGGCACTTGGTACTAGATGTGTACTGGGACTCCTTAGGCTTCTTCTAGGTGGCCTCTGACTCCCTACATACTCATTTGGGCTGACATCCTCACCAACCTCCAGGGAGCCGGTTACAGTGATGAGGCCCACTTCACAGCAAGCTTCTAGCAACCACTCAGAGAGTCTGTCCATGAAATACTCATTATTTAAACCTGGGTCCCCAAAGCTGCTGTCTCGACATAGCCCACACGTGCTGTGTGGCTCTCTCTAGTATCTTTGTCACAGCTCCATAGAAGGGTGGGGATTTAATGCTTTGTAAAGAAGGAAATTGACCCTTGGTGAGGCTGAAATGGACACTAACCACTGATGTTGTTGAGTGCCCCATTCAGGTTGGAACAGTGGCTATACAGAGCAGACATAAGGGCTAGCCTACAACTGGATAAAGCCTTGAAAGGCAGGGAAAGAGGCACTTTGGGAGGTCTCCGTGTGACCTGGTCATTGGCTGGGCTCAACTGAGGACAGCTAACCCATGGCTTTGAACTTCTCCCCCCGCCCCACCCCGTGACTCTGAGCCTTGGGGAAATGACCACACTCAGTAGCTACGGATCCTAGTCTTGCCTGGTCTCAGACTCATGACTGTAAGATTCTGGGGAAGGCAGTGCCACTTCCTTGCATCTTAGTTTCTCTATCTACAAATGGCTGTGAATGTAGATAGTTTATCTACAAATGAATGTGTCCCTCCAGAGCTGACAGGTTGCAAACTAAAGCCCCAGATTAACCTATCAAAGCTATTTTGAACTTGTCTCTGGGAAGTGATTAGGGTTAATGTTGAGGTCATGGTGAGATCTTGAGAATGGAGCTCTGTTGATAGCTAGTATTATAACCCTGTTATAACAGCTAGTGTTAAATGCACTAGCAGCTTATAAGGAGAGGAAGAAAGCTCTGAGACAACATGTTGGTCTGCCTCACAATGTGAAGGCCCCACCTACCATGGTCTGCTGGAACTGTTAAGATCTTAACCAGCTGCCAGACCCTTGACTTTGGACGTGACACCTCCAAAACTGTGAGCCGAACAAACCTCTTCTCTATATACATTTTCCGGCCTTGAGTATTTTGTCCTAGCAACATAAGCTGGCCTGCGATCTACTGATTTCCCCCCAAGAACCACCAAGAGAGGGAGCAAGAGTCCCTAGAGCTGGATGTCATCCCAGATAACCACCTTGCAGGTTAATCCTAATAATGACAGACTATTGCCTTAACCAACAATACAAAGAAGGCACACTGCCATGGGAGATGACTAGAATTGGAATCAGAATCCCAGAGTCTGCTGCTTAAAAGCCATCCATCCTCCAGGAATCATCCTCTGAAAGAAAACTGACCCTTCCTCTCCAAGATGCTAAGGCGCCATGAGTTCCTCAGCCAGGGGTGGGTGGGTCTTCATGCCCGCCTCCCTCTTCCATTTGCAGAAGTGGAATGAGCTTGCAGAAGTTTGTGATACTGTCACAGCGCTGTCTTGCTCTGTATGGAAGACACTGATTCCTTGAAGCCATCCACCAACTATGGCCTTTGTACCCCCTCTTCCATGATGATCCCTGAGCCTTGAGCAGAGGGTATGTGATATAATAAGTTTACCATGTCAAATTGATGACTGGATGTTTAAGAGTTTATGGGCAATACAAATTGGACTTGATGAGCTTTAAAATTTTACACACACACACACACACACACACACACACAGTTGACTGGATAGGAAAGGGATGGATTTGGAAGGAGTTGGTGGAGAGGTAAATATGATCAAAATACATTGTACAAAAACTCTCAAAAAAACTAATAAAGATGAGGAAGAAAAAAGGTTTTGTACATTTTAAATGGATATAAACTTGTGAAAAAAGAAGAGTGTTACCCATGCTCTTTAATCCATGATCTCGCTAGAGTATAAATTATAATTCTTGCCCCAAACATCTCATTTGTTCTCAAGAGAACCCAGTCAACTGGAAGCTGACCAAGCACAGTCAACTCATAAGTGCTTATGTATATGTTTAGGGAAGGGCCAAGGTATGCATGAAGCCGTTCCCTGGGCATCAGGGAAGTGCTGAGTGGATGATGGAGATGAAGTCGAGGGTGATGGTGGCAGTGAGACTCTTAAGTCTTCTACAACTTCCATCCATTCCCTTGGGAACACCCTACTCTTGAGACTGAGGACCACTATTCCTTCATCCTGTTCTTGGATGTTTTCTCTCTTCTAAGGGCATCCAGAGGACAAGTACTTTCTGATCAGAATGTCTTCTAAACATGCAACATTTGAAGGGTGTGATGACAATGCCCCCTTTTGTGTAGCTGGGAAATGGGAGGGGTGGACAATAAAACTACACTAGACCCCAAAGAGCTGGTAGGGCAGGGGCTCCCCACAGAGGAGATGCCTGGGAAAGGCTATAATATCCTGAGGTTGTCTAGTGTTATCCAGTAGCATAGCACAGTAAATCATAGCCAGTCCTTACCTGTGTGTCAGAAGCCCTTCTAAACATGTTATCCATAGAGTCTTACTTAGGTGACAGTTTGCCAGAGTACCACAGTGAAGGAGCAGGGTGTTATGTGAAAGGATTCTGAGCCAGGAGGACAGAGGTTAAAGGTAAATTAGAGCCATGCCTACATAATTCCACATCTACTTGGCTCTTGAAATGTTAGTAACCCAATTTTCCATACCTGACAAGAGCCATCTTATTCCTCTATAGTAAAATAGGAGCCCCACAGAGCAATATTTGGGAAGGCTGGTGGCATAGCTCAGAAGATCACTTGCCCAGCATCCTTGAAGCCCGGTATTCAATTCCCAGAACCACAGAACAAGGTCATTTATACCTGTAATCCTATTACTTGAGAGGTGGAGGCAGCAGAATTCAGGGTTCAAGATCAAACTCCCCTATGTCACAGGTTCAAGGTTAGTTTGCCTCAATAAACAAAACAGAAAACAAGATAGTAATATTTAGAAGTACTCATTTAAAAAGCCAAGCCCTTTTCTCTGCTCCCTACAACCACATTGGGCACTAGCTGTCAAGTATCAGAGCCCCTCTCCATATCCCTACACTAAGAGTGTTCACCAGGCATTTGGGAAAAGTGCCTCCTAGGAAAGATAAAGACCCAACGTGGAGTGGTAAAAAAGAAAGTAACTCAAGGGAAGGACTGGGGAGATGGTTCAGTAAAGTTCTTGCTGTGAAGGAATGAGAACCTGAGATCAAATTCCCACACCCCATGTACAGTAGCTTGCATCTATGATTCCAGCACTCCCACAGTGGATGGAAGGCATATAGGTGAATCTCTGGAAGCTCACAGGGCAGCTAGCCAGACAGCAAAAGAGACCCTGACTCAAATAACATAGAAGATAAAGACCAAACAGTCAAGATTGACTTTTACGTGAGCAGCATAGTATACGTAGTGCCCCCCCCAACACACGTAGACACATTTCATACACACCAGGAAGAAAAGGAGGAGGAAAAGGAGAATGGGGCAATGGAAGAAGAGAGGGAAGAAGAGAAGGAAGAGAAGGAAGAGAAAGAAGAGGAGGAAAAGAGGAGGAGGAAGAAGAGGAGGAAAAAGAGGAGGGAAAAGAGGAGGAAGAGGAGGGAAAAGAGGAAGAGGTGGAAGAGGAGGAGGAAGAAGAGGAAGAGGAGGAGGAAGAGGAGGAGGAAGAGGAGAAGGAAGAGGAGGAGGAGGAATGGACCAGGGGAAACCATGCAGGGAACAGAAGAAAACCAAAACCAAAGTATATCCATGCCTGCCATTGTTTTCCTTGAACAGACAGAGGGGAGCACTGCAGGAGATCTGGAAAAGAGATTTTACAATGACTAGAGATTTGGGGGACTAGAAAATGTGGTAGCAGAAATTAAAAAGTTGGGAGTTGATGCTAAGCAGGCCATGAGGTGGAAGGGTATGAAGAGGGCCAGGAGAAAAGATGCTCAGACCAGTTATCCCAACAACGGGAATTCCACAGGAGGGGACTCTGTGGGAGAAGGGGCTTGCTCACACAGTAAGGACCTGAGTTTGATTCCCAGCACCCCTGTGAAAAAACTAGGTGTGGCGCTGGCTCCTGTAATCCCAAGCAGATCCTCTGGGCTTGGCAGTCTGCCAGGCTAGCTGCAAAGATGGTGATCAACCCTCCGTGAGAGACTGTCTCCCAGAAAATGAGAAATCTTTCTGAGGAAAGATACCTGAGGTTAACCTCTGACCTCCATACATACTTGTGCACACCTGCATGTTTAATATCCCTCTCACAGACAGCCTTGCATACTCATGTATGCACGCATGTAACACATGCTTGCACATGAATGCACACACACTTATACATTTATACTCACAAAATAATTCCCAAAAGAGAACTAGACAAAGATGAGGAGAGGATTGTAACAAAAGGAACATAAGAAAGTAACACAAGTTTCTGGGTAAAATCCAACAATCAACGGTCCTTGCTGATGAGTGGGAAGTAGACTTGTGCCAAACTACTGTAGCATGGAGTGTCAGCAGGCCTTCCTCTTCTCATGGGCAGTGACTCTTTCTCCCATCAATCACCCGCCCCGCCCACTCCAGTCTCCTCTTCCACTTAGAAACAAGGACCCTTTGATTACAATGGCCCATTGGGAAACTCCGGGATAATCTCATTTTAGGGCCAGCTGTTAAAACCTCATTGCCATCTGCAACCTGGGGTCCCTTCGCCTTGTAACAAGATGTTCCCATGTTCTGGGGGTTGGGACTCAGACATCTTCAGGAGGCCATCATTCTGTCTACCGGCCCTGAGCATGTTGCAGCTGTGTGTAAATTTTGAGTGGTCCCCCCCACCCCTGTCCCTCAGGACAAAAGGAAGAGAGATGCTGGACATTTGGGCTGAAGATTCTGAAGTAAAGAGAAGGCAGGAGGCTCCCGTGGTAACACGTGCCAGCTGCCGCATTCTCGGGCCAACCCTAGATTGTACTCCAAGTTCGCCAGAAGCAGACCCTGACCAGGGAAAGCCAATGGAGGAAGACTTTTATTGCAAAAAGCAAAAAGCAAGCCTAACAAAATGAAGGCTTCTCGGCTAAGCAGTAAAAAGGCCGCATCTTACATCTAAGTAAGGAGAAATTCTATGTCAAGAAAAAAAAAAGAAAGAAAAGGAAAAGAAAAGAAAAGAAAAGAGAAGAGAAGAGAAGAGAAGAGAAGAGAAGAGAAAAGAAAAGAAAAGAAAAGAAGAGAAGAGAAAAAACGGCATTGGGAAGTCAGAGATAAATCCCAAGTCAAGTATCTTAATTGAAATTTAGACAAGTAATTGAAGAGGTATAGTCTTGGGATGGTAGAATATGACTTTCTCCAAACTCGTTAGTTACTCAATGCCAAATACGCTTTACCGGGTTGGAGAGATGGCTTCTTGTTTAAAAGCAAGTGCTGCTCTTGCAGATCACCAGAGCTGGTTCCCAACAACCCTGTTAGCTAACTTTAACTCCAACTTTGGGGGGATCTGATGCCCTCTTCTGGCCTCCACAGGCACCAGCACCCACCCACAAGTGCATACCTCATGACACATACATACACATAATTAAAAATAAGAAATAAAAATATTTTCAAGGAAGACATATACTGGGCTGTGGGGACGTGGGGGTTTGCAGGGAATTAAACCTAGAACCTCATACTTGCTAGGCAAGCACCTGACCAATAAGCTTATAGCCCAAGATATATATTTTTAATTTAAAAATGATAGACATTATAGGAGTGTCTATAGCAGCTACCTAGAAGGAACAATGAAAGTTCTAGGCCACAGGGTGCCCTTGTCTGGCATGCATCAGACTGAATGAGTCTCCAGGAAGACTCTAGGTATCAGCACAGATCTGGCTAAGAGGTGTGACCTTTCAGCCCCAGCTCAACTCTGGTGCAAATGTGCCTGCCTGGGTGAGCATGTCCTAAGGCTGGCCACCTTCGGAGCTAGAAAGAATTAACTCTTAAGGCAGAATCCCACACCCCACCCCTGATCAGCCCTCACTTTACAGTTCAGAACTGCAAACCAGGAAAAGAGAAGGCCTGACTGAGTTGCAGGGAGAGGGACCATGGGCTGCAGCATCCACAGCATGAAGCTGGCTCTGGGGAGTGCAGCTAAGATCTTTATCATCCAACATCGTTCTGGCACACTCAGCGTGATACACCTGTCTCCAGCATCAGGCAAATGAGTAGGTTCACAGGCAGAGGCCTGCCCTGCCAAACAATGCTTCTCTTTGTCCCCTCCCAGGGCGCAGGAGCCTCAAGGAAGCCAAATCCATCAGCACCTGTCAGGGCCCTGGACATACACAATGCAAGCTGTGATTCCCACTCCCCAGCCAAGCCCGGGGCAGCTCTGACTGACACGCAACTTGTCAGTCACCTTCTCAGAGCTAAGGGTGGGGACCCGCATGGAGAGGTGGGGGCAGGGTGACAGGGCTCTCCTTCCGAGAAGCCAACCAGGGCCAAAGAAAGTACTAATGAAAGCCTGACACATCCTTTCTTTTTCTTTTTTCTTTAAAAAAAAAAAAAAAAAAAGCCCAAACAGTCCAAAGAGAGCTCTGGGAAGGGAAACTGTTTCCATCCACTGGCAAAGGCTCTCTGGGTTAGGGAACAAAGTTGTATCCTTGGGTGACACACTTGACTCATGTGACCAGCAGCCTGGAGGATAGAGAAAGACAGAGGTGTGTATGTGTTGGGGGTGGGGGTATTCCAGTTTCTAAGTGTTATGGCCTGCCAAGTTACCCCAGTCAGGAGAGGAGAATTTCCTCACACTGTGGTGGCACTACAGAAGATTGAAGCTGTTGTGGCCAAGTGGAAACCAGAAGTAGATTCCATGGAGGCTGCCCACGTTATTCTATGCATTTCCTCCCTCTCTCCCTCCCTCCCTCCCTCCCTTCTTCCCTCCCTCCCTCCCTCCTTTTCTCTCTTTCCCCCCCTCTCTCTCCTCCATTCTTTTCTTCCTCTTTCTTTTGTCAGAAGCGGGTACTCATGAAGCCCAGAATAGCCTCAAGCCTGTTGTATAGCTGAAGATGACCTTGAACTCCTGATTCTCCAACCTCTACCTCTAGGTTGCTGGGATTACAAGAGTGAGCCACTACCATGGTTTACCAGTTTACATGGCACTGGGGATTGAAGGTTTGCTTTGTACATGTTAGAAACGCTCTGTTGAGCTGTATCCTCCCAGCCTCTGGTCTATGCATCTCTCGGTGCTCTTAGCGGTCAGGCCCTCCTCACCTTCCTCCCTCTAGCTATGTCACCGCCAGTCACAAGGCCAGGGATATTACAGGTGTTTCCTTTGGGAAAGCAGAGTCTTCCTCTGCTCACACTTAACATCGATCCTGCCACTCAACACCAAAGAGGGAGGGCATAGAAGAGGAGGGTGTGGCCAATGTCTGCTGGACCCTGGAGTGGTCATGGGTGTGACTTGTCTTGCTTAGACCATATAGGCAAGGCTGGTTCAGGAATTAGCAATGACTAGGCCATCCTCTCTATGCCTATTTCTAGACAGAACTCACACGGTTATTCTGGAAATAAGCTAACAAATGACTTTTGAGAAAAGGCCCAAATTCCCTTAGAAATATAGAATTCTTGAGCCAAAACAAGTAAGATTTTATTGCTTACTGCCCAAAGTCACTACTTAACTGAAAGGAAAGCAATAAAATATATAATATATAACTTCTATAAATTATAGTTATATAGTAAATTTATGTAGCAAATTATAGTCATATAGCAAATTATATAATGTCACTTTGTATGGTATGGTAATGGTGGCATCAGAATCATGGCTGAGTCTGTTGCTATAATAGAATTATTAGAGACTACCTAATCTATAAAGAATAAAGATTTGTGCAGATATGATTTTGGAGGCTGGGAATCTCAAGAGTATAGAGTCAAGATACTCCAAGAGTATGGGGAAGTAGTCCAGTCAGGCCTTCATTCTCCATCCTAACACAATGGCAGATATCACATGGTGAGGAAAATGAGCAAGCCAGAGATGGCTTCGTTTGTAAATAAGCAATTTCTGAGATAACCCATTAAAGCACAATGTATTGATGAGGGCAGAGCCTTAAGGACTGAAGCGTTATCCAAAGATCCACTCCTAAATATAACTGTTTCCATCACACAAAATTTGGGAGACACGTTCAAGTTTTGGAGCCTTCCTTTTGAGATTCACATTGGTCAGTTTATCCAAGAATGTGAGTAATAGTACATCCTTTTTATTTGTGTGTGTGTGTGTGTGTGTGTGTTCGTGTTCATTGGTTTTATGTACATGGAGGCCAGAGGCTGATGGGCACAAGGTCTCTCTTTGAGTCTGGAGTTCAGCTTTTGTTGGGATGAAAAGTCACTGGACCAGGGTGTTGGGTCCGTGAGGGCTTATGGGTGATGAGTCTGTCAGCATCCATGGGTCATGAGTCCTTGAAGGCTTATGGTGGTGGGTGATGGGTGAGTACTCACAGATGATGGGTTCATGGGTGCTCATAGGTGACAGGTGTTGGGCCCATGAGGGTTCGTGTATGATAGGTTTATGAAGGCTCACGATGTCATTCTGTATTCAAGTTTTGGAGCCTTCCTTTTGATATCCATACTGGTCAGTTTATCCAAGCTTAGCCTTGAAATCCTTCATAATAAAAAGATGAGCAAAAACAAATTTCAAAAGGCAAAGTGAAAGATCAAGTGACATGCGCATGAACTCACGTGAGTCTTAGACAGGAAGTGAGCACACTTAGTCAGGAAGTGACCAGACATAGACAGTACATAAGCAGACTTAGACAGAAAGTGAGCAGACATGGCTTTGTTTGTATTTAATATCAGTTAAGACAGATTTCCATTTGTGTTTTATAACCAGGCAATATGAAGATGAGAAAAGAGGCTGGAGAGATGGTCTCTGAGCTGCAAAGTGCTTGCCACATACTAGGAACTTTAGTCTGATCCTTAGACCCCATCTGACCTCCACCTGCATACACAATGTGCACCCACACCTCACACATGGACCTGCACACACACACCCACCCACCCCCCCCCACACACACACACATGCACACATCTCAATTTAATTATTTAAAATTTGAGTATTTATGTATATGTATAATATAAAATATGAGTATTTAAAAAAAAACTAGATGAGTTTTCCATCCAGTGTTGGATAGAAAACCAGTCACTATTTTTGATGAGGCTCCATTGCAGAATGCAGCAGATTTTACTTAAAATATTTGAGTGCTCTTGCCACACATATGTCACAACGGTAGAGATTAGGTGGAGAAACCTTTGACTTCTACACACAGGGTAGATCTTGATCATGGATGGCTTCAGCTACTTTTACTATTTAAAATGTCTCCTCTCATGTATATGGGTGTTCTGCCTGCATGCATATCTACGCACCACTCACATGCCTGGTGCCTGTCGAGGCCAGGAAGGGGCTTTGAATTCCCTGGAACAGGAGTTATAAATGGTTGTGAGCCACCACGTGGGAATAGAATATGGGTCCCCCAGATGAGCAGTCAGTGCTCTTAACGGCTGAGTCGTCTCGCTAGCCTCTACATTAGCTATTATTTCAAAGAAGATTGCCACAAAGATGAGTACAAGCAGAGGGAAGAGGAGAGTGGTCTGGGTTGCTTACAATGATTGTGTGTAGCTAGTTATCTAGAGCCTTGGGATAAAGCAGCTAATTAGTCTAAAGGATGTTGTGTTAACGTTGTCTGTGAAAACGGTCATTATGCTTGTAACCAGTGCAGATCTGGGGCCTGGGTCACTGCTTGATTCTTTGCTTGCTGTTTTGTTCTTAGCAGATCCAGGTTGGTGGATGTTGGAATTAGAGAGGTAGCATGTGAAGCTACCAAGCAGTTCAACGTAAAACCTAATAGTCACATCCACCTGTTTAAGAAGTCTTCCCTTTGATGAGCAACCTAACCTCCTCCTCAACTCGGGCTCTGAACACCCTTGGATGGCTTAAGCTCTCCTGCCAAGTGATCCTCAATGGATAATGGTCGTATCCATGGGCCATGGGCAACACAGGAAGTCCACACTCCCACCAGAGGCAGGGTATCGTGTGCTCATGGATTACACCCCTAGGGTATCATCCTACTCCAGTTAAAGAAGGTAAAACATGGAAGTTGAGCTTCCATTGGGAAAAGCCTGGGTGTGGGCGGGGCGGCTGCCCTGATCTGGGGAAAGGTGTGTTTGAGAGGCAGCTGGTGCCCTGGCTGTTGCTACAACTTTCCAAACCACAAAGCTCTTCTTGGAACTCCTGCCAAGGCTGATCTCAATCAGCCATGCTATCAACATTGTCATCTCTTACACGGACATGCGCTGGGTGCTGTGAGTTCTGAGGATGAACCCTTGAGGAGTTTTGCCTTTTCCCAAAGCCATGTTACCTGCTTATCCAGGCACACTCCCACAAGAATGCCTACAATGTCTCAGCATCCCTGGTCCAAGTATATTCTCACACGAATGATCATGATGCAGGCACACTTCTAGAGGACTACTCACAATGGTGGTCTCAATGTCCTTGGTCCAGGGATGTTTCCATAGAGATGCCCATGATGCTTATCTGCATCCTGGTCCAGATACATTTCTATAGGCCTACTCACAATAGAAATGCTATAGAAATGCTGATCTTAGCATGCCAACTCCAGACATGTTCCTCAAGGATTCCTACAACCGGTCTGCATCTTCCTGTCAACAGTCATCCCTTCTCCTTGCTCTTCCCATCTCTACCTCCCAAATCTAACATTTTAGACTGTGGGTAGGTCGTCAACCTATTGCCATCTTTGTTGTGACTGTTAACTTGTCAGGATTTAGAATTATCATGGGAGATGGGCCTTAAGTTGTTCTTGTTGGGTATTTGGTTCCAACAATGACAAAAGTTACTAAAACACTTGCCCTCCAAAGTTGGGAAGGAAATATTCCAAATGATAGTGACCATGAAGGGGAAAACACCAAAACCTCTTTGAGACCTTGAGGGCTATAGCATTCAGCTAGAGACTGTCACTATTTCCAGTGTCTAGGCACACCAAGGACAAGGAGAAATCTTCACCCAGTGGGGCTGTGAAGATGATGACCGGAAATTGGCATCAGAAAATTTTATTTCCTGGCTTGGGAAAAAAAGAAGGATTTGACTTGTCAGCACTTGCCAATGGATGGGCTTGCCAAGAATTCTGCATTAAACCAACACACACCCCCACACATCACCCTTCCTCCCAAACAGGCAGAACCTACTGGATGAGGAACTGGCTCCCAGTCAGGAGGGCAATGTGGGTTCATGGCTTTGCTGGCTTCCAGAGCAGGGGACCTGAAAGTCAGTTCTGACCAAGGATTTCTCACTACGAATGTCTGGGCTCCAAGGCAAGAATGTTCAGGCTTTGTCCGACCCCCTGGATTTCAAGCTCTGATTAAGTAGCATACATACTCCCTAAAGCCGTGGGAGGTGCTTATGTCTACACCCTACTCAGCGCTGGTTTGTTTATTTTGACAACTTGATGCAAGCTGGAGTCATCTTGGAAGACGTGACCTTAAGTGAGAAGTCGCCTCCATCAGATTGGCTTGTGATAAAGTCTGTTGGGGGACATTTTTCTTGACGAATGATCAGCATGGGAGGGCCCAGCCCACTGTGGGCAGTGTCACTCCTAGACAGGTGGTTTTGGGTTGTACAAAAAAGGAAGCAGAGCAAGGAATGGAGATCAAGACAGTAAGCAGCCATTTTGTGGTTTTGCCTCCAGGTTTTTGGCCTAATTGAGTTCCTGCCTTGACTTCCTTCAGTGATGCTGTATTTGGGATGGATAGGCCAAGCAGTTTCCTACCCAGCTTGGTTTTATCAGTGTTTTATCGCAGCCACAGAAAGTAAAACAAAACACCTCTTAGAGGTCTAATGGTGGCACCACTTTAATTATCCCTCACCCAGTGTCCCCTAGTCCTTTTCCTTCTGACTCTCCCCAGCCACAAACAACACATGACTGAGGCTTCAACATCAAATGTCACCAGAGGTATCTTATTTGGAGTTGATTTTCTTTTAAAGGACCAAGATAAATGTAGTGACCCAAATGAAGACCTTCTTGCAGCATCCCAATCATATCTCTGTGGAAATAGCAACTTGAGTCAAAAGCTCATTTGGATTCCACACCACAGTGCTCATAGAGAAGATGGGAAGTGAAGTGATTATATATATATATATATACACACACACACACATACATATACTCACTGATAAACGGATATTAGTCCAGAAGCTTGGAATACCCAAGAAACAATTCACATATCAAATGATGCCCAAGAAGAAGGAAGGAGGGGCCCCTGGTCCTGGAAAGGCTCAGTGCAGCAGTGTAGGGGAATACCAGGTCAGAGAAGCAGGTATTCCTTCTTCCCTGTCCTGGTATTGGGGGTTGATTGGGGAACAGGGGGAGGGAAGAGGGCTTATGGGACTTTTGGGGAGGGGGGAATCCAGGAAAGGGGAAATCATTTGAAATGTAAATAAAGAACATATCGAATAAAAATAAATAAATAATAAAATAAAATTTAAAAAAGGGAATTTTAAAATTTTTATTTTATTATTTATTTATTCCACAGTTGTTTTCTAGCTAAGAAGTAGAGCAGGAACCACAGAGGGTTCTGCTTGCTAGTAACAAGCCAGCTTATACTCACCTAGCATTCTTACACAGTTCAGGACCACCAGCTTAGAGAATGATGTGTTCTTCTACATCAAATAACAATCAAGACAATTCCCCATAGATACGCCTACAGGCTAATCTAATCTGGCCAACCCCTCATTTGAGACTCCCTTCTCAGGTGTGTCTGGATTTCTAGTCTCATGTTTGGATTTTCAGGGGGACCATGGGATGCAAAGATGCTAGAATACATGTCCAGGGCTAAAATGCACGTCCATTTGCCCATGTATTTGGCTTTCCCTACATATAGGCTTGTCCCCCATCACAGCCAAGGACATTTAGAACAGGGCTCCAGGAACTTTGTGCAGTTGTAGACAGTATGCATCACCTGGCCTAAGATGGGCAAGCTGGAATCTGACCACACCTGCAGCCTGACTGGGCTCACTAGGACTTTAGCCAGAGGGAAGAGACCCCAGAATTCAGCAGTCTGGATACTTGTGACTTGGGATGTCTGTCCCCACTCTCAGGCAGGGTATGCATAGGTAAAATCTATATAAGTGTGTAATACACTCTAATTGTGTCTTTGCATGGATGACATACCTCCATGTAAAAGGAAAGGGTAAAGTCCATTGGCTTCTGGCTTTCATACCCTTCCAACATGCACCAGGAGTTGAGTGAGGTCTGCAGGCTGCAGCCTGTGGTACTTACTCTTCTGTGACCAAACCCCTGACAATGTAGAGCAATGCAGAGGAGGGAGGATTTATTTTGGCTCTGTGTGGGAGGGTAGGGTCCATCAAGGCCCAGTAGGGAAATTCATGTTGGGGGAAGTCTATGTGACTGGGTCTCCTCACATACAGACCCAAAGAAACTAAGTAATAAGGACAGCCCAAGGGAGGATTCGTGAATCTCACTCAGAAGGGGAAACAAAATAGTCATCAGAGGTGGAAGGAGGGAGGGAGTTTGGTGAGGGAGGGGGTGAGGAGAAGAAGGGGGATGGGGATCAGGTGTGGGGAGAGAGGGGGTAGAACAGGGTTGGGAGTGAGAAGAGAAATCGGTGTTGGGCATCTCTGTGACTAGCTGGAGACCTGAAATGAGGGGGAGGCTCCAGGGAGTCTATGGGGTGATCCAGGAGATATGGAGACTTAAGTGGTCCCTACATGTAGCCAGGGAGGACTTCCAGTGGAGGGAGGGGAACATCGACCCAGCCACAAAACCTTTGACACCAAATTTGTCCTGCCTATCTACAAGATAGGAAGGGATAAAGATGGAGCAGACATTGAGGGAACTGCCAACCAATGACTGGCCCAACTTAAGACCCATTCCGTGGGAGAGAGCCAACCTCTGACACTATTAATGATATCCTGCTATGATTTCAGACAGGAACCTAGCATAGCAATCTCCCAAGAGTCTTCATCCAGCAGCTGATGGAAACAGATGTAGAGACCCACAGTCAAACATCAGGCAGAGCTCAGGGAGTCTTGTGGAAGAGTGGGGGCTAGAATTGAGGTAGCCAGAGGGGTCAAGGACACCGCAAGAAGACCTACAGAGTCAACTAACCTGGGACTGAGACTAAACCACAAACTAGAGTTTGCAGGGCTGGACCTAGCCCTACATTTTTGTAGAAGATGTGCAGCTTGGTCTTCATGTGGGTCTCCTAACAACTGGAATGGAGACCGTCTCTGACTTTGTTGTCTGCCATTGGATCCCCTTCCCCTAACTAGACTGCTTGGTTGGCCCTCAGTAGGAAAGGATGTGCTTAATCCTGCTGCAACTGGATGTCCCAGGACGAGGTGGTACCCAAGGGGGTCTGGGGGGGGGGATTTGTAAGGATGGGACTGGGAGGAGTGGAGACAGGAGGGCTTCGGTCAGGATGCAAAGTGAGTAAATAAATTAATGGGGGGGGGAAAGGACATTGTCATTCCCTTTACTCCTTTACTGACAGTATCTTACCAGAAAATAAAAGTTCTCTGTGTGTATATCCTTAGTAATCTGCAAGCCTGGTCTGCTTCAGAAGAGAGTGTTTCAGTTGGTTTACCATTGCTATAACAAAGTGCTCGAGGCTAAGAACTATATAAAGAAAATGATTTACTCAGCATAGAGTTTTGGAGGCTGGAAATCCACAACTGGGCAGCTCCAGCCAATCAGACTCTGGTGACAGTCTGTATTAGTTTGCTTTTATGCTGCTATGATAAACACCACAGCCAAAATCAACTTGCTGGGGAAAGGGATTTATCGGGCTTACCCCTCCATCATTACAGGAAGTCAAGGCAGAGACTCAGGTAGGAACCTGGAGGCAGGAACTGATGCAGAGACCATGGAAGGGTGCTGTTGATAGCTCATTCTTCATGACTTGCTCAATTCACTTTTTTATACAACCCAGAACCACCTAGCTCGAGGTGACACAGCACACAGTGGGCAGAGTCCTTCCACGTCAATTGTTAACCAAGAAATTTCACCACCACCACCACCCCAGACAGGTTTACCAGTCTGGTGGATTATTTCTCAATTGTGATTTCCTTTTTTCACATATGTCTTTTTATGTCAAGTTGACAGAAACTATGGCACAAGTTTTAAAGGCTATTGATACCATGTGGGAAGGAGAGAGGTCACACCACAGGACAGGAAGAACCATACTCCAGAATTAACCCAGATTGTGGAACAGCTCCTTCTGACCTCTGACCTCCAATTAAACAGCAGCCTCTCTCAATCTTGAGACATTGATACACTGGGGATCTAGGTTTCAAGAAACTCCTGGGCATACCCTCAAACAAGAGCAACAGATTGTGGCAAACACAAAACAATAAGAATGAGAATTATGAACCAAGATAATTTAGGGTTAAAAATTGTATTTATATAGTTTGGAAGAATATATATATATATTGATATATTGATATATTGATATATTGATATATTGATATATTGATATATTGATATATTGATATATCAAAATGGATTCTAATGTAGACATTTTTAGAATAGGGGTTGGTATAGTACTGGGCTAGTTCCTTTTGTGAAGGGGTGATTGATGTTTGATTGTATGAGGAACAGCAACAATTTCTGAGCCAATGACCAACCTTTGCAAAATGAGGAATCTGAGTTACAATAAAATACTCAGTGATACACTGAGTCAACTTTGTCTCTTCCTGTGGCTAACATCTGAACCCATCCCCAAATCTAGAAAACCTACTGTAATGGGATTCCTGGTCAGGGTTAAGTCCCGCCAGTTCATAGGCACGGGATTCAAGTTCTAGGCAGATGTTTGTCCCACACACAGCACATTGTATAAGTGTGTGTGTGTGTGTGTGTGTGTGTGTGTGTGTGTGTGTGTCTGTGTATGTGTAAGTTTGGGTATAAGTATAGCTGCTTATGGTATAGTGGATCTGTGTGTATATGCAAACCTCTGCTGTGTGACTATCTCTAACTCTGACCTTGAAGAAGGAATCAGAACAGGAAGGATGGGGGGCAATACAGCCTAATTCTCCTGATGCTGTTGGAGGTATAAGGGAGTGAGAATTTCGGTTTTTTGGATTTTTTTTTTTTTTTTTGGTTTATTTCAAGACAGGGTTTCTCTGTATAGCCTTGGCTGTCCTGGAACTCACTCTGTAGACCAGGCTGGCCTCAAACTCAGAAATCTGCCTGCCTCTGCCTCCCAGAGTGCTGGGATTACAGGCATGTGCCATCACCACCCAGCAGAGTAGGAGTTTCATAAGAAATGTCCAGTATTTAATCACCGGCATCAGGGGCCATGGCATCTAATAGAAGCTGTTTTCAAATGTCATTGGGTAACTGTCTTAGATCTCTAACTATCTTAGACCCCATTTCCAAGCCTGATTCTCCACTAGCTCCTCCACATTCCTTAACATCTGTCCATTAACTGTTTTCTTTAAGTAAAGCTGGAGTTGGATGTGGTTTTCCGCAGTCTGGAAGCTGACTGTTCATCCCGCTGTAAGCAGCTCTTCACTCCTGCTGGTGTTGTGTGGGAGAGGGGCCTCAGCAGCTCTAGAGAGCATTGGTGTTGAAGATCAAACAGAACACAGCTCGTGCACCACAAAATTCCCTTTATTGACATTAATCACAGTTACAAGGTCTTATCCAGCAGAAAGGATTTGCAGCAACAGAACTACACACGGAGACGTAAGACTAAAAATATATACACGTGCCAATCACCAAACCAGCTAACCTCAACCCATCGAATCTCTGAATAAGTCTTCAATTTTGATCACCAGTGCTTCAGAAGAACGGACACACCCTGCCGAGGTTGACCTCTGGGATCTTTTGAAGATTCACAGACTACAGTATCCATCCTCGGAGAGATGGGACATGTAAACACAGAGGGCAGATACTGATAACCCAGTCAGTACCCAAAATGCCTGGCAAAATCCCGGGTACAGCCTGTTCTCTGAGTCCCCCACACTCTTCTAGGCCATGGAGGGCTCGGGGCTCAGATGCGTTGGGAGAGCGGGTGGTGGGGCTACATGTATGATAGAGTAAGTTAGGTCGGCATGTAGTCTAGGTCCAGTCATTCTTCAGGGTCACCTAAGAATTGTAAGTTTTCTAAGAAAGGAAATGTAAAAAATACCTCTTCTTAACCCCCCACCCCTTTTATTTCCTATGAGAAGCCTGCTGGCCAGATGCCCACAAAGCCTGCTGAAGCTGAGGGGCTCTGGGTTCTAAGTTTCCAAGTGGCCAGCAGAGAAGGTTTTGAATGTCATTCCCTCGAGTTGACTCAAGCAACTCTGTGAGTCAGTGAGAGGGTTGAGTATTTGCCATTTGCTCGAATCCACAAGTCTCTCAGAAAAGCAAAGGCTGTAAACACATCAAGATTAATAGTTAGGAGATCTGGGAGCCGCTATGAAGTGCCTGCTCTTGTCATCTACAAAGAGCAGGGCGTGGGGCTCAGTTTAAAACCTACTCAGAGCGGAGAGCTTTTGCGCTCCTCACAGAGCGCTGTGTGTTCACCAGTCACCTTCATTTCCATATTTCCCTAACTTCAGCAGTGCCAATCTTTGTCTTAGGACAAAGGAGAGAGCCAAGCTGCCTTCTTGCTCTTGGTGTGTGGGCCCTCCCGTGCATGCCTCCCTGGAGGAAGCAGACCCTGTTTGAGCTGGCTTCTGGGTTCATGTTGCTTCTGTCCAGGCATTCTAGGTGGACAGAAGGTCCATGGAGAAGGAGTGCCATGGGCCCTGGCAACCTGCTCTAAAACCTTAGCCCAACATGCTCAGGAGTTGTACCCCAGGAGCTGGCTTCTGGAGGTGACCCTGAGGTGTTGAAGTTGGGTCTAGTGAGGGAGACTGGAGGTGGGCTAGTAGGGGTTAGCCTCGACAATCCCACTGAAGAAAGACACCTTCCACTCAGTGGGCCAAACACAAATCTACAGTTCTAGGATACCTTGAAATTACAAAGAAAACCAGCTTCTCCCTCCAAAGCAAAATGAAAAGTCAAAATGTAATCAGAGCTGATCTGGGGTAAGGAGATGGAGGGGAGAAAGGAACGGGGTTGTGTATGTGAAGAGAGGCTCATCATGGTCCTGCAGAAGCCCGGTGCATTCCTTCACGGAGTCCCAAGGTTTGTCAGAGCTAGCCGAGGCCCACGTCAAGGGACATCATCACCACGAATCCCAGGATGGAGGCCCAGGATGCCAGCTTCCCATTGCCACTAGGAAGGAAGAAGAAGGTGGTAAGACTTAGCTGATGCTTCCTATGACCTTGTCTGGGCTGACGAACCCAACCACAACAGAGAGTATTCTACCAACAGCAGCAGCAGTGATGTCTGGGTACCATACACCAATTGAACACTCCCTCCTGATGCCAAACCACGCCCTCCTTAGCCTAATCTCACTGTTTTCTGTGGCTCCTGGTCAGAGCTGCAGAACAGGGAAATCATTTGACCAGAACTCTCCAGTCTCAGGCTTGAACAAGCAAACTGTAGTCAGCAGGGGGGCTGGGAAGATGGCTCAGCAGTTAGGTGCACTTGCTGCTCTGCAGAGGACCAGAATTCGGTTCCTGGCATCCATATCAGTAGGCTCATAACAGCCTATGATTACAGCTCCAGGGATCTGACTTCTAACCTCCATGAACACAGACACAGACACAGACACAGACACAGACACACACACACACACACACACACACATATACACTTTAAAAAGTAGTGGCCATTCACGTGTGTTGGGGGAGGTTTTAGGAGCCATTTCCAGCACTATCTACTTTTTGGGGGCAGGGCCTCTTGCTGGCCCGGGACTCTCAAATTAGGCTAATCTGGCTAGCCGGCTATGGGGCATCAGGTATCCACCTGTCTCTCCCTCCCCAGTGCTGGGATTACAAGCACATGCCACCATGACTGGCTTTTCACGTGGGTTCTGGGGTGGCAAACACAATGCTGACAGGGTCATCTCTCCAGCCCCGGTTATTAGTCCTTAAAGACACTGACCTGTCATGATAAACGAGCTTCAGAATTATTCTGTTAGACAAACCTGAATGAAAGTGTGCAAGGCCCCTCCCCTGACCACCACGCCTCTTGACACCTGGCCCGTGGTAAGATAATGAAACACATTTAAGGCTATTGCTTGCATCTTTGAGCTTACCACTCTCCTCTTTCCAGGAGAGAGAGAGAGAGAGAGAGAGAGAGAGAGAGAGAGAGAGAGAGAGTCTAAAGGTGGCTATTTCAACAAGGGGCCAGGGGCCAAGGGCTCCTGCTTTATGCCACTGTGTGATGTCACCTTCCTCCTCTTTATTTCAATTTTAGCAAGCAGAGGAGGGACAGGGACAATTGTGGCCAGGGACAGAGGGATCTTAGAGGAAAGCAATGGAAAGAGAGAGGAAGAGAGCAAGTGTGAGGGGCGGGGGGAGTCTCAGACTAGGCCTGGGACAGGGCTGAAGAATTGCGACTAGCTCTGTACCTGATCTGGGCTTCCGGGATGATGTCGTCCATGACCACGTAGACCATGGCGCCCGCAGCGAAGGCCAGCGCATAGGGCAGGATGGGCTCAGCCAGCACCACCGCAAACGCACCAAAGACCCCAGCCAAGGGTTCCACCATGCCGCTCAGCTGTCCATACCTAAGGAGGGCACAGAGACATTGACCAGTGCAGACATGCCACCAGCCCAGACTGGTGATCCCACCCCAGACAACAGACACGTGTGGTGGGCATCTCGTCCGGCCATGTTCTAAGAAGCGGCCCCTTGCCCAGCTTCCCATGAAGCAGTTACAGTAGCTTTGTACCCTTTGGATCTTTAAGTTGTCTTTGACGGTGACAATCTGGTTGGGACATAACTTGCATCCTGTGTAACATTTACTGTGTAGCCACTGGGCTTTTTAGCGTGTTTACAAGGTTAAGCAGGCATCACCATCAATTCCAACATCTTTATCATAGAAAGAAGCCCACAGCTGTTGGCAGCCATGTCCCTGTTCCTTCCTCCTCCCAGACCCTGTCACCATGTATTTCTCCATCTTTTTTCTCTCCATATGTTTGTTGCCTCTGGGTATTTCCTATACACAGAATCGTATATGGATTTCTTTTGCGGGGGGGCTTATTTCAACACTAGCATGTTTTCAAGGTATATCCTTGCTATAGCATGTATTTTTCTCTTTTTAAAAAAAAGTCTGGAGTGTGTATATGTATGTGTGTGTTATATATGAATATGTATGTGGCATGTATGCATGTGTGTGTTATATGTATGTGTGTGCTTATGTGTGGTGTATATGTAAGTGTATGTGTGTGATATGTATGCATGTGTGTGGTATATGTAGTGTGTGTTATATATGTGAATATATGTGTGTGGTATGTGTGCATGTGTATGGTATAGGTGGTATGTATATTTGTGTGTGTGGTGTATATATACATGAATGTATGTGTGTGCAATGTATGTATATGTGTGGTATATATGGGGTGTCTGTGTGTAGTATATATGTGAATGTATGTGTGTGGTATGTGTACATGTGTGTGGTATATGTTGTGTGTGTGTTATATATGTGAATGTATATGTGTGGCACGTGTGCATGTGTATGGTATATGTGGTGTGTATATTTGTGTGTGTGGTGTATATATATGTTTATGTACGTGTGTGGTATGTGTGTATATGTGTGGTATATGTGCGGTGTTTTTGTGTGATATATATGTGAATGTATGTATGTGGTATGTGTGTATATGTGTGGTATATGTGGTGTGAGTTTGTGTATATGTGTGTGTGTATATGTGTGTATGTGTGTAGGCCAGAGAGGATGTGGATGCCTGTTCTATTACTGTTTTATTCCCTTGAGACACTCTTTCTCACTGAAGCTAGGCAGGGAGCCAACAATGCCCACTGAACCTCTTGTGCCTGAACAACACTGGGGTTACAGGCACACCTGGCCACATCTGGCTTTTTATATGAGTGCTTGTGTAGCAAGTCCCCTCTGCACTGAGTTATTGTCCCAGCCTTTGCAACAGAATGCATCTTTCTAAGGATGATATGGCTGTAGGACACGCTATTGGCCTGCTCATCCTTGATGCCTATGTTGGCTGACAGGACTCTGATTGGGAATGGTCTTGGTGTGTCCAGTTGTGGTAGGCATGTTTGGGAGTTTAGTCTGTAACTGTACTCTCCTGTGGCAGAGGTGGGCCCACCTGGCCATTTCTGTATTGACAGTATGTCCTCTATTCTCCACCCCCAAAACCGCCATCTTGGTTTCAGATGAGATTCCTCCTTTTAAGGAATTCCTTTATTTGGGCCAGCAAGAGGAGGTATGCACTGCTTCAGACCAAATGAGCTCTGATCAAAGCAGCAACACAGAAGAGTGAGCACTGAGATGGGCAAGGGCAAGAGATAAGCTGGGCCCTGTAGGCAGACGCCACCTGCTACAGGTACAATACCGACAGGCCAAGGGCTGGGGCCCCCTTCTTGAAGCAAGCGCTTGGTAAGGTGCACAGCCTCTGAGCTTCAGTCCTCGCCAGAAAGAAGGGTAAGTTGTATGAACTATGAGATCCCCCTCTGGCAAGAAGCAAAAGTGGGCCTGGGGCGAGACCCTGCTTTTGCTATAGAATCTTTTAGAGCAGACGCTGCATCCTGTCTCCTTGTGGTTTCACGAACAGACCAGCAGGGCAGACGGCCCTCTGGTCTATCAGACCTCTGCCTGGAAAATGGAGATTTGACATCAAGCCCAGAATGGAGATTGAGAGGGAGGGGGAAAAAAGCTTCACTTTGGGATCTTGGGGCTGACCACAAATCTCTGCATCTCCCCCTCCTTTCTTCCTGGTGCCTCAACCACCTGAAATGGCAGCCATGGCTGTGGTAGATTATGAAAATCTCTAAGGCCACCCACGCCCTTTCTTTCCCAAAGCCTCTATGTGCAGGACTTTGACAATGGAGAAAGGGATCTGGGGAGAGTAGAAACACGATCATTTAAGTACAGGCACAAACTTGCAAGACACATGGCCTTGTACAATGGAAGGCATTTTTAAATTGTCCCCCATTAGCAGTCTACATGAGCACTGTGATCCTATGTTGTAGACCAGCCATTGTTTTAGTAAAGTGATGTGTGAGGCCCGTGTCCCAAGTGGGGATCTACAACAGCAGCTCATGTAATGACTCCTTAGGTCAAGTGGTAACAAGAAGGTCCTCAGCTGAGGACACTGTGACATTTACAGGGGACATAGTAGGGGGGACGTGCCCAGTGCTGATAACTATGGGTTGCTATCCACAGAGGTCTTTGAAAAGGGGCATAGCCACTCAAGCTGGTCATGTAAAGGTCAAAGGGTCAAGAGATTATCTTGTTCCTTGGGGTCTCCACTGTGGGTACCACATTGACCCACATATGTGGTGCATTTCCTGAGCCCTGCAACTGGCTTCCAACATGGCTTCCAACATGAGCTTGACCCTGACAAAGGTAGTTCACACTGAGCAGTCTATATAGCCCACGCAACTCTCCTCTGACCCAATGGGCTGGCACACTCACCAGAAAGCTTTCCACGTAGAGAAGCCTGCTCCACGCAGAGGAAGGCTGACAGCCAGGCCCTCTGGGAAATTTTGGATCCCAATTCCAATGGCCAGATTCCTGAAAAAACAAGAAGGTACAAGACCTAGTTAGGACGGCTTAGAGTCATCTTCGAGAGGTACTACTTTGGTCAGACTAGCCTGTAGGCAATGTCTCTGGGGGATGTCTTAATAATCAATTGATTAGGAGGCCTCAGGCCACTCTGGGCAGCATGATTCCCTGGGAAGATGGTCCTGATCTATATAAGAAAGCTAGCTAAGGATGAGACTGTGAGCAACCCAGCAAACAGAGTTCCTCCATGGACTCTGCTTCAAGTTCCTGGTTGATTTTCCATCCTGACTTCCCTCAGTGATGGCATGTAATCTGTAAGCTGAAATAAGCCATTTCCTCTCCTAAGCTGCTCTTGGTCAGAGTGTTTGAATCATAATAATAGCGAGAAAATTAGAATAACATGTAAAAAGTCCTGTCTGAAATCATGTACCCATCAAAAAGTGGGGGCCTGTTAAGTCCTGAAGACCTTCTTAGGCTAACGAAGCCAGGCATGGCTCTGTGGTAGGCAAAGGAAGAAAGAGGGTCCGCAGGAAGGCAGTAGCGTCACAGGAGGGAGTAACATCTTCCTCCTTGTTGCCCTCCTGGCCCGAGTCCCTGGTCACACTCTGTCTTTAGTTTGCTATAATACAGCAGATAACATGCTGGCTCCAAGTCAGGATGGCGCAAGTTCTGTCATCATATTGCTGTACAAGTCTGTGTCAATCATTGGACTTTTACACGTCTGTGTACAACATGGAGATACTGGTCTCCACCTTAAGGGATGATCATGTTACAGGACCACCTAACAATGCCTGAAAGGTTCTTAACACGGAGAGATATTCTGTGCCCTTGAGTTCCTGTTTCCTACAGTTCAGAGATGGGCGTAGCTCATTTTATCCAGAAGGCACAAGAGAACTGGTACAAGGAAGTAAAGACACTGAGCCTGAAGGTGACACTGATGTGGCTCCCGGCTCAGGTTTCCCGTGGACTCTTGCTGCATTTCTCTGGGTTTGGGTGGTGTTCACTGTGACAGCCTCTGGCTTTCTGCCTCTGCAGGACACTAGGAGCTTATGCTGCTTACCAGAGTCAAATGCTAGGGACCTGTCTCTGAGAGACTGCTTTGTGCAGAAGCAAGAGACTAGATCACAATGAAGAGAGAATGGGAATAGGTAGGCACACAGGCAATACATAACTGATCAAGGGAGATAGGTCACATGCATGATGGGAATTCATAATGTGCACACATCAACCCTCATGCCTACTTGCAAAAAAAGGAGATATGCCACAAGAGGGAACTAGACCAGCCTGAGGGTAACATGATGGTAATTTGAGACTACCTCCCTGATGTTTTTACCTTGGTTAGACAGGTCATAGTAGTCCCTCCATGGAGGACCCTTCTGAAAACAGTTTCAAGGGCATCAACTAGTCATGCTGGCCTGGGGCCTGAAGGAGTTGTGGGTAGAAAAGAGAACCAGTCGTCTCATGCTTGACTCTTTGGTCAATTGACTCCTCTCTGCCTACTTTGTTCACAGTAGGAATTTGCCTCTCAGCTCTGGACAGATATAAGGGGCATGGAATGCAGACCAGCAGCTGGGCCTACCCTTTCTTTACTAGCCACCCCATCCTTGGCCCCAGACTCCCAGGAAAAGAACACAATTTGCTGCCTTGAAAGTCCACCAGGCCAGCTCTGGTCATGGACCTCCGGACTAGATCCCAGCAAAGAGCACCACAGGTAACACTCAGTATTAAATATCAAACCTCCACCATGTTTGAGGGCTTCATCTCATGCCATATTAGCCTTCATCCCCTGTCACAACACATGCACATGCATCTCCCGTGGGGCTCAGTGACCCTGCACTTCAGGACCATTTCCAGGAGTCTCTTAGACAAAGACTGACCCTATCAGAATTGAACTTATAAACATTTAGCTGGCATGCACGCTGTTTAGTTCAATCATATCTTTGAATTCTTTGAACCCAACTGGTGGGACAGACTAAGAGGTATGTGTCCTTGTTGGAGGAGGTGTGTCACTAGGGGGCAGGCTTTGAGGCGTTAAAGGACCAACGCTATTCCCAGTATGCACTCTGCCTCCTGTTTTCAGTTTGAGATCTGAGCTCCAAGCTGCTCCTACGGACATGCCTTTACTCTACCATCACGAACTCTAACCCTCTGAAACCATAAGCCCCAATTAAACGCTTTCATTGATAAGTTGCCTTAGCCATAGCTATTGCAGCAGTAGAGAAGAAACTAATACAGAAGTCTTGCTGGTTCCTGATGAGCACAGGAGACCCTATACTTCTGTTCTATCAGCCACGGGGAGAACTACAGTTTTTTTCTAGAAGCTTTTTCTACCAGTTTTCTGTCCAAGAAGACCCTGAGCTCCTATTCCAGGAGGGGGAAACACCAGACATACATTTCTGTGGAAGCAACACATCTTGAGAATAAGTTCCTGCCAGTGTTTCTGTATTCCCTGCTGTCTTTTCTATAGCTGGTGACAGCAGCATCCTTTGTCTCTCCCCAAATGATAGTCAAAT
Organism: Apodemus sylvaticus; assembly: GCF_947179515.1. Taxonomy (NCBI): domain Eukaryota; kingdom Metazoa; phylum Chordata; class Mammalia; order Rodentia; family Muridae; genus Apodemus; species Apodemus sylvaticus. Next base: position 9,357,743 of record NC_067481.1, on the reverse strand, counting down.
AAGACCAGTTTCCTTGTCCTGATACAGAGCCCAATGCCAAGGTTTTGTCCCCCAAAGAGATCAACCTAAGGGGTCAAGCTATGCCCCGTGTCTCTTCTCTGATGTAGAGGCAGAGCTTGGTGAGTGACTAACGATCCACTGCTAGTATCCACCCTTCCAGATACACAGGCCAGGAACGTGGTCTATGCCAGGCATGTGCATGGAGCCCCCAACCCAGTGTCGAGTCTAAAGTGATGCCTCCTGTCCAAAGTCCTGCTGTCCACCAGGCAGGTTGGGGAAGCCTCCTCCACATCCTGCCCTGGAGCTGAGCTCTGATAAGCAGTACAGAAACCCCATTCTTCCATCCCTGGCAAGCCTCATTGTCACTGCCCTACCCTGGCCCTGGCTCAAGGTTTAGAGCCACACCCTAAGATCCTGCCAGGTCTTTCTCTGCAGGGCAATGCTTTGCTCAGATCAGAAAGTCTATCCTGAACATTCCTGGGACTCCTGAGACCATGGTGTGGGCTGAAACTACAGCCTCTCTGCCTTCTCTCCTTCCTATTTGACCCTTTTAAATTCAGCTCTCCTTTGTGTGTGTGCGCACACACACACACACACACACACACAAACGGATGCACAGATAGCCAGCTGTGTTCCCATTCACAGCTGTTCATCATGTTAGTTTTGCTTCGCTGTCAAAAAATGCTTGACATAAACACATTAGGAAGGAGGGAAGGAAGAAAGGAAGGAAGGATTTGCTTTGGCTCCCAGTTTCCAAGCATTTAGTCTGTGGTCACCTTGCTTCACTGTGTCTGGTCACAGGGAGAGAGTATCATGACAGGGAGCACAGGGCAGAGCAAAGCTGTTGTGACAAGGAAGTAAAGAAATGCAGAGAAGGGGCCTGGGACAAGAGACAACCTCCAAGGACATGTCTCTTGTGATTTATTTCTAACTAGGTCCCGCCTCTGTGAGTATGTGTCAGCTGGCCCAAATACTATTGAATTATGAATCCATCAGTAACGACAAAGAGGGGTCAGAGCCATTACAATCTGATCACATCTCAGTGACTGGATTGATCAGCTGGGGGCAAAGCCTTCAATGCATGAGTCTTTAGGAGATACTCCAGGTCCACAGCACGACAGATGCTAAATGGGCAGGGACAGAAGTTCTTCCTCTCTTCTTCATCAGCATCAGCATCAGCATCAGCTCTGGGGTAGGGGTTGGATCCATAGCTCTCAGAACCAGTTCTCTAATCTAGTTACCAGAGAGCTTTACCAGGAGCCTTTGCCTGGGACAGCTCTACAGACTGATGAATTATGGGAAGTCTGACAGGAACTCTCTGGTTGAGCATCAACAGTATTGCTCAACATCAGCAGCAAGGGTGAAGAGGAAGGCAGTAGTTGAGGCCATTTCCGTTGTGTGAGCCTGAGCCCTGCTGTCTTGATTACAAACACAGGCTTGGAGCCCTGGCTGGACACCAGGGGCCACTGAGATTTGTGGGGTTCTGCAGACTGGATGTCTGCTGTATGTAGAACTCGACTTGGGAGGCTCTGGAGGGGACTCCAGGGAATAAGGGAGGAACTGGCAAAGCAGCAACAGCAACAGCCACAATGGTAGAATTCCTGAGCTGATCTAAACGCAGGGACCAATGAACATCAAGGAAGGAGGGAGGAAGGGAGAGAGAGGTGGGGGAGAAGGGAAAGTAGAGAGAGAGAGAAGGAGGCAGGGGTGAGCTGTCAGGGAAGGTCTTCAGAGGACAAATTCTGAGCCTCTGGCAGGAATGGCAGACTGTGAGGAAGAGAAAATGTGCCTAATGTAGAGTCGATAGCTCGGAGGAGGTCCCCGCCACAGTCTTTTGTACAGCCATCCATGACTTCTGACCTAACCAAGCCGTCTACAAAGGCATTCCTGGGCAAATAGGCCTGGTTGACCTCCTTCCTTGCAGCATAGGGAAGGGAGAGCCGAGATGAGGTTTCCTTTCCAGGACCGGCTACAAGATTCCAAGCAGCATTTATTCAAAAGGGCACCGGGCACGCATGGGATGACACACAGACCTAAAGCTGCCACACCCTTCAGAGCCAAGCAAATTTCCTGTTGCTGGGTATTCCCGACACTAAAACATGTTAGTAGAATGTGGGAATAGTGTGTCCCTTTCCTGGCCAGCCATGCCCCCTGGGAGACGTGAGAGAGGGGACCTGACCAGGGGGCCAGGAAAGGGTTTACAGGTTAGGGACACTGGCAGCTGGGGCAGGTAACTGGTTCCCAGGGAGCCAGGCTGTAACCACAGGGGCAGGAGCAGCCCCTAGGAGGCCTCTCCTGGGAAAGGTAAGCCAGGGGTCTGTGTGGAAGGGCTGCTTCACATCAAAGTTGGCTTTGGCTTGGGTGTCCAAATTTCTGCTTTCCTTTTTTGAGGGAGTCAGAATTTCCCAGAGCGGACTAGACCCAGAGGAATGGCTACTCCTAATGGGAATTGGAAACTAGGGGGTGGGCTGGGGGTGGGACAAAGGACTTGCCCCAGGACACCTTGGGGGTGAGCTGGTTACAAAAGGGCAGGTGGTAGAGACAAGTCCCAGGGGAGGTCTTTTTAATCTGTTGTGGAGAAAGAATGCGACCTCTTAGAAGGGGAGCAGATACTTAGCCGAGGGCTGAGCTCAGTTTGGCTCGTGCTTGATCAGCATGCAGAAGGCTCTGGGTTAGATTCCTCATGCCAGGTAAGCCTGGGTGAATAAAATGTCCATAACCCTAGCACTTAGGAGGAGGCTGGGGCATCAGAAGTACAAGGTCATTCTCAGCTGCACAGAAAGTTTGAGGTCATCCCCCCACCCCCGCTATCTCCCTCTAGACAGCCAGCTCCCTAAAACTCTCAACAGCCTGAGGCTGTCAGAGCAATCCTTATAGGCTGATGTCTCCATCTTGGGATGACAGTACAGGCCAGGTAGGCACGGCTGCAGGGACTTCAGCTGCAGAGGTGGCAGAGGGAGATGGATACAATGTGCCAGGGCAGGCGTGCAAAGAAACAATTCAGGCTATGTGGGGCCAGGAGGCTGCTGGGAACCCCCCCAAGGGTGAGAAGAATGGATTGGAGGTGGGGAAGAGGTTGGGTTCAGTCACAAATAGCAACTCTTAGCATCCAGAGCAGCCAGGCCCATGCCAGGTGCCAAGGAGGCACAGGCAGGGTCAAGAGCGCCCATTCACAGTCTGTGCCAGTTGCTACTAACAATCAGACCAGCAGGGTCTAGACTCACTTAGGAGATAGTTCTCTGAGCATGTCTGTAAGGCTGTCTGTAGATCGGCTTGGTTGTGTTGGGAAGGACTGCTCTGTGGGCTGCAGATCTGGACTAACTAAAAAGGAGAACATGAGCCAGAGCCTCATTCAGGGCATTCTCTCCCTGACTATGGATACAATGTAACAAGATGCCTCAAGCTCCTGCCACCATGCCTCCCCCCCCCCAACCTCACTCCTACCCTCCCACTCAGGATGAACTGTCTCCTCTCAGACTGTGAGCCAACACAACCTCATCTTCCCCTAGGTTGTTTTTATTAGGTATTGTGGCTACAGCAATGAGAAAAATCAATTAACACAGAGTCCCAGAGACTGTGACCTAGCACTAGACACCACTTCATCTGTAAAGTGGTGAAGAACTTCCTTCATAGGGTCCTTGCATGGATGGGAGATAGTCACTTTAAGGTCCCAGGCTGGAGGGCTTGCAAGAAATGGCCTTCCACCTTCCCAGCTATGTAATGTAAGGTTCTGGTCCATTCTGGTTACTTGGGAACACAGTGTGGGGATTTTTTTCCAATGGCTCTCCATTCTTTTTGGTGGATCTCATAGTGGGTACTCCTTACAAGCTAGCTACCATTAGTGTCAGAACTGAGGTGGGCGCTCAGAATCCTTTGGCCACTGGCATTCCATTATTGGTGGTGGAGGTGGTAAAGGTGCTGGGCTCCCTTACAAGCATTGAGGCATGGCCTGCACAATCTTCCAGTCAGGGCGGGGAGGCCTCCCGTGCTCTCTAATCACAGCCTAGCCAGGTGGGGCTCTCCTCCTGTGTGACCAAGCCTAAGGCATGTGATGCTCAGGAGCAAAAGAATCCACTGGCAAACAATGGCCGCACATCTCAGGAGCTTGGCAGTGGCAGAAGGAAAGTAGCACGGGGGGTAGGGGGGTGGATCCAGAAACTTCATGGACAAAGCGACACTCAGAACTTTGGGGGCAGCTCTAATATAGCGGGAGAGAGAAGCCAGCTTCGGCCAGGAAGATGTGAGCTGACCCAACAGGGCAACTCAAGTCTTTCCCTCCCACTAAGCCAAAGCCTACAACACTACCTACAGTGATAAGCTTCAAAGCCTGTTTCTCCTGGACCCTCTATGATACTGTCCTATCACACTCCACTGGCTTTAAGAAGAAAACCCAAGAGCTAAATAGCCCAGCCTCAAGCCCAGGGCTCTTTCAAGGCCAAAGGCAAGGGGTTGTATGTAAGTGGCCAGCACCTTGTTCCTGGGAGGCAGATCCACGCACTGAATGACTTGCTCAGAGTACATATTTGGGGATGGGGATTCCTTGAAACCCATTTATTGACCACTACACTCAGACATTTTGCTTAAGACCATCTCAGGCCTTGGGCTCGGCGGAGCTTCCAACATGAGACGGCATGGTGCATATACCGGGAGACATGCAGAGAGTTCTGGGCACCCCACTGCAACAGCCTGCAGCAGAAATAAACTCCTCTCTTTGATCACCATGCCCATTAGACAGAGCCTGAGGTCCTCTGGCTAGAAAACAAAAGATGATAATCTCTTGTGTATGTAGTGTGGATGCATGCTGGGCGTGGTTGGAAGTGTTTTACATGTAGCAGCAAGTTGCATCTCTCCTCCCCACCCCCACCCCATCCCCAACGGCCTCTCAAATGTCTCTGTCATCATTCCAGTTCACAGGCAGGGAAGCAGATAAGTGTGAAGAAGTTGGGTGACTGGTCCTCGGGGTTACTAGGCTGTAGTATATACTCTTCAGGTCTGGTTAGTTTCCTGCAGACCTAGACATCGGTCCATCCCAAAGAGAGGTGGTTATGTGGCTCCAGTCCTCCACAGGGTAGCAGGAGCTGCCTTACATCTCCTCAGCTCATCGTGTGAGGTTCTGGTCCGTTCTGGTGGCTTCAGAGGGCAGGGTGGGGATGCTTTCAATGGCTCTTCATTCTTTTGGTTTTTTTTTTTTTTTAAGAAGCAAAGGAAGTGTGTTTGTGTGTGTATGTATATGTACATATGTATTTACACATGTGTGTGCACATGCACAGGTGAGTGTATGTGTGTCCTGGTGAATGAGAGTATTCATAGAAATACCAGTCTCAGGCATCCTGTTGAAAAAATATTTTAATTGCTATGTTCTTCCATTTCTTTCTAGAAGCAAATAACATCTGTGAATGTGCATGCACATGTACTTGTGTGTGTGTGTGTGTGTGTGTGTGTGTGTGTGTGTGTGTGTAGGCTCTTGAGTGTGTAGTGGGGGACGGGGTATCCATTTCTGTCCATGTGAATATGAAGACCAGAGGTTGACATCACTTACTTTCCTAGACTATTGTCTTTTATTCTAAAAATATTTATTTTAAAGTATGTGTGTACATGGTACATACATGTTTGTGTGTGTGAGGGTGCATATATGCCTCAGCACACGTGTGGAGGTCAGAGGACAACCTCAGGTGTCAGTCCTTGCCTTCCACCTTGTTTTGGAGTTAGGGTCTCTCTTATTTGTTGTTACACCGTGTGCTACAGGATGGCTGGCCCAGGAGCTCCCAGGGCATCGCCCTGTCCCTGCCTCTCACATGGAGGGAAGTGCTGGGTTATAAACACGGACACGAACACAGACACAACATCGGCTTCTGAGGAGCTGAGCTCAGGTCCTATGGGATCACGAGGCTTGGTAGCAAGTGCTTCTCCTCACTGAGTTCTCTCCACATGCTTTTTTTTTTTTTTTTTTTTTTTGAGACAAGGCTTCTCAGTCAATCCAGAGCTCACTGATTTGGTTAGCCTGGATGGCCAGCAAGCCTCCAGGACCCTTTAGTCCCCATGTCCCCAGTGCTTGGATCATACATGTCTCATGTCAGGTGCCTACTGATATATCTGTGTGTGTATGTGGGTTTTTTTTTTTTAAAAACATGGGTTCTGGGGATCAAATTTGGATCCTAATGCTTGTATAGCATTTTACTGACCAAGATGTCCCCCATCCCTCACGCATCTTGCGATGAGCTGAGCTAAGCAGAGATTAAGACTCTGGAGAGCTTCACTGTAGGGAGACAGTGCCTGGGGCTGGATTTGTGAGGACATTATGTGAGAATCACCAGACCGACTCTCTGGTATCGTCTAGGTTCAAGTGTGTGTGTTGGGGCGTTCTTACCCATGGCACCCCCTGGAATTGTGCAGTGGGACTCCACAAATATGGATTGTTGTTTAGTCTCAGTTTAGTACTGAGCTTAGTGGTGAGGTTTCTTTGGGATATGTGGTAGAGGGGCTCATGGCATTCTCCACAAAACTGACAGGGGTGTGGGGCTAGACTTCTCACAACCTTGCTCTCCAGGCCATGTTCCCTGGGCTGCTGGTGAGGAAAGGAGAAAGGCGTATTTGTGACAAGCCCCACTTCACCCCAGCTTTGGGAGCCTCCCAGGGGCAACAAGCATGTGTATTCTTGCGTGGCAGGCCCTTACATACTGTTTTGATTGTTATCGTCCTGCCCTAAAAGGCCTGATTGTTCGAGCCTGGTGATGACATCACCGGCTTCCCACTCCTGGGGCAGCCTGTCAAGGTGTTTGATGAGCCTGCAGGTGGGAAGGGGCTGGGTGCTCCCTGCAGGGCTGCGGGTCCTCACCCGCTCAGCAGGGCTGGCTTAGCACGCAAGGGATCTTCCCCACCCTTTCTCTTGCTATTCTGAGAGCCCGTCTGGCTCAGAGTCAGACTCAGATGACCCATCCATTCTGCTAAAAGCCGTCTGACTTTAGCAGGGAAGGGCACCAGGTGGCCGGGCCACAAGGCAGGGTGGTGGCTGAAGGGTGGTAGTTCAGGTCATCCATACACAGCTCTCCTTGTTGACGTGCAGAAGAGCAGGTATGCAAGGGATCTGTGATCTCAGAGTCAGGCCCTTGGGACTTTGACCTGCTAAGACTACTGGGCAAATAAAGCCAACCCTAGGCATTGTCTGGATGTGAGGCCACCTCAAGCAGTGGGTGGCTTTTGTCCCCAGGTGCTGTGTGCTCTTGTGGTCCTTGTAAGCAGAAGACCAAGAATGCTCTCAGTCCCAGCAGTGCTAGCTAGCTACATTAGCCCAACCCGGGTCTACGCAGACACCCGTCCCAAACAATGAGCAAATAAACCGAGTCTCATTCAGACAATGGAAAAATACATAGCAACGGGAGTGTGAGATCTGCTTCTAGAGGTGGGAGGCCTGAACCATTGCACAAAACTGAGTGAAAGAAAGAAGGCAAAAACAAAACAAAACAAAACAAAACAAAACAACTAAATGCTATTTGTAACAGCCCCATTTCCACCAAAAATATAATAATAATATTTATTATTATTATTATTACTATTATTCCAGTGGGCTTTCTTCTTGATTGAAGGCTCTGAGGGAAGCCAGGTACCATGTTGAAATCACAGTCAAGGAGCCATATGGCCATATGAGGAGGAGGTAAGGCCTCTTACCAAAGCCATGTGAGGGAGGGCACCATCTTAGAAGTAGATGTTCTGGTTCTAGTCAAGCCCCCAGGGCACTTTGACCCTGGCTGATCTATTCACTGTGACCTCTTGAGAGACCCTGAGCCAGAGCCACTCCATAAAACCACCCTCAAGTCCCTAATCCCCAGCGTTGGTTGGTTGGAATGGTCAACCTGACAAAACCTATAATCACCTGGGCAGAGTCTCAATGAGAAATTACCTACCCCAGTCAGGTCAGCGGGGCCCAGTTGGCACCATTCCCTGGCGAGACAACCCCACACCTGCACAGGCAACGGTTTAGATGCCAAAGCTAACTGAGAACAAGTGAGTGGGTTGGCCTGTGTGCACTCAGTTTTCTTCCCTCTCGATGATAGGTGGCTTTGGGTTCCTACCTTGACTTCCCTTCCACGATGGACTATAACTCGGAATTATAAGCTCAATAAACACTATGTTTGTCCTCAAAGTTGCTTTTTGTTGGACGGTTTTTAATCGGATACCTCCCAAGACCTGTAATACTTGCTTACTTAAGATACCAGGCTATGAGGTACTCTGTCGAACAGCAGGGACTGCTCCACCTAAAGACTAGCATATTTTCCTTTTTCCAGTCTTCATGCCTTTATCTTTCCCAACAGCATTTCTTGTCCATCAACATACAGTACTAATAGTTCCAATTCTTAATATTATTCTTCCTCTCCTGCCCAATCTGGCATCAAGACAAGCAAGAAACCCCTCTATCTGCTGGCTCACCAGGGCTCCCAGAGCCTGGAAAAGAGCCAGGGACATTCATGAAGGAGTCCCATGTCTGATTCCAATCCCCAAATCTAGTACAGCTAACATCAGCTCCCAGGTATAAGGGATCAGTTTGCAAAGTGTGTCACGTTCATCCGGGCCTCAGCATCTTTGGCTGTGACGGTCAGGTTTAACTGGGCAGCTCTGAAGCTCTTTTCCTGGTCCTAAGCTTTTTAAGCTGTACAAGAGTGGGGTTGTGGATTCTTGAGACTCTGCAGCGATACACAGGCCTCCCCTTTTGCTGAATCTCGTTTTCCTGTTTGAGCACATCTGGAAAAACCACAACATAAAACCCTTTCATTGTGCACATCGGGACAGCATAAACCAATGACTTGAAGAAGAAACTGGGGGAGGAAAAAAAAAAAACCAACAACAACAAAAATCTGGCCACTCAGAGAAACTGCAGCAAGGTCTGAATGGGAGAGGCTCAGAGTCGCTTTTCTTTCCCCATCCGCAAAACAATCTTCTGGGCAGGCTCTTAGTGGCTGGATGCTTTCTGTCTGCACTCCACATGTTCTCAATAGCCTCTGACAGAAGCCCCAGTCTGTCACACTGCTCCCTCCCTGGCTCCTGGCCAATGCAAAACTTAACTGAAAGGGTGTTTAGCGCCCCCCCTCCTCCCACCCCTTTTTTAGACTAAGTCATACCTTCACTCGCCCTTAGGGTATGCGGCATAAGTTCAAAGGCACAGCCTGAACACCACCTGCCCCACCTCCTTAAATGGTGCAAGTGAACTACTTTGGGTACAGTGCAAAGAGAACTATGTTTGGGGGGTGGGGCTGGTGAGATAGCCCTGGCTACTCCCATGCAGTTAGGCAGTTAGTCTGTGCTCTATCCTTTTTGCCTGGGGAGGGAACATGGATGGCCTCCTGGAAGTCTCCTTGTTTGACCACCACCCTGAGCCCTGAAGACAAACAGGAATAATAAAGACTCTGCAAATGAACTGAGTTGCAGGAAGCTGACCGGAAGATGCATAGGACTGGGGGGTGGCAAGGGGCGTGCAGAAGGCTCCCTACTAGCTCCTCCATGTCTGAGGGTGCCATGAGCTTCAAGGTGAGGACACCCTGGAGTGTGGAGTTTAGCTGAAGTGCTAACCGAGAACCCTCAAGTCAGTGACCTGTGGATAGCAGGGGATGCTTGCAGGGAGAAGTGGGGAGACCTTGGAGTCAGGGTAGCCGGCCATCTTGATTCATCCCCAAAGGCTAAGGTGAAATGGTAGAGGCAAGTCTCGCCACTGAACCCTCACTTTCCAACCCTCTTTAGCGCTCAGGGCCTTATGAGGAGGGTGGGGGTGGCTGAGCATGGGGGTGGGGGAGTCAGAGTTGCAAAGTGGGGAAAAGCCATGGTTTGAGCATGACCTGTCTCCCACAGGCTCATGGGTTGAAATCTTGCTCGTTCCCCTGCTGGTAGTACTTAACTTTTGGAAGCTTAGACACTTGAACATGTGTCCCACTAAAGCCCAAAGCACAGAAAATACAGAGCCGAGACCCACTGTGCTGAGCAGAGGAAGAAACTAGGCAAGAAGAAGCTGCAAAGAAACAGAGCCAACCGAAGAGGGAACACCCCCTTCCTTGTGTTGTGTTTTTTGGGGACTTGACTTCTAAGAAGCTGGGCCCTCGGGCGTTGTCACTGGAAAATGGCTGTTTGTTTAGCTTCCTAGGATGGCCGGGACAGGGTGGAATGCGGGATACAAGGCAGGTATCAACAATGTGTTGTCTCCTTCTTTCCCAACCAGCCTGGAAGTCCATGCCAATGGGTGGGTGGGAAACCACGTGAGCCGGGAGGTTGGGTGTCCGCTGCTTTTGCACATACTGAGGATACCAAGATGGCAGGTAAAGCAAGTCCCTCCATCAGAACCACTTCTCCCATAAGCACATGGTGCTGACGGCAGGGTCCCTGGGTCATTCAGACACAGCAGAAGCACCAACCCTACCTTCTGGGGGCCAGGCATTTCACTGCGAGACCCTGCCCCATCCCAGCCCCGACTCTGAGCTACAAATCATCTAGTTTTTCTCTGGCAACAGATTGTTTGGGAAATGATATCAACCCATTACACAGAGGAAGAAAGTGAGGCTTTACAGAGGGTACAATTTCCCTCCTAATTTGCTAAGATTATATAATAATTTTATATATTACATAATAATGATATAATAAAAACACATGTCAGGATTGCTTTGCCCACAGTCCTCATAATAAATGCTGCATAGCTGGAAGGCAGTGGCACACACCTTTGATCCCAGCACTTGTGAGGCAGAGGCAGGTGGACCTCTGTGAGTTCGAGGCCAGCCTGGTCTACAGAGTAAGTTCTGGGATAGCCAGGGCTACATGGAGAAACCCTGTCTTTAAAAAAAACCAAAACCCAACAAAGCAAAATAAAAACAAAACAAAAGGGTGCAAAGGGTGGATCTTGCTGAAATCTCAGTCTACGGAGGAGTGGTTTATAATTATTAACCCAGCTCAGGCCCTAAAGCTATCTATTGCTGAATATAAGAGATTCGATTATACTAAAGGAGAATACCCCAAGGTAAAGGTGGCCCCTGGTATTTTAACGTGACTTGGGGCTTCTCTCAGTGCCCAGTTGTCCTTCTCTCTTGTCCCTGTCAGCAATCATATGGTAGATGAGTGCCCTGGCTGCTATGTTCTAAGCATGACTGGATATACAGGGGGCCAGTGTGGGATGGAGACTCACTACAATAAATTTATCTCTGAAACTTCTGCTCATCACCGCCCCTCCCCTAGGATATTCTGTCCCAGTGAATGGGGCCAGGAAACTGAAATCCCCGACACTGTAGACCAAAATAAGACCCCCCCTCCCTTTAAATTACATACGTTAGGAATTGTGGGCACAGAGACAGAAGAGCTGCGTGACTTGGCTACGAAGGGACACGGAAAGAGAAGTAACGGGACCTGTGTCTGGCAAACGAACCATCAGCTGCCTGGCCTCCCCGTGAGGACATAGCATTCAGGGTACTTCAACTCATGGCTGAGGCCTAAGGAGAGCTGTGTCATATGGATAGGGTGTTTACAGTGATAGCCTCATACAGAAAATCCTAGAGTGGAGCATCGTGGTAGTCACGTGGTGGTGATGGTTGTGGGGGTGGGGGAATGGTAGTCATGGGGTGGGGGTGAGGCATGCCTTCCTTCTCAGCACCCAGGAGGCCTAGCCAGATACAGTATCAATTGTTTTCCTTCACCTCTGATTGGTTAGTAAACTGGTGATCAGCCAATAGCAGGGAAAGATAAAAGAATAGGGCAGGACTTCTGATCCCAGTCGGCGGGGGGGGGGGGGGGGGGGGGTGGGGGGGGGTGGCCATGGGGGGGACGGGAGAGGGGGGAGATCCCAAGGGAAAAAATAAGGTTCTCGGGAAGAGAAGGTATAGACAGACCGGGAGGATTCGCACCACAAGGTCTCAAGAGAGCAGTTATGAGGACACACGTGGACCAGAGAGAGCCCGGACAAGACGTAGATGCAGGTAAAGGACTACATGTCTGGGTATTTATTAGCAGTGTAGCCAGGTTAGAATAGCTCAGAATCTGCCCAGCTTAGTGCTTGCAGCTTGTTAATAGAAATACAGGGTCTCCGCATCATTCATTCAGGAGCTAAAATAGGCTAAAGTGGGCATAGAAATGCCCTGGAGTTATTTGGGAGCAAAAAAAAATCCCAAGAATTGCATTTATGGCATTTTGTTACAGCAAAAAGAAAATAGCAACTAGCTAGCACACTGGGATAATCATGCCGGGATCACTGAGCAAAAATATCTTCACTACTTCCTCTCTCGCCCACATTATTGGTTGTTTTACTTACAGTCATCCGCCAAATATTTAGAAGCGCCTACTAAATTCCTGGCATCCAACTTTTCAAAACCTATTTGTTTGGTTTCACACTGGGCAAGGGGCTGAGGTGGATATTTTACTTATCAAACCAGACCTGGCCTCCAGGTTCTCCCAGCATCCCTCAGTCCCTACAAGGCATGCACTGCCCCCAACCTTGCCAGCCCAGGGTTGGGCTGCCCTTACCCCTGAGGCTCCTCCCTATATAATCCAGACATTTTGTGCTCGCTCTCTCTGTCTCTGTCTCTGTCTCTCTCTCTCTCTCTCCTCCTACTCCTCCTCTCTCTGGGTGCCCGTTCCTTTTCCCCCCACCCCCTTCTCCCCAAGGCAACTCCCCAGCCTCAATCCTTGGGGCCAGTGAACTCAAAATAACCTATCACCATCATGCTGAGATAACCTTAGAAAGATATAAAAACAGCCTTAGATATTTCTACAGTCCTCTTACACACGCTCTATTGTTAACAATGTACATATCCCTAACAGGATGCCAGCAGGAGGTGGGGGTGGGGTGAGGGGGTCGGGGGGGGTGGGGAGTGGCACAGGCATACCCACACCGTAGACTTGCTTGGTGTACAAAGTGATGACATGAACCCATTCTGTGGTATGGTAAAGGGAAAGACTTTCATGGTGGATATGAAAGACCAGCCAGAGGCATCAGGAGAGAGAAGCAAGTAGTCCTAACACGGCCAGCAATCTCTCTCTCTCTCTCTCTCTCTCTCTCTCTCTCTCTCTCTCTCTCACACACACACACACACACACACACACACACAGAGAGAGAGAGAGAGAGAGAGAGAGAGAGAGAGAGAAGGAGGGAGGGAGGCTGTGGGGGCGGGGATTAGGGGGCAGAGAATAAAGAAATTGCAGGAGACGCAGGAGCTGAGCAGGAAGAGAGAGGAGACAAATGCACAGGGTTATAAGAGCAGGAGCAGCTGTGGGGAGGGGCTTTAGGGAAGGGAGGAGGTGGGGAGAGCTGGGATGCTAACATGGACTGTGAACTGTGCAACACCAGCCTGCACTTTGATGTGCTAGAAGGTAGCCATTTGTCCTTTCTGCCAGAGGTGAGGCCAATGGCCCCTTTGGGTAGGGGAGAACCAGCGTCACAGGTTTCTGGGGGAACGCTGGCTTTTTCCTAGCCACCAGAAATCCTCCTGTGGTCCAGGTGTATTAGTCAGGGTTCTCTAGAGTCACAGAACGTATGGGGAGTCTCTATATAGTAAGGGAATTTGTCGATGACTTACAGTCTGTAGTCCAACTCCCCAACAATGGTCAGCAGCAGCTTTGAATGGAAGTCCAAGGATCTAGCAGTTGCTCAGTCCCACCAGGCAAACAGGCGAAGAAGAGAGAGAGAGTATATCTTCCTACTTCCAATGTCCTTATGTAGGTCTCCAGCAGAAGGTGTAGACCAGATTAACGGTGTGTGCCACCACGCCTGGTTCTGGGGCTTGCTTTGTCCTAGATGACTTTGAACTCAGAGATCTCCCTGTCTTAATCTTCTGGGATTCATAGACACTGTGCCTCAAGATCTCCATGCCACGATCCAGGTCAGGGTTCATTCCAGATACAGTCAAGTTGACAACCAGGAATAGCCATTACACCAGGTTAGACTCATTTCTGGAAAGTTGAACTCCAGTTTGGAGTTTGTGGAATTGGAGTTGTCTTTGACACCCAGGATCCTTCTGTCTGGCTTGCCAGCACTGGAGGTACAAACCTATACCACCATGCCTAGCTTTTAGGATGGGTTCTGAACTCAGGTCTCCATATTTGCAGGCAAGCATCTTACCAGCAATATAAATAGTTTTTAAAAATAACTTTGGGATTGATTTCTTGAGATAAAGGACTCACATATCCTGGACCAGACTAACTTGGAATTTATAGCCCAAGCAGGCATTGAAGTCATGACACACCCCCCTGCCTCAGCCTTCCAGAGTGCTATGATTACGTGTGCAAGCCGTATTGCTTGGGTAGCATACAACACATTTGAGTAGCATTTAGATCCATTCACAGGATTGTGAAGCCATCACTAACAGTTTCAGAAAAGCCTACTTATTATTCTAGAACATTCTCATCTCCACAACTTCTGCCCCTTCCCCCATTCGTTACTCTCCATTTTCTATTCCTCTCAGCCCCTAAAACCCACCACTGTGCTTTTTCCTCTGCCCATTTGCCCACTCTGAATAGCAAGTTGATGGCATGTGATGAAGTGGTCACAAGCATCTTCGTTGACCATAATAGCTTCACCCACCCTGATGCCGCTTCACCACTTCAGGCCTTTTTATAGGCAAGATGCCCTTGTGTGTGTAACCAGTGTTATCCATCCCTCTGTCAATGGGACATCTGTGTTGTTTCCTGGCTGCTGTCAAAGTGCCGCACGGGCAGCCATTAACGCATCTCTGTTTGGTCACCTGTTCCCAATCATGCCCAGTCTATTCTGAGGAGGGAAATGGTAGAGTCGCATGTTAGGGATTCCATGTTTGTCTAGGGACCGGCAGAGTGCCATTTAAGCGAGGGGATCAAGGGGTTAGGAATGTGCTCGTAGGTGTCTGAAGTGCTTGGTGGGGATCAAGGCTGGGAGAGGGCATTGGTGGCTGGTGATGGGGGCTCGTCCCTCTGAGAGAGACTAGGTGATGGTGTGGAGAAGTTAGTGACAGGCATGCACACGCCAGAGGTATGGAACCACCTTCCTGCTGACATGTCCATGGGCTGAAAACAACCAGTGAGTCTAGAGCCCACAGTGGGTGAGGCCCGCTGGTCCAGGGGATGCTGAACTCTCTCAGGAGGTCCATAAGAAGCTCATGGATCTCCTCCGAGGTTCTCCCGAGGCTCTCTTAGCTGAACCCCTCTGCTATATCTGAGGAGCCTTTGTGTCTAAACTCTGCCTGGTACTGTTGTCAGCACTCAACTTGATCTTGCCTCTAACCTGGAGCTGACATCCTCTGGGGAAGTCAGTCCCCCCCAGAGTCTTCACTATTGTTAACCTTATTACTTACATAACTGTTTCTCTTAGTAAA
Source organism: Apodemus sylvaticus (assembly GCF_947179515.1). Classification (NCBI taxonomy): domain Eukaryota; kingdom Metazoa; phylum Chordata; class Mammalia; order Rodentia; family Muridae; genus Apodemus; species Apodemus sylvaticus. The sequence goes on along the minus strand of NC_067481.1, from coordinate 9,342,438 downwards.
AGACAGTCTTGGGTCGAAGTTTAAATCATCAGAGTTTAATCAGAATAGCTCCAACCGGAGAACATCCTCCTCTTTAAAAAGCAAACCAATAAAATTCACGAAAAAAACAAATAATAGAATCTGCCAGATGAGATGAAGTAGAAACCATGTGCCTGCCTGTTCCGTCCTCTCAGTGCAGACATAGGGAATCCTCATCCTTGAGAACCCGTCACCTTGTCTTCCCATGAGCTGTTGCTTTTTATAAAATTACATAAAGATTCCAGAAAGATCCCAGACCCTCCAACTGAAAGTGGGTCTTGTGGCCGAGTGGCTACGGCTTCTGAAGAGGGCTTTGCTGCCTGTGAAACGTTCTTGAGTACACCCTGGGCTCTGGCTTGCCTCCTGCAGTTGTTGGCAAAAGACTTTGGGTGCCTCCCCCACCCCCACACAGTTCCCATCAGATCCCATCTAATGAGAGAGAAGAGGGATGGGCAGACAAGTGGATGGTGTCTGCGCTCCTGTGGGAGCAAGAAGAAGCAGTGCTGCGCTCTGCTCTGGCTTACTGCTCTAATTCCTTGGGGCTCATGTAGACAGATGCGGGGGCAGCATGGAGTCAGGGGGTGGCTAAGCACCCAGTACTTGTTCCACAAAGGGGCTTACACCGAGAGGTATAAGGCAAAAGGTTTGTTTGTTTGTTTGGGTTTTTTGTTTGTTTGTTTGTTTTTTGGCTTTTCAAGACAGGGTTTCTCTGTGTAGCCCTGGCTGTCCTGGAACTGGTATACCAGGCTGGCCTCGAACTCAGAAATCCACCTGCCTCTGCCTCCCAAGTGCTGGGATTAAAGGCGTGTGCCACCACACACACAAAGGCAGAGGCACAGCTAGGCTATATAATCAGAGTGTGATTGAAGGCCAGATGTGTTTTCCCAGAGGCTGGGTCCCCAAAGAACACCTGGCATCCCTAGGGCCATCACTTCCATTTTTCTAGGGAAATCTGGCCTGGGACTCCTCTTGGGTAACTTCTTCCTGACATGCCCTTTTTAATCCCATCTGTGAGCCTCCTGAGTCCCAGAGTCTCGATTTCTAAGCATGGGGTTTGCTTTGGAGGGTAGATAAACACCATGACACACAGGACAGACTTCCTGTCCTTCTTGGGTCCCCAGAGAGCCATGAGGCTATTTCTCTAAGTCTGCTAACAGTTTGCCGTGTCCTATGCTGCCTCCAAACGTGAGTTTGCTGAGCTGGCTTGGTAGCTCGTGAGTCAGAGCTGGGTTCTCCAACCCAGTCCTGACTCAACAAGCATGAGGGCTAGATATGCCTGTCGTTAGCCTGAGGTCAGGCGGATGTCCAGTGGCACCATGGAGGAGTCAGAGGCAAGGGGCTTAGCTCATGGCCACTAGGCATGGCCCAGTGGGACAGGCAGACAGTTTACAAGCTAACTGGCACTTCATAAAAGTGAGCAGCAGATGCTAATGGGCCAACAAGCCAGGGCAGAAAACCTTTGTCTTCAAGCAGGGAGGCTGAAGAAGCCATTTGCCCAGTCAATACTGACAATGATCTGGGAAAACTCTGAACTCCAGAAAGCTACTATCAACAATGGGAGGATTTCTAGTCAAGAGATTGAAACTTTGTCCCAGAACTCTTTACCTAAACAGAAAGACCAGCTAGTCAACTTTTTTCTTCTTCTTTTTCTCTTCTTCTTCTTTTCTTTCTTTTTAAATCACAGGTACCATCATCCACCTCTCAGTGACTTTGGTGAGTCACCCTCTTGCTCCAGGTGACAGATGTGGCCCTTGACTGGAGTTCCTCTGCACTGTTGGCAGAAGGGGACTCTGGTGTTGTCAGAGGGACAGGAGAGAAAACATTTGGCTTCTGTAGATTGTGGGTATTCGGACTGGGTCCCCAGTGACTTGGATTGGTGTCTGTGTACGTGAGCTTGTCTCAGGGATTCTAAAGCTAGCTACACAAAGCCACAGACTGTATGGATTGTTAGCTGCTTGCGGCCCTACCTAAACCAACTCAGGATGGGCCAAGTGTGGGATACTATTGATGCTAAGAGGACTGATCCTCCTATTTAGTATTTGACGGCTTATCTAGTGCTTCCCATGTTCTGGGAACCAGGCTGGCTGCAAGTGATACCAGGGGGATTAAAGATGGGGCCCAGCTTCACATGGAGTTGGAGCACAGGTATCATGAACGAAGGAAAGGGCTGAGTGGTATTCCACTCCACATACCGCACCGTAACCAGGTGGTACTAACTCACATGATGCTAAATGTGGGTTTATCAATTTCAAGAAAACATCTAGAGAAGAAGGAGGCAGGCAGACTTTGGGAAGAGATGACACTGGACCTAAGATCTGAAGACTTGGAAGGGTAATGGTGGTTTCGGATGACCATGGATGGGAAGTGACTGGCTGGGATTAGGAATGATTTCAGAGCCCAGGATAACCCGCTGAGCACAAAGCATCCAGATGTGTGTGCAACCCCTACTTATGGTCACATGTCTAAGTGTAAGTTCCTCTAGGAAGTGGGCAGAACTTGCAACACAGAGATTTAGAGTGTCCATGTATGAAGAACATATTGAGACCCTGGTCCATCTGCCACTGCCATTAGAGGAAAAGAAATAAGAATTTTTCTTGGTCATCTATCTCGTTATTGCTGGTCAGGCAGTTACAAGCACACCAAAGGCTGGGACAGGTTCTCTGGAGGTTTATAGAATGGCTATTTGCCAAACGAACGAGGCATGGAAACCCCTTCCTTCAGCAGGAGTCTTGGAAAGAAACGCATTACTGAAATTTGATGAGAGCAAACCTTGGGTCCCCCTCCCCCCACCCCGGAAGTGGAAAGCCCTGTCAGTGATGTTCTATAAAGCATCATGGGAATCCAGAGGTTCGGAGCCTGGAGGCCAACAGTCCCATGAGAAGGCGGGTTGGATGGGAGGTGCACACTGTTAACGATGGTGAGGCTAATTAAACAGTAGCAGTTGTCTCTCAGAGGCATGCCAAGTCTGAGCTGCACACCCTGTGGTACCTGCAGCATCTCTGCTAAGTGAGTGTAATTACTTCTATTTAAGCCAGCAGAAATGGAAGCTCTGGGAGGCTAAGCAATGCCTCCAAGCTCATACACCTCCCAGAGAGCCAGAACTCGACCCTGGTGTGCCCAACTTCCCACTGATGACATCCAGGGAAGTTAACAGTACAACAATCCAAGTGGAGCATAAATAGGAAAGAAGCCATCGGCTTTGGAGGCTACTTGAGGTGACTGTCAAGTGTCTGGGTTGATTAACTGTGAACTTGAAGGAAGACAAGTGTGCTTTTATGCCACAGATCTGCCCTGGGCCTGCTTGGGCCTGCTTCCACCCTCTGAATGAGGAAGCTGTGCTTCGCAGGAGCCTGGCAGAATGAGAAGAGGCCGAGAGAGGCTGAACGGAGGGCCCAGGGGAAGTATGAAGTATTGTTGGAGACAGGAGTGGATGCCAGGCCTGGAGAGGGCCTCCTGGCAGGTGTGACTGCACAAGGAGGAAGGTACAAATATTTCCGAGGCAGACGGTAGGGCTGCTCCATTGGACAGCCTTGACAAAAGCTGGACAAACCTCTGGATCCAGGTCAATGCAAGAGTCTGTGAATAGCATGCTTAAAGCCTTTGGTTCTATCTCCAACACCAAATGCACAGGAATATACACACATGCGCGCACACATATACACAGGATCAAACATACACATAGGGACACAAATACACACTGGGACACACAGAGGGACACAGAGAGAAACATATACACATGGGGACACAGAGACAGACACATAGGGATATGTACAGTAATACTCAGACACACACACAGGGATACATACACACACACAGGAACACATGCACAGGGGCACACATACAGGGGTATATATACATACAGAGTCAGGGATACACACAGGGAACACATAAAAACACACACAGGGACATACACATGTACAGGGACACACACATAAGGATCACATAGACCCAGGGACACACACACACACACACACACACACACACACACACACACATTTACCCAGCCAGGACAATGACAAAAGTAGGTAGGTCCACTGTGTTAGACAGGAGGTACAAGTCTCCTCCTTAAGGATTCAAAAGAAGGAACCAGGGACACCTGATGAGCCTAGTAACCCAAACTCAACCAGGATATTACAGTCCAGTCCCAAGGCCACCCCAAGGTCCATCTAAGGCCGCTCCTGAGTGGCCTCTTATTACTCTGCTCAGCCCTCAGGTGAAGAGATGGCGTGGGGTGAGAGCAGAGAGGAAAACAAAGGTTGATGTTTGCTCACATCAATGCCCGTGAGACTCTTATCCACATAGACTGGCTGATGGCTGGAAGGGAGAGAGAGGAGGGGCCAGAGGAAATGCTCTTGGGCCAGGCTGGCCATGTCACTCAGCAGCTCACTCAGAAACTCTACCTGCATCTAGAAGGGCTCTAGCCCAGGGCCTAGAGAAGACCTGTTTGCTAAAACGTGTTGATGTCACGCAGTGGCAGTTCTGTGCGTTGTGCGGCACACCAGGTAATTTCTTTAGGAACCAGACATCTGGAGCAATTCACAACAAGCCTCTCAGGATGAAAACGGAAGGTCCAAAGGGAAATACTAATTGCTTTGGTCCTCAATGGATGATGCTGATGTTGGCTGACTGAACTCTCAGCATCCATGGTTACCTGCTGGAGATGTGTATAATATTTGGACTCCCTGAGGACATAGAGCACTTAACGGTTGCTGGGGGACGGGATTCATAAGGCCCTGCCCCCTCCATTGCATATGCATATGTGTGTAGAGTACAAGGGGGACTTGTCGGCAGTGGTGTAGCTATGTATAAACTGCCCATGCTCCCCTACATAATCTCAATTAAACTCAATGGCCCACCGTGCTCTGTGGGATGCGTGTTTCTCTGGCCGCGTCTTGGTGTCTTTTTTTTTTTTTTTGGCTTTTTGGATTTGGTTTTTTTTTCGAGACAGGGTTTCTCTGTGTAGCCCTGGCTGTCCTGGAACTCACTCTGTAGACCAGGCTGGCCTCGAACTCAGAAATCCACCTGCCTCTGCCTCCCAGAGTGCTGGGATTACAGGCATGCGCCACCACTGCCCGGCTCTCGTCTTGGTGTCTTATCCAGGGGTGATGTTTGTTCATTTCCCCTTCACCACACACACACACACACACACACACACACACACACACACAGAAGAAAAGCTTGCATGACATCAATAGTGAAATTCAGTTGCCCTCTCTGGTGCATTGAAAGGCTGAGCCTCTGTGTGCACTTAGGCCACCCCCCCCCACTGATACACCCCAAGAAGATGTGTGAGGACTCTGATTCTAACTAAATCCCCCCTGGGCTCTGTGTTGCCAAGGCTTCGCAGACCACTCACCAGCCAGCCAGCTCACTGCCTGGAGAACTTCCCTAGCTCTAATCAAAGCTCTTTACCCACGCGGATGCCTGATAGCAGCTGGGACTTAGTGTCGAGAGAGCCTGATTATTAAAACGCTTTCCTTAAAGGTGAGATCGGCCAGCCATCTCTTTCTTGGGTGGCCCCCAAAAGGCAAGAATCTTGCTTCTTGGTAGAAAAATGAGGAGAACCACCCTCGGCCTCGGCATGCAAAGGCCGCGGAGGAGCAAGAGCTGCCTCCCTCCTCTACCTGCAGCCGCCACAGAATCCTCTACACTGTGGCCCTGCTGTCCCTCAACCCAGGAACAATGCACAGCTCCCTACTATCTACACAGAGGATTGGCAGACTGGCCCGAGGCCTAGGGCTCACCTATCCTGATTCATAAAGGGCGTTTTATTGCCGCTCAGCCACACCCATCCATTTATGGATTATTTACGGCTCCTTCTGGGCTTCTAGGGGAGAGCTGAGAAACTGCCACCAACAGTAGCTGGCTGTCAAAGCCCGGCAGGCTGACGGCCGTGTCCTGTGGGTGTGCACATGTTCCACTGGGGGAGTGGGCTGCCTGTGTGCGTGCGGAGGTGGTCTTAGGACAACCTTGGATGTCATTTGTTTGTAGAGACCATCTATCTTTTTGAGAGAGGGTCTTTTCCAGGCTTGGGCTCAACACATAGGGTAGGCTGGTGGCCAGGAAGCCCCCAGGATCTGCCTGCCTCCTCCTTGTCACTAGTACTGGGATACGAGAGTATGTTATCATACATTCTTTTTAAAAAGAGGGAAAAGTCTTTGGTTATGGGATTCAAACTCATGTTTAGGCTGTGAGATAGTACCAACAAACTGACTGAGCCATCCCTGAAGATGCTCTGGTTCTGGTTCTCCTCCTCCTCTTCTTCTTCTTCTTCTTCTTCTTCTTCTTCTTCTTCTTCTTCTTCTTCTTCTTCTTCTTCTTCTTCTTCTTCTTCTTCTTCTTCTTCTTCTTCTTCTTCTCCTCCTCCTCCTCCTCCTTTTCCTCCTCCTTTTCTCTTCCTCTTCCTCTCCTCCTCCTCTCCTCCTCCTATGCCTCCTTCTCCTTCTTCCTCTTCTTCAATGCTTTACTTATTTATATTTTCTGTGCACTGATGTTTTGAATTTTTTTGTTTCTATGGAAGGGAATCAGATCCCTTGGAACGTAGGTTACAGACAGTGTAAGCTGCCATGTGGATGCTGGAAATTGAACCCAGGTCCTCTGGAAGAGTAGCCAGTGCTCTTAACTGCTGAGCTATCTCTCCAGCCCTACCCGGCTGCTCTGGTTCTTACAGAAAAGGATAGTGAGTGTCTTAGTTACTTTTCTGTTGCTGTGACAAAACTCCACAACCAAGGCAACTTATATGAGAAGGAGCTTATTTGGAGTTATCGTTCCAGGGAGAGAGAAAAAAGCTCTCTCCACTATGGTGGGGGGTGGTGGGAAGCCATGGTGGCAGTAAAAGGAAGTTGAAGGCTCACCTCATTCTTAATTTTTAATTATTTACTTTTATGTATATGGGTATTCTGCTTGCATGTTTGTCTGTGTATCATGTACATGCCTGGCGCCTACAAATGCCCGAAGTCAACATTGGATCTCCTGGGACTAGAATTACATATAGTTGAGAACCACCATGTGGACCCAGACACTCGAACCTGGGACCTCTGGAAAAACACCAGTGTTCTTAACTTCTGAGTCCAGCTGGAAACCTTTGAGGACTTGGAGTGTTACACATGGGCACTCATTTGTTCCCAGTGAGACATCTGGTAAAGGCAGGCTCCTAGGGATAAACACCAGCCTCCAAATCATGCTCCTGAGTCCCAGAGACTGTAAAATTGGGAAGGAAGCTTTGAGCTGTAAGGTAGCACAGGGTCTGGGGACATCCTAGATTATCAGGAGGGGTCCTAAATCCTATCACAACTCTCTTCACGGTATACAAACAGGAATCAGTCACAGAGAGAACGACGAAGCCCTGCAAAGATGGCTGCTAAGGGAAAGGGCACAGCCACAAGCAGAGGGATGCCTGAAGCACCCAGAACTGTAGACACAAGGCTCCTTCCTCAGGCTCCCAAAGGAGCAAGGCTCTGTGACTCTTCTCCCTTCACACCTTGGCCTTCTAAGATTTAAGCTTCTATGGTTCCAAGTCCCCAACTCTGTGGCAATTTGTTATAACAGCCACAGGAGATGGGTAAAGACCACGGACAACATCTAGATGCCAGGCATGGGCAGATGGGCCCTGTGATGGGGCAGTGCCTGGGAGAAGACACAGGCAATAATTCAGCAAAGAAAAATGTTTATAGTTACAGCCTGGGCAGAACTTGGAAAGACATGGGTGGGCTGGAGGCAAGAGAGAGTCTCCCGAGACGGAGGAGGAGGAGGAAGAGTTGGAGGAGGAGAAGGAGAAGGAGGAAGAGGAGGAGGAGGAGGAAGAGGAGAGGGCATCCTTTCAGACATGTTTACTGGGAGTCCCAAGGGCCAGAAGGGGCAGTGGGGTGAAGCCACATCCATAGCTTCTGCATCCTTGCCCTCTGTTCCACAGGGAGAAAACTCCAAAATATAAAGGAGTGATCACTACTGCCCAGGGCCCACGGGACAGCTGCAAGATGCAAGTGGTTGCCATCTGTCTCCATCTATGAACCAACACACAGATGTTTGGGGCGGCAGAGTGGCTTTTACACAGTGGACTTGAGACCTCACCTCAAACTCTGTGTTCATGCTGCGATCATTGTCACTTCTGTCGTCCCCCCAACCCCCCCAGCTGTTGTCAGAAGCCCAGCCGATAAAACCCACTCCCTTAGTGAGGGTCCCTGAATCCAACTCTTTGATTTCCCCATGGATTCCCTTATAGTCCATGGCTGCATCCAGTCAGGAGCCTTCAGTTTATCCAGACTGGCCTATTCCCCTCTCTGTCTCGCTTGCCTTCTTCCACTTTTAATGGTTGTATCATTAGTGACATTATTGCTGTGTTGTTACTGTCTACCTTTGATGTGCCCTGACATGCGTGCTACGCCACAGTAGACACTTGACACACATGACCCCACTTGCTATCATGGTGGCCTCAGAGTTACATTCGGTGTCTCCATTTTATAAGCAAAACTGGAGTCCCTGCCCAAGGCCTGGGGCACTGGTGTGAGTCCAAAGCCTCTCCTGGCACCTTGCCTGCACTGTTCTTGTTTTATTTCTGCTAATAACTCTTGACGCCCAACTTTTATACCTCATTTATGGTTTTGCTAAGGACTTTTGCACATTTCATCTCCTAGTTCTCTCCCGATGAGGTGTCTTTTTTCAACTTGCTTGGAATCAGGACAGTCCCAGGAGTGGCACAGGATTTGGAGTCCCCAACCCTGTGAAGTACACTGTCACCAAACCACTCCAAAGACATCAAAGAAGGGCAGGGGAGGTGGCTCAGGGGGTGATGCGCCTGCTGGGCAAGCATGAGGACCTGAGTTCCATCCACAGTGCCTGGGGAAAAGCTGGGCACAGGAGGCACATCTGTAACATCAGCATGGGGTGGGGTGTGGGGTGGACGCCAGAGGATCCTGGGAAGTTTCTAGTTAGTTTCGCTAAACTAGGGAGACCAGGGTTCAGTGAGAAAAGTCTGTATGAGTGACAGAAAGACACTCAACATAACTCTTGTCTTAGTCAGGGTTTCTATTCCTGCACAAACATCATGACCAAGAAGCAAGTTGGGGAGGAAAGGGTTTACTCAGCTTACACTTCTACAAAGTGTAGAAGTTCATCAGCAAAGGAGGTCAGGACTGGAACTCAAGCAGGTCAGGAAGCAGGAGCTGATGCAGAGGCCATGGAGGGATGTTACTTACTGGTTTGCTTCCCCTGCTTTCCTCAGCTTGCTTTCTTATAGAACCCAAGACTACCAGCTCATGGGTGGCACCACCTACAATGGACCCTCTCCTGTTGATCACTAATTGAGAAAATGCCCCCACAGCTGGATCTCATGGAAGCACTTCCCCCAACTGAAGCTCCTTTCTCTGTGATAATTCCAGCCTGTGTCAAGTTGACACCCAAAAACCAGCCAGTACAACCCTTTAACTTCCACATGCATACGGATAAATACCCGTGCACACATGAACATGTACACAGATATACACCACCATCCTCAGCCAAACACCTGGTACTGTGATCCCACTCCACACAGGACACCTGGCTACCTATGAGTCAGAACCCTAGGAGGCAAGTGCCCCCATTCCCCACCCAGAAATGCTACCATAGGCACATCTGCTCTTGTACATCTCCTTCAAAACACAGCCTACCATCCCCATGACCGCGGGGTCTCTGGAAATGTCCTCCAGTGCTGAATAATTTCTCCTCCAACGGATCCAGAAAGTTTAACATGCTGCCTCATCCTTCTGCCAACCCCTCCAGCGAGCCAGAACCCCAGCAGGGGAAATTTATTAGTAGAAGAAAGCCACACAATCTCTTTGTCACAATCACAGCCTTGTCCGGAAACAATGTTGCCTTTCAAATTGTTTTCTGCCTTGGACGGCGTATTTATAAACTGAACTGGTGGTTGCGGAGCAAAGACTAGCAGCCTTGTACTACCAGGGGCTGGTTTAGTGTTATCCTGATAAGATAATCACAGATAAAACCCCCTCCTGGAGGCCGGTGTTCCCCTACACGCCTCTAAGTCTGTGTTTACATAGGCAAAGGCTGAAATTTGGGGGCAGCTTTTTCAGAAGAAAAGGGAGGAGAAAAACGGGCATTTTCTGGGAAAGGAAGTGGGATGGAACTGTAACATGCTGGGTTTGTCTCACTAGACAGTGCAGAAAGGAAAGAATCTGGCAACTTCCAAAATGGTGACTCGAAGCCTTGGCTGTGCTTTTCCTGTGGCCACATTGGACACCTCTGGCAACTGAGGGTTGTGCACTGCACCCTGAGTTCATCACAGCGTCTCAGGGTTTGGTGTGTGCTTACAAATCTCTGTAATAAGTAACCGGGGGAGACGTGGCTTGGCTGAACAGTTGCTGGCATTGTGTGATGACCGTATGGGATCTGCTATTACAGACTTCTCTCTTTTTTTATATATTTTTTAAATGTTCTGTTCATTTAAACACAATGTGGTTTTATCTGAGAGACAATGGGGTATGCTGGAACTGGTAACACAATATGGTTTTAGCTAGGGGACCATCGGGTATGCTGGACCTGGTGGTACATGGCTGCAATCCTAAAACTTGGAAGTCAGAAGCAGGAAGGTCATAACTTTGAGAACACAGAATCTGGGATACCAAAAAAACCTCAAACGCCAAAGAAATAAAAGGCACTGGTTTGGAACCTCCTTCTCTCTGTCCCACTGAGCCAATATGCACGTCCCATGTTCTCCTGGCCCTTGGGTAGGAGGATAGACACCCTAAAGCCAGCAGAGCTGACAGGGTGTGGGAATCTGGATGGGGCTTCCTCTGTGGGGGAGGCATCTGGGAGGGTATGGTTTATCTGGAAGGGACTGAAATCACCCTAGATTCTGCCGGTGTTTGTGGGGAGGACCTGCCCTAGCCTAGCCTGGATTTATCCAGTCAGCCACTCTCTAGAGTTCTGGGGTAGCTGCCAAGGTGGGGAGAGGTTTGCCTTGGCTCCTGCCATGAACTGAACCATCATCGATACACCGCCAAATGGCAAGAAAAACCTGTAAGAACAAAACCAACAAAACCGGCCATGGGGACACTGGAGCATCCATCTACACACAGTGACACACAGCTCCAATTATTTGGTTGTTTCTGTACATCTCTACCACCCAGCCGCAAGGGGTGGGATGGGAGCTGCTAGGAAGGAAAGAAGGAGTAGACATCACAGCCTTGCCCCTGGGGCCCTCAAACAAACGGCCTTGGCGTGCAGCAAGCAGGGAGGTGAGACCCAGACACATGGCCTACTACAGAACCCACAGCTCAGTCAAGTTCAAGGCTCCGGAGGGCCACTTCCACAGTTCAGCCTAGAGCAGAGTTTGCAAATCCCTGAAAGGGTTTTAGTTCGTGCAGATGTGGGGCAGAGGTGTGGGTACTGAGTAGGAAGCCCTGGACCAGACAGAGCTCTTCCAGAAGACAACATGGGTTAAGAACATACCCATTTCCACACAATCTTTTGCTCCTGCATGAATGCACAGCCTTCTCGCTCACATAACTTAGCGTGCTGCTTCAGTTCTGTCCTACTGAGTTTAAACCAACTGGGCCTTGTTTTGCTCCCTCCTTCCCCCTGCCCCCTGCTTTAACCTGCTCCTGATGCATAGGCCTTCAAAACTCATGGCTCATAGTGTGGACAGGCTCAGAGGATTCTGCTGAGTGTCCTACACTACACCAGACATCCTCAATGATGAGATGATTCCTCCCAAGTGCCTCTCCTAAGTGCGTATGGTGCAAGAACTATCTTCTTAGATCAGTTGTCAATGTTATGAACTTGAAACTGACACCCTCCAAACATAAAAGAAGGGCCGACAGGGTGGCTCAGTAGTTAAGAGCACTTACTACTCTTGCAGAACTTGCAGCCCAAATTCTGTTTCCAGCATCCATGTCAGATAGCTTATGGATGCTTGTAAGTCCAGCCCCAGGGTGGGGGCATTGGACACAGGTAACATCTGGAACACCCGCAGTCGTGTGTGCATACCTTGCACATATTCATAGTTAAAAAAAAAAAAAGAGGAAAGATGGGGAGAGCATCCCTTCCTCTTCTATATATTCTTTTTCCTCTGCTTTCCAGTCTCCAGGAAACCTTTTGCAAGTTTCTGGTCCCTCCAGATGCATGGATGCCAGCCCTCTGTCACCCCTGAAGTATGGAGCTTCGGGTGTGTGTGTGTGAGCTGCCAGAGTTGGTGAGGAGCTGGACCCCAGGGCACCCAGATGTGATTGTGTTTGCATTCCCACTGGTTGGATTACTCACGCCTTGTTTGGTCAGTTCCCCTGAAACAATCACTACAGGATGGTTTTAAGTCTCTGCGGTTTGTCTGGGCTGGTTTCTATCTGAGGAGAGGGAGAGTTCACTTGTCTCGGGCAAAGAGGGACAGCAGTGTTCTTCCTGCCACCTTCATCCCTTCCTTCTCTGCAGGGATAGAGACTCCTCGTGGAAATGCCTCTGATCCCTTCAGAAGTTCCCGGAGAGGCAAGGGGCCAAACCCTGCTAACCATGCAGCGCTCGCTCACTCCCCATGGCTCCTTCTCGATTCTCAGAGAACACTCTGGCAGAGGGGATGGGAAATGCCTTGCCAGCTTTATGGGCAGCAGCAAAACCAACACTTACTGAAGCTGTTGGTAAACAAACCCGGAGAAGACAAGGGAGCTTGGCTTGTCCCCTCTTGCCTGTCAGACAGAATTTAATACCCTCCGGTTCCTGCTTTTCTTCCTCCCGTGACCCAAGCCGGAGCTTGTTTAATTTCTGCTTACAGTATGGGTCTCAGGGAAAAAGGGGGCCGGCCACAATGGAGGAGGGATTTGCCTCCCCAGGACAGAACCTTATACTACTGTGGTTTGTGACGTTGTCTACTTTACAGGAACCTAGAGCCCAGCTCAGCCAGGTTTTAAATTAAAACCAGTAGGAGTTAGTAAAGATCTTTTCCCAATTTGTTGGTTGCCGTTTTGTCCTATTGACTATGTCCTTTGCTTTACAGAAGCTTTGCAATTTTATGAGATCCCATCTGTCGATTCTTGTTCTTAGAGCATAAGCCATTGGTGTTCTGTTCAGAAACTTTTCCCCTGTGCCCATGTGTTCAAGGTTTGTCCCCAGCTTTCTCCTCTATAAGCTTCAGTGTGTCTGATTTTATGTGTAGATCTTTGATCCACTTGGACTTGAGCTTTGTACAAGGAGATAAGAATGGGTTGATTTGCATTTCTGCATGCAGACCTCCAGTTGATCCAGCACCATTTGTTTAAAATGCTGTCTTTTTTTCCACTGGATGTTTTTAGCTCCTTTGTCAAATATCAAGTGACCATACATATGTGGGTTCTTTTCTGGGTCTTCAATTCTATTCCATTGATCTTCCTGCCTGTCTGCATCCAATGTATACAAAGAACTCAAAAAGTTAGTCTCCAGAGAATCAAATAACCCTATTAAAAAATGGGGTACAGAGCTAAACAGGGAATTCTCAACCGAGGAAACTCAAATGGCTCTAAAGCACCTGAAGAAATGTTCAGCATCCTTAGTTATCAGGGAAATGCAAATCAAAACAACACTGAGATTCCACCTTACACCAGTCAGAATGGCTAAGATGAAAAACTCAGGGGACAGCAGATGCTGGAGAGGATGTGGGGAAAGAGGAACATTTCTCCATTGTTGGTGGGATTGCAAGCTGGTAAAACCACTCTGGAAATCAGTTTGTCAGTTCCTCAGAAAATTAGACATAGTACTACCTGAGGACCCAGCTATACCACTCCTGGGCATATACCCAGAAGGTGCTTCTACATATAATAAGGACACATGCTCCACTATGTTCATAGCTGCCTTATTTATAATAGCCAGAAGCTGGAAAGAACCCAGATGTCCCTCAACAGAGGAATGGATACAGAAACTGTGGTATATATACACAATGGAGTATTATTCAGCGATTAAAAACAATGAATTCATGAAATTCTTAGGCAAATGGATGGAACTAGAAAGTGTCATCCTGAGCGAGGCAACCTAGTCACAAAAGAATGTACATGGTACGCACTCACTAATAAGTGGATGCTAGTCCAAAAGCTCAAAATAAACAAGTTACAATTCACCCAGCACAGGAAGCTCAAGAAGAAGGAGGACTTAAGTGAGGGTGCTATGGTTCCTCTGAGAAAGGGAACAGAATACTCACAGAAGCAATAAGGGAGGCAATATGTGGAGCAGAGTCTGAAGTAAAGGCCACACAGAGACTGCCCTGCCTGGGGATTCATCCTATAAACAGTCACCAGACCCCGACACTATAACAAGAAGCGTGTACTAAAAGGAACATGCCATGACTGTCTCCAGAGGGGCCCTGCCAGAGCCCTACAAATACAGAGGCAGAAACTAGCAACCAACTATTGGACTGGGCATGGGCTCCCCAACAGAGGATCTGGAGGATGGTCCGGAGGAGCTGAAGGGGTTTACAGCCCATGGGAAGAACAATGACTTCGGACACCCAGACACCCCAAGACTCCCAGGGACTGAACCATCAACCAAGGGGTACATGTGGTTCCAGCCAAAAATGTGGCAGAGGAAGGCCTTGTTGGGCATCAGTGAGAGGAGTGGTCTTTGGTCAGGTAAAGGCTCAACAGAGGTCCTAAAAAAGGGAAACGGGGGTGGGGGTGGGGGAGTGGGGGTGGGGGTGTGTCGGGTGGAGGAGCATATACATGGAGGCAGGCGGTAGGAGGAGGGGTGGGAAATCTTTGGGGAGGAGGGCTTTTGGGAGGGGGGAAATTGGGAAAGGTTTTACCATTGGCAATGTAAATGAAGAAGATATTCAATAAAAAAAAATTTTTTTAAAGTAAAACCAGTAGGGGGTTAGGAGTGCAGCTCAGTTGGCAAAGGGCTTTTCTACTATCCAGAAAGCCCTGGGTCAATCCTTAGCAACCTAGAAACTAGGTACAGTATTGTATGCCTCTAATCCCAATGGGGACAGGAGAATTAGAAATCCATGCACTTCTTCTCTATACAAAGTGAATTAGAGGTCAGCCTGGACTACTTAAGACCGTTTTAAAATAAATAAATAAAAATAAATCAAAAACACCAAAAAACAACCAACCAAAACAATTAACAAAATAGAAATGGGGAGGCGAGATGGCTCAGGAGGTAAAGGTGCTTGCCGCTAAGACCAACACGAGTTCGAACACCAGAACCCGCGTAGTGAGAGAAGAGAACCAGCTCTCTCAAGCTGTCCTCTGAGCTCCATTCAAACCCTGGGGCACATGCATGTGAGCGCACACCCCACCCCCAAATAAGGTGTAATAATGAAAGCTTAGAATGGCTCTGAGCTATGGCCTAGACATTAGGATTTTTTAAAAATTATGTGTATGAGTGTTTTGACTGCATACATGTGCATACCGAATATCTGTGCACCTTGGGTATGTAGCGTGCCTACAGAAGTCAGGAGAGGATATCAGATCCCACAGAGCTGGGGTTACAGAGGGTTGTGGCCCTCCGTGTAAGTGCTGGGCTGGGAATTAAGCCCAATGCCTCTAGAAGAGATGCTGGAGCTAACTGCTGAGCGATCTCTCCAGCCCTGGCCTCAGCCTTTGAAAGCTCTCCGGCTGATTGCAATGTGCAGCCGAGAGTTCGAATCCATGTCTCCCCTGATATGGTGGCCATGGGCGGCTGGCAAACACTGGAAATATGGAAACCCAGACTGAGATGGACGGTGAGCGGGAGTAGGGCTTCAGGGACAATGGAAAAGAGAACCAAAGCCTTGTGATGAGTGAGGGTGTCGTGTGGATCTCAGCTGGAACAATGCTGATCTGTCCTCAGCGAGACTGGTCCACATGTATGGGCAGAGACAGGTGGGCGGTGGCCCGGGGTAGGTAAGAAGTGGAAAGAATCATTCAGGAGGGAGAAAGACTGAGAAAAAGCAAGCATGTATGTATGTCTTCGAGCCATTTTAAGACATCATCATTTCCATTTATAAGGAGGACAAAGCCCCAGTGATCCCCCCTCGACACGCCCGCACCCACACCCACTGAGACACACGCGCCCTTGTTCTGTTACAGGCCCATGAAGTCACTCTCAGTGTTCACTGAACGGCCAGGGAGGCAAAGTCCACGGCATGGAATAATTGGTGCCAACCAAAATGCCAAGCTAGACCGGGAAGCCTCTTTCTGTCTGGTCTTCTGAAGAATGGAAAAAAAAAAAAAGATCCTCTAACTACGCACAGCTAGAAGAAGCAAGAACGCCAACAGGGAGAGGCGAGTCAGCAGAATTCAGACAGACAGACAGACAATCATGCAAGTTTCTGCAGAAACACAAAGTACATAGAACCTTCTCCTGCCTCAGTGCAGCGGTCTGCTGACTGAGCCCACTGTCTGGGAACTGTCTGCTTAGTCGACCGGGCCCCACCTGCCCTCTGGACCCAGGCTGTTCTCCGATCTTCAGCTGAGTGGCCGACCAGGTCTCACCTGTGATGGCTCGTTGTATGTGTCAACGTGACTGGGCTACAGAATGCCCTGGGATCTGGTCAAGTATTCTAGATGTTCCTAACAAGGGTGTTTTTTTTTAGAGGTGACAAAGATTTTATTATTTTTCTTCTCCTTTGCTTTGCATTCCCTCCCCCCACCGAAGTGTCTCACTGATGGCCTTGAATTTGTGTCTGATCCTTCCGCTCCACCTCCAGGGTGCTGAGTTTACAGCAGTGTGCTATCACACCGGGTTTACCCAGTGCGAGGGGTCAAAGTCAGGGCTTTCTGCATTCTAGGTAAGCATCTACATCGCTAGTCCCACAACAAACATTTTAATTAGTGATACAAAGCAGATTGCCTGTCCTGATCTGGGGGTGGGAGGCTTATCCCAACGACGGAAAGTCTGAATAGAACAAAAAGACACCCTCCCAAAGTGAGAACGGAATCCTCTGGTGGACACCCTTTGGGCTGATATGGAACCATCAATTCCCTGGATCTTGAATCCCTCCCCACACTCTGACTTTGGACTTCCTGGCCTCCGTATTCATGAGAGCCCTTCCTTCTGACCGCTCCATACACACATTTCCCTAGCGTTTCTCTAGTGGAGTCCTACTGACGGGGGTAGCATCCCGGCATCCGGACAGTCTGGCCTGCAGCCTACTGGATCATCTCCTAATGTCAGCCATGGTGTCTGACTTCCTGGGAGTCAGAGACCATGCTGTCCTTGCTAGAACAGTCCCGTGGCCACACTCCCTGGAATAATGGGTAGTGCACCCCAAAAGTGTGAGGGAAGCGGGCCTGGGCGGAAGAGGTAGAGGGTGGGAGGAGAAGATTGAGTAGTCAGTCGCTTGTCTTTCCTTCTGTACTTTTCCATCTTCCCACAGATGCTCTCACATCTGAACGATGCAGGATTCAACAGCCAGACTCAATTTCTTGATAAATCCTAGTGGAAGGTGGCCTTGGATTTATTTACTTCTTGCCTCTTCTGTCTTTCTATTTCCCTCCTATGGCTTCTCTGTCATTCTCTCACGTGTCGCTACTGCCTCAGGCTTTGCTTTCTAGACACCCAATTAATCCATCTTGGTCTTTACCATTCATTTGCCTCACTAGGAAATGACTGCTCTCTTGTTTGATGGGAGCCCTAATAGATACCCGCCCCATATGATCTGACTCTTTTTTTTTTTCCTATTACAATTTCGATAATTTTTGCTCTGGTTCCATTAAACTGGCTGTTCATTTGAGAAGACGCATCTGGCCTGTTAACCACAATAGAAAAACACATGCAGTCAAATGCAGAGTTGTGGACCCAGTCCCAGCTGATACGCCTACACCACAAATCCCTGTACCTATGGTTCAGGAAGAGGGGCCAGAAAGACTAAGAGCCTAAGGATTGGGGAGTTTGCTGTGAGACTGTCAGAAGCTAAACTCCTGAAGTCTCACCATGACTAAGTCTTTACACTTAAGACTGTACCTAAACATGAACTGACCGAGGACATGTTAACGTGGTCCGGAGAGAACCCACAAGGCCCCAACCCTACACAAAGAACTACAGACAACTAAGGAATGCTGGGAGTGGGAGAAACAGTCTTCCCAGGGTAGAGCACACCAACTGGTTATCCAATACCAATGGTCGGTATGAAAACATACAGATAAGTAAACATATTGTCTGAGAAGGTTGTATTTTACACATACACACATGCACACACACATACACACACACACAGAGAGAGAGACAGAGAGAGAGAGAGAGAGACAGAGAGACAGAGAGACAGACTAAGAGAGAGACAGAGACTGAGAGAGGCCAGGAGAGGGGTCCAAGGAGTTCCAGCAGATGTATTTTTATTCCTCTTCCCATTCTTCTGGCACATATTTGAGCCAGCTCTTCACTCAAAAGTAGTCCTCACTAACTCTTGAATGCTAAAAATCAAAACATGATCAGAAGCCAGAGCTGGGGATATACTCAGTTTGTAGAGTGCTTGTTAGAATATGTGAGGCCTGGGCTCCGTCCTTGAGCCTTGGATAAAAGAGTTTGGTGGTTCACGCCTGTGATATCTGCTCCTTGGATATAAAGGCAGGAGGGTCAGAGGTTCAAGGCTATCCTTGGCTATGTGGTAAGTTCAAGGCCAGCCTGAACTACAGTGATTCCTTATCTCAAAAATAGAAAGTATATATAGTTCAACGCTTCTAATGAGTTTCCATTAAAAAATCAGATTTTTGAGAGAAGGTAAACTAACAGGCGATGTGGGAAGACCACCTGCAGATGGCCTTCGATCCTGCCCTAGTCAGACCTGCCCGGGTACAGCAGTGCCCGCCTGGTACACGGCAGCCCTGTGACCTCTGAGTGTTGGTTCTGACTGTTCTTTCCACTGCTCTACCAGGTGAGGAGAGGAACTTTCCAGAGTCCTTAGAGGTGACCCTCCCCGCTGCACTTCCTTGTTTCTGAGAAGTCCAAGGTCAAGGGATAAGATTTTGTGTGTTTTACTAAACCGCAGAGAGAAAAATAGAAATGCACTTTTAACGTGAAAGTTAATACCATGGGTCACATTGAGACATGATCTGCAGCAGGAAGGGGTAGGCCGACACTGACAGGTGACAGACTCTGCTATGCACCTTGTGAGGATGAGAGGCCAGCCGGTCATGGGGGGGTGCGAGATAAACCCTGGAGCTGAGCATGGTGGGACATGCCAATCATACCAGCATCTGCAGGTAGAGGCAGGGGGATTGCAAACTTGAGGCTAACCTGAATAACTTGATGAAACCTCTTAAAAATATACTACTACTACTACTACTACTACTACTACTAATAATAATAATAATAATAACCAGAGCTAGGTGTATTGGTTCACACCTATAACTTCAGCACCCAAGAGGAGGGCCCAGGAGAACTGCTTGGGCCTGAAGCCAGTTTGGGACACAGAGTGAGCATTGGGCTAGCCAAGGCTACATGACAAGACAATAAAAAAGGGTCGAGAGTCTGGTCTCGGGTGACAGTGAGAGACGGCACCAATGAGGAAGGTGGCGGAGCAGCTCCAAATTCAAGCAGACAAGCCAGGCTTGGGCCAGGAAAACACATGACCGAATGGAACAGAGAGGTTTAAGGAAGCGTCATCAGAGCATTGCAGCCTTGAGTGACAAGCTTTCTGCCCTTGCAGCACAGGGTGAGGACTTGTGTGCGCTGTGTGTATGTGCACACGGGAGTGTGTGCATGTGTATGTACTGTGTGCCCACGAGTGTGTGTATGTGTGTGTGCTATGGACCTGTGTGTGTGTGCATTGTGTGCCTGTGTGTACATGTGAGTGTATGCACTGTGTGCCTGTGTGTGTGTGTGTGTGTGTGTGTACACGCATGTGTATGTACTGTGTGCCCATGAGTGTGTATGCGAATGTGTGTGTACTGTGTGCCTGTGTGTGCACATGAGTGTGTGCATTGTGTGCCTGTGTGTGTATGTGAGCGTATCCACTGTGTGCCCTTGTGTGTGTGTGCATGTGTATGTACTGTGTGCCCATGTATATGTGAATGTGTGTGTATTGTGTGCCTGTGTGTGCACATGAGTGTGTGCATTGTGTGCCCATGTATGTGTGCATGTGTGTATACTGTGTTTGTGTGTGTGAATGTATGTGTGCTGTGTGCCTGTGTGTGTGAGAATGTGTGTGCGCTGTGTACCTATGTGGTGTGCATGTGTACTGTGTGCCTGTGTGTGAATGGGCATGCACTGTATACCTGTGTGTGAATGGGCATGCACTGTATACCTGTGTGTGAATATGCATGCACTGTGTGCCTATGTGTGTGCATGTATGCATGTGAGTGTGTGCACTGTGTCTATGGGTGTGAATGGGTATGCTCTGTGTACTTTGTGTGTGTGTGTGTGTGTGTGTGTGTGTGTGTGTGTTTAGGCTCATGAATGTGGAGGTCAGAGGACAACCTTGAATACCAGTCATCATCTTCACATCTTCAGTCCTTTAGAAGCAGGTTTTCTTCATTGTTCTGGCTGACCCATGAGCTTCCAGAAATGTCTGCCCTGTCTCTGCCTCCTATCTCCCTGTAGAAGCCCTGAGCTGCCTCGTCTGGCTTTTTATGGGTTCTGGGGACTTAAACTCCGGCCCTTACACTGAACAGCACACCCTTTCACCCACTGAACCGTCCCCTAAGCCCAGTAGGGTGGAGACCTTCGAGGCCACTGCCCAGGGAGGGGACCATTTCAGTCCTGGCCTTTGTGCCCCAGGCCCTACTGGTTTTACTTATAGCCTGACCGGAGGTGACACTCCGCCAGCACGACACTGCCGCTATAGCGTCATCATCTGACTCCATGCTGCGATTGTCTTCTTTCTGGAACCAAGCTAGGAATTCCTAAGGGGCAGGGGACACAGAGGTGGGGCTTCCTGAGCCCCTCTCTCTCTGCCTTCCTTCTGGAAGGCTGGCTCTCACACTATGTGGTCCACCAGGAGCTCATGGGAACGGCTGAGGGTGGGGCCCGACCTTGTCAAGCTGCGTGCCTTGTCAGAGCTGGAGCTGGGTTTTGTGTTCAGGACAGGAAGCTTTTAAGGCTTGGAGAAGGACAGGAGAGCCCCTCCCCCTCACCACATACACACTGCACTGTCTCTTCCAATATGGACATACCTTTTTTATGGTCTTATTTATCTGTAGGTGGGGTCTCGTGTATTCCAGCATGGCCTCAGACTCATCCTGTTACTTTAGGGTGGCCTTGCATGTGCCATCATGTCTAGTTGAAGGCATGCTGGGAATCGAACCCAAGGCTCGGAGTGTGCTACCTAAGGACTCTACCAACTGAGCGACATTCACAGTCACATCTTGCTGGGTTACGGTGTTATTTTGTTTCTAAAAGATCATCCCTGCCAGTGTGCCAGCACAAGTCTGTCATCTTAGCACTCTGAGCAAAGAGACAAGAGTGTCTCAGGTTTGGAGCCAGCCAGGGCTACACAGTGAAGTCCTGTCACAAAAGAGATCGAGGATATAGCGGAATCAGGCAGCGTGCCAGCCTAGCACCACAGCCCAACTCCTTTGTAGGAGTGCGCCCACTTTCACGGCCTCCAAAGTCTCTGCTGGGAAGTCCCAAGAACAGATGCGTGGCCCAGGGTGGCCACCAAGGCTAAAGGTTTTGTGGGAAATATTCTGAGAAGACTTTGGGCAGGGTGGTGTGGAGTCAGGGGCTCCCTGGTCACGTGGGTCAAGAGGCCCTTTGGCCCCTGAGCGTGGGCTGCAGATATTAGTTGGGATTTGAACCCAGATTTGTGGGTTGAGGGGTTCAGGACTTAGTCTTGCTGACCCCTGTTGACTGAAAACTCCAGCTGCAGCCTTGGTTCTTCTGAGCGCCTGCCTGTCCAGGCTTGAGGGCCCTTGGTGTCCCCTCCTGCAGGCCGGTGGTCATGCCCGCCTGAGCAGGGTGCAGGCCGTGCAGATGGTCCGGGCAAGGGTCCCCACAGGGCTCCGGGCTCTGGATGGAATTAAAAGCCAATAACCTCTCGGTAGGAATTAGGATGATGAAAGGAAATTCATCCTTTAAGAACAGACAGGAGGCGGGTGACCGAAGTTCCAAAGAATGTTGTGGTTGGACTTTTTTTTTCTTCTCTTACTTGTTTTCTGGCACAATCTGTCTCTGTGACTGAGCTGAGGGCTGTGTCCCTGCGACAAAGGCCTCTTTCTTATGACAATTTAATAGCTCCAATGCGGGACAGCCCTGACTCTCCTGTAGGCCCCATGTGAAGGAGGCTGAAGGAGACAGAACAGGGCTGCTTTCCTGCGGCCTGGTTCAGACTGAACTGAGGGAGATCCAGAGCAGGAAGGCTGGCCTCCCAAATTTTAACCTCCTCCTACCAAAACCACCAGGGGTAAAGGGGAGTCGAGCGTGGCTGTGGATGGGACATGGATCAGGCTTTGCAGGAGGAAGTGGTTTAGAAAGCTAGGCCGGGACCAGGGCAGGGAGGCCCACGCTGTAGCCTGGGGAGGCTCTCCCCAGGAGTTCTTTAGGGCTGTTGGAGCAGAGACTTCTCAGGGTTCCTGAGGCCAAAAGTCCATAGTCAAGGTGTCAGCAGGGCCAGCTCATCAGTAGCTCTAGGGAGGACCCTTCCTGCCTATCCCAGCTCCGGGTGGCATTTGAACATTTGAGGAAGGCTTTTTATTTGTATCTTCATCAGTTCAAACTCTGCCACATTGTCACACAGGAGTCTTCCCCCAGTGTGCCTATGTCACCACAAACCCCCATTGTCTCTCTCCAACCTCCTCCTCCCCTTCCCCACAACTCCCCACCACCTATCTTATAAGGCTTCCCAGTCATAGAGGACTTGGGACCCATTCTAGTCCAGTACAGGCTGATCTGGATTGGCCAGGACCCACTGCCACTGTAAGGACCCCCACAGTGCTGCCTGTTATCAACCCTTCCCCCCACCCCCGCCCCCACCATCACTTCCATTTTGGAACTTTCTAGAACAAGTGACCCCTGCTCTGTGTCTGTGTTCCTCAGTGACCTTGCCCATCTGTCCACCTGTCCTAGGTGGGGCTGGGCAAGCAGTTCATGACTTAAGTGCTACTAGATCATCTTGGTCCCACCTCTCTGGGGTGTCCCTTCCTTTCCTCCCACTCCTTTCCTCCCTTTCTATATCCCTCCCTTCCTCCTTTCGCTGCCTCCTCTTCCTCCCTCCATTCTATGTCTTCTTCATTACCCACCACATAGGAGAGCCATTCGGGGCTACCGTTCTCACCGTAGTGGCAAGGGCCTTATAGACATGCTCAAAGCTTCCCTCACCATTAATGTCTGCTTCCTGAAGGACTGGCCGCAGAGACTGCTTCCCATTGACGTGATTTTTGTACACGTTTGTCTCCCAGCATGCCCGGAGAGATAGAAGACACTCTTGACAGTTGAATCAAGACTTCTACAGTTGACATCCAAAGTACTCACAATGGGGGGTTGGCATATTGCCCTTACTGAGGCTGACTCCAGTTCCCTAACCACTTTGGGGGACACTTTCTAAGCCTTTAGGTTACAACAGATGCATAGCTTGAAAGGCAAAGAAGGGTAGTGGTTAGAGGCACAGGCTCTGTAGTTGGACTGTTTGGGTTCAAAACCTACATCTGCCCTGGGCAGTCATATGTATATGTCACATCTGCAAAGTGAGCGGTCATCTTCCCTCACACAAAGGGCTGGACGGCAAAGATGGGATACAAGGTATCCTGTGTCAGGACACAAAGTCTCCGTGTGGAAGGAGCTCAGGAAATGTTAGCTCCATGAATTTTGGAGCCTGGTGGACAGAACTTCAACGCCCTTACTTGCTACAGAATGGCTGCACCTTTGCCTGGGGTCGGCACCCCCCACCAAGCAATCATTAAAAACAGACCATTGGTGACATATGTTCTTATTCAGGACCCCACAGCACTAATGTCCCAAAGCTACCTCAGCTCGCCACACAAAATCCTACAGGAGGGCTGCTTCCACGGGTCCGTTCTGGAAGACAATGACTTCCTTCCCTGAGGTATCCACACACGAGCTGCTGGGGAAGATGGATAGAGCCATGGAGGAGACGGGGAGTCGTATCACTTCGAGTGTCTGGGAAAGCCACAGAGAAAGCACACTGGCTCCCAGAGGGCTCCGTGGGCTTGCCCCTCCCCTGGCTGCTCCGGGCTAACAGAGCCCATGTTGTGAATCTATGGCTCCTGCTGCCAAGATGTCCAGCCCCTGTCGCCAGGGACATGGGTGGGGGCGGCTGAAGCAGCCGTGGAGGAGGAAGGGGTGAGCATAAAGGGCCCCTTGTGCTGCTGAGGGGGGAGAGAAGCGGCTGTTAGCTGCTCAGGGCAAACGGGGTGGGGGTGGGGGGCTCGGTAGCCTCCTTGTTTTGAGACAGAGAGGTGAGATCAGAGGGGTTTGGGATGGGGTCCAGGTAATTAGGGAAGCAAAAGAAAGACTCTCTGGTTGGGCACAGGGCTGTCTCTTCTGAAGTGGCTGGTGGATTTCTGAGCAAGACATCAGCCCGCAGCGTACGGCCTGGTCCTGGGCAGGGTGAAGGTTAAGGACTCTAGGCCGGAACTACTATGACAAGAAACAAGGAGCACACCAACTCTGTGCTGAGGCAGTGCTATGAACTCTGTCTGGGGAGGAAAGTCACTGGGGAAGGCGGGTGTGGGGGCAGGATGTTAAGGCCAGCCAAGAAGCCTGAAACACCTACACTGGGTCTTGGACCAAGAGACCTGGGCCTGAGCTCTCTACATTGCAGAAGCTGCTTCCACACCTGATCCTCTGGGTGAGCATGGGTGGAGCACTTACTCTCGGGTTTGGGCTGTCAGAGGGATGCCGGAAGAACTACAGCTTGTGTTTCTCCTATAACATAGAAAGCCCTGTGGGATGCCTGGCTCACTGTGATGGGTGCTTTCTGCAGACAGACTCAGGTAACTGCTAGAACGCCGCAGCCCCCCCCCCCCCCCCCCCCGCCGCCACCATGCAGTAGCAACTGTCCCTATGCTTTACAGAAGCCACCTTCGCCTCAGCCAGCCAGGCTGTGAATCTGCTCCCTTGGATATTTTGCTGCAAGCCCCTTCATACCATCCTTCAAAGGATCTGCAATGAGGGAGAATCTTTCAGAAGGCCAAACCTGCCTCTCAACCCCCAAGACTCTCTCAGGGCCAGAGACTGGGGTAAGGGCTTGGCTTTCCCCTTGACTGGCGATGGGTCTGGGGATAGGGCACCCTTGAGGGCCTCAGTTATTGAGGTTCATAAGCTGTGGTTACTCGTGGGTCCTCCTGGCAGCATGATACTTCAGTGAGAGGAAGGGGCAGCTTGGTCCTGAGCCCCTGGCAGGCACTCAGCAGGGACATCTTTCCTCATGACTGAGGTGCAGAGATCACCACGCAAGGCATCATGGGCTTCTGGGATGAGCAGGCACCTGTGTTAGAGTGCATTAAAGCACTCATGACAAACTCTTGGCTCTGCTTCCCATCCTTTTGACTCACATGGTGGCTTTTAAAAAACTCCACAGAATGTTAAACACGGAATGACCACAGAACTCAGAGATTCATCTCCTGGGTGTGTGCCCAAGAGAGAGGAAGGCGTAGGTCTACTCCTCAGACTTCCACTGGTGGGCCACATCGGGGCACGAGTGGGGAGGGCTCAGTTCCATACTGTGCCCCTTTCCCTGACCAAATATTCATTAGCGCTCCCCTCTGGTTCTGTGTGTCCCCAGGGTAGAACGGGTCTGAAATGCCCTGGGTGGGGAACAGATCCTGGAGATGGGTCCCAAGGTGATTTGTTCACCTATTGAAACTGATTTCCCTATTCAGTTTCAAACTCCTGGGTGCCCTATCCACAGACTCATCACCAGTCAAAGGAAAAGCCAAGCCCTTACCCCGGTCTTTGGTCCCAGAGAGTCTTGGGGGCTGAGATAGCACAGGTTTGCCTCCTGAAAGATTCTCCCTCATTGCAGATCCTTTGAAGGGTGGTGTGAAGGGGCTTGCAGCAGAATATCCAAGGGAGTGGGACCACAGCCTGGCTGAGGTGATGGGTGACTATATGTATAAAGCACATTTTATGAACCTCCTCTGAATTCAGGTTTTCCGCAGCACACATGGGGCAGACCTACGAGGCTCACTTGGGCTTCAAGATTTTTAGCGCTAGAGGGGGAAAGGATCTTCTTGAAGTTTGAGTAGAGGGAAATA
Organism: Apodemus sylvaticus; assembly: GCF_947179515.1. Classification (NCBI taxonomy): domain Eukaryota; kingdom Metazoa; phylum Chordata; class Mammalia; order Rodentia; family Muridae; genus Apodemus; species Apodemus sylvaticus. Next base: position 9,316,339 of record NC_067481.1, on the reverse strand, counting down.
TAGCCAAGACAGGTAGTAGAAAGCAACCTTGAGTGGAAAGCCAGGGCTGAGATCCCTAGAGGCCTCTCCCTTGTCCAAGGTGGAGCCAGGGACGTCCAGGATGAGAGAGAGTTTTATTAGGGCAGAGGAAGAGCTTCAGGACTCAGGAGGAGCCAGGCACAGGCCTACCCTCACCACAGACAAGGAGCCTCTCATATCTGCACTGCCGCTGCTTCACCTGGGCTCGGTCAACGTCTTCGGTCAAGCTCAGAGAGGGCGCTGCGGATTGCGAGAGGGTTCTGTGCGTTGCGAAAGGGCTCTATGCGTTGGGAGTGGGTATCTATTCTGCCTAGAATCTTGCTTGAAAGCATCAATTGCAAAAAACAAAACAAAACTTCAGAAGCATGCTTGTCCCTGGAGACCACTTAGAGTCCATCAGTTCTCCACTGCAGGTGTATTTTTCCACTAGAAAACAACTGGAGTGGTGGCCCATATTATCTCCACCCCCCCCCCAAAAAAAAGATGGAGCCTAAGGAATCAAGGGGATACCCTGAGAATGCCTGAATAACCTCACGCCTTATTATCTGAGATTGTCTGTGAGAAAGAACCCTCTTAACTGTGGCCAAATCAGGTAATGCCCCCTTCTGCCACTATCTAAGACTTAAGAAAAATATATTGGGGGGAGGGGGGTAGCTCAGCAGCTAAGAGCTCTGACTGCTCTTACAGACGATCTCTGCTCAATTCCCAGCAATCACACAGCAGTTCACAGCCATCCATGACTGGTTCTACAGGATTTGATGCTCTCCCTCTGACCTCTGTGGGGATGGTGCACAAGCCCACATGTAGGCAAAAGTAAGATAAATAAATCTCATTGAAGTTACTACAGCACTAAGTGTGCCATACAATAACCCACAATAGCAAACAGAACTGCAGAACTGCCTTTCGGGGACTCTAAGGTCGGCCTCCTCGCGCCTCCTTGATTGTTGCCGCTCTGGTCTCTTTGCGGAGCCTTGCCCAGAAGCTCTGTTTTAGTTCTTGGGCGGAAGGAATGAGGATGAGTTAAATGAAGTAGGAGGTGCCGAGAGCTAGATAGTGGGGAGATAAAAAAGGCTATTTTACAAAACAGCTAGGAAATGTTTATCAGCTCCTACAGACCCAGAGGACAGCAGGAGATAAATGGAAGATAAAGACAGAAACATTGATAGACAGACTGTAGTTTTATGGGGAGAGTAAATGTAGGTATAACTTCTATGTAAGCCCAATACCAATTCAGAGAAGTTCTATTTAAGCCTCAAGAGTTGAGGCAGCTCAGAGAGCCATCTCGGTATCCCCGATTGCCTCAGCCCCAATTGCCTCACAGTGAGTTTTGATGCCATGACTACCACATGGTGGTGCTGTGGGCCAGCCTGGAAAGGAAACCTGAAGGAAAAGGATTGTGGGTGGACCGCTCTAGATCTCCAGAGAGGACGGTTACATGGGAAAGAGGCTGGCTCACTTGGGTGGAACAGAGAACAAGATCTTTGGGTGCAGATAAAGGCCAGCAGGGGAGGCAAGCGAAGGGCTGTGGTGAGGAGAGGGGCGGATGGGGTAAAAGGCATCGCCTTTCCCAGGTACCTGCACGCCCTTGGGTTCGCTCACCCACCATACCGCAGCCTAGAGAATGCTTCCAGGGAGGCCTGCGACTGAGGGCAGGGAGAGCTCCGAACAACAACCCTGGGAGGAGGGGGGGAAGGGAGGATCTCCCTGGGATTGTAGGGAGGTGGACTTGGTGCCTATAGGGGCAATCACACACCTGCTCTGTGGATTCTTGCTGGGAGGCAGCTATCATAGGTTGGTCTTTAAGAGATGCTCAGTGAACCACGAAAATACAGCCATCGCTGCTCCACGGGTGTGTTCTGATAACCCCCCATCACACGTGGGTCATATAGCAATGTTTGTATTTTATAGCCCAGAAGATGTATGCCGTTTATGACCTCTATTCTTTGATCTGCTCTCAGATGCAGTCTTGACGAAGCAAGTGGCTCTGAATGTGGTCCCAGCATACATCCTTGATTAAGTGTTTGGGTGCCAGGCTGCGGTAGCTGGCCAGGGCACGCAGCATAAAATGCACGCAACCAGGGCATGTGCGATCGTGGGTCGTCCAAGGCACCGTGGCCAAGTGCAGCAGCCGGCACGGACCATTCTGCCTGGCCCTGCAGCTGGACACCTGCTGAAGCCACCAGTCCAGGAATTCACAGGCTATAAACACCCCCTAGCCAAAGCTGGAAACGGGGTGCAAAACACAATGTTAAGCACAAAATTCCTTCGTTGTCCCTGCTGGTTTGAATTATGGGTACGGAGAAGTGAGGGCCAAGGTGCGGTCTGCTCTTAATGATACTTATGAAAGGAAAATCACTTTAATCATCCAACTCCCCAAGGGCATACAGGCATCGGCATTTCTTTGTGGTTGAAGCCAAAAGAAACCACGGAGGGACCAGATCAGAAAGCGACGCTAAGCTAAGCACTGTTTCCCTTGGCCCACGGACTCATGCCTGGCTGAGTCTTCCTGACTCAGAGAACAGGGTTTTCTTTTTCTTTTCTTCTTTTTTAAGATTTATTTATTTATTTTATGTATATGAGTACATTGTAGCTGTACAGATGGTTGTCAACCATCATGTGGTTGCTGGGATTTGAACTCAGGACCTTCAGAAGAAGAACAGTCAGTGCTCTTAACCACTGAGCCATCTCTCCAGCCCGGGGTTTTCTTTTTTTTTTTTTTTTAAGATAGTGTCTCATGTATTTCAGGCTAGCTTCAAACTCAGCATACAGCCAAGGATGATGCTGAATTCATCTTCCTCTCTGCTCAAGTGCGGGGATTTACAGACACGGCCCTCCATGCCTACTTTATTCAATGCTGGCGATTAATCCTGGGGCCTGTGTATGCTAGACACACAGTCTATCAACTGAGCTATATCCTTGGCCAGTTTTCTATCGGACATGGTTTTGCTAGGTAGCTAGCTCATCTGATAATTTATATGTGGTCCAGCTGGTCTTGAACTTATATAAATCCTCCTACCTCAGTTTCCCAAAGGACATGATTATAGGTCTATACCACCACATGCACCTGACGCTGATTTTTGAAGGAAAAGCTCCCTGCAGCTGATCCAGTAGGACACTGGGTGACATGAGGTGCAGTGGCAGCATATAGACACCTGGTGGCAGTAGCCACACGCCAGTTCTAGGCTGGCTGCCTCCTGCCTGTCTCTTGTCTCAGCTTAACTGCTGAGACTGGAAGACAGTGCCCTGTAATATTTACTTTGTGTTGCTCTGCTCTCTTCTCTGTTGGTGGTGATGGTTGACACTGCGGGCAAGAGGTGAGGCACTCTCCCTCTGAGATGCATTGCCAACAGTCCCTGTGAGATCACGGGGAGACGGTTTGGCACCTATGGGCTCAGAGATGAACTTGGGTCAAAGCTATGGACTGTGTCCACCAGATCTAAGTCCATGAACTTTATGTAAAAAAGTCGGAGGATATTTTCAGCCTTAAGAAGTCTATGTCGATTATTCACTCAGTGTAGCCAGGGAGCCAGAGACAGCATGTGAAGAGACTGATGAGCCTGCGTTTCAGGAAAACCTTATTTATAGAACGGGTGCTAGGCCAGACTTGGTTAGTTGTGTCTATGCACTCACCCCCTGAAATATGGCGACCCCACTGGAAATCAGAATCGACTGGATTGCAGGACCTGAGGTGGCTCAGTAGGTGCTTGCTGTCAAGCTGATGACCCGAGACAACCCAGGACTCCTTTACTCTGCACCCTGCCCCCCCCAAACACACACACAGAGACACACACCCCAAATCCATCTTCCCTGGCATCTGACTCAGCAACACAGAACTCTGTAGGACTCTGTCAGGGTGGCTGGGAACTCCCAGCAACCACAGAGAGGGGCAGACCATTTGCAATCTCTGTTGTTGGGCGGCTGCCGGCCTGTGCTGAATACTCACACCCTCCCCCCCCCCCCAATTCATAGCAGCCCCTCCCTCCTTTTCTTCCATCACTGTCACATGATTCACCAGTGGCTCCCTGCCGCCTGATCTGCAACTGTCCCTCCCTCCTAACCTAAGTACTAGTGGTCTGTGTTCATCTCTCTGGGATTTCCTTTTTCCTCTCTCCGGCATGGCAGCCCCTCCTTTCCTTGGGGTTACTGAAGTTTGTACTCGTGGTCAGCAAACATTTTGCTCTGTGGTGGACTCCTTCCCACAGCTCCAGCATCCCCTTCCCTCCTCCCCAAGCCATCCCAGTTTAGCCAGGTGGCTGCTTCCAGCACCTCTGGAGCCCTGTCCTGAGTCTGCACCAGGCTGGTTGGGGGCCACGTCACTGTGTGAGAGATGGGCTCTGTCTTCAGCCTGCCTCCCAGGAATCCTTGCCTCCCTCCTGTGAGCACTAGGGGAGTCTATCTCAATAGACTCTGTCCGTCCATCCGCCTTGAGAACGTGTCGGGGGGCTACCGGGTATTCACTTTCTGAGTTCTTCAGCGCCACCATCCCCAGCCAATTAATTGCCCCTGCGCTTGGCTGACTTTCACAGTACAAATGGAAAAGGTTCGGCTCGCCCTGTTCTGAGTTTTCTTAGATGGCCAGGTTTCCGTCCCTCCCCTGCAGCCTAGATTATGCTCATCGTCATGCTGCTTCTGGTTTTAAATGCCCACTCGCAAATTACGTTGTCTGCTGCTTCTGTTAATGATGATCGACCGTATCACGCTGAAGTCTGAGACGCGGCCCAGATGATAATGGCCTGGACCATAATGAGTCTGTGGCACGGCATCAATCAAGCATGTGTGCTTCGAAAGGACGCGGTTTCGGGGCTGGAAAGAGGGCTGGGGCCGGGGAGTGCTGGCTGCACAATCATTGATGACCTGGGTTTGACTCCTCAGAGCACATACAGCCGGACATAGTAGCACACTCCTAATCCCAGCATGACTGGTGGGATGGGAGGTAAAGATTGCGCAATCTGGAAGCCAGCCCAGTGTATGCAGTGACAAAGACAAGATGGAAGGGTGGGGGCTGTTTAGTGGTTTCCTTGGAGACGGAAATATTCCACCTCTCTCCCCAAAGGAAGCTCCTGAAACAGGAAGGTAAACAACTCAAAATGCCCACAGGAAGTCCCTGGAACTGACCAGATTCACTAAGCCCCCCCCCCCCCCCCCGACAGCATAAGCAATAAAAGCTCAGCTTCTTCTTGGGGATCTGCAGAGGCGCAAGCTGAGCTGTCAAGAAAGCAATCAGGGGAGAAGATCTGTAACAAGACGGGGACCAGACCAGCTAGCTGCCTGAAGAGGCTTAGACCAGAGTCGGTTTGGAAAGGAACCTGCTGAACTGCCTGCAGGTTGTGCAGTGAGCTCCAGGCTCCCCAGCTTCTGTGAGCTGTCACCCAAGCTGGGGGCTCCCTCCACCCCCGCACTTGATGATGCAGATGTCATTAAGTCATCTCTGCTCCTGTACGTAATCCCTCACCCACACCCCTCTAAGTGACCCCAATAAGATGCATCGATTCACCAAGTTGGACTTTGGTAGTATTTGTACTTTTGGGTCTGTTGTGGGGCTCCTCCCTGGGGTGAATAGACATGTTGTATCTCTCCAGGAAAGGTTTTGTCACATATCAAGGACTGACCCCTGAGGTTGACCTCTGACCTCCAGGGACATGCTGTGTCATGTACGCCTTCAATGACATACACACAAATACACTTGGGTTTTTTTTTTTTTTTTAAGGGATTGCCCAGGATATAAAAGTCGACAATGTCTGTTCTCTGTTCCATTCACTTCTTGGGCATGTTCTTAACAAGCCTCAGAAGGAGACACGATGCTCCCAGCAACTTCGGACACAGCTTCCCTTCTCACAGCTCAGACTGGTTTTGTTTGTTTGTTTGTTTGCTTTGCTTTGCTTTTTAAACTCAGAGCTCCTGCTGCCAGGAGCATGCAAAGGCATGCCTATCGCATCATCCTGGAGTCTGTGCTCCCCTTCCCACGAGCTGCCCCTCTGTTCCTTCCATGGCTCCCCACCTCAGGGCTCACTGCTGCCGAAGCTGTAGCGTCTGCTTTGGTTTTTTATTAGTGTGTGCACTGTGTCTTTTCAGAGTCCCCTGTTTGGGTTCCTTCAGACCTTCCTGTTGGGCTGCAGAACTACTGGCTCCTTGTATTCCTGTGTTTTCTTTCACTAAGTGTTAAAGAGCACCCTCATCTCTGCGACCGCAGACCATTTACTTTAGATTATCTTTAGTATGTGGAGACGTTCCAAGAGCGGACCGATCTGTGCTGCGAGCCTCCCGTCCAGCTGCCAAGTCTTTTGTGAGTCTGCAGGCATGGAGGTAGGGGTGGGGGGTGGGGGTGGGGCTTCAGGTGCTTTCCTCACTTGCTCTCCACCTTAATTTTTTAAGACAGAATCTCTCACTGAACCTGTAGTTCTCACTGTCTGCTACACTGGCTGACTCCAGCCCTCAACTCTGGGATGACAGGAGTGTGGCACCCTGCCCTGCTTTTTATGTGGGTGCCTGGGGTGCCTGGGATCTGAACTCAGGTTGTCCTTCTTACATGGCGAGCACTTTCAGCAGCGAGGCCATCTCCTCAGCTGCCCCCCCCCAAGCCCCCGGTTCTTAATGTCTACATAAAGGGGTCCCTTTTTCTCAGTGAGGCAATCCTGTTAACTACAAGGCATGGCAGGTTTAGGTTTACCAGCTTCCCCTGATGTCTCTGGGATCCCAACCTTATATGCAATCTCTCTGGCCTGACCTGAACTGAGTCTCCCAGAGTCTTTGATTCTGATAATACAGAGAATTTGGAGGTGGCTGGTCATTAAGAGTTGGCTGTCTTTTTTCACACCTGTAGTTTTGTGTGATATTAAACTTGGTGGTAATTTATTCTCTTAACTGTTGTGTATATTTATTTTTGTTTCAGTGTTTTTAAACAATTACATTATTGTTGTTACTATTATTACTATTACTTGTGTCTGTGTGTGTATGTGTATGTGTATGTGTGCGTGTGTGTATGTGTGTGTATATCTGTGTGTGTGTGTATGTGTGTGTATATGTGTGTATGTGTGTGTGTATGTGTGTGTATGTGTGTGTGTGTGTGTGTGTGTAGGTGTATGGATGAGTATCTACAGAGGCAGAAGAGCTCCCTGTTCCGTAGACCTGGAATTACGAGCAGTGGCGAGCCACCTGACACAGGCGCTAGGGTCCCCTCGACAAGCAGGAATTGCACTGGTAACCACTGAGCCATCTCTCCAGTGACTTCCCTTTGTTCTTATCTATACTTCAATGTCTGCCTTGCGGCATCATGGTTTTGTGGCTTATTTATTCCTGGCTTCCAGAATAAGATGGAATATAGGATCTGTATTCTGCAGCCTTGAGCAGTGCAGGTCTAAGGTGTTGATACTTATAGATATTTTACTTTGTTTTATACCCCTCCCCCTCCATCTGAGGTCCTGGAAAGAGAACATTCCCCATGCAAGTTCTTGGACCATAGAGCATTTTATAGCCCCTTACATACACAGGTCCCATCCTGATCTGTATACCTGGACTGTCTTAGATCCCAACCATGGGAAAGACCATGCATGTCTGCATGCACTGCTCCTCTCCCCGGCTCGGCCGCCACTCGGCACTTTGGCTTTAGAGCCCCCTTTACTGGTCCATGAACACTGTTCGTGTTCTTTGGTTCCTCTGAAAAGGACCATCCATGCCAGCTGAGTTTACCATTACTGGAAGGACCTTCCATGCTTCTTAGAAGAATTTTATATAAACTGTGTTCTTTTCACAGGCTGGGACAGTGTAGGGGATGTGCTGGTGACCACTGAGGTACACATGGATGGATGAATGAGTGAGTGAATGAATGAATGAATGAATGAGTGAGTGGATGAATGAATGAATGTAGATCAAGAGTGCTCAGACTCAGCGCCTGCAGCTTCCGGGAGACCCTAGATGAAGCACTGGGTGAGTTCAGGAGCCTGTGAACAGACAGGGAGCAGGTGCAGAGTCCCCAGGTCAGTGTTGTAACTCCCCGCCACCACACTCCACCTCCTTCTGCTCTGTCCAACACTGGGGACATCTTGATTTCACCAGCAGCTCCTCTAAGAACCATGGTTGTGTTTACTGTCTTACAGTTGACTACAGTCTCCTTTCCTTACAAAGAGAGAACAAGTGGGGTAGACCCACTGTAATGTACCATTTGAAAGTTGCAGGCGGTAACCCAAGGTGGGGCCTTGGAGGGTCTCATGGCACAAGGTGCTCCTGCAACCCTCTGTCAGACTCCACCCACAGAACTGGCTCTAAAGGCCCCATGTGACCAGACAACCGTAAGTCACCTCCCTCGAGCTCACTGCACAAGCATGCACTCAAGAGGCCTGACTATTGGGCTTGCTTTGGCTTCTACAGCCTCGAAGATCAGAGGTATCTCCTGCCCCAGGCACTCCTCCTTGCAACCGTGGCAGCGAAAGGGACAGATTCTCACTGGCCATGACCTTCCTTCTCGTGACAAGGATATTGGAGTTGATATCAAAATGTCATGGGGGCGTGGTGCTACCAGACACAGCCTGGTCTGTGAGGACAGTGCCCTGGGGCTTGGCTGTCATTTACAGGCACACTGACCTCATGGGGGGTGGGTAGCATGTGGTCTCCCATGCTCTGGGAGAGCTTGGCCTTTGAATTCTCATAAGGTCAGCTCCCTGGGGCTTTCAGACCCAGGGATACTGTTTGACCCTGGAGGTTCTTATGGTCTGATGAAGTCAAATCCAATTTGGCTATGCCCAGGGGGTAGAGAGCCAAGCCTACCCTCTCCCAGGACGTGGGAGCAGGGCAGTCTGTGGGATGTTACCATTAGCCCTTGGTTCTTTACTTTGGGGTGGTGGTGACTATGTGTGTGTGGGTAAGTGGTAGTCCTTATATTATAAAGGCCCTTCTTTCTTTCCTTCCTTCCTGCCCTTCCTTCCTGCTTGTCTGCTTTTCCTTCCATCCTTCCTTCTTCCCTTCTTCCGTCCACCTTCTCACTTGACTTTTACAAAAAGCATCATTCTGCTGAAGGCACCATGATGCTAAAGTGAAAGTGGCTTAGTCCAAGGGGAAGGAGCTAAGACCAGGACACACTTCACCCAGAGCCTGCCAGGTGCCCTTGCTCGGCTGGGGCTTCATGGAGCAAACATGCTTCCTAACACATAGACTTACTGTTAGACAGTGAGGACTCCGCTGTACACATATACAAAGACAGATGTAGCCATAGTCCTCCAGTTGTGTATAAAGGACTTGTGCAAAGATGGAAAAGGGGTAATGAAGGAAATTTCTCTTGATATCCCTGGCCAGTAGACATAGAGTTGGTCCTCGCAGGAGGGAGTACATTGTGTGGAATGGGGAGCAGAATAGCTTTGCGCTGGACCGTCTGAACACAGTACTAGGTACTCAGACCCATCTGACTTGAGCTGTGTGTGCATGCATGTGTGCTTGCTTGCATGTGTGTGTGTATGTGTGTGTGTGTTCATGTTTATGTATGCATGTGTGTGTGCCTATACATGTGGAGACCTGAAGACAACCTCAGGGTGTTGTTCCCCAACCACTGTCCACCATTTTGTTTTTAAGACAGGGTGTCTCACTGGCCTTAGGCTGGCTGGTGGGCTAGCCTCAGGGATCCTCCTGTCTCTGCTGGATTATCCGTATGTACCACATTGTCTAGCTTCTCTTCTGTACAGGTTCTGGGGACTGAAGTCGGATCTTCATTCTTGTGCAGGAGGCATTTTAGGGACTGAGCTACTTCTCCAGCCCTTAAGTTATGTTTTCAACCACTCATGAATCCAGGCGTCTACAGTGAGGACCTTAAACTCCCTCAAGGCTCACCGTCCCCAGCTATCTCCATCCTCTTGTTTCTACTTGTCCTTGTAACCCTGGTCCCCTAGAAGCAGCTGAGATTGTGGCCCTTAGATGAGAGGTTTGGTCCTGATGACCTTCAGCTTGGAGGACGGAGATGTCACAGCTTTGCATTGTGGGATTGTGGGTGGGCCTTGTGGAGCTTATCACATGAGGTCTGAATGACATCATGTGACTGGATTAGGTGAGAGGAAGAAGGCCAGATGCTTTAGAGAGGGAGAGGGAAAGTCATGAAGACAGTGGGCTGAGCTTGGCTGGCGGACGGCAAGATGGTAGACGGTGACCCCAAGGGAGGGGACAGAAGCAGTGACAGCAGAGCTCAGCTTTGTGAGGCTGAGCATGGGGAGGCTAAGGAAGGCTTGTGCAGAGATATCTGAAGGCAGGCGGCTCTGGAGGAAGGAGCTCAGGTGTAGGCTGGAGCTGGATGTGGGTATCACCAGCAAGGTGATGGAAAATCGATCATGGGAATGGGGGAGGATGCCTGCCTGGCCTCTGCGTGGCATGGGACAGACATCTGGACACTGATGTTTAAGACTGGATCAATGTGTGAGAAACAGGCGAGGGAGCCTTCTGGGAAGACAGTCTAAAAGTGGGAGACCAGGAAACTCCAGTGACAAGAGAAAAGGACTTCCGGAAAGAAGGAGCCATTCAGAGCACTGATCGATCGCTACCCTTGCTAACCCTTCTCCTCAGTCTTTATACGTTTCTTGACCTTGAGCCACTCACTTAGACAGAGCATGCAGCTATATCTCAGATTCATTTACAGAGTGGTTACTTGCGAGCTGCTTCCTGTGAGAAAGGCGGTACAAGCCTGCTTGTCTGACGGAGTTCTTCACTCACACATGAACTTGCTCTAGCCTCAGTACTTTTGCCACGGTGGGACGAGGGTGCTTATCAACCCTATGCCAGCAGTCGAACCAGGTACCAAGTGCAGAGACCTGAGGGGTGCGAGGCCCACGCTCCAGGCACCATGCAGTGGCTTACCTGGCACTCTCGAAGGTGGCAGATGCGGTCTTTTCTACTGCTCCAAATCCTACACCAACAGCAAGACCCTCTGAAATAGACACAAGACACAGAGATTAGGAATCATTCCCAACAAGGGACATAGATCGCCATCCTGACATCTGGTAAGGCTGCTCTGGGCTGCAAGTAGCAGGAAATCAATCTAACAGTGGTATTTGTAATCTAGCCTCATAAACTCCAGTGTGTGAGTGTGTGTGTGTGTGTGTGTGTGTGTGTGTGCGTGTGTGTAAGAAAGAGAGAGAGAGAGAGAGAGAGAGAGAGAGAGAGAGAGAGAGAGAAAGAGAGAGAGAGTTAACATGATGGGTTTAGAATTCCCATGGAAAAAAATCTCTGGGTATATATCTGTGAGGCATTATTTCTTCTTCTCCTCCTCCTCCTTCTCCTCTTTCTTCCTCTTCCTCCTCCTCTTCCTCCTCCTCCTCCTCCTCCTCCTCCTTTCTTTTTTAAGACAATGTCTCTCTATGTAGTCCTGGCTGTCCTGGAACTCACAGAGACCTGCCATGCCCAGACCAGAGACATTATTTCAATTAGATTAATCAAGGTGGAAAGGACCAACCTAAATCTGGGTGCCATCCTAAATCTGGGCTGTGTGTTTCCACAGGGTCTCAGGATGAAAAAGAGAAAGCCTTCATCACCCTCTGCTTCCTGACTGTGGCGCCATGTAACCAGCTGCGCCAGGCTCCTGCCAGCATGCCTCCCCTACCAGGGTCGACCATACCTCTGAACTGCATCTATGCAAGAAGCAAGCATAAAGCTAGAGCCCCTCCTTTATCTGCTGTCTGTCTCACATCTTGAGAAGATAAGCCTCCCTGAGGTTATTGCACCTGTATCTTCTGGACCAGAGCGAGAAGCAGTACCAATGGTGACAGGCCCCGGCGGAGGGGGTGAAGCTCCCGCAATCCTGGCAGGAAGAATTCCCAGTGCTTGTCTGGATCAAGACCAAGGGTTTTTTGGGTTACACTGGAACATTTCATTTTATTTGAATGAGACAGGCACTATCTACTGAGAGAGAGGAGCTGGCATTTCTTCAGGATTCACTGTTCCTGACTTGTTTCTTTCTTTGAGCTCTGCTCAGCTGAGGAAGGGTCAAAGACACAGGGAGAGAACAGAAGGGTCCTAGAAGCACTCTGATTAAGTAGGCTGGGCTGTCCCGTTAGAAGGACAAAGTTCACTTAAGAACCAGTATGGTTCAGCAAGATCTATCCCTGGGTGGTGGTGGTGGGTGGGGGGTGGAGCCCAATAACCCTGCTAAGACATCAGTGGTTCCTTGGGTCCTCACTTCTCCCGTTGTGCCCCCTCTCCTGTGTGAGTTTCTTACATAGTACCTGTGTCATTGTAAGCCACCTGGTTGAGAATTTGGGATTCTGCCTTCTCACCAAATATCTTAACCCTAGAGTACAGAGTACTAGGACCTTTAAAGTAGAGGACATCCGTAGTCCCCAGCTAGAGTAATGCTTGGGTCATTCCTAGCTTCTGAAGAAGTCACATGTTTGGAGGGGAGGGTTTCTGCCTAAGGCCACACAGCTGCATGGGGCTTCTCAGCCATGGATCCCCAGAACACATCTTACATATAATATCAGGCCACAGAAGTTGCCAAGTCACTTCTTCCCAGAAGCTCTAGGGTAGGAGGAAGACAACCAAGTCAAGACCAGGGCAGCCAGATTGTTCTATATTAATTTTTTAACTGTTGAGGATGGAATTCAAAGTCCTACCAAGGCTAGATGAGCCCTCTACCCGTGAGCTATACACCTACCCCTCAAAACTGAGTTTATTAAAACTTTATTCATGGGCCTAGAGAGAAGGCTCAGAGGTTTAGAGCAATTGTTGCTCTTGCGAAGGATCCAGGTTTGATTCCCAGTACCTGCACGGTGGCTCACAATGGTCTATAATTCCAGCTCCCCACTTGTCAAGTGTTTCTTCCATGATGATAATGTTTCCCCACTAGGGCCTTGTTTCAAAATCCTCATCCTCTGGAGTTCTTTTCCTTAGAAAGTAGGGGGCTGATGACCCTTGGTATGCCAGGTCAAGGACTGTTATTTCCAGGCAAAGGTGACAGGGTGCTCTCATCTAAGTTCTGGTTCTGAGAGCCAGAGTTTGGGCCCCCAGGGCTATCTGTTCTACCTCTTCCCTTCCAGATGTTCCCACCAGGAGCAGAAGCCATAACCTCAGGCAGAGGGGCTAGACAAATGGGATATTAATATCTCCCTGAGGTGTCTGAGGCTTCCACAGGGGCAGGCAGGGATGGACTTACTACTTGTATGTCAGATGCTGCTCAGGCAAGCTGTGGTGGGGATGCCAAGGTCCTGGGTAGCCTCTTTCTGCAGAGTTGCCCATACCATACCCACGAGAAAACAAAGCTGGAGGGCAACTGAGTTGTTGCCCCCAGCCAGCCTTCAATGTAATGCCACCCAGCGCTTACTAACCTGCTGTCCTCTGTCGGGAGGTACACCAACACAGCTGAGACACCCAACCCATCCCCATCGGTGACACTGGATTTTTTGGACAAGGATTTTGCCTGGGACCTCTCGCCAGCTGGGACAGATGTCAAAAGCCTTTTATTGACCCCAGTCTTTCATATTTCCCTGGTGGGGGGCAGATATTGCTCTTTAAAGCCATAAACAACAGCTGTTTGGTTCCTCTGTTAATGGTTTTTTTCCTAATTCGTCATTTTAATGTAAATCACAGAGCAGCCTAAAGCCATGGCACATAAGTTAATAAGCAAGATTACCACCCACCCAAGGGAGTGGCTCTGCATACAGCCCCAGTCCTTAGACATAGGCACCCTCACTGATGCTCTGGGATGGCATAAGGGATGAGCAAAGTGACCCAGCTGTGGCGGGGTGGGGACTGGCCTTGAAGCCAGTCACCATGTGTTCTCATTCCCAGAATGCCATTTGGTATGCAGGTTGCTGCCTGGGCTCATTGCTCTTTGTTTGTTTGTTTGTTTGTTTGTTTTTCCCAGTGGATGTGGCATTTCTCTGTGGGCAGCAAACACCAGCCTCTTCAGCTCCATTCCCTGAATGATTTATCTCCCAGCACGCTAGGCACCTAAGGCAGACCACTGGGGTTGGGGTGGGGGAAGATTCACTAGAGAGACAGCTTTCTGTCCTTCCTTCCTTCCTGTTCTCCTACAGACCCAAGGAAGGACAACACAATGCTAGCTCTCTGGTTCCCACAGGACTGAGCAAGGCAGAGAGGGGTAGGTAATAAGGGAGAGAAGGTTTCTGTTGCTGGGCTCAAAGACAGCAAGTGATCCTCAGGAGTCGGAGGGATGAGACGCTGAGATAGATCACACAGGCAGAAAGAACATAAATCAGGGACTCAACAGCTGGAAGGAGGGACCGCTGATGGGAGAGGGAGGGAGTAGAAACGTGATCTCTTCCCCCAGGTGTTCCAGCAAAGATGCAAATGAGGAAGGTAATTAAGACAAGATGCCCACGTGTCTGGAATATCATTAGTAAGCGGCTGCCATCGGGGCCATACAAAGAGAGGAGATAAACTGCCTGTACTGCCTTAGCATCCTTAGATGGCTGTCCGCAGGGGAGGCCCCTGGGAGAACCAGCTGAGCACCAGGACAGTAGCTGCGGTAGCCACCACAGCCTTCCTCTGGGACAGGCATGAGGCCGGCTGCCTGGCCCTTGCCACTAAGGTATCCTTTGAGGCTCCGGGATCATGGTGAACAAGGGGTCAGAAAGATGGGTGATGAGCGCCACAGGTGGTGGGTGGCGGTAAGGAAACTTCAGAGAAGCTGGGTAAATCAGGTCACAGTAATTGAGACATGCATAAGATGTCCCAAAATCCCAGTGTGTGTGAATGTAGTTGGGGTTGTGGGGGGAGTCGGGGAGGCATATGTGAGGGGGGAGGAGAGGCATGAGGCCCCACCCCAGCTAAAGAACTAGTGACCTTTGATAGCTGATGGGAGGAGGAGAGTCAGCTTTCATTAGGGGTGTGGTCCCCGGTGGGTAGACCACCCACCAATGAAGACCATACAACCAAGAGTATATGGGAGGCACAAACTGTGACTGATTGTTTTTTTTTTTTAAATGGGGAGGAGGGGACACAAAAAAGTTGGGTTTTAAAGGGAAGGCGGGATTGATCTTGGGGAAGTAGGGAGTGAGGTCAATATCATCAAAATGCACTGTACAAAATTCTCAAAGAACTTTTAAAAAGTGAGAAAGAAAGTGGGGTGGGACCAAGGGACTGGAGAGCTGTCATATTCCTCACCCTGGACCCCACATGGGGCTCACACTGCTCAGGAATGTTCCCCTCGGGTGGGGGCTTCCCACAGGAGCATCGCCAGAGCCCACAGTCCCTGAGGGCTCTGCGTCTCCTCTGTGTGAGGCTGTGTCCTGCCCTCGAGTCTTCTCACTGTGTGCCATGCATTCTCCAGCTGGGCCTCCAGTTTTAAGTGTGCAACCTGTGAGATCTAGAACTCAGGGCCAGAAAATATCAACACAAAGGCCATGCAGGAAGTGAGGGGGAGCCAATGCTACTTGGCCTCCTCAATTTAAAATTCCTTAAGATTGAGGCAACAGCTAACATTTCCTGGGGAGGCTTCATAAATATTAAACACGGCCACCACCAGCAAACACTACCACCCTTAGCAATGACAGCAGGTCTCAGGGGTGGAGAGGCCTGGACTTGGAATGAACAGGCTGAATCATACTCTAGGCCACTGCAGGTATGTGAGGGAGAATGTGGTTACACTATGGCTAGAAAATCTGGGACAAGAAGAAAAAATTATCTTGAAGAATTACAACCAAGATTGTCTTCTGGCCTATCCCATACAATACATATGTATGCACACACACACACACACACACACACAGGAAGCCTAAAGCCAGAGCCTTGTGACTGCACAGACAGCCCCATTTGATGGCAGCGTGAGGAATCATGAAATGACTCTTAGATGTGTTAGAACAGGGGGAACTTATTTATGGTTTTATAATTTCTGTAGTCCTGACCTGAAGAAAATGAGAAGAAAGGATTTGTTTTTAACCTCCCTGGAGGACTCTTGAACAAAATTAGACCCTGGCAGTTCCTTCAAGATGATGAATAACCTAAGATTCAGGTTCATTTATCATGCCCTGGATTTGACTCATACCCCAGCATGCTAAGAATCCAGGCTACAAGGCAATATGAAGCCTCAATCGCTACTCTGCCTTGCTATCTTAAGGTAACCTATCTTAAGCAACCCAAACATGTTTGGGGGGGGGCGGGGTAAGGGTGTCTTTTCTTAAAAGTATCAGTATTTTACCAGGGCGGCAAAGAAACCTCATGCCTCCCTCAGCTTCTCTCAGCTGTTTGCTGGTACCGGTGTGCCACCAGCTTTCTTCCTCCTCAAGGTGGCCCCATGCAGACATGGTCTTGTTGGCCATGCCAAGATGAAGTCTTGTTCAATGGTGTCAACTCAAGGCTAAAGGGGAACCGATGGGGCACAAAAAGGTGAAGATAAGATCTGGTACCCTGACTTGCAAGGGACAGGCCATTTAATGGGGGAGCTGACCAGCAGGATCCCAACACCCAGAGGAACTGGGGGCTGGGGGGCAGAACTCAGACAACTATGTAGGTCATAGACTGACCGTGGAGAAATCAAACTGCTACTGGCCTGGAAATTCCATCCTTACTGCCTAGCCTTTCTAGTGCTACAAGCACGTGGGAAGTCCTGGTCCCATGGCTATCTATGTACCCAGCAAATTCTAGAGACCGGGGCACTCGTGTGAGCCCTGGAGGCATGGGGGTGGGGGGAGGGGGGCCGGGAATGCTGTCTTGTTCTCTCTGCCCAGCACCAATCTCAGACTGTTTCTTCTGCACAGACCCTCATTAGCATTCCTGCTGTATCCGCTGCTACCAGCTCTATATATCTAAACCCCATTTTCTTGGGATTACTTCTGAGACTCAAGGGCACATAAAAATGCTTCATTTTACATTCTCATTCGGAACTAACAGAGTCACACAATAGTTACACAAGCTACTATTTTTCTTTTTAAGGAAAGATAGTTTGTATGTTTTGAAAGAGATGAATCTGACTGTATGTGAAAGGAGAAGATGGAGCCCAGGATATATTTCCCTTTAAAAACTGATATTTTATTAATCGTTTGAGAATTTTGTACAATGCATATATTTTGATTATATCCATTCTCATTCCCCCAACAGTTCTATATTTCCCGAAGCTATCATGTACTCAATCACAGAATATGTAGAGATCAAGCTGGTACTGGCCCGGAAGCTCCATCCTTACTGCCTAGCTTTCATGACGCTGGAAGGTACTGTGCATGATGCTACTGGGGGAGACTGGTTATCATCTGTCAGACTCAGACGTGAATCCTGTAAGCTATAGCGATGACTGGCCTGATATGCCTACTTGTACAACAGTGTCATTAATATTATGGGACAGCCACTTTAAGAATGGAATTAAGGCCGGGCAGTGGTGGCGCACGCCAGTAATCCCAGCACTTGGGAGGCAGAGGCAGGCGATTCCTGGGTTTGAGGCCAGCCTGGTCTACAGAGGGAGTTCCAGGTCAGCCAGGGCTACACAGAGAAACCATGTCTCGAAAGAACAAAGCAAAAAGCAAACAAACAAACAAAAAGAATGGAATTAAGGCCTGCACCAAGAGATGGGACCCGTATCTGGTACCATTAACAGTTCTCCTGAGAATTCCCAGACTGACCACTGCCTGGCCCTTTCTGCTGCGTGGGAGACACAGC
The DNA here is from genome assembly GCF_947179515.1 of Apodemus sylvaticus. Taxonomy (NCBI): domain Eukaryota; kingdom Metazoa; phylum Chordata; class Mammalia; order Rodentia; family Muridae; genus Apodemus; species Apodemus sylvaticus. Next base: position 9,298,747 of record NC_067481.1, on the reverse strand, counting down.
TCCCCTTGCACTTAAAAGGCGCCATTGTCCAGATTTATTGCTGCTCACTTCTACTTTGTACACACTGACTACCTTATAAAGGCCTGAAATAGATTATGGAGGCCACCAACAATAAAATAACCTTGGAGAAATTACGGTAAACACTGGAGATCCAGGATAAGCAAATGGCTAAATGTTAAAGATGAAGGTGTTATACAGGGTACACAGACTAAAAAAAGCTGTCAGGTTAGGGAGATGGCTCGGTCAATGAATGTTTACTGCTCAAATGTGAGCTTGATTCCTGAAATTCACATAAAAGGCTGGGTATGGTGACATGTATTATGTAATTCCAGTTCTGGGGAGGCGGGGACAGGCTGATGCCTGGGGCTCTCTGGCTAGCAAGCTAAACTAATGTGTGAGCCCGAGATCCTCGAGAGACCCTGTATCCCCCACCCACCCCCCAGAAAACCGGGATGAACAGAACCTGAGGTTGCCCTCTAGCCTGGACATGCATGTGTATTTCCACACAACCAACTGTGTACCTCTTTATACAACAAACTCTTGGTGGCCACCATATGCAAAACAGAAAAAAAAATACACCAAGAATTAAGTATGGCTCAAGAATTCCCCAAGCAGACCGCTAGAAGTGAAGATGAGGAAAAACCTGCGTGGCTTCATCCTCTGCAACATTTCAAATGAAGGACAACATCCTTTAGATTGTATTTTATCTGGGAGGAGAACAGGAAAGGAGAAAAATTAAGTCCCATGAGTCTGGGCTGCTTTCAGGCTTTGAATTCTCACAGTGGCACATGGATACTCGTTTTTTAAAATTGGCGACATCAGGGTGCAGTGAAATGAATTTGTAACGGCCCAGCCGACTGTTCTCAGTAGGTGTATGACAATGAGTTTATGCGCCCTGGGAGGAGATGGGCTGAATGAAGTCAGTAAGGCTGCTGTGGTCCGTTCATCGGTAACATCCCAGGAGCACAAAGCCAAGCAGACAAAGCAGGCCAGCAGAGCTGACAAACTAAAACTGCAGCGGATGGGAAGCTACAGCAAGCCCGCGTGGGACATTTGAGCAAAGGAAGCTGCGCAGGCTGGCGAAGTGGCCTGGCGTCTGTCACTGAGCGTGGGAGAAGGAAAGAACTAGCTCCTAAAGGCTGCCCTCTGCCCTCCGCATGCCCGCCCCTCCCCTGCCAGCAAAGTAGTGAACAAATAAATGTAAAATAAACAGAAGGAAATGAAATGTGACGTTGCAGACTTAGAACCAATCAGGAGAAGCTTATGAGAAGGCCTTCCTCATCGTTAGCTACCTGCGCAAACCTTGTGGTGAGGACTTCCCACTCTAGGAATATTTAGCATAGGCAGAAACAAGATCTCAAAACAAACAAACAAAAACCCCCTTCAAAACAGAGAGAAGATGTCATTGCAAACATGAATTTTGCTAGGTATGTAGGCTACATGCTAAGTATTTGATGAGAAGGTTCTATCAAATGTAGATATGACACAAAATACAGACCTATATTAATATTCATGTTCATATACCTATTGATATGTATGTATATATGCATACATGTAAATATGTCTGTATGTATATTTGCATATGCATATTTCTATAGTGTTAATGTGTATTTACATTGATAGGCAAATACATATGTATCCATATGTGTATAAAGCACATATTTATGTGTGTGCACATGTATATAAGATAGATATCTATAGTTGGCATTGGATGAATCTGTCAGAGGTACATGAGGAACGTAAGCCTCCAGTTTCTTTGATTAAGGGGTTCTGCCTAGATTCTATCTTGACAATTCTCACAATCTATGGAGTTGGTGTGGCACTTGACACTTGAGCATGGGCTGAGTAGAAAAAACATCAGGGGGAGACCATCTGCACTGTGCAGAGAGCCCATCCCATGTGCCCAAGCCTGCAGTTTCCTCTTGTTTCAGAAGTGGGTCCGGGGCATGAAGACAAAGACAGTTTTGGTCTCTGTGGGGATATGGAGCAGTCCCAGGACACCTAATCACAGCCAGTGTCCAACCTCAGCTGCCTACCCATCCCAGCAGCGGCCCTTCTTTCAACCTAAAGGAGGTCTCCCCCACTGTGCTGTCACTTATAGGATGCCTCGGTTGTCTGCATCAGCACAGGACACACCTCTCCATCTCTTCCGGATAGGGAGAGTGGATCAAGGAAGGAAGCCAGCCAGGAGCCTCAAATCTACCCCTCCCTATGGAGGTTGCATTCCCCACACCACCTGCCAAGCTACTGCGCACCATCCCTGGCTTAGAGCTTCTCCCCCTTACCAGCTCTTTCCCACTAATGCACACTGTAGGGCGCATGCCCTGGGTGAGCCTATCCAATGAAGGAGAATAAAACTTGTTAAGCCTGTTCAAGTGAGAGCTGCTTAAAAGGAAACGGGAGGGAACGGAACGGCCCGGGGTGCAGGTGTGGCTGTGGAGTAACCTGCTAGCTTTTAGATATGGTAGTTCATATTTTTCAAATATTAACCTTCCAACCACCGTGGAATGAAAATATGATCAATCTGCACTTTAAAAATAAGAAGCTAGTCAGGCAGTGGTGACACACACCTTTAATTCCAGCACCTAGGAGGCAGAGGCAGGCAGAATTCCGAGTTCAAGGCCAGCCTGGTCTACAGAGTGTTCCAGGACAGCCAGGGTGACAAAGAAAAACCCTGTCTTGGGAAAAAGAAGAAGAAAGGAGGAGGAGGAGGAGGAGCTAGAGACCAACAAAAATCATGTGACTTGGGGCATGAGGCATACAATGTCTGGCAGCCATGTCTGTTGAGCCCCAATTTTCTACTCTTCTCACTTGCCTAAGATTGATGATTGATTAATGATAAGTTTGGTCCAGGAGTTTCACCCATCACTCTGCACTCTGCAAAGTTGCAATCAAATATAACTTGCATTTTCATTGTGCAAACGCAGTTGAAGATCAGGAGAAAGCAGGCAAGAGAAAGGAGGGCAGGCTGAGGCTTCCATCATCAGGGATCAGGGCTCTGTCCTGTGAGGACAGAGGGGTCCCTGGATGCTGAGTTTCCCATTGTAGAAGCTAAGTGACACTTGGATCTTGACTATGCTGTAGAACTGTTCAACATAATACTTCTTTACACCACAGAAGAACTGCCAGCCCTGATGAGAGGCTCATGCCCCTCAGATTCACTCCTGATCACAGTAGGTCTTCAGACCTTTGAGGCGCATCTAGACTACAGATTATTTGGGAAGAAGAAATTAAAGACCTTAGGTGGATGAACACTTTGTTTTCCCAGGTAATTTATGACCCAAAACCTCAGTACAGATTCTCCTAGACCTTGTCTTAGTCAGGGTTTCTATTCCTACACAAACCTCATGACCAAGAAGCAAGTTGGGGAGGAAAGGGTTTATTCAGCATACACTTCCACATTGCTGTTCATCACCAAAGGAAGTCAGGACTGGAACTCAAGCAGGTCAGGAAGCAGGAGTTGATGCAGAGGCCATGGTGGGATGTTGCTTTTACTGGCTTGCTTCCCCTGGCTTGCTCAGCTTGCTTTCTTATAGAACCCAAGACTACCAGCCCAGAGATGGCACCACCAACAATGGACCCTCCCACCCTTGATCACTAATTGAGAAAATGCCCCACAGCTGGATCTCATGGAGGTATTTCCTCAAGGGAGGCTCCTTTCTCTGTCATAATTCTAGCTTGTGTCAAGTTGACACACAAAACCAGCCCGTGTACTCCCAGTGTGGTGAAGAATCACACTCAGAAAAACTTTTCCTTCCTCATTCTTCTCCAGCATTCCCCAGATGAAACTCCATGTTCTAGTGTCAAAATCTTGATTTCGACTCACCAGGATTTAGAGTCGATATGGAAGCAAACCTCTGGGCATGCCTCTGACAAGGTTTCTAGATTAGGCTGAGGTGAGAATATCCACCCTAAATGACCTCAACACTACTCCATGGGCTGGATTCCTGGGATCTCTTTCTCTTCCCTCTCTCTGTGTCTCTCTCCCTCGGTCACCTCCATCTCTGTCTGTGTCTTTGTCTTGCAGTCTCTGTGCTTGTCTTAATGTCTGTGAATCGCTGTCTGTCGTCTCTGTCTCTGTCTCTGTCTCTCTCTTTCTACCCTCTTCCTACCAGCATTCATCTGTCTCTGCTTCCCAACCCGGGCATCTGTTTCAGGCTCTGTGTCTTCCCCATCAAGACAGACTGTAGCCCTTACAACTGAGAGCCAAGTGAGCCCTTCCCTCTCACTTTGCTCTTGTCAAGTGTTTTACACAGTGATAAGGAAGTAACCAAGGAAACTAGAGCTCACTGGAGACACCGCTGTAGGCGCTAGAAACATTACGAAGAGTTCTGTGGCAAACGTCAGGCTCATCATATGAAGTCATACCTAATTGACCATCTTTTATAAAACAGATGCTGTGGACTCGGGGCTCACATTTCCTAAGAACATGCTCTACCACTGAGTCATGCCACTGTCCCATAACCATTTTTTTTTTGAGGGGTTGGGGATGAAACACAGACCTTCAGGCATGCTAGGCAAACGTTTTCCTCTCTGAGCTACATCCCTAGACTACACAACCATTATTTTAAAATCATAAGATAAAAATCTCGTGTAGCAAGACGGTAATGAGTTTCTGAACCTTGGCTGTTCTCTTGAAGGGTCAGAACCCCCCAAACATTCCACAGCCTCAGCTCCCCCAGTGTGAAGAAAGCTGCCAAGCTCTGTTTCCCCAACGTGTTTGACAAGAGAACTCTTGTATTAAATAGCACCAGTTAATGCTGTGAAGCCTGCTCTTGGTGGGGACTTAAGAGTTTTTTCCTGAGCTGTTCAGAGTACACCCCCCACTTATATCTGCATAAACCGCATAAAATAAAATCCACTCATCCCAGGGTTGTACTCTGGTATTCAACTCACAAATTATTATTAAGAGCCTCCTTGGTACTGGACTCTGGCTCAGAACAGAGGACTCGCTGAAGCATGGGGGCTTCTGAAGAAAGAGACAGGATGGAGTTCTGAGTGAAGCAGTGACCACGGGCTTTCTGTAAGATTTCTGTTTTGAACCAGGGCTTAAAGGAAACTCCCCAGACAGAGGTAGAAGACCAGTGCCCCATCATCCATCCATTAAGGGCAAATACAGGACCTCTGCCTATAGCCCAGTTCTACTCTCTGAATGTTCGTCCCCGGAAGCTCTTGCAGACCCCAGGCCAATGTGATTACCATCGCTGCCTGTCTCCTCTTCCACCTGAATAAAGCAGCATTTGGTGTATTCACCGCCGTGTGGGGCCAGGGCCTATTTTCTTTCAAGTTGGTACTATGCTGTTCCATGGTTCAACGTTAGAATTCAAAGTGCAGTGGGCTCGCTAACCAGCCTCAGACACACAGACTTTTCCCCTGGTTCTTGTTTCTCTCTCTTCCCCTCTCTGAATTCTTCAGACATATGGCTCAGAAGTTACATGCAGCCGAAGGGAGGGGCTGCCTTTAAGGATGGCCTCATGGGAAAGAGGGGTGATGGGGCCGGCTTCCCTGGTAATGCAGGGAGTAGAAGCAGAGGCAGAGACCTTCAGTGCTTGCCCAGGCTCCAGGGCAAGTCAACAACGATGCCTTCTGTCCTTAGATCCACTTGGTTCATCCATAGCTGTTACAGAAAAGGATCTTGCTGCAAGGAAAGTATAGGCTAGGAAGGGGTTCTGGTGGCTTGGGAGATGACAGGCTTCCTCCCACAGTTCTCTGACTTAGGCAAGTCCACCTCTGCCTAGGCAACCTGATGGTCTCCCTCCTCCTAGGAGATTACCTGAGGCTTCACACGGCTTGGGGAGCTGATGGCTGCTTCTCTACAGTCCAGGTCGGCTAGACTCAGGTGTTCCTTGGGTTTGCCTCTAGAGCAGTTGGACCACAGGTAAGCACAACTCCACCTGGCACTCTCTCCTAAGGTCTCAGCAACCATGGACCCCTTCAATGAACCCCTTTCTCTGGAAGAGGCCCTAGTGGCCTCTGTCTCGCGCTATAAGAAGAGTTTCCACAAATGGTGAGACTCATGGGTCTTATCCTATGCCTGACAGAAGGGATACACGTCTATAATGTGCAGTGCAGCAATGAGGGAGGGAAGGAGGGGGGGAGATGTGGGGGTAGGAGTTGTTGGCATTTTGTCTAAGCTCCACCCCATAGTTACCTGGCAACAGCCAGGTGTGCCTGACTCACCAATAAAGGGGATGCTTGGCCCCTCCTCTCTGCTTTTCCTTCTTGCTCTGTCCTCTTACTCCTGCTCCCCCTGCCTCTCCCCATTTCTCTTCCTCCTCTCTCATGGCCGGCCTCTACTTGTCCTCCCTCTCCCTCTCCCTCTCCTCCCTCTCTCTCTCCCTGTCTCTGTCTCTCTCTCTCTCTCAACTCCCCTCCCCTCATCATGGACCCACAGAGGCACCCCCTTTCCCCACTCCACCAAACAAATTCCTTCTCTCATTTTTCTTTTATAAAACACAACAGGTGGGGCACTCAGGATCTCTACATAGCATCTCTTCACACAACTCAGAAAGGGCTCTGTGCCCAGGTATGGTGGGCTCAGCTCAGTCTGGCAGGGGTTGCCATCAATGGCATGCTGAGAACCACAGCCAGAAGGTCCAGAGAGCTCTCCCATCAGCGCCAGGCTGTTTTCTTTCCTTCAAGAATCCAGATGAAGTCACCTTGCAGCCCCAGAAGTGAAATCAGGTCAAACACGAGGCGGTTTAAGCCAATAAGAACACGTTTGTCATTTTTATCTCTGCATTTTAAGGTACCCCAAAGACAGATTTATTTTCCCCGTATCCAACAAAGGCCATCTGAGTCATAACTAACTCGACTCAGGGAGAGCAAGATAACGGGAAGCTTGGGTTTTTTACAAGCTTTAAAAGCCCACGCAGCACTCGGGTGGCCAGCCCGTCTCAGCTCCTCCAGGCCCAGCACAGTGGTGAGTGTTTGCAAACACAGTCATAATAGGGGTAGAAATCACCAGGCCTCAAGGAACTGTCAATCAACTGGACCAAGCTTTTTTGTGCAGAAGGTGAGATGCAAAGAAGGAAACTGGTCCCTGGTGGCTTCGGCTCTCTGACCTCACGTATCACTAAAGGTCAAAGGTCTCTGGTGGCCTCTACTCCAGAAAAGGGAGGCAGGTAGGTGACCAAGAAAGATGATAGATAACAAACCTTCCTCAGTTTGGTGGAAGGCTTAGTCAGTAACTGCCAGCTATGGAAGCATAAAGTTGCCACATAAAAGCCAGGTGCTGTGGTAGCCGTCTAAGGCCAGTGTTTCCGTGGTGGAGGCTGGAAGGTCCCTCATGCTCTCCCTCGTGCTCATTGCTAAGCTGAGCCAGTGAGTTCCGGTTCCGGGAGAGACTATGTCTCAAAAAGTATACATAGTGTCCAGTGTCTTAATTAGGGTTTTACTGAGGTGAACAGACTGACCAAGGCAACTCTTCTAAGGACAACATTTAATTGAGGCTGGCTCACAGACTCAGAGGTTCAGTCCATTATCATCAAGGCAGGAGCATGGCAGTGTCCAGGCAGGCAGGGTGTGGGAGGAGCTGAGAGTTCTACATCTTCACCTGAAGGATGCCAGCAGAAGACTGACTTCTAGGCAGCTTGGTTGAGGGTCTTAAAGCCCACGCCCATAGTAACACACCTACTCCAACAAGGCCACACCTTCTAATAGTGCCACTCCTTGGTCCAAGCATATACAAACCATCACAAGCATGTATGGGTCAAGTTTAAAATTTTAAGAAAGGAGACCAAGAGAAGACGAGAGAGCACAGAGTACACAAAATGGCAGCACTGCTGCTGGGGTGGGTGAGACATCACCAGTCTCCCAGCACTGGTCGCCTTGTTTGCTGACAGGGAACAGCTGATCTATCCAGGCTGCTCCAGGAGGCCATTCTACAGGGAAACAGGGAATTTTGCACCTGACAAAACTGTCTCTCTGGTGACTCTCCTGCCTCAACCTCTTCAGCGTATCCCGCCTTGGTGTGCAGTAAGAAGCCATCACTTAGGCTACAGGGGCAGTGTCCTGTGACTGATGTGTGATGAGCCCTCACCCTGCTTCTGACCCTGTACCACATTCAAACCACAACGCGGCCTGTGCCAGGACAGAGTCCGTTTCGGGTCTGTTGGGGTACTCGGGCCTTCAGGTGTGGTCCCTTGTCACTCAACACCACACCTCAAAACCTAGCGCCAGCAATCAAGCAGGCCAGCACAGACAGGTTCACTCTAATACAAGGTGGGCTTCCTTTGTGTTGACTTACAGAGGATTCCATTAGACTCCGCCCAACAGTTACCTAGCAACAGCCTGCGTGCCAGGTGCAAGCCAACCTGGCATGTAAGGATGCTCAGCCACCTCATCTCTCTCCCTTTCCCTCTCTCTCTCCTTCTCTCCCTCTCTCTCCCTCCTCTCCCCTCCCCCTCCATCTGCCCCCTTCCCCTCCCCCCACCATATGTTCTGTCCTCTTCCTCCCTTTTTTTGTCCTTTTCTGTTACCATTTCCCAGGTCCTCTCCCTTCCCCCAATAAACTAGGCCTGTCACATGGTGGTGATTCCTTAAGGGAACATATTGGCCAACCCGCTGAGATACCTCTTTCCTACCGCATTATAACGCCATTTTATCAGACACACTGAAAAGACTCATCTATCCTTCTTGGGCCTGATGAGAACATGCTGGGAGCTGTTCTGTGGCCCGGGCTCTTCCCTTCAGACCTCCCACTCCTTTCTCCTCTCAAGGGGGGCACACTTGCATTGCAGCTCACCAACCCTGTTCCCTCCCTGGGTCCCCTGGTAAATGTCTCAGTGTCTAAGCCCTCCTTAGCACCTGTTTCTTAATTGAGGCGATATCCACCATGCTGGCCAAACAAACAGCAGCCCCAATGACTGCTCTGGGGGCAAAGCATCCACTTGAACGAGCGACAAATGCCTTAACTTCTTTTAGACCTTTGTTTTCAGCCTGTGCTATTCATTTAACACGTGTGCATTACTCGTACTGACAGAGAACACCTGCAGGCCGCCTGCACACTAGAGGTAGGCCGGTGGCTACGTGCCCACATTCTGCATGTGAGCGGACCATAAGGGGTTATTAGACGTAGGTAATTAGGCTATAATTGATCTAAATGGTGTTAGAAATAACAGGCGATGTCATTTAGTCCTGAACACAGGGCAGCTTCTGCTCTGTACTTAAAAAACTGTACCCCACCACACCTTTTAGGGAGCTATGAGGAGGCAGAAGCCCAGGTGCACAGAGAGGGTCGTTCAGGGTCCTCTAAGAAGGAGCCAGGAGAAATGGGAGCTGGGGCCACCACGCTGGTTCTGCAGGTGCACCTTGTGGGAGAGCTCCCTGAGCTCAGGCTCCGTGGCCGGGTGGAGGGGGAACTGTTTACAAGCCGGGTGGCGTTGAGGAGAAGACATGCCAACGGGCCATAGAGTGCACTGGCTGAGGAGCCTAATGCAACAGGGCTTCTGTACTGAGTGTCAGTCACGGCTGAGGCCAACGCGATGCAGAAGGGAAGGGGGGAGGCCAACGTGTTGTTTACAGACAGCAATTTTACGATTTTATCTTTCAGATGTCAAACAGTCGAGGAGTAACACCTGACACGGGGGTTCATTTAAAAAATGCAATAAAGTAGTCATCTGAGACAGAGACGGAGATGATTGTGAAAAGGGTCATGACACCCAGAGCCAGTCCACGTGATCTCCCAGGAGAACGATCTCTCTGCTGCAAAACACTCCAAACATTCCTTCCTGCAGGGAGCAGAAGGGGCTCTCCGCCATTCGACCAACCATGCCCTTCTCTGGCTAAAGCAAAGAAAGCAGGCCTCTTTTCATGCTGGTTAGTGGGATTGGCACACCCGGGAGGGAAGGCTGTTGCTGGGGGGCGGGGGGGCTCTCCGTGCACCCTCGAGCCCTCTCCAACAGAAAAGGCTGGCAACAAGCCTTCAGGGGTGGGGGGATCCACATTCAGAAGTGATTAATCTGCAGAACTAGCCTTGGTCATTGTAAAAACAACCTTGACCACTCCTGGCTCTCCACCCAGGGAAGACTTTTGTAGCTCCCGCCCTCCATGTTACATGCATTTTCCCTGATAACAGAACAGTCCCTCAGCTGTCCCACAGGCTGTAGATTCAGGCATCCCCAAAATCGCCTGGCTTCCTGGGACTCTTTGGACCTACCCCGGTAGCAGACCTCACCACCTCCTAATTATCTCTATATTTTTTTTCACGAGGCTTTGCTTTTTGAGGCAGGATTAACAGAAACATTTATACTTAGAGGTGTGAAACGTTGTCTTTACCTCAGAAAGGCAAATCCTGCATATTACCTCTTATGCGGAGTTCCTGGATTGGGGAGTTCCTGGATTGTATGCAAATGTCTAAAATCATGTATGTATATGTGGTATGAAAGGACAAACACCGATTTCTAGGGGGACAGAGGAGACAAATGATATGAGTAGGAATGCAGAGGGGGAAAGCGCTCAACACGCAATATATACATAAAAGAAAACTTCAAAATATAAAAAAACTAAACTGAACAAATAATTCTCTGAATATTTTATGTGTTGTTTCTAAATTGCTTGACACTAGTGACCAGGACCCTACCTTGGGAAGTTTCTGTGTGTCCAGGGCTCAGAAAGCCATGCAATGGGTGTTGAAAAGGCCCACGTGGACAATGGCTGGCGCTCCTTGAGAGACTGCTGTCTGTCATCCCACTGGAGCAAGGAGGGGATGAAGGGGGCCATTCCCCACTCCCAGGGTGGGGTGGGGCAGGGCAGGGCTGGGCTGAGGGAGGGATGGAAGGAGAAGGCTAATGCATCACCGGCTGCCTACCAGTTGTGTTGGTGGCGTTACAGCAGACAGCATCTCAAGGCTGAGCTGATGGTACAACAGCCCTTCTGCCCACAACTGGGCTTAGCTCTCAGCAGGTGTGTAGGGAACAAGGCTTGAAGGAATGACATGAGTGTGCGAAGTGAGAAGAAAAGATCACCAGAAAGGACAGGGAGAGGGGGAAGGTGAAACAGAGAGAAATAGTAGTGGTGAGCGTGGATCTCAAAGGGCTGGGTAAAAGCAGGATTTTAGTAAGAGGATTGTCCTAAGATTCACCTTGAGAGAGGCTGAGCCCGGAACCCGGCACCACTCTGAATGTATCTTTCATACACAGAGGCCAGCTTATGTTCCTCTAACACACACACACACACACCCCACTCACACATATACACACCATACTCACACATACATATATACACTCACACACACACATTCACACACACACTCACACACACTCACTCACACACTCACACACACCATACTCTCACACACACCATACTCTCTCTCTCTCTCTCTCACACACACACACACACACACACACACATGCGCACAAACACACACACACTCACACTGACTCACTCACACACACACCACACTCACACACACTCATACACACACCACACACACACAAACCATACTCACACACACCACACTCACACAAACACACACACACACATACACACACACACCACACTCACACACACCACACTCACACAAACACACACACACACATATACACATATCACAGTGCATTTGTCTTCTGCAGTGTACTCAGAGGCACAGGTTGGTTTGAACAACCACCCTAACCCCTAAAACAGCATTGGAATAATTTGACTCTCATCGATGTGCAAGGCTTAAAAAGAAAGCAGTCTGAGCTTGACTTTGGGCAGCTGTGCATGTCAAGAAGAGGTAGGCCTGGGCTAGAGACTCAGATATTGACCTTCCCCAAGGAGCTTATGAGTGGTAGGAGCCGTGGGGACCACAGCGGGCATCTGGAACAGGGTGTGTGTCTGCTTTCTGGAAACCAGAGCATGTGGTTCAAAGACCAAAGAGCTATCAAAGGGATTAGCAAACGCAGAGAACTGGCAGAGACAGCTTGGAGTCCAACGTGCTTGGTTCTCACATTAGTCAGACTTGCACATCATTGTGACTAGGGAGGAGGGAAGATTGACTCTGGCCAATGGCTTCAGCAGTGTCAGCCTCCTATCGTGGCAGGGTGGCAAACACCCCAGATCATACAGGCCAGGGGGCAGAGATAGAATGTGAGATGCCTCTTAACGCCCAGTCTTGGAGGACCAAGCCATTTCCCTCCTAAGCTCAGTGTACTGGCTGGTTTTGTGTGTCAAGTTGACACAAGCTGGAGTTATCACAGAGAAAGGAGTTTCAGTTAGGGAAGTGCCCCCATGTGATCCATCTGTGGGGCATTTTCTCGATTAGTAATCAAGGGGGGGGGGCCTTGTGGGTGGTGCCATCTCTGGGCTGGTATTCTTGGGTTCTATAAGAGAGCAGGCTGAGCAAACCAGGGGAAGCAAGCCAGTAAGGAACATCCCTCCATGGCCTCTGCATCAGCTCCTGTTTCCTGACCTGCTTGAGTTCCAGTCCTGACTTCCTTTTGTGATGAACAGCAGTGTGGAAGTGTGAGCTCAATAAACCCTTTCCTTCCCAACTTGCTTCTTGGTCATGATGTTTGTGCAGGAATAGAAACCCTGACTAAGACACTCGGGGACTGGATTAAACCCATCACCGAACCACACAGATCTGAATGGGACCCTGAGCTCTTTCTCTTCTGCTATGCAAGGCTTGGTTGACAGCCTGGTTTTTCCATCTTGTGGCTATTTCTGAGCCACTGTGGGCTGCGTACACACTCTTCTCCTGGGTCTGCCCTCAAGGTTCCCTAAATGCCTCCATGATATTTGTGAACCTGTCTTTTCCCAGGCATATCTCATGGGTTTGCCACATGTCCCCTGTCCCTAGTTTAGCCCCATCTGGTGAAAACGGGGACCTGCAGGTTTGCCGGACCCCCTGCTGGAGGGAGATGGGATGACAGGCAGCTGGCTAGGACAAGAGCTTGCAAACACCAGATGGTGGAGAGGAGGCATTGCCATGGGGGGTCCAAACGGAGCCCACCACGGCAGATGCTTTGATTCCATGCAGGGACCCTCGGGTGGCCGCGTTCATTCCTATCCCCTTCTCCCACCCCCTCCGCTTTACACTTCCCAAAGGTAAACTCTCCAGAATCACACTGGAAAGCTATTGAGCAGGACCAGGAGACCAGCCGTGGCTGCACACAAGGACAGGAAGTTTCCAGGCAATCCCCAACACTGATACCCATGGCCTAATTCTGTCTCACAGTGGAAACAGTATTCAGGGACTGCTAGGTGGTTCCTAGCAACACCTGGTCTGTACTAAAGGGCGGTGTCTGTCTGATGACCATCAGCCTCAATGCACGGACTCGGGGTGTGTGCGAGCTTGGAGGTTTTCCAAAGTGGCTGATAGACATGCAGATTCTCTCAACTTCAGGTTTGTGTTGTGGGGGTGTGGGGAAGAGGGACTGGCGAGATGGTGGGGGAGCAGGTCAAACGAGAGGCCAAACACAGATGTCACTGTTCAGGAGACGTCCACCTTTTTTCCCCCTGTTTGTTTCTTTGCCTGTTTGTTTATAATAGGGTCTCTCACCACCTGAAGCTTGAAGGATTGACAAAGCTAGTCAGCCAACCAGTCCCAGACCTGGCCTGCCTCCGCCTCCCCAGAGCTGTGAGCCAACATTCACTACCACATTAAGGCCTGTGTTTTGTAGACATGGGGATAAACTCAGGTCATCCCGCTGCACAACAGGCGCTTCAGCTCAGACTGGAAACTTCCAGTCTCTCTCCAGCCGAGACTGAACCATCTCTCCAGCCTCTGACTTCCCTCTCTCCTCTAAGCTGACCTGGGTACTGTGAGAATGAGCAAGGTCCTGGGGGAATCTACAGCCTGAAGTGCACACGGGCAGAGTGTGTGATCCATTGGGAGTCACGATGAGGCTTTAGAGCACAAGACTAAAAGCTAAAAAGAAAAAAAAAAAAGGTGCTTCAGGCTTTATTTGGCCGGCAGGATATAAAGGTCTTGAGGGGTGGGGTGGGCATGGCCTAATTGGCAAGGTTCCATCTCAAAAAATTGTACATCACATTAGGGAGTACTGCCCTGGATTAAATATAGTCTCCCTCAAATTTGTGCCCCAACTGGCAATCCCTCTGTCTCTATCTCTTCAGAGCCAGGATTACGAGTATAGGGCTGCCATGCCCAGCCTTTAAAATGTCAGTTCAGGGGATCGAACTCAGGTCTGTGTGCTTGCAAGCCTCTTTCCAGTCCCTGAAAATAATCTTCATAGACGAAATTCACTAAGGCGAGGCTTAACTGGAGTAAGGTGGGTACCAGAGTCCTCACAAGCGGAGGCGGCGATCCAGAGGGACACGGGGAGGTCGGAGGACGATGTGGGTGGGTGGGTGGGGATGCTATGAGCTGCTCATCAGGGACTGATGGACGACAGCCACTGAGAGGTCAAGGATGAGCCCTTCAGAGAGGCTTCAGAGGGAGCCTGGCCCTGCTGACACCTCATCTCAGGCTTCTGGGTATCTCTGTTGTTTTCGAGTTACCCAGCGGGCGGGCGGCCCTTTGCTGTGGGAGTCCTGGTGAGCAAACACGATGGCCACAGAGGATTCTGAGACACCATGCTTTGTGTAGCTGTCACGTTCATTCTACAGGGACAGTGTTAGAGCAGTTGCTTCACCTGGGGGGGAGGGGGGACACGGACGAGGACGACGATGATGACATCACCACAGAGGTTCAGCTCTGCTGGGAAAGCAGTTGTCAGCCACCCCCAGCCCCACCCCCATTCCCTGCTTTCCTGTGGCCTGTGGGCCTGACCTCTACGCCCTGACACAGGGAGCGCGGGCCTGCTGGGTTGACTCAGAGCCACAGACGAGCTGGGTAGTCCAATTAGCCTGTTTTCTCCTACAGCCAAGGGCCTTGTCACTCCATGGCGTATTCCCCTATGTTGACAGAAGTCATTCCCAAGGGTTATATTCATTTTCCTGCATCCAAATTCCTATTTAATGTCTGCACCAATGACTCAGAATTGCTTTGGAAACATTCATTAGCGTGTGACTGTACAACATGGCCGTGGCCTAGGTCATCCAGGAGTAGGAGAGGATGTCAGGTCCTTGTTAGCGCCATCCCCGGCTGGTCTGCAAGCAGAGGTGGCGTCTGTGGGTTGGTTTCCCAACCGCCTCATTAGCATCTGGGCATCTGCTTTCCTGTCTCCTTGTTATCAGGAGGACTGAGTCCCAGAGACCCCTTCCTCTTCATGGCTTCCACATTTGAGGAAGGAGATGACTGAGTTCCTGGTAACTGGACAGCAACTGAGAGTAAATAGAGTGAGGGCCAAAGAGCTCTTGTCCGGGTCAAGCCTTGAGTACTGGTAGGGCACTAGCTTCTCTGATGTCTCTCCTGGAGGACACAAACCTCCTACCCACTGCTTTTCTGTTCCTGAGCTGAGTTCAAAGGGTGAACCTACCCTTAGGTAGACCTGGTTGGGCTGAATAAATAACTTACTAATAAACTGAATAACTGAATAAAATACTAATACTGAAAAACTAAATAACTGAATAATAAACTAATAACTGACTAAAAAACTGGGGCAGAGGATGGACCAGACTGGGCTCCCAGAGTGAAGGGCAGAATTGCTGTGCTGGGGAGATGGCCCAGTCAGTTCAGTGCCTGACACACAGGCATGAGGACCTGAGTTTGGATTCTCTAGCACCTGAGTCAAAAAAAAAAAATCCCAAGTTGGCAGTCCACATCTGTAACTCCAAGGATGAAGAGGTAGAGACAGGAGGATTCCTGGGGGGAGGTCTGTGGCTAGCTAACCCGGCAGAATTGTGAAATTCTAGTTCACTATAAGGAACCCTGTCTTGCAAAACAAGGCAGATGGCTCTAGAGGAATGACATGCAAGGTTGACCTCTGGCCTCCACACAGGTACACACACATATATGCAAACACAAATGTGTGTGTGTGTGTGTGTGTGTGTGTGTGTATGTGTGTTATGGCTTGACTCTGAAAGGTCTCTCACAGACTCATGTTTTAAACACTTGTTTCTCAGCATGAAGCTTTAGGAGGCCTAACTATAGGAAGCAAGTCACAACAGGTTTAGGTCGGACCTGAGACCTTTCTTGAGATTGTTCCTTGGTCTGCTGTGATTTGAATAGCCTTTACCACACACTGCCACAGCCACGACTAAGCTATCCTTCATGGCTTCCCTGCCCTAATGGACAGGAACATTCTGAAACTGTGAGCCACATAAGTGTTCTCCTGCCCCTTCCTGTTAGGACAGAACTTCAAGGTGTGGGGACTTCATACCTCCCTGGTGCATGCCTACAACCTCATACAGTCCCCAGATGCACACACGCGGCCCACAGTGAAGGGCAATCAGAACCACACAGTCATGAGCCTGAGGCCAGCAGGCTCGGTCTCTGCCCTGCACTTACAAGGGACATTTTCTCAGTTTCCCCTTGGCCACTCTCTTCTGATTAGGACTGAACCCATGAAGCTCAGGGAGAAGGCATTCACATCTGTATGTGGTTAACATACATGTATATGCGTGGTTTTGCGTGTGTGTGTGTGTGTGTGTGTGAACATGTGTGTGCACTCCTATGTGGGTGCATATGGGAGACTAAGGTTGAAGACTTGCCCTCCATTGCTTTTCTAATTTTCATCGAGGCAGGGTCTCCACACAGAGGCAGAGCACAGGAATATGGCTAATTGTGTTTACCAGTCTGCTGAGGAATCTCCTGCCTCCATTTTCTGAGGCTGGAATTACAGGGGTGTGGAGAGGGGAGGGGAGGACACACACCCACTCAGCATTTACATGGATTCTGGATCTGAACTCTGGTCCTCAAGTGTGCCGGACAAGCGCTTTAACCTTGAGCCATCTCTACTTTTAGCCTGAGCTTACATGGGAGCTGGAGAGATACCATTAGCAACATTAGACACAATACGCCAATGTCTTCAGAAAATGGATGCTTCAAACCCGGGGATCCACTTCACGTTCCATCCAGCACCATTAGTGGAAAAAAAAAATCACAAGAATTCTATTGATAAAAAAGGCTCCTTCACACAGTTCCTGGTGGGTTGACCTATATCCCTCTGCTCTCTCCCACTAAGCCTAAGCCTGTCTCTGTGAATACAAGCTGAACTGAAACTTGGCTCTTGGCACATGAAATACAGGCAAGGTCCTTGGGATGAGATCGCCCAGCTTAGGGTGGACTTTAAATCTTATCCGTCTCTCAAAGGAAAGCTAGGGAAACAGGCACTGACATACAGAGAAGTCAGGCTCAGAGCCGGAAGTGATGTGTCTGCAAGCTAGAAACTCTAAGGGTTCTCTGGAGTTGGGAGACTGGCACAAGCAGTTCCCTCTTAGAACCTCCAGAAGAGATCAGCCCTACTGATACCTTGAGTTTGGTGTTTTACCCCCATCTGCCATCTTTATAGTACTTGTTACGGCAGCTACAGGAGACCGATCCTCTCGGCCATCCTCTGCCACATACATTTTTGGGGCAGTTTGAAGCTACCACTCTGTAAGGGGAAGCAGAGAAAGGTGGTAAAAGAACTAACCACCACTCCACCAAGTATTACTGTGTGTGTGTTCATGCATGTGTGTGTGTGTTCATGCATGTGTGTGTGCAAGCACACATATCACACATGTGGGTGGAGGCCACACAGACACTGTGCACATTTAAAGTGGGGTCTCTCACTGGCCTGGAGAAGACCAGTTAGGTGGGGTTGGCTGACGAGCCAGTGAGCTCCAGGGACCTGCCTGTCTCCACTCCCGCAGGGCTGGGATGGTAAGTGCGTCCGATCACGCCCAGGTTTGTTTTATTTACATGGGTTTTGGAAAAATCAAACTTCAATTCTCATTCTTACACAGCAAGCTCTTTCCCATCTGAGACTAGTGTGTACCATCTACCGTGTTAGGTTTCGAGACATTATTCCTTTGCCCAACGTCTGGCATTTAGACAAAAGCCAACATTCTCTCAGAGACTTAAGGAAGATAGTTGTTACTTGTTAACAGCGACTATCCGGATCTCTGGCAAAAGATATAAATATAAATATAAAAAAGATATAATTGCTCCTCCATTAACCTATGTCTGAGGTGCCTATTTAATATATTAAGACAGACACTGGCTGCCAGTTTCTCTCGGCATTGGCCAATACCTGTTGGAGTCCTGGCTCCTCCTAGCCCTTCTCACCCTGCCCCCTACCCTGTATGTCTCCAGCCCCTGAGCTTATCTGACTCCTATAGAAGTCAGCCATTTTGGCTTGGTGTCCGGTGTCCTCTTGGTCTGGGTTCCCAGGTACTCTCTGTTTCCTCTCTCTTCTCTTCCTCTCTCCCTATCCCTCTCATGGCCGTGTTCAGTCTGGACGGATGCCTTTGGCTGTTTTCTCTCTCATATGCATGATAAACCTTCTCTTTACCCATACCTACTGTAAGAGCCAAAGTTAACCTGTAAGCCCCACCTGCCCACAGACCATGTAACTTCCCGGAATGCTGGGAGTTGTAGTTCTTGGAAAATAACAACGCCACATGGGAAAATACAGTGGCTTTATGGTTTTGTCTTTAAAGACCCTACGACAAGTCTTGTCATCACTCAGCTGAGGATTCCAGGGAGTGGTCGTGACCAAAGTCCATCCTGGCTGGTACTCTATTAAAGTTTGCTGCAAATGTGGCTCAGAATTGTGGCACTGGTTTTGTTCTTGTGAACCACAGGGTGGACACTAGGAGTAGCCACACCCTTCCTGTTTTCATTCTCCCCCACCCAGTGTCTCACCTGTAGGTGAAGTTTCTATAGAAAGAAGTTGTGCAGGTCCCCAGTCACTCATGGTCTAGTGAGGGTCACGGTTATGAGCTCTAGCTGGATGTCTAAGTAGCACCGCGGTTGACATGACAAGAAAGGAAAAGCTTTAAATGAATCCTGGCCTATCTTGGGGCCTCCCAAAACATGTCCTACCTCGTACAACAGTCTCAAAAAGAACCCGTGCCTTTTCTGAGAGTCACCTCTCTCCCACACTGGCCCTGCAGGGACAGAATCATTATTTTGTCTGATACTATAAAATCTGACTGATCCAAACCTGGTGTTTAATCCTTCACGCTAACGTGCCTTTTGAATTCCCCCACACTAATATGCCACGTGGGACTCTCTTCTGTCCTCAGGTGCCTCTCAACTTGCCTTGTTCATTTACTCATAGCAGGTGAGACACCTGTGACCTCACAGTGCAATGAATGTAATCAGCCCTCAGCCGATCTCCAGTGTACCGCAGGGTAACGGGACCCTTTGACAAGAACCCGCGGCCAGCTGCCTCTCCACCTCTGGGTACTGCAGTCAGCTTTGGTTTTGTCAAGCCAGGCATCCATTTCTTTTCCCCAGAGGAAACCTTGTGCTTCAAAAGAGGTCTCCCAGACTCAGGGAGGGCCCCGTGTCCTTCTGTTCAGCTAGGTTGGGACCTAAAATAGAGTGAGGCATAGTCCTTATCATGGGGGTTCTCCTGATGGGCCGTGGTTCTCTCACTAAGGTTGCTTTGGAGTTGGATGGGAAAGGATGTGCAGGAACTGGCCGGGGGAGGAGAAGGACTCTCTGAAGAGCTGCCACTCACAGAAGAGCAGCAGCAGCAGAAGGTGCAGCTTCTTGATTGAAAGGGAGAAGCAGCTCGGTTGGAGGGACCACAGCCTGGGGCTGGAACAGAGTGTCAGGAGGGCAGTGCAGCAGACCGAATGTGTGGTCGCCTCTCCAGATTCACACCCCGGAATTCTAAGCCCCACAGTGAAGATATTAGGGAGGTGATTTGGTTGGAGTATGGGGCTCTCAGGAGTGAGTTTAGCACCTTCCTAAAAAGTGACCTAAGGGAACCCAACAGCCCCTCCCATCCTGTGAAGACACAGAAGAAAAAAAAAGTCAGCAATGAACCACACTGAGTCTGTGGCCTCCGTGTCTCGGTCATCCATGTCAGTCTCCATGCCTTGGACTCCAGAGCTGTAAGGAGTCATGTCTGTTTTTCATGACGTACGGCATGTATAGAGTTTGCTCTAGTAAGCCAAGTGGATGAAGACAGCCAAGGAGGGAGCAGGATCAGGGCTGTGTGGGCAGGCCCTCTACTAAGCCAGGTCATGCTGCCTCTCTTCCTGTCACTGGTCAGGTCCTTCCTGCAGTGAGCTATTTCCCCCAAGGAAGCAGTAGGAGGCTTGTAGCCACACATCCCAACCACAGGCCTCATTTCTACTCTTTTACTTCCCTTCTTAAGCACTTCCTGTCTCCCCTGAGACCAGCATTGGTTTCCTAAGCTGGAAAGGGGGAGGGATGTTTTATTACCCTTCTCTCCGGCTTCTCATAGCAATCAACAGCCAAGTTCTGCCTACTCTGTGTTGCCCCCGCCCTATCCAGATACATGTGCTATAGATCCGATGCCAAACGCCTCTCTCAGGCGTGTGCACCCACATATATGAATACGTGGGGCCCCGGCTCATGGCGCTGCTTTGGGAGGCTTTGAAATCTTTAGGAGGTAGAATTTCACTGGAGAAAGTGGGTCACTGGTGGAGGGTGGGGTAGGGATGGGACCTTGGGGTGGTTACAGTCCAGCCTCACTTCCTGTCTTGTCCCTGCTTCCTGATCTGTCCAGATGTGAGCAAGCCGCCTTGTGCTCCCACATGCCTTCCCTGCCCTGTACTTGAAAGCTGTGAGCTGGTTAAACTTTCCCTCTTCGAGCTGCTGCTTGTCAGGTATTTGGCTGCGCTGAGAGAAAGAACACATCCCAGTCACATCAGCATGGGGGAGACTGAGCCCCTCTTCAGCCATCCTGTTCCCCTTCCCCAGGAATGGGGTTTCAGCTGAACTGTCAAGGAAAAGCTCACACCCTGCCTCCCTTGCAGCTAGAATGATGCACTTATACTCAGGGGACACAGACATTCTTCTGTCTTACAAAAGCCATTATGTGTCACAGGCCATTTAACAAGCACCCTGAGAAACACAAGTTCCTGTGTTAGAGAAATGGCTCAGACAACAAAGCCCATGAACCCGGTCCCTCAGAACCCATTTAGTAAAAGTTTAGATGCGGTAGAACATATTTGTAACCCTGGTATTTGGGAGGAGATGACCAGCAGATCCCTAGAGCTAGCCAATCAGCAGGCTCCAGGCCCCTGAGCGTCCAAACAGGATGGACCAGCAGCAGCCGAGACAGCCACGGCCGTCCTCTGGCCCCCATGTATCTCATACTTATGCACACACTTATGCATATATAGCACCCCTATAAGCACATGGACACAAGCGGAGACCATGTGTATAATCTTGTAGGCAGGAAAATAAGAGGCAGGGGCTGGGAGCCAGAATCTGACGGAAGCGTCACCCTACCCCATGCACAAGCATATGGAGAGCCTCAACAAAGACCTGGAACGCAGCAGAGGAGTCCATGGAACGTTCTATTCTTGGTAACACTGTAACTGCAGATGCCTTCGATCCTGCCCCTTCCATACAATCGCCGCACAGTCCATGCCAATGGAATTTTACATTTATCTTCTTATCTTACTGTAAATATAATCCGATTTCAAAGGCAAATGTGCTATATGCCCTCCTACACGTGTCTTATTTTAGACCTCGCATCCTGTCTTTCCATCAAGATAGAAAAGCTGTCCTAGATACCAGGATGACGCCCCTCACCATGTCTCCCCCCAAAAATGTTCAACTGCTTCCAAAAGGTAAAATTTTCAGGATGGGATCTGAGGTGCTTTTCATGGCTAGAAGGCACCCAGGACATTCCTCGATGGCCAGGAATTTCCGCAGTGATTTCTACACCTGTCATGGACCCCTCCCTCCTCCTATGGAAGGAGACGAGATATGAATCCAGACGGGAGGTAGGATGGAGTGAAGATGCTAGGGAAAGTGACCCTATGACAGGGTGTATGCCAGGGGTCCCCGGGGCAGCTTCTAAGCAGAGAGGTCCAGTGCAGTTCGCCTGCATCAACTTACGGGACACACATACCTCAAGAGGGTCTGAAGGGTTACGCTATCATCACTTACTATTTGCCCTCCCTCCCTCCCTCTTCTTCTCTCCCTCCTTCCCTTTCCTTCCCTTTCCTTCCCTTTCCTCTATTGTGTGTGTGTATGTATGTATATATGTGTTTCTGTATGTGTGCATGTCTTTCTTTCTCTCTCTGTGCATGTGCATTTCTCCCTCTCCTTCTCCCTCTTCCTTCCCTCTCTCTCCTTCTCTCCCTCTCTTTCTCTGTGTATGTTTCTGTGTGTGCATTTCTGTGTGTGTGTGTGTGTGTGTTTCTCTCTATGTGCACATGCACATGGCCCCTCTCTCTCTCTCTCTCTCTCTCTCTCTCTCTCTCTCTCTCTCTCTCTCTCTCTCTCTCTCTCTCTGAGACAGGGTTTCTCTGTGTAGCCCTGGCTGTCCTGGAACTCACTCTGTAGACCAGGCTGGCTTCGAACTCAGATATCCACCTGCCTCTGCCTCCCAAGTGCTGGGATTAAAGGTGTGCGTCACCACTGCCTGGTCTCTCTCTCTCTCTCTCTCCCTCTCATGTGTGTGTGTGTGTATGTGTATATGTGTATGTGTGTGTATGTGTATGTATGTGTATGTGTGTGTATGTGTATGTGTGTGTATGTATGTGTATGTGTGTGCATGTGTGCATGTGTGTATGTGTATGTGTGTGTGTGTATGTGTGCGTATGTGTGTATGTGTGTGTATATGTGTGTATGTGTGTATGTGTGTGTATATGTATATGTGTGTATGTGTATGTGAGTGTGTGTAAGTGTGTGTGTGCACGTATAGATCAGAGGTTGCTACCCAACTGTCTTCTTGACTTACTCTTCCTCTTACATTTTGAAGCAGGGTCTGGAATTAAACTTAGAATCACTGATTCAGTGGTTGGCCAGGGAGCTTCCGCACCCTCCTGTCTCTGCCTCCCTGGCACTGGGCTTACAGGTGCACACTGGCACGCATGCCTGGCTTTTTACATGGGCACTGAGGATCCAAACTCATGTCCACAGATTGCACAGCAAGTGCTTCACCTCCTGAGCCGTCTCCCCAGGCATCCTCCTTCTATTAAACAGGGTCTCACATGGGCCTGGCTGGTCTAGAAATCTGTGTAGCTGAGGCTGACTTCACACTTGGGGCAATCCTCCTGCCCACTACTGAGATGATAGGTGTTGGGCTGCCATCTCTGGCCCCTAGTCACTTTGCTGGCATACCTTGAAGGTTTTTAAGGGAATTCTCTTTCTGTAAGCTGAAATCCTAGGGTTCTACAGCTATTATTCCTTTCCATGGACTATGCTAATTTAGACAATTATATGTTCAAACACAAAATGTACAGAGTCCTGGGGGTATAAACGCTTTTTGAGGTAGCAAAAACCAAATATATATAAAACCCAATCATGTCTTGACAAGCTATTCTTCGCAGCTGCATGTCTGCTCCATCCCAAACAGCAGTGCAAACTCCAGTCACCGCGCTACCTGTCCTCTTTAGCCTTTAGCTGTTAATTTGACACAGCCTAGAAACCACCTGAACAGGAAGCCTATTGAGAGCCATTCCCTGGGGGCTGGAGAGATGGCTCAGCGGTTAAGAGCACTGATTGCTCTTCTGAAGGTCCTGAGTTCAATTCCCAGTCAACCACATGGTGGCTCACAACCATCGTAATAAGATCTGATGCCCTCTTCTGGTGTGTATGAAGACAGCTGTAGTGTATTTACATATAACAATAAATAAATGAGAGAGAGAGAGAGAGAGAGAGAGAGAGAGAGAGAGAGAGAGAGAGAGAGAGAGAGAGAGAGAGGCAGGCATACCCTAGATCAGACTGGATGGTGGCATGTCTCAGAGAGACTGTCATGAATCTTAACTGGTGGAGGAGGGCCCAGCCCACTGTGGGCGGCACCATTCCCTGGATAAACGACCCTGGACTACATAAGAAAGCTAGCTAAACACAGGCCTTCAAGGTGGCCAGAAAGCAGAGTTCCTCCATGGTTTCTGATGTGTACGAGTTCTCCAGTTAAAGGTATTGCTGTGTAGACTAGCAAGCAGGCTTGAGGTCAGGCTCCCACTTTGAGTTCTTGATGATAGACTGTTATCCAGAAGTAGAAGGTAACAGAAACCCCTTTCTCTCCAAAGCTGCATTGATGATGTGTGTTGAAACACCCGGTGTCAACCTCGGGCACCTTCCCAATTGCTTGATACTGGTTTTGTTTGTGACTGTCTCTCATTTAACCTGAAGTCCACTGATTTGGCTGGACTGGCTGGCCAGTGAGATCTGTCGCTGTTTCCCCAGCAGTGAGACGTCAGCTGCTAATCTCAGCTTTTTAAGACACAGGTGCGGAGGGTCTGAAGATGGTTCTCGCTCGGGTGGCATGAACTTGATGACTCAGCATCTCCTCAGCCTGCACCCCCCCTTCTTCCTCCTTCCCTCCTTCTTGCTTTTTTGGTCATGGTTTTGAAACAGGGTCTCACTCTGTAGCTCGGATTGGAACTCTCAGCAATCCTCCTGCTTCAGCTTCCCAAGTGCTAGGATTATCAGGTGTGAGCAAAACCAACCTTTTCTTCCATTGTGTTCAGTATGATAAACACGTATATTCCTGAGCAGGAGGAGGACCCTTTGTCACAATGGCCAAGCCTTGGCCCCACCAAACAAACAAATAAACAAACAACAAACAAAAAGCCAGTGCTTGCCTCAGTCCATTGTAGGTATCAAGGGAGTAAATTTCACCCTGATTAAACACAAGTCTTCTCACCACAGAGTCCTCCCATTCCAAATGCTGGAAGAGGGTGTTGTGTATTGGGGCTGGACCACAGAGTACGCAGCATGGCTGGAGTGGAAGACAGGCAAACCATGCCCAGTGTGCTCCTGAAACCTGGCCACAGGCGGTTGTATGGTACCAGCCCCACAACTTCACTTCTTCACCCCACCCCCAGCTCCCCATGCTTGCTCTCACTTGTGCTGCTATTACTCTCCTGTGACTGAGCCCAGAGTTCTCAGATGCCAGCATCTCACTTTCCTACCCCTCACCCGGGGAAAGGCACAGGAGGCAGACTGCTGCTTTACTCTGCCCCCGGGCCATACAGGTCACTCTGCATTGTCACAGCCTCGCATTCCCACCTAGCCTGGGCACCACCAGGAGAAGCCATGGAGGACCAACTTCCTCCAACTCAACTTTCAGCAGAACTTGGGACTGAAGGCAGATGAGGCCAGCCTGGTCTTGTGATCAGGAATGCGAGGAAATGAATTGTCACCAAGGTGAGGAGCCCTGTGGAGCAGGCCTATTACAGGGAAGATAATAGACAGAACCAGACTTCTACCCTTCAGTTCACTTCAGCAAGCTCAGATCAGTCCCCCACTGAGCAGGCAAGACTGGAGAGGCAGACATCAAACCTTGGTCTGATGAAAGGCTGGGTTTTCTGTGAGGCTTCTAAATAAGAATTGCTTGTCCGGCGGGGAGCTTTGGAACCCCACTCCCCAGGGGGAGTTCTCTGAAGGTCTGGATGTCCAGCCCCGGACGGAACAAGAACAGCAGGTGAGACAGGCACAAGACCTGCCCCCCCCCCCACAGGCTAAAGGAACAATTTGTATATTCCAGACTTTAACTTCTATGTCTGATCTGGCAAACCTTGAGGTGTTTGTGTAGATCATTTAACTTTACTTTGGCTTCACTTATATCATATTAAATCATTTGCTTATTTATTGTTTGTTTTTTTTGTTTTGTTGTTTTGTTTTGAGACAACCTTGCTGTATAGCCCCAGTGAACCTAGTACTGATTTCGAACTAGTGGTAATCCTCCTGCCTCAGCCTTCTGAGTGTTGAGGTTACAGGCATACACGAAATGCCTGATTTTTATTGGTTTACTGAGACTCAACAGACTACAGAAGATTCAGCAGAGGGAAATCAGCTTCTACAACACAGTGAAAACAGAAACCCATTTACTACCCAGGACTGAAAAGCACAAAATGTGTGTACTGTGTGCAAGGGAGTATTATGATGTGGACATGGTGTGTCACCTCAAAATTCACACTGAAACGTGTTTCCCAACAGGGTCAAAAGGTGGTAACCTTCTAAGCATCATTAAGTCACGGTGACTCTTTCATTAAGGATGAATTGATAGCTAGGAATGGTGGCACAGGCCTTTCATCCCAGCGCTTAAGAGGCAGAGGCAGAGGGATTGCTGGGAGTCCAAGAGTTCCAGGACAGCTATGGCTACATAACAGAGAAATACTGTCTAAGGAAAGAAAGAAAGAAAGAAAGAAAGAAAGAAAGAAAGAAAGAAAGAAAGAAAGAAAGAAAGAAAGAAAGAAAGAAAGAAAGAAAGAAAGAAAGAAAGAAAGGAAGGAAGGAAGGAAGGAAGGAAGGAAGGAAGGAAGGAAGGAAGGAAGGAAGGAAGGAAGGAAGGAAGGAAGGAAGAAAGAAAGAAAGAAAGAAAGAAAGAAAGAAAGAAAGAAAGAAAGAAAGAAAGAAAGAAAGAAAGAAAGAAAAGTAAAGAAAAAGAAGGATGAGCTAATGCTTTTCTTTGGAGCCTGGGTCAAGAATTTAGATTCATGAAGACACCACCACACACTTTGAGATGAGTGCTCCAAAGTTTGCTACTCTCTGCACTTTGTCCACTTGTGGGCCTCTCTGTTAACTGTCACCTACTGCAAGAAGCAGCCTCTCTGGTGAGGCCCGAGTGGCGTTCTGATCCGTGAGTACAGAAGTATATCACTGAGGGTCATTTTATTGTTCCTTTGGAAGATAACAGTTCTACCCCACAACCTATCTAGTATCAGGCTCTTGGCCAATTTAGCAGCATCAGATATGGATTCTATCTCTATCTCATGGAGTGGACCTTCAATCCAACCAACAATGTTGTTGGTTACTTCCATGACAGCTGTGCCACCGTGCCACAAGTGAGCCTTGCATTCGTGATTCATTATTCTGAAAGCTGGGTGGCGTGAAGCAAGGTCACCCGGTTCCGTGTCTGCTGACCACTGTCACATGTGCTACCTCCATATGATTCCACATGTCCCAAAGCCCTCACCAGAAGCCATGAAGATGCCGGTACCATGTTCTTGAATCTCTTGGGCCTCCAGCAGTATATGCGAAGTACAACAAAATGAAAGCCCTATTTTCTTTATAAGCCTGCCAGTCTCAGGTGTTTTGTTCTAGCAACAGAGGATGAAGACAGGAAGCCGCATTCCCATTGCTACACAATGGAAGGGTTGAGGCTAACATTCTTCTCTTTCCATAGACTAAAATGCTGGGAAGTGTTTAACAGGGAGGTTTCCCATATGTCCAGAGGAGTCTGGTCTACCAGTCTCCATGCTGGGATAATTAAAGGGATTCTTTGGCTAAAAGGGAAGACAGTATCCTGGTTGCTGAATATCAAATTCAAAAGCAAATATGTGAAATATAATGTAATTGGGCTGGAGAAGCAGGGAACAGAGAGGAAGCAGGGAGAAGGAGCCATGCTTCGGACCAGAACTGCAGCCTCCTGTACCTCAGGATGCCTGTGGGAGGTAAACTCTCCCTCGCTGGAGAGTTGCTCCATCTTGGGCACACCCTAACCACGTCTGAGGAAAGATTACTGAGATTCATTTTGTAAAGAAAAAGACTTTCCCCAAATTCAAGTAGTATTAACTGGCAAAGTTAGCCAGACTCGGAACAGAAGGAAGAAGGGTGGGTGAAGATGTGGCTCTTTGGCAGAGTGCTTGCTTAGCATACACAGAGCCAACACCAAATAAAACAGGCATGGCGGCATTCTCCTATAGCAAGCAACCCTGGCTGGCGCTCAGGAGGAGGAGGTAAGAGGATCTGAAGTTTGGGGTCACCCTTGGCTACACAGTGAGTTTTGGGGACAGTCTGGGTCACATGAGAGCCTTCTTTTAAGAAGGGGTAGGGAAGAGGAGGAGGAGGAAGAGAAAAGAGGGAAGAAGAAAACAAAAAAAATGTTGCAAATAAACTCTGGGACTGAGTCCACAAATCACTGAGCCACACCAAGCACAAAGCTGGGCTCCCCTACTACTCACAGCTATTTCTTCTAATTCACTGAGTCTCCATTCCCCAGGAAGCCCCAGATGTGCAGATTCCCAGTAACAGAACAAGACAGGATTGTGCAAGGGAAGACATTAGTCTGTCTGTCATGCAAGTACGTAAGTGCACTGTGTAAACACACACACACACACACCTGCGAACTGTGAGCAAGTCAGTACTACAAACTCTCCTACCCTGCTTCTTGTGTGTCAGGAAAGGAAAGGGGCGTGCCTGAGAGAAGGTATCACAGCCTTGGAGAACAGGGTAGACCCCATCAGTCCCACAAGGTAGGCATGGACAAGAAGGCCCAGCGTGGGGCTACTCCTTCTTCCGTTGGGACCCAGGCGATTGTGTTTTCAGCTAAGTGGCAGTCTGCTAAATGGTTCTCCTGCACAAGTCCCCTGACACTCAAACACAGTCGCGTGCCCTCACTCCGGGTGCCGTGTCCACTGTCTGGTCCATCCCAGTGGCATCTCGGCCCTTCCTTCTTCTCTTCTCTGCTGCTAGAGGCGCAGGCCCCATTCTGTCTCTGAGTCTCAGCACACTCCACACTCCACCATGGGGCTCCTGTCTGAACTGTTTGGAACTGCATCTCACGCCATCTCTTCATTCTCCTCAGTTCCTTCTCTCCCTCCAGGCTCCATCCAGATGTCACCTCTGGATGCTATGTCGGAGGCTGTGTAACAAATGCTGGCAAATAGCAAACTACACTAATTTATTATTTCATGCAGTGTCTAGAGTTTGGAGACAGGGAAGACAGACACTGGGGACATCGGCCTCTGCAATAACACTGTCCTGGGTTTGATGGATAGAGACTTTTAAGATTCAGCTAGAAGAAGCCATCCAGCTGTGGGGAATAACTCAGTACGCAGGCCACCAGCCCAAAGTGAACCTACGACAAAGGCCATTTGCAGACGAGCAGATACTGAGGACTTTACCCTGTATCAGGTAGTCCTGCCTAACATGCACTGACACCCCCAATTGAGTGGTTTATAACAATAAACCTATATAAGCTCATGGCTAGTGAGGCCCAAGACTCGAGGGCCACAGAGGCTGAGAGGATATACCACAGTTTCTCCCACGTGGCTGCTGCCAAAGGGCTGAGTGGCCTGCCTTCCTCCAGGAGCATGGATTGGGGCTTGATGAGTTTTCAACTCATTCGTGTGGCTGCTGCCTTAAGTCCAACTTCCACTCTGCCTCAAAGCTAAAGATCTGCTTACAAAGCAACAGCCAAATTTCTGGTGAAGGAGAAACCCGAGGGAGCGAGCCTCGGAGATCTGTCACCGCTGCAGAGGCACACCACCATGCCACCCATGGAATCTAGGCATCAAACCAAGGTCCTATGCTTGCCTGGGAAGCATGTTACTGAAGAATTACCTCCCTGGTGTATCGTAGACACCTCTTTTTTTAAATATATATTTTTATTTTCTATATTCTTTGTTTACAATCCAAAAGCTTTCCCCTTTCCCAGTTCCCCCCCTTCCCATATGTCCCATAAGTCCTCTTCTCTCCATCCATTCTCCTATCTTTCCCCCTCCCTTTTCTCTGTCCTGGTACTCCCCTACTATGCTGGATCAAGCCTTTCCAGGATTAGGGCCCTCTTCTTCCTTCTTCATGGGAATCATTTGATATGCTAATTGTATCTTCAGTATTCAGAGCTTCAGGACTAATTAATATCCACTTATCAATGATTGCATTCCATGTGTATTCCTTTGTGATTGGGTTACCTCGCTTAGGATGATATTTTCCAGTTCCATCCATTTGCCTAAAAAATTCATGAATTCATTATTTTTAATTGCTGAATAGTACTCCATTGTGTATATATACCACCTTTTCTGTATCCATTCCTCCTTTGAGGGACATATGGGTTCTTTCCAGCTTCTGGCTATTATAAATAAGGCTGCTATGAACATAGTGGAGCATGTGTCCTTATTGCATGCTGGGGAATCCTCTGGGTATATGCCCAGGAGAGGTATAGCAGGGTCCTCCGGAAGTGTCATGTCCAGTTTTCTTAGGAACCGCCAGACTGATTTCCATAGTGGTTGTACCTTCTTACAATCCCACCAGCAGTGAAGGAGTGTTCCTCTTTCTCCACATCCTTGCCAACACCTGCTGTCTCCTGAGTTTTTAACCTTAGCCATTCTGACTGGTGTGAGGTGAAATCTCAGGGTTGTTTTGATTTGCATTTCCCTAATGGCTAATGATGTTGTGCATCTTAAAGAACTTCTGGGGGAATTAGTATCTCAGACCTCAAGCAATACTACAGAGCAATGGTGTTAAAAACTGCATGGTATTGGCACAGTGACAGGTAAGTGGACCAATGGAATAGAATTGAAGACCCAGAAATGAATCCACACACCTATGGTCACTTGATCTTTGACAAAGGAGCTGAAAACATTCAGTGGAAAAAAGATAGCCTTTTCAACAAATGGTGCTGGTTCAACTGAAGGTCAGCATGCAGGAGAATGTGAATTGATCCATTCTTATCTCCTTGTACTAAGCTCAACTCCAAGTGGATCAAGGACCTCCACATAAAACCAGTCACACTGAAACTAATAGAAAAGAAACTGGGGAAGACCCTTGAGGACATGGGCACAGGGGGAAAGTTCCTGAACAGAACACCAATAGCTTATGCTCTAAGATCAAGAATTGACAAATGGGATCTCATAAAATTACAAAGTTTCTGTAAGGCAAAGGACACTGTCAAAAGGACAAAATGGCAACCATCAAATTGGGAAAAGATCTTCACCAATCCTACATCTGATAGAGGGCTAATATTCAATATATACAAAGAACTCAAGAATTTAGACCCCAGGGAACCAAATAACACTATTAAAAATTGGGGTACAGACCTAAACAAAGGATTTTCACCTGAAGAAATTTGGATGGTCGTAGACACCTCTTTATAGCCACCAGATCCTCCCAGTTCATAAAGTCAAGATCGCCTGCTAGCTGGATGGTTCAGTGGGCACAGCCGACCAGGTTTCTGCAGCTTGGGGCTAGCTACTATAGCGATGAGCTGATTAGGTTATACTTTATAGGGGGCTGTCTGTCTGTCTGTCTTCGTAAACGCTAGATTTCATAAAGGCAAGAGCAGTTGCAGGCTACAGCTCCCAGAGAGCACAGGATTTAGGGTATAAAGTGGGCTTGAAAAAATATTGCAGGGCTAGACAAATGAATACGTGACTGACCATGTGAATGAGTGAGTGAGTGAGTGAATGAATGAATGAATGAATGAAAAGAACAAGAAACTAGAAGGGGAGGAAACGTCGGGAGCCGCCCGAACGCTCCTATGATCTCCATTACAAGATGGCGCCTACATCCTGTTCTTGCTGAGCCGTAAACAGGCCGAGTGCGCATGCCCGAGCGGAATTTCCCGCCACTGAGTCTCTGCCTACCTCGTGGCGTCATGTGGGGTGATGAGCCGCAGCCAACCAGGGTACGCCACGTCCAAGGTGGGAGGACTTGCCTATATAAGACTTAGGTTCACGCTCCCTCGAGGTCTCCGCCCTGTAAGCTTATGCTCTCCCTCTCAAGATGCATTAAAGCTTTCTACAGAAGGATCCTAAGTGTGCCGCGTCGTTCTTGCTGGCGAGACGGAAGCCCGGGACAAGGAAACAAGATGAAACGGAAAGAAACAAGGCAAGGAGGGAGAGGTCAAAGCAGGGTTTGTCCTCCTGTGCCACACTAAGAGGATGAAATGCAAATTCCCTCTCTGGGAGCACGCAGCTCAGCCTGACTTCCGTGGACTGTGGCTTACATACTGAGTTGCAGGCTGGAGTCCCTGGTTCAGTCTCGGACAGCAGGAAACACCTCAGATTGGCTCAGCAGGATGCTGGCCAGACAGGAAAGCTATTTCCAAATAAATGAGAAAGAGGAGCTTGGAAGTCACATCTCCTTTAGCAAATGAGGTATCCTGTAACTGTCTCCTGGTAGTGATGGGCTCCAAGCCATTCGCTGCCATCGGAGTGCCCAGGAAAGCCAGTTGGCAGGTATGTGCAGACTTCTCTTTGGGTCACCCTATGTGCATGGGGGAGAGGAAATGCTCCAAAAGTTCTTGGAAATGCCAAGATTCTTGGAAATGCCTCTTCTGCATAGGGTTGGGCTGATGTGGTGGTCTGACTCTTAGCCTCTGCTGGTCCAGCCTTCCACCTTCCCTTGCTAGGAAATGTGGGATGAGGGGAGCAGGAAGGCGACAGAGAGGAACAACAGGGGAGAGGGATGGAGAGACAAGGCCAGGATGGACAGACAGCACACTTTACAGTGGGAAGCTGACCAAACTGAATGAGGACGCCGGGGGCAGCGGTGGGGGGGGGGGGGGAGCACAGCAGTGGGGGGGGGGGCACAGGAAAGCCAGAGAGCAGCCAGGCGCATTTGCATCGAGAGGCGACACAGCCTCTACTACTCACGGGGTACTGACAGCATGTGCCAAGTGCTCGGCAAACAAAAAGACATTTACCCCGACCCTGATGCCAAACTCATTTTGGGAATGCTGACGAGATGTCTCAGCAGGTAAGGTACTGCCCTATAAGCCTGAGGACCTGAGTGTGACCCTGGAACTCATGGTGGAAGGAGAGATCCCATTTACAAGGCTGCCTATATACATGCGTGCTATGGTATGTGCGTGCCTGCACACACACACACACACACACACACACAGACAACATATATACTATACACAAACAGGCAGACACATACACAACATATGCACATGATAATAAACATTTTTTAAAGGAAAATTTTAAGTTTCTTCAGGAAGAAAAACCACCCTGATACAAAAAGAATGAATTACAATATAAGGTGATAGGTACTTTATAGTGTGTGTGTGTTGTGTGTGTGTGTTATAGGACAATGTGATTCACCCTTCTTTTAAAGAAGTAGGAGTCCATGGTGGCTCCTAAGGGGCTAAGAGCTTCAATCAGTCCCCTGACCAGGGCCAAGCAGTGTAGTATTTGGGCTTATCCATGCCTACATAGGAAGAGTCTGTTGTTGGTCACACGGTGAAGTCATTTCTCAGTAGCCTTGGTGACCACAGTAAGCCCTCCAGCAGATGTCTGGCAATCAGAGTGTCCGGCCTCCACATTATGTTCCTCCCTGCACACGCATCTGCAATCACGTTTAAGTGATGAGCTAGGCAGAGGGCGAGAATGAAAATGATAAGCATGGACGGTAGCAATCTCAGCGTAAGGACACGGTACGGTAAGATCAGGCTTTCCTGAATCCAAGTGTGGCTTTACCGCAACAGCCAAGCTGATAGCCGCCATAACTGCAGAGTTACTGATGAGCAGGTAGTGTATACAGGGTGGATACACTGGACAAAGATGATTCTTGTCTCATGACAGACAGCAGGGCAGTGCAAGATTCATTCATGCTACTCAGAAAAGCATGGAGCTTGAAATCTAGTGTGTGTGTGTGTGTGTGTGTACACGCGCGCGCATGCACATGGGCACATTGTGACTACGTGTGTGGACACTAGAGGTTGGAATCAGGTCACTTCAAACAGTCCCCACTGTTTTAAAGCCCAAGGACAATTTTAGCAGCATTTAAGAGAAAACCTACAACAGCTTAGGTGAAAACCTCAGCTGCTGCCAGAGGGAAACAGAGAAAGTCATGGTGTTTAAAGAAGACACAGAACAGAGACAGATGGTTTGCTAAAAAGCAAAAGCGCCCTTGGGAATGGAAGTGGGCTGGCGGACCAAGGAAAGCCTACCAGGAACAAGAACGAGGTTCTTGAGGCGCAGTCTCTCATGGAACCTGCAGCTTACTGATCCAGCTGGGCTGGAGGGCCAGTGACTCCAGGGATCCTCCTGTCTCAGCCTCACTAGTGCTGGAATCTCCACAGCATGCTGCTCCTGGGGCTGTCTTCATGGAGGACCATAAGGCTGAGCTCAGGTCCTCATGCTCGCCCAGCAAGCGCTTCACTGACGGAGCCATCACCCCAACACAAAACCCATCTTTCATTTGTCTAATTTTCCATCATAATTTTCACCAACAGGTAACTGAAATTTAAGGAAAAAAGGTAGATAAGAAGGGATAAAAACAGTAAAGATCTCCCCATAGAGAATCTCTGTCCAACATGAATACCTAGACCCAGGACAGCTCCGGAAGCTTTGTGAGTGAAAAAGAGGGAGGAGGGGGGAGAATGGGAGGGGAAGGAGGTGAGGAGGAGGAGAAAAGGGAAGCGAGAGGGAGGGGAAGGAAGGGGAAAAGGGAGAGGGGGAGGAGAGGAAGAGAAGGAAGGGAGGGGAGGAGGAGGAAGAAGGGAGGAGGACGATGATGATGATGATGATGATGATGATGATGACAACGACAACTAAGAATGTTCTTGAAAAGTGCAGAGCAGGTGGCTGGCGGAAGAACGGGGGAACTTCTGCAAGGCTTGGTGTCCACATGTGCAGAACGAGGCTTTTCTGAGCACAAGGGGAAACCCCTCGGGAAGTACTTGTAGGTGGAGTAGCTCTCCTTCCTCTACCTCCCACGGATGTGGCTGGTCTAAAGGAGGGCGGCATTAGACGCTTTAAAACATGAGACACTTGCAGGGGCTGCTCTGCTCACCATGGGGAATAAAGGAAGGCTGGACAAAGGGAGGGCTGGGTGTAGTGTGACATCACAATACGCCTCCACTTACCAGGCGTTCCCTAAGCATCAGGTGCTAGATGCGCATGGCCTTGCCTAACGTGCACTGGTGACTCACAAGGCGTAACTGGCACAGTCTGGATATCCGGATGAAGAAATGGAAATGCAGAAGTGTCACGTATCCAACCCAAACTTGTGCCAGCATGGTAGACACCCCAGGGTGTTTCAGGGGCCCAGTTGGAGGGAAGCTGATGGCAGACCTGGGCAGTTTGTAATTCAGTCAACCACAAGGCCTCCTCAAGGCCTGATGTCCTGGTGGATTTGCCAATAGGCCAATGAGAGGGGTGGATTTCTGAATGTGGAGCTGTGATGTCTGCCTTGGTCAAGACATGGCCTGAAGCTTCCACTTGCTCTGGGGTACATACACGATCTCATTAGTGCGCTCCCAGGACTCTGGGCCAGCTCTGAGGTCACTGTTAAGCCTATACAGTGTGGACAAGGGGATACAGGTTACCTTGAATCCCAATGCTCTCTAGCCTACTCTCCTTTACAACATAGAAACGAATGGGGGAGGACGGGAAGACCAGGAACAACTCAAATATTCTCTGTCTGGGTGCTTACGAGGTCCGGGACCCTCTCCTTTCAGGCCCCCACTTAACTAGATTCTGAGCCACTGCACTGCTCTGGGCATCCCTGTAAAGCTGCTTCTAGACTGGGTTAATGGAGGCCGGGAGACTCTTCCAGAATGCGGGAGGCACCATTCCACAGGCTGGCATCTTAAACTGATCAAAACAGGGAAGGCCAGCGGAGTGCCAGCCCTCACCTCTCCCTGCTTCCTGATTCCTGATGATGCAGTGTGGCCCCGCTGCCTCCTGACTCGGTAGCCACATCTTGCTTCCTAGGACGGTCTGTGTTCCCTAAAACCTTGTACCAAGATGAAGCCTCCCTCCCTGATGCTGTGGGTGGCAGGTGTTTGGTCACAACAATATCTAATACAGGCATTAATTCCACTCACAAGATCTCACCCCCAACCCCATCCCCGTTCCCACCACCACCCCTGGACCAATTACCCCCAGCCTCTGACCCTACTATTTCTCCTTGGTATTCAAATTACAGATCTGAACATTCAGACCATAGTGATTGCTGGCTGTCGTTTTAAAGCTTTATAGGAACTTTCCACCCACCCCCCACCCCCCTGAGGAGAAAAAGCTAAATGAACAAAATGAGAAGCCCGCCTGGGTCTCAGAAGGGAGGGGAGGGGCTGGGCATCCCTGCAACCAGAGGTGAGGCTGCTGGGGTGCTCTGCATATACCACAGCCGTCCCTTCTTAGCCCATCAGCTCTGATGTCAGCCACATGAATGCTGCGAGCCACAATGTCCCCCAAGCCTCGATTTCCCTTTAAAACGGAAGTGACTTACACCATCAGTGGGGTCCAGTCTACTTCTAAAGTTCTTTGACCATTTAGGGATAGCGGCAGGGATTGCTTTTCAGTGAAGAAGACGTCCTATCTCCTTCCTCCACGTCTGGGAGACTCTCTGGCTTTCCCTGCCCTCACCGTCCAGCCCAGAGCAGATGGCTAGCCCTCTGGGGCAGGAGAACATACCACCCAAGCCTCATACTCAGCCGGCTCCACATGATGAGCACAGCAGATGCTGGGAAATGCAAAAGCCTAATTTTGCTGCAAAACATATTGTTTCTGAAGGGAAGGCTTATATCATAAGGCTATAAAAGTGCACCCGTGATAAAGTGCTGCTGACAAAACTGTCTACTGAGGGGAGGCGAGCGGCTGTACCCACAACACAGTGACTGTTGAAGAAACTATCTTGGCTTTCCTCCCTCCAAATTTGCCCCGTTTCCTCTGAGGTAAGAAATTCCAAAACTGTTATTGGTTTGTCTGATGTTTTGAATATGCTTGGCCCAGGGAGTGGCACTATTAGAAGGTGTGACCCTGCTGGAGTAGGTGTGGCCTTGTTGGAGTAGATGTGTTACTGTAGGTGTGGGTTTAAGACCCTCATCCTAGCTGCCTGAAAGCCAGTATTCTGCTAGCAGTCTTCAGATGAAGATGTAGAACTCTCAGCTCCTCCTGAACCATGCCTGCCTGGATGCTGCCATGTTCCTGCCACCTTGATGACAATGGACTGAACCTCTGAACCTGTAAGCCAGCCCCAATTTAATGTTGTCCTTATGAGACTTGTCTTGGTCATGGTGTCTGTTCACAATAGTAAAACCCTCACTAAGACTGTTGGTTTGTTGGTTCGCATAGAGTCATTATTTCTCTGTGTATCCCTAGTTGTCCTGGAACTCGCTTTGTAGACCAGGCTGGCCTTGATCTCAGAGATCTGCCTACTTCTGCCTCCTGAGGGCTGGGATTAAAAGCGTACACCACCGTTGCTGGGCTAAAACTATCATTGTAAGAAGGTTGTTCCCAAGGTTTGTCCCGAGTTTGTCCAGAGATGATTTCTGACAGAAGACAAGCAGCTGGGCAACATCAGGGCTTCATCCTTGAAACCCTTGCCCACGGTCTAGCTTAAGAACCAGTATCGTCAGATCTTGGATATTCTGGTTGCTGTTGAATATTCTATGGCTGAGGCCACGGCAGGGAGGAAAATGATTTTGAGTCAGGATGATTTGTCATCTAGAGCTTCAGGTTGAATGCCATTGACCAAAAACGCATCTGAGGGACAGCAAGGGTCAACTGTGCGAACGGCTAATGGACTCTTGCCATTGTCCTCCTGCATTTTGAGCTAGGGTTTCACTGTGTAGCCCAGTCTGACCTCACACCCACAGCAACCATTCTGCCTCGGCCTCCTTAGAGCTGATATTATAGGGCTGTGTCATGCTTTTGAGAAACCTACACGCACTTGTAGACAGGCAGGATCCGAAACATGACTCTGCAGTTGAGACATCCATTTCTGTTCCATTAGTCAAGTGGGCTATTTGGAGAAACAAACTCATCTCCCAAGCCCCCTTCCTATGATGATGAACTTTCCTATTTGGCGATTCATTGATGAGAATCACAGCAGCAGAGCCATAACTCCATCCTGGAGGGGGGGGGGATGCTCAGACCCCTTGGCTCTATTTATAGAGGCTGTGTGTGTGTGTGTGTTGTGGTGAGGGAGCTGTGTGTGTGTGAAGGAGCTGTGTGTGTGTGTGTGTGTGTGTGTGTGTGTGTGTGTGTGTGTTTTAGCGGACTGTCTTCCCATGTCCAGCACCCTACCCCGCCTCTTTTGGTGGTTGTCCTGTTTTCTCTCGACAATGCAGTCGAGAGTTTTCTGTCTCACGCAGTACTAATGGGATCATTAGTTGAGATTCTCTCTGCCCTTCCGTCAGCCTCTACAATTTCCCTGGACTAGGCCAAGCCAATGTTTTCTTCCAGAACTGGACGTTCAGTATAATGACAGAGTGGCAGAAATGGCTTTGTTTCTGAGTCACTCTGATGTCAGCCCTTTGAAGAAGCCGTGTGACGGTTTGCAAATGCCATAGGCCGCATGCCCCTGCTTGAGCGCTCTGTCCCCAGCTTGGGGCTTGGGTCGTTAGAAGGTTGGAGGCGGTGGACATGTGACCCAGTGGACAGACATAAGCAGACCAGGAGCTTCAGGGCTACAGGCTGGCTCTCTCAGCATCCCCGCCACCAGGAAGGAAGGAGGCCTAGCTACAGGCCGCCACAGCAATGAACCCTGCACACCTCCCTTGCCATCACAGGCTATGCCTTCCAAACTGCAAGTTAGAAGAAATCTATGCTCTCAGGGTGTTTTGCCACCGTGACAAAAACAAAGACCTCCCACCCACACACACACTGTTCATCTGTGTTACTCTGTTAGTGTGGACTTGGAGCCTGACCCTCTGCCTTAGATTGTCTCCATGAGATCTTTATTTACAGCAACTCCATATTAGTTCAGCCTCCAGAACTGACTCTAACCAACAAATCCTGGTGAATACTCCACCCTGTAGGACTGTAGACTTTAAAGTGACAAAATCTGAGGTAGCTTTAATACCATGACAAGAATTTCACGGTCTAAGATACCAGTTACCTCTACAGAGTGACTGAGAAGTGCAACTGTGATCTAAGTATCCACATGTATGTGTACCTGCACACACACACACATGTGCACTTGCACACACATGCACATACACACACCTGCACATACACGTACCTGCACATACACGCACATGCACATGCACATATACACACTACACTGCAATACATACACTACACTGCATATATACATGCTCTTGTACACATACGTACCTGCACATACACGTACCTGTACACACATGCACCTGCACACATACATACTACACTGCACATATACACTACACTGCATATACTCACTATACACACATTTGTACATACATGAACTCATTTACAGCATGCAAACACACAAACACACACACACACAAAAGTAAAATAAAATCAAATAAAACAAAGGCTAGCTTCAATTTCCCCAACCATGTAGTTTCAAGACCCAACAGTTTCTGGGCAGAGGCTGGGCTGCCTTTAATCCCTTATACTTTAAAAATGTGGTAAAAATCCTGAAGTCACAGCCAGTGCATTGAAGGACCAGACCCAGACCCTCAGTTCAGTTCTCTATAGGTACAGGTGTTCCCAGAATCCTGTGCAGTATTGATGGCAGCCCAGCACTATAGAGAAAAGCAGAGAGTGGTCATGCCATCTCTCAGCCCAAGCTCACAGTGACACTGCCCCACACAAATACGTCTCCCAAGAAAATGAGCAAGAGCGTGCCTGGGCTAAACTTCCAGCGTCACTCTTGACAGAGTAAGAGAGCTGTAGCAGGGAGGGTCAGCTGGTGGATGGCCGAAAGGAAGGACTTCCATTAATACAGGGTGGTGGTAGGGCTTGGAGGCACCGGCCTGGCCTTTAATCTCAGCACCGGGAAATCAGAGACAGGTTGATCTCTGTGAGTTCAAGGCCAGCTTGGTCTATATAGGGCGTTCCAGGCCAGCCAGGATGCACAGTGAGACCTTTTATCAAGAAGGAGGGGAGGCTGAACCAGCTAGCATCGGGCTCACTCAGTAAAGTGCTATGTAAACGTGAGGACTCACGCTTGATCCCAGAACATGTGTAACAGTCGTCGCCAGCCGGCCTAGTCAGATCATAGCACTCCAGGTTCAGCGAGAGAGAGACCCTATCTTAACATTCAAGGTGGAAAGCAGTTGAAGAAGATGCTTAAGGCTGACTCCTAGCCTCCACACCCTTGAGTGCATAAATGCATGTATGTGTATCTGCACGCATGCGCACACGCACACACAAAGTAAAATAAAAATCAGTATCTCCCTGACCACGTGGCTTTATGACCTGCCACTTAACACCAGTCATCCACAATACCACTAATTTATAGCTTAGGAAGCCATGACGATGGCTTCCTGGGAAACTGAGCTAGACCTTCGTTGGGGGTTTTCTTGTCTCGAAGTTGCTGGTGAGGAAACCTGCTGTCATTAGCCCTCCCATTCTTTACTCTCGGGCCTCACTAAGTGGCTAATGCAGTGGCCACAGTGGCTGTTTACATTTAAATGATGTGAAATGAAGCTGAATCGCATCTCCAGTTTCTCAAAGACATCACCACGTTTCAAGTGCCCCACCGGCGGAGGGGGGTCTGCATGTACCCCGTGGGCCACGGCAGATATCAACATTTTTTTTTTGTCATCTTAGAATGATTTCTGGAGCAGCAGTGCTTGGGTGGGAGGTGTCAGGCCCTTGTCCCCGCTGGATGCTACTCCCCCCCCCCCAGATGACAGGCAGAGGGAGCAGGCCCAGGGAAGCACCCAAGAGAGCATCTGAGAGAGCATCCGGGTGTGCCTGAGGAACTTGCCTACTTGCAGCTCTCTAGATGCTAGCTGCTTGGGTTGCCATGGAAACGCATCCCAAAGCAGAGTGAGAGGCAAGAGGTGGGGAGGGCTGGCCGTTTGGAGATAGCAGGAAGCCCTTGGAGGCAAAAGGTCGATGACATTTTGGAAGGGTCACTTAGACATAAGCCTCATAAATCTATTCTTACCCTGAGAGGTCCCTCTCTGAGGACAACCTGACTCTAATAGGACCCACACAGAAAGGATCACTGGGGGAGAGGTGAGTCCTAGCACCCATGGAAGGGAACCCTACTTACCCTGAGGATGCTCTCACATGGAAGTTCTGAAGTGCCTTCATTACTTTGGGGAAGGCCTTTGAAACTTCTTGTTGCCTACCTTGTGGTGCTATAGCAGGATGCCAGAGACCGGGGAACTTAGAGAGCAAAACAATTTGTTTCTTCCAGTTCTAGAGGCTGAGAAGGCCACATGGGCCAAGGACCCACACCTGGTGAAGAACATCTTGTGTTCTCCCACAGTGGGAGGCAAAGAGCCTGGGGGCAGATTCTGACAGGGAAGCCCGGGGAGGCAAGGTCATCTTTCTGTCAGGGACCCATTTTGGTGCGAACAAGCCCAGAGTCGCGATGTCAGTATCAATCCATTCACGAAGGCAAGGACTCTCAAGGCGGAAACATCTCTTAAAGTTCTCCCCCCCAAGTTCTCTCCTCTCCTTCCCCTTTCTCTCTTCCTCAACCCTGAGGACTTGGGACATGAGGTAGGAAATCAAGAAAAGGGGTTACAGACAACCCACCTCTCGCTCACCTGAGGCTCCCAAAAC
Organism: Apodemus sylvaticus; assembly: GCF_947179515.1. Lineage (NCBI taxonomy): Eukaryota > Metazoa > Chordata > Mammalia > Rodentia > Muridae > Apodemus > Apodemus sylvaticus. Next base: position 9,257,644 of record NC_067481.1, on the reverse strand, counting down.
TTTTTTTTTGTTTTTTGGATTTGATTTTTTTTTTTTTTTTTTTGAGACAGGGTTTCACTGTATAGCCCTGGCTGTCCTGGAACTCACTTTGTAGACCAGGCTGGCCTCAAACTCAGAAATCCGCCTGCCTCTGCCTCCCAGAATGCTGGGATTACAGGTGTGCACAGTTAGGCTCCCAAAACTTAATCAGACCACAAATTGCTTGATGAAATAGACCCTGGCCCTGAGAGGAAGTGACCCCACCTGTCAGGCCAGGGGTATACTTGTATCTGCTTGTGAAGTCATCAGGACGGAAGAGGGAGAACCAGGAGAATGTACAAGAACAAGCCCTTTGACCTCAGAAGGTTCCAGAAGAAATGCATGAGAAAGGTGCCCCCCAGGTACAGAGTGGGGTGCAAAGACTCACAGGGAGGCAATGGCTGCCACATGGTGTTAACAGGACAGGGGAAGCCTGTTGTTTCGGGAAAAACAACAAGAACAACAACAACACACACCAGGTACAACAACAACAACAACACACACACACAGACACACACACACATCCCGGGTCACTGGCCAGAGTAAGACAGAAGCATATTTGTTTCACTTTAAAGAGAGATGTGTAACTTCAAACAGGTCAGTTCCTTCATGGTGGTGCTGGAGACTAGACCTTGCTCCACAGCTGAGCTATATTCCAAAGTGCCCCTGAGATTGGCTGAGCAGGAGCCCCCTAACCTCCACACTGTGGCTCCTGTGGAGGTGCGGCGTGGAGTGGGGGCCCCTTCCCAGAGCTCAGGTAGAAAGATGAGTTCCGAGAGACTGCTTTGTGGGAGGGACAGGGGCTGATGATGGTGCCTTCCAAAACTCCATCCCACTCTTTCCTTAAGAGAACACTGTATGTTAGAAATTTCTGGAAAGCAAAGCAATCAAGTACAAGCCTTCCTGCTGTTCCAACCATGAGGCAACCTTAAAGGCACATGCCCCTTTAAAACGCTAAAGGGGTCTGTGTGCCCCAAACACTGTGTAGGGTACTTATCATCCAGGGACGGCCTATCTCTGCTGTCTCTCACTGAGAGCCTCATGTGTCAGATTTGCTGTGTTTGTGACCAATGCCTAATGAAAGCTCGGAAGTCTTGGGGGCGGGGATATAGAAAGTCCCACGTGGTTCATTCAGTAACATCTGTCCCAAAAATCCTTGAAGGTAGTTGCCCAGGTGTGTAGATTGTTTCTTCCAAGTGGATTTAAACTTGGGAATCCCAGTAGTTGGAGATGGGGATGGGAAACACTACCTGTAGTGTATTCTAGAAGAATGAACTTTGAGGGTCAACTCTCTCTCTCTCTCTCTCTCTCTCTCCCTCTCTCTCTGTGTGTGTGTGTGTGTGTCACATCTGTGTATCTGTGTATGTGTGTGTATGTCTGTGTGTCTGTGTCTCCGTGTATGTCTGTGTGTCTGTATCTATGTGTGTGTATGTCTGTGAATGTATATGTATCTGTGTATGTGTGTATTTATGTCTATGTGTCTGTGTGTATATGTGTCTGAGTGTGTGTGTGTGTCTGTTTATGTGTCTGTGTGTTTGTATGTCTGTGAACATGTGCTTCTGTGTCTGTGTGTATATCTGTGTGTAAGCATCTGTATGTGTGTACTTCTGTATGTCTGTGTGTATATATGTCTGTGTGTCTGTGCATCTGTGTGCAATGTGCTTCTGCTTTTGTGTTTTATGTCTCTGTGTATGAACTTCTGTGTGTGTGGACATCTGCATGTCTGAGTGCATGTCTGTGTATGCGTGTGCATGTGTGCATATGCACACACGATTTCTTTTATTCTTTCTTCCAGAACCCATTCTCCTGCCAGGGAAGGGGAAAAGCTACCCCAGCAAGAGTGCATCCAATTCCCTTCTTAATTAGAAGAAAACATTTGTAAAAGCAGAGACACAAGAGGCACAGTTGCTTGAAGAGCGTTTGCAAATTACCTCCAAGCACAAAGCCAGCATATTAAGGAAGGTAGTGGGGTTGTTGAATGGTGTGGGCCAATGCAGAGGGTTTCTGCCAATAGCGGTTGGGGGGGGCTTCTAATCCCTCCATCAGAGCTGGCCATGCTGGTAGAAGTGGAATACAGAAACCAGAGCTCTACAGGAGTCAGAGACACAGAAATCTATCATTTCCCAACCAACGCTCCAGAGAGCCTAATGGCTGTAGGAGAGCATTCAAATAAATAACCATTTCCTGGTACTGCAGATTAGATTTCATACACCACAGCCCAGGACCAGCTTAAGTGGAGAGATATGAAGAACGGGTCTTTATTCAAGAGCAAGATTTACTTCTAATCCACTAATAAGCATGCAAATAAGTTTTTCTAGGCTCTGTGCCCAGGGAGGAAGAAAACAGCTTGCTCAAGACCATTTTCTGACCTGGAAGGTTCCTGACATTGAATGTGGTTGCAACTAGCCCTGGGAGATCCTGGGCTCGCTCTCTCTCTCTCTCTCTCTCTCTCTCTCTCTCTCTCTCTCTCTAACACTTTATCAATAGATGGTGGCTGTGTGCATGGCCCCTACAGCCAAGACCAACCTGAACGGTTTTAGACGGTCCCAAGCCAAAAATACTTCCTTCATAAAGCGATTTAATTTGTAGTTTCTTCTTTTACTTGAAACTTTGCCATGGAGCAAAGGCCATATGCATCCAGCATACTTCCGCGATGATCTTTCGAGAATGTTTCTCTGAGCTAGAAGCATGTGACCTGTGAGCCACAGACTACCACGCACTCTCCACTCTTTCTCTTCTCTCTTCCCCGCACCCAGGAAGCAGAAGTGAGTTAGGTGATCACAAGGGTGAAGTAGAAGAGAGTGCAGTGTGTGTGTGTGTGTGTGTGTGTGTGTGTGGTGTATGCATGCACTACATATTGAATAAATTACATGAACTCTGTCATCTTTATTAAAAAGTCAGAAATTTCTGTGACGTTATTTTTGTCTAATCATACACTGTTGTAAATGTTCTGGTCACATTTAATGTCACTTCATTCAACAATGAACTAATTGCTCTGTGTATTAAGTACATTTTGGGGGCTGAGGAGATGATCCAGTTGGCAAAGAGGTCGCCACACAAGCATGAAGAACTGAAGTGCTCCCCAGAACCCATGTAAGTAGCCAGGTATGGCAGCATGCATGTGTAATCCGGTGATGGAGAAGCAGAGGCAGGAGGATCCCAAAGGCTCAGCCTAGCCTAAGTGGCAAGTTCTAGACCAACAAGAGACTCTCTCAAAAAAACAAGTTGGGCAGGTTTAAAGGAAGGACACCTATGTTTGATCTCTGGCTTCCACGTGCAAATGTAAGTTCGTGCACACATACAGATACACGCATGCTCACGAATAAAATTGAAATAAGTAAATAGCGAAATTCAACTTGAGATATTCTTGACTTAGAGTGGATTTATTGAGTTGTGGGCCAGCTGTACAACAAGGTTTACCTCTTCCCTTTGTGACTCTGGCCTTCAGATCAGGACTGGTTGAACAGAGACAAGTGCAGCATCTTAGAGTTTTGTTTGTTTGTTTGTTTTGTTGCTGTGATAAACCCCATGGCCAAAAGCAACTTGGGGACTGAAAAGGTTTACTTGGCTTACACGTCCCAGTGACAGCCTGTCATTGAGGGAAGTCAGGACAGGGACCCAAGCAGAAGCAGAGTCAGGAACGTGGAGGGGTGCTGCTTACTGGCTTGCTTCCTTCCCACAGCTTGCTCAGCCTGCTTTCTTATAAAAACCCAGATCATGGCCTACAGTGAGCTGGTCCCTCCCACATCAATCATTTGTCAAGAAAATGCCCACAGGACATTCTGACAGAGACAGTTCCTCAACTGAATTGTTCCTCAACTGTTTCTTCTTCCTGGGTGTTTATGTCAGACTAACAAGAACTAACCAGCACACCAGACTATTTCCCACTGAGATTCTTCCAAAGCCTGAAACGGTTTGTGCCTTCAGGTACTTTGTGCCTCTCATGACTTGCTGTTTCCATCCCAGAAGGCGGTATCCTGTCAGCCTTTGCCCCAGAGGCTGAGGGTCCAGCCTAGAAGGCTTGGGTTATTGTCTGAAAGCACAAGGGGGTGGAATCCTGACTTCTAGAAGAATCCATAACCTCTGGGTGTGGGCAAGAACTCATTGTGATGGTCTGAATGAAAAATGTCCTTCATAGGCTCCTGTATTTGATATTTGGTCTCTGCTGTTGGGGGAAGTTATGGAACCTTAAAGAGGCAGAGACTTGCTGGAGGAAGCACATCACTATTGGTAGACTTTGAGCTTTTTTTATAGTCTGGCCTTCCCTCCTCCTCCTCCTCCTCCTCCTCCTCCTCCTCCTCCTCCTCCTCCTCCTCCTCCTCCCTTCCTCCCTCCCTCCCTCCTTCCCTCCCTCCCCTCCCTCCCCTCCTTTCTTCACGTGAATGAAATACGATCTCTCTGTTACCATGGTTTCCCTAATGTCCTGAACTGTGACCCTTCTGGAACGATAAAATAAAAGAAACCTTTTCTTCCCTAACTTGTTTTTGGTCAGCATATTTTATCACAGTAACAGAAAGGTAACCAAACACTACCCCAATGCTCTCGGGGCTCCCTCACGCCAGGAGGGGGCAGTGACTCTTCTCGGATTAAAAAGTGCCTGCGTGCACCAGAGCGCACCTTCCTGAACAAATCCCGGTGTCCTCCCTGCCCCATCAGCCTTCTTATCACCTCTTTGGGGGGTTCTGACTCCAGGCCTTCCTCAGGACCCCAGCTGCGGCTCATTTGGCCTGGTTGGAACTCACCAGAACGTGAGCTTCTTGAAGTCTGTGGGCCTGGATTCTATTACACCACAAAGCACCTGCTGCTCTCTCCCACTCTCACCTTTTGTCCACTACAGACTCACTGTCACACCACTGATATATTCGACCAAGTAACAATTAGAATATTTTTGTCTTAAATTCAATTTTAGGCATTTCTTAAAGTTAGTTGATATCCTCTATCTAGTCTACCACAGAAAGAGAGTTCAGGGTTTAGTTACACCTTTGTCAAATTCGTATGTTGATATCTGGTGCTGTATGGTCTTATTGCAACATCACACAGCTAAAGTCATCTGAGAAGAGGAAGCCTCAATTAAGAAAATGGCTCAGTAAGCCGGGTGGTAGTGGCACACGCCTGTAATCCCAGCACTTGGGAGGCAGAGGCAGGCAGATTTCTGAATTTGAGGCCATCCTGGTCTACAGAGTGAGTTCCAGGACAGCCAGGGCTACACAGAGAAACCCTGCTTGAAAAAAAAAAAAAAACAAATCCAAAAAAGAAAAAAGAAAAAGAAAAAGAAAATGGCTCAGTAAGCTCAGGCTGTGGACAAACCTGTAGGGCATTCTCTTAATTAGTGATTGACGGGGGAGAGCCCAGCCCATTGTGGGTGGTATCACCCCTGGGCTGGTGGTCCTGGTTCTGCAAGAAAGCAGGCTGAGCAAGCCATGATGAGCAAGCCAGTAAGCAGCACTCCTCCATGGCCTCCACATTAGCTCCTGCCTCCAGGTTCCTGCCCTGTTTGAGTTCCTGTCCTGACTTCCTTCATTGATGAACAATGATATGGAAGTATAAATCAAGAGAACCCCCTTTTCCTCCCCAGTTTGCATTTTGGTCATGGTGTTTAGTCACAGCAACAAAACCCTAGTATCTTAAAACCCCAAACCTTAAAATGTGGTCTCATTTAGGAATAATGGCTGCAGATAACATTAGGTAGGCTATGGTGAGGTCACTATAAAGCAATGTGAGTTCATGATTAATGTCCTCACAAAAAGGGAAACATTGGGGCTGTCAGAGATGTGACAGTGGTTAAGACTGTAAACTGCTCTTGCAGAGGACCCAAGATCAGGTCGCAGCACAACCACCTGTGATTCCAGCTCCAGAGTGATCTGATGCCCTCTTCTGGCTTTGATAGGCAACTGCACCCACACACAAATATCTACACACAGACATATACCCATAATCAAATATTAAAGATAAACCTTAAATATAGGGCAATGAAAAACATCCCAGAGAGATACAGAAGAAAAACAATGTGAAGAGTTATGGGGCAAATAAATATACCTACCTACAAGCCATGGAGATAGACCTTGCTGTGTTTTAAATGGATGTTTCTACCATTGGCTCAATTAGGGACATTTGGTCCCCAGATGATTGTGCTTGGGAAGATTGTAGAACCTGTTAGGGGTGAAGATTCATGGATGGGGTGGAGTCTTGTGGCTGGACCCTAAGGTTTTATAGCTCATCCCTACTTCTTATTTACTCTGTTTCTTGACTTCAGATGCAATGTGACCAGTTGCCTCCAACTCTGGCCACCACATCTTCCTACCAATAATAGACTGGGCACCTCTGAACTGTAAACCAAGATTTGGTCCCTTTCCTTTGAACTGTAAGCCAGGACTGGGTTCCTTTAAACTGCAAGCCAGGACTGGGTCCCTTTGAACTGCAAGGCAGGACTGGGTTTCTTTGAAATGCAAGGCAGGACTGGGTCCCTTTGAATTGTAAGGCAGGACTGGGTCCTTCTGAACTGCAAGCCAGGACTGGATCCCTCTGAACTGCAAGCCAGGACTGAGTCCCTCTGAACTGCAAGCCAGGACTGGGTCCCTCTGAACTGCAAGCCAGAATAAATTTCCTTCCTTAAGCCCTTTCTTCAGGTACTTTGTCACAACATGAAAAGTAACTATTGCAGATCTGAAAGGAATGGTTCACTCAGTACCTACCACCTGAAGGGAATATCTGTCTAATCCTTCACTTCAGATGCACAGCCTCCAAGAGCTTGGAAAAATCAATCCTTTCCATGGAAGAAAAGCACTTTACTACAATCAGGGTTCAATACTGTTTCTAAGTTGCTCAGCTTTGGGGCATGGGTCCCCTCACTTCCTGCTCCCTCTTCAGACCAGAGAACCTGGAGGTAAATAGCAAAGAGTGAGCTCTGAAGCAAATGGTTGTCCTTCCTCTCCACTTTCCATGTGACAAACATCGAGCACCAGTCTCTCCACCATCCTTCATCCACAGCTGCCAAACACAAACCCCACTGTCTTTAAAGTGAAGAACACAGCAGGAGAGGGGTCCCTGAGCTGTGCATGGTCCTGTAAGTCCATTCCACCAGACATCCTTCCCACCGTCTCCAAATCACGGGGTGGCTTCCGGAACTCCATTTCATCCCTATGTGCATACTTAAAATCATTCTTAGACAGCAGATTCCCCACCTAAGACATGCCAGTGGGGAACACTGAGGCTGCAGCTCAGAGGCAATCAGAGAGCCCAGCAGCCTCTGGGATGGCTAATGTCACACAAGTGCCAATTCATCCACATTGACCAGAGTCTGACTTTCTGAAGTTGTTACAGAGGATTTCATAACACTCATGAAAAAGCAAGGGTGTTTTTCCCTCCCCCACCCCTCTTGAAGGTGAATGGAAGACTGAAGAACATGACCTGCTGTACGATCTCTGAACTTAGGAGTGCATGCATGAAATTCTGGGTAAGGAAGGAGGGAGGAGGAGAGAGTGCCAAACCTTTAGGTGCAGAAAGGATTATTTGATGCTCTGGGTGCTCTCCATGTAAATTAAAAGCACAGAGAAATATAAGTTCTCCCTGTCTGTACAGTCTGCACTCCCTCCAGGGAAGGATTCAGATCCTGCTTCTTCTAAACAAGCCAGAGGTTCACTCTCCTCCCCTGGGGCAAGGTGACTTCTGTGGAAGAGGGATTAAATCAAGAGTTGGTGGATCTGTGACTGCACGTTATATGCCATTGTAATACGTACCCAGGAACTGCAGGAGAAGTTCCATGTGTTCAGTCAGATATGCATGAGGTTCTGTGGTCCCTAACATAGGAACTGCTCTCTATTACTATCGCAGAGATCAAGTAAAAAACACCTGAATGCATATTGTATACACTAGGAAAATACAGCCAATGCCAGGGGTTAGTGATGTGCAGAGATCATCAGGACCTTCCTATGCCACTGGGGAAACCTCAAATGGTATGTCTCCAGGCAAGCAGAACACAGAGGCCAAGGAACACAAGGACATGGGAGCTAAGAGGTAAGGTGTCAGCACTGGAAATACTTTTTCTACTTTCCTACAAGAGGTGGTGGTCAGCAGGGGAAAAAAAAAAGATTTCTCTTTTAAGAAGTGAGATTGGGTCGGGGAGTGGTGGTGCATGCCTTTAATCTCAGCACTTGGGAGGCAGAGGCAGGTAGATTTCTGAGTTCGAGGCCAGCCTGGTCTACAGAGTGAGTTCCAGGACAGCCAGGGTTACACAGAGAAAGCCTGTCTGGAAAAAAAACCAAAACAAAAACAAAAAAGGAAGTAAGGTTGGGGACTGGAGGGATTGCCCAGTGGTTAAGATCATTGGCTGTCACCCAGTAGACCTGGGTTCTGTGACCAGTACCCACATGGTGGCTCACAACCATCTCCATCTCCAGGTTCAGATGATCCCATGCCCTCTTCTGGCCCTTATGGGTACTGCATGCACACCATGAACATACATAGAAGAGGGCAAAAACACCTCTACACATACAATTAAAACAAAATATCAAAAAATTGTAAAATAATTTGGTCTGGGGACAGAGTTCAGGGTGCTTGGGGAGGACTCCTGGGACAAGAAAGAGGACCAGAAGAGTCCAGAGAGTGTGGTGAAGTGGGACCAGTATGCTTGGTATTTAATGGCAATGGGGACTAGTGGGGGTTGGGGAGGCACTGTGACAGTAGTAAGGTTTCTAGCCAAGAACACCTGAGCGAAGATCAGGACATCACCTGCAGTGGGACACAGACAGTGGGGACCAAATAGGCATGTCTGAAGAACAATTTGGCAGAGACACTTAGCAGGATATTTGGAATCTGTGTCTTGGGGCTCTGAGGAGCAGTCCCTTTTGCTTTCTCCCTTTTAATTAGAAACCTTTGCATTGGGCGCGTCTGATGTGCCTCAATGTCCTACCACCTCAGGTGGTACCCACACTACCTCACATCTGCACCAGTTCTCTCCTCCCTGCTCCACACCCTCATCCCCACATCAGTCAGCAGCTGCAGGTTTCCCATGGCCATGTTTCAAGTTCCCCCAACTTAGCTGAGCCATCCTGATACTTCTCCAAGTCAGCCCTGGACATGGCGCGGGGACAGGATTTGACTGGGCTCTGTGTGGTCCCTCATGGATGGGGGCTGTGTGGGGCAAGAGAGTGGTGAGATGCAGGGACAGAGGGGCTCAGAAAACCCTCGATGCTAATGGCTGAGGGACCCTCGGGTACTAAGAGTAAAGAATATAAAGCCATGGAGGCAAGAAATAGACAAACACAGACAGACATCCTGGATGTTACCCCCACTTATCTTTGGTACCCTGGGGTAGTAGGCTAGGGCAGATGAGAGGGTTTGGTTTGCTTGTTTGCTTGTTTTCTGTTGTTGTTGAAGCTTCACAAAGGGTCTCCTTAAAGCTGCAGGAGAACACTTTCTCTGAGGTGGAAAACAGAAAAGAGGAGGACCCAACAGGGAAGCTCCAACAGCAAAATCTCAACAGTGGAAAAGGAGACAAGGGATTACATACAACGTCAGAATTTGCAGGCTCATTTGTACAATGGTGTGGTTGAGTAAAGTCCCGATGGAAACGGCCACCTAACTCTGTCTCCTCTGGAAAGCGAGCTCCAACAGAAACAGTGAGTCAGAACTCGATGCTGTGTTTGTCAACTCGGGGACCAGCTCGGCTGTGTTTTCAACAACACATCAATCCGCTAGACGCACGCAGGAAGGGAAGCATCTTCCAGTTGTCAGGGTAAAGATCCTTTTCTCTTCAGTCCAGCAACCCGAAGAAAAACAAGGGAATTTGTGGCTTGGTTTCCTTGACAACCTTATCTTCACTTCAGGCACCTTCCTTGTCTCTAAGCAACAGGGCACGCTTCAGAATTACCAGGAGGTAAAAACCAGCACTTGCCCCAGTCCCCCAGGACAAAGCAGACTGGAGAAGACTGACCAGAACCTCACAATGCAGAGCCCAAGTCGGCTAGGAAAGTTGCGCGGCCCCAAGTATTTCCCCAGACCACATGCACCCCACTCTCACCCCTCAAGTTCCTTATGTACATGCTTTGGCTTATTCCCTGTGGAGGACACAGTGACTCAACGCGTCAGCTAATCATCTAATGCTGCCCCATTCCTAATGCAAAAACCCAGCATGACCTCAAGCAGGGAGGAGAAGTGAGACGTGGAGGCTGACCCTAGAGAGCAGGGCACGGGGAAAGGCAAGATGTCACTGTCACCATGACTTAGCAGATTGCTGAGCCTGGAGAAAAGGGTTTGATTAAAAGAATAGAGAAGACACCTATATTGCGGTGTTGACATTTAAGAAGACCTTGTTTGCTTCAGAAAACAAGATTCTGAGTGTTTGTTTTTTTTACTGCGGTGCCCCATCGCTGGACCATGAAGAACGTCTAAGAGTATAAAGAAGAGGTGTAAGTGAACAAACTCTTGAAAGGTGACAGCTATGAGTCTTAACGCAGACCAAAGGAGCAAGCTGGTGAACTGAGCTCCATGGTGGAAGGAACTAGTTTCAAGTGTTGCATCTCATAACCCAGAAAGCTACCACCCATCTCGATCCACAGCTCACATCCATGACCACAGCTGCCCTCACAGAACCTGCAAAGCAGGGGCCAGGCTGGAGCCCAGAATGAGGCCCCTTCCTTCACAGCCTTGGCCGTCTCCACTTGGGGTTATTCTGGCATGCACACAAGGTTATTTCTCAATAAGACACTCACCACAAAGTCTGAGTCTAATTTCTGTCCTATCATTGGTATTGAAGAATTCTGACAGTCTAGTTTGTTAGTTATCATTCAAATACAATCCCCAAATCTCAGGGAGTACAGCCAATTACAGTTTTCAGTCATCCTTCAACTGTGTGGATCTGTTCAGGACCCCTCCCTATGATAGCAAATAGAGATTGTTAGCATGACATCATCTAGAGCGGGAGAAGGGCTTCCACACGTACCAGTACCAGTGAGGGATTCCTTAGACTGTCTCGTCTTTTAGGTATGCCTGAGAAGGAAGGCAGCACCACTCCCTGCACTGGAGCCCTGGACTGACTGAAGAGTACTGAAGAGTAGTGTCCATCACTTTGTACTTCCTGACAGAGGATGCAACGTGACCGGCGGCTGTCCCACACCCCTGCAGCTGTGCCTTCCCCATCATGATGGGCTGTAACCTCAAACTGAGCAAAAACCAACCCTTCCTTCTTTAAGTCAGTTTCATCAAGTATTTTCAACAGGTAACTAAAATGTATTACCTTGTTCCCGAATTCCCGAGCAGAGTAACTTAGAGTCATCTCTCTGATTCACTTACAACATGTACTGTGTGTTGCTGAAGTGAAGAAGAGGCCAAGAGGCTGGGGACAGCCTGTGCCATTGCCACAGGCTGCAAAGATCCCACCATCCAGAGGCATTGTGGAGCTGTGAACATGGATAGTTAGTAATAGTAACAGAGGAGAGGGTGAGAATGACGGTTAATATTGTCAGCTTGACAGGTTCTAGAATTATCCAGAAGATAGATCTCTGTGAGTGAGTTTCTGGATTGGGTTAACTGATGATACAAGACCCACTCTAAACCTGGGTGTCCTTATTCCACAGGCAGGAATCTCAGACAGCAGGAAGAGGAAAGTCGGTAGAGAACTGACTCAGTGTTCTCTGCTCCCTGAACACAGATGTGATGGCCTATCTCAACGTCCCCCTGGCATCTACTGTGAAGGACTGCACCTGCGAACTGTGAGCCAATGTAAATCTTCCTCCCACGAGTTGCTTTTGTCTTGATATTTCATCACAGAAGTGAGAAAGGAACTAGGACAGGAGCCAGGTGGCAGGGCTCTAATCATTTGCAGACAACCAGACACAATCAGCTTTAGCACAGGACCTGGGACAAAAGGAATGAGACTGGTAGCCCCAAAGGCTCCCAGCTCCCAGCACCAACAGACCAGGTGAAGGCTAAATGAGATATAGCACTCATAGTCACATCTAAAACACACAGGCCGGAGGGTTATCTATCTGCTCAAGAGAACCACCGAGAAGCAGCTCCTTCAAAATGGCATGGCGATCCAGGTGTGTCTGGGAGCTTGGGTTCATCACAACCCTCCCCGTGGGATTTGGGAGGCTCCACTCAAGACTCATCTAAAGATTCTTGACACCCTGGGTCTGTCTATGGAGGGATGTACTGGCTGGTTTTGGTTAGCCTGACACAGGCTGCAGTTATCACAGAGCTTTAGGTGAGGAAATGCCTCCATGAGATCCAGCTGTAAGTATCTTCTTAATTAGTGATCAAGAGGGGAGGGCCCATTGTGGGTGGTGCCATCCCTGGGCTGATAGTCTTGAGTTCTATAGGAAAGCAAACCAGGGGAAACAAGCCAGTAACATCTCTCCATGGCCTCTGCATCAGCTCCTGCTTCCTGACCTGCCTGAGTTCCTGTCCTGACCTCCTTTGGTGATGAACAGCAATGTGGAAGTATAAGCTGAATAAACCCTTTCCTCCCCAACTTGCTTCTTGGTCATGATGTTTGTGCAGGAATAGAAACCCTGACTAAGACCAGGGAGATTTGTCTTCTCTCCCAAGCTGCAATCAATGCTGAGGTCACGTCACATCTCAGACCCAGTGGCCATGTCTACAGGAGAAGGGAGGAGCAGAAAGCAATGGAAGCCATTCAAGCTTCCGTGGTTAAGACATGCTAACAGGAGGACTCCATGGGTGGTCACAGCCCCGAAGAGGGAACACACAACAGAGAAGGGGACAGATCTGGAAGCATCAGGTCCATTTGTCGCTTTTGTGCAATTGTTTTTCATCAGAGACGGGAAGAAAGAATGGAATTTCGATTTGAGGATCCGCCCTCGGTTAATTGTTATTTGTAGAACACAAGTAACATTCTCATTGTTCTCAAGCCCACACCATAAAAGCCATCCAGGGAATGCAGGCAAACAGAAGAAACAAGGTCTTATTAAATGCATAATTAATGTGCATTAAGATTAGCATACATGAATAGGAATCAGCTGGGATGCTACAGAGCGTGAACCCTGAACGTTATCAATTGATTAAACGTGTTATCTGCTGTGGCTTGGGAACGAATTAGCAAGCCTCCTAGGCGTGGGGGCAGGGAAGGAGATGGAAGCAGGGCTGGTGGCTGCTTGGGGAGCCTAAAGTGAGCAAAGGTGCTGAGTGTTTTCATGGGCCAATTTTCTAGAAAAGCCACAGCTCCATTTAGAGTAAAGCGAAGCGCGCTTTGGCCAAGGTTATCTCTGAACTAGGGAGGACCACACCCATGGGGGACTCTGAAATGTCTGCTCACTGATGGCATGATTACACCTTTGTATCAAAGGGACTGGAGCAGCTGGGAGAGTTGGTCTTCTGTGTGGCTTCTACAGGGACCCTCAGGTCTGATACGAATCTCATGACACGACCCACTACAGCCTCATCCAGGGAGAGAGGGACACTGGGAGTGAATCTGGCAGAAAGGACACCCTAACACAGACTCACCCACATCCTGACAGCAGGTCAGGGACCCAGATGTGCCCTTGATCTTCCCCTTTGTGTAATGTGCTCTTGGAGTCCCCTCTAAACCCCTTGTGACAGCTGATCTTGTCAACTTGATGGGATTTAGAGTCACCATGGAAACAAACCTCTAGGTGTATCTGCGAAGTACGTTAAAAAAAATGTACATGGGTACAGAAGACCTAGCCTGAATATCAATGGCACTATTCCATGAGCTTGGGTCTTAGACTGATTAAAAAGAACAGTGGATAGGCACCAACACTCACCTCCTTCTGCTTTCTGACTGTGGACAACAATGTGACCCCATCCATCACAATGCCTTCCTCACCATGACCAAATCAACATTCCTCTTTTAATTTCCTTCTTACAAGCAAGGAGAAAGATGACTGGCCTCCCCTCTACAGGGACAGACATGACTGGCCTCCCCTTCTACAGGGACAGACATGACTGGCCTCCCTTCTACTGGGACACATATGACTGGCCTCCCCTTCTACAGGGACAGACATGGCTGGCCTCCCCTCTACAGGGACAGACATGACTGGCCTCCCCTTCTACAGGGACAGACAGGACTGGCCTCCCCTCTACAGGGACAGACATGACTGGCCTCCCCTTCTACAGGGACAGACATGACTGGCCTCCCTTCTACTGGGACACATATGACTGGCCTCCCCTTCTACAGGGACAGACATGGCTGGCCTCCCCTCTACAGGGACAGACATGACTGGCCTCCCCTTCTACAGGAACAGACAGGACTGGCCTCCCCTCTACAGGGACAGACATGACTGGCCTCCTTTCTACAGGGACAGACATGACTGGCCTCCCCTTCTACAGGGACAGACAGGACTGGCCTCCCCTCTACAGGGACAAACATGTCCCCTCTACAGGGACAGACATGACTGGCCTCCCCTCTACAGGGACAGACATGACTGGCCTCCCCTCTACAGGGACAGACAGGCTCCCACGTAGTCAACACCACCCATAACTCTTTCAAGTTTCCATTTGCTCTACTTGTTTGCTGTTCTGTTCCTCCCCCAGTGGGGATGAAGTCAAGGCTTCTTGATGCCGGGCAAGAACTCCACCACTGAGTTCTATCTCTATCCCAAACAGCAGTGTTTCCAGCAGTCAAGGTGACTTTTTAACTGCCTCATCTTCAAAGACAACAGAAAAACAACAACGACGACGACAACAACAACTACACATCTTGCTCTCAAGGCTTTTGCCTTCACCGTGTTGACTTCCATGATGACCCATCCACTCTGTACAACGTTGATTTCTTTCTTTTAAAACAGGGTCTCTCATTATGTAGCTCAGTGCCAGCTATGTAGACCAGGCTGGCATTGACCTCCCAGAGATCCACCTGCCTCTACCTCCTGTGAGCTGGGGTGAAGGGCTTGTGCCACCACAGCCATTTTCTGCAGTGTTGAAATGGATGTGTGAATGAGCTTCATTTCTTTTGAGAGATTGAAAGCTCGTTCATAGCAAGAACCCTGTTTCATTCCCTTGATCCCCCTTTTAAGAGCCTGTGAGTCCCTCAGCCTAGCAGCTGCTAGCCGAAGTTCCAGGCTGAGTACTGGAAACAGTGAGGAAAACCGGATCATCTCATTTGAGTTTAACTAAGATATAATATAAAGGCTGAAGATATGTGTATGTGTGTGAGACATTGATCTATTACATACAACTTTGTGTGTGTGTGTGTGTGTGAGAGAGAGAGAGAGAGAGAGACAGAGACAGAGACAGAGACAGAGACAGGGGTGTACATACCACAGTGCATGTGTGGCAGTCAGGGAACAACCTTTAGGAGCTGGTTCTCTCCTTCCATTTTGATTCAGGGTCACCCTGATGCATGCTTCCCAGCCCACAAAAGCTGCCAGGTAGTTCTCTTGTCTCCACCTCCCATCTCGCTGCATGACTGCTGGGATTATGGGCAATTGCTATAACATTTGGGTTTTTACATTGGTGTCAGGGATCTGAACTCGGGTCATCGGGCGTCTGTGGGGTGGGTGGTTTTTACGCACTCGGTTATTGCCTTGACCTACAACCTTGTTTCATAATGACCAAATTTCATTTTAACCATTAAAACTCAGCATCCACACTGAAAGATGCCGTGGACATAAAACACACACTTCAAAACTTATATGGTCTTCCAAGTTTTAAAGACGGGGTCCACGTTGAAATGGTAATTATGTGGCTACATTAGATGAAGTGTATTTTGTAAATTAATTCCATTTGCTTTTTACTTCTTCTATTTTTAAAATTTATACTCCAGGGAGTATTTTATAACAAATGATTTATATGCATATGTATATATATATATATAATATACATAGTCACATCTTTCCTATATATGGCTATCAGAGAGTTTAACAATTCACATCATACTCTTCCATATTTCTTTTTTTTTTTAAGATTTCTTCATTTTATTGCATTGCATGAGTGTTTTGCTCATCTATGTATGTGCATCGTATGTATATTGGGTACCCTTGAAGGTCTGAAGAGGGTGTCAGATCCCATTGGACTGGAGTTCTGAATGGTTGTGAGCTGCCATGCATGTGCTGGGGAGTTGAACCCAGGTCCTCTGCAAGAACAAGTGTTCTTAATCATTGAGCCAACTCTCTAGCCTCCTGTGCTCTGTCCCTGAGATACAGGTGTGTGCCGGCTTCCCTCTGGAAGTATTCAAAGAGTACCACAAAGGTTACTCCCTCTCCTCTCATCCATTATCGAAATAAGCATCTTCAGGCCATGCATCTGGATTAGAAGTGTAATCAGTGCTTAGGAAACTAAATGGCAATGTGGGAATAAAGTTTTGGCAACTAATGAAAAGAACCCCATTCCTTTGAAACTGCTTAAAGTGTAACATGATGATTAGCTGCAAAATGAGAGAAGAATAACTCAGATCCTAAGAACATATGTCACTGTTATCAAGGAAATACAGGCCTTAGCCTCCCTGGCAGCCAAGGACTAGAAGATATACACAATAAATGAATTGTTTTCGCAGGAGAGCCAAAGCCTTTCTAGAAACTATATTGTTCAATAAATGTCTTCAGTAGTAACAGTGGGAGATAAGCTGGGCAATGCTCCTAGCAAAGACCCGAGAGTAAATGTCACAGTGATTTCCATAGGAGAGGACCCAATCCTCAACATCTGAGCTAAAGGGCTAGATTTTCAGGTGAGCATAAGGTGACATGGACCCATGGTGTTGTCTTCGCCAGCAGAGCGAGCAGACATCTATTTGAAAGTAGGAGAGGAGGAAGACCAGGGAGAGGAGGAATGGGAAGAGCAGGAGGGAGAGAAGGGGGAGGAGGAGCAGCAGAAAGAGCAGGAAGAGGAAGAGCAGGAGGAACAGGGGGAGGATGATCAGAAGGCTCAGGAGGAGCAGGAAGAGGAAGAGGAGCAGAAAGAGGCAGGGCAGGGGGAGAAGGAGCTAGAATAGGGTCAGGAGGAGCAGCAGGGGGAGGAGGAGCAGCAGGGGGAGGAGGAGTAGGAAGAGCAGGAGAAGCAAGGGGGAGGAGCAAGAAGAGCAGCAGACACAGAAAAAGGAGGAGGGGAAAGAGGATTGGGAGGAAGAGCAGGAGAAGCACCAAGAGCAGGAGCTGAAGGAGGAGCATGAAGAGGAGGAGCAGGGAACGAAGGAGCAGGAAGAGAGGCAAGAGGAAGACCAGGAAAAGAAGGAGGAAGAGCTGGAGGAGGAGCTGGAGGAGGAGCAGGAGGAGACGTAGAAGGAAAAGCAGGAGGAGGGGCAGGAGGAGGAGTGGGAAGAGGAGCAGGAGGAGGAGAAGGAGTAGGAATTGCAGGAGGAGCAAGAGCAGCAAAAGCAGGGGGGAGAAAAGCAGGAGGAGAGCTTTCTCAGTCTTGGAGCTGCCTTAGCCCAGCATTGGACACCATAACTCAGCATGTACCAGTGTTCCTGGACAAGCTGTCTGAACCCAGCTCTGTCCTCCATTCAAGAATAAAACACAACTTGCCAAACAGAAGACTCCAGGGTCAATCTCCAGTGTCACACAAACTAAGTGTGGTAGCACACGCCTGCAACTCCAGTGCTTAGGAAACAGGCAGGGGGACCCAGGGCACAAGGATGAGCTTGGCTACAGGATGAGGAGGAGCTAGAATAATGTCAGGAAAAGGAGCAGCAGGAGGAGAAGATGAGTTTTATGAGTCTAGGTATGTATGTTCTCATGTGTGTGTATATGCACACATTTGTACAAGTACACATGTACATGTGCATGTATGTATGTATAGAAACCAGAGGTCCATGTAGGAAGATTATCAATCGCTCTCCCTCCTATTTTTTTTTTTTTTTTTTGAGACAGGGTCCCTTACTGAACCTGAAGCTCCTGGATTCAGCTAGGCTGGCTGACCACAAACTCCAGGGATCCTCCTCTTGCTAAAGCTGGGCATAATGGCTCATGCCTATCATGCTAGTACCTGGAACTCTGAGGCAGGAGGATTGCCATAGTTTCAGGCCAACCTGGGTTACAGAGTGGGTGCCAGACTAACTCAGGCTGTAAAGTGAGACCTTGTCTCAAAAATGTTTTTTTCAATAAATAAACAGAAATCAATAGCCAAACAAAGAAGAGCCTATTTAAGCTGTATTCTCATCAAGGTAGCAAGATAGCATGAAGTTAACAAGAAACTTGGTAAATCAATACAGAAACTGCATTCCAACTATCTTGCTTTGACGTTTCTCTTTATCTTACATAAGACGTAGGAGAATGACATAACAGAGTCAGCATAGAAACTAGTCTTCATTTTAACCCAAATCCAAGTGCAGCCTTAGACTGTGGCTTTGGCCAGTGTGGAGGTTTGAATGTGCTTGGCCCATGGGAAGTGGCACTATTAGGGGGTGTGGCCTTGTTGAAGGAAGTATGTCACTATGTAGGCGGGCTTTAAGGTCTCCTACTGTGAAGTTCCTCCCAGTGAGGAAGAGAGTCCCCTCCTGACTGCCTTCGGATCGAGATGTAGAATTCTCAGCTCCTCCAGCTCCATGCCTGCCTGGGTCATGCTATGCTTCCCACCATGATGATAATGGACTGAACTTCTGAACCTATAAGTCAGCCCCAATTAAATGTTGTCCTTTATAAGAGTTGCCTTGGTCTTTGTGTCTCTTCACAGCAATGAGACCATAACTAAGACAGCCAGGAAGCAGGGCTCTGGGGTCCTGTGTATCCACAGCCCTTGGCAGGGGTGGTGGGCATCCCAGCTTGCCTGGCATGTGCACATGGGATCACGCAGGGACCCTGGAGCTGCCGTTTCCCCCTCTAGGAGTTCATGCCAGGGCTTGTGCTCACATCCAACAGCGCAATTTGAAAGTGCGCACTCAGCTTCTGCCACCGCACACACCCAGGAACACGATCTGTTGAGCAAAAATGTCATCCCATACAGGAGCCCGTGCTAATTATAATGTCATTTTCCCCACTGAGGTGCAGATAATTAAAGGAGAATATTACAGTGTTTTCAAACTCCTGGGGTAAATGAGAGGAATCTTGAAGCAACCTGCTGGAGATGAGAACTAAAGTGCTCTGAGCTGTCCCCCCTTGAAGGTCACCTGACTGGAAATGGAAGACCCTTAAGGATTGAACTATGGTGCCTCAGAAGGGGAGGAGGATGACGAGGAGGAGGAGGAGGAGGAGGAGGAGGAGGAGGAGGAGGAGGAGGAGGAGGAGGTGGGGACAAAGGAACTCATGTTCACCAGGCTCTGCTGTGCTCTATCTTAACTTGTGTTACACAGCAGGTGGCCTGCCTGTACCAATAGCTGTTAACTCACTTCATACGGATCTGCAAGGTGAGACGTTATCGCCAATTTACATCTGCCAACACTGAGATGTTCAGGCCCTTACCCAAAGTCACATGGCTAATAAGGCAGCTGGTGGCTTGAGGAGCTAAGTCCAGGCCTTACCAATTCTAAAGTCTATGCCTGTCTAATTGTGATGGGTCTCAACCACCCTTGCCTGCTGATGGTGGATGTGTGGAGGCCATACTCCTGGGGCACTTCTTCTGCAACCTTCTGTGGAGTTCCCTTAGGGACATCCCTGGCTATGGAAGAGGTCTTCCATCCAGGTTGCCCAGCCTAAGCCTGCTGCTGAGCAGAGCCCGGGACATCTGGAGGGAGAAGTCTGCCAACATACCCGGCTGGTGTCACAGACGCTGACATTTTATGTCATTAAAAAAAAAATAAAAATAAAAAAGCAAAATGTGTTCCCTGAACTTTTTGGAAATAGCTGTGATGCTTCACCACTTATCTGTAGAAAAGAGGCCAAGAGCAGGCAGGGGGAGACAAGCTGAGTGACAGCCAGCTCTGCTTCCACTGTTGCTGTGTGGCCCTGGGCTCCGTCTCTGAACTTCTATATCTCTGTGTCATTCAAGAGGACAACATCCAAAGGTGACCACGGATACTTCCACCACCTGAATAGGTACGGCCCCCGTAGATTCATGTATTTGAATGCTTGGCCCACAAGGAGTGGGTGGCCTTGCTGGAGGAAGTATGTCACTGTGGGGGTGGGATTTGAGGTCTCCTAGTGCTCAGGCTCTGCCCAGTATGGAATCAGTCTCCTACTGGATGGAGATGTAGAACTCTGAGCTCCTCCAGCACCATGTCTGCCTGCACACTGCCATGCACCACGATGATAAAGAACTGAGCCTCTGAAACTGTAAGCCAGCTCCTATTAAATGGTTTCTTTTATTTGTAATTAGATATATTCTTTATTTACATTTCAAATATTGTCCCCTTTCCTGGTCCCCCCCCAAAATCCCATAACCCATCTCCCCTCCCCCTGTTCCCCAATCAAACCACTCCTACTTCCCTGCCCTGGTATTCCCCTATACTGCAGCACCGAGCCTTCCCAGGGCCAAGGGCCTCTCTTCCCTTTGATGTCCAACAAGGCCATCCTCTGCTGCCTATGAGTCTGGAGCCATGGGTAACTCCATGTGTACTCTTTGGTTGATGGTTTTGTCCCTGGGAGCTCTGGGAGCACTGGGTGGATCATATTGTTGTTCCTTCTAAAGCACTCCAAACCCCTTTAGCTCCTTGGGTCCTTTCTCTAGCTCCTCCACTGGGGACCCTGTGCTCAGTTCAATGGCTGGTTCAGAGTGTCCCCTTCTGTATTTGCCATGCATTAGCAGGTTTTTCGAGACAGGGCTTCTCTGCATAGCCCTGGCTGTCCTGGAAATCACTTTGTAGAACAGGCTGACCTCGAACTCAGAAATCTGCCTGACTCTGCCTCCCAAGTGCTGGGATTAAAGGCATGTGCCACCACTGCCTGGCAAATGTTTTCTTTTATACGAGTTGCTTTGGTCATGGTGCCTCTTCACAGCAATGAAACCTAAACTAGGACATCTGTCCTTGGTAACTCAAGGTTATGTGTGGCGATGACCTGCTGTATCACTGATTGCTGAAAAAAGAACCCCCAATGTCCAGAAGCAGAATGTCACTTAGCAGTGATTACATCAAGTTTTTCCTGGGAAAATCCATATCTAATAATAGAGTATTCTGCCCAGTCTTTGACCTGGGAAAATGAGACACCATGCTTTTCTCTGTAATTACTGGCCTTTTACAAGTGGTGACCCCAACCATGTTCTGAGTGCTGGTCCTCCGAAGCCATCCTTACTACGCATGAAGACCACACGGGGGGCAATGGAATGTCTGAAGCACACAGAAGCAAGTGCCTTATGCCATGATCGGTAGAATCCTAACTTTTAGTCGTCCAATAAAACTCTAAACCTAAAAGTGATCAGTACTCTTTAAAGAGTAGGATTCATCAACACCCCAAAGCTAATAATCCCTTGAGTGGTGCTGTGGTCAATTACAATACACTAAGAACATATATGACATAGAACAAAGTGGGAGGAGTTTAAATAAAGAAAGAGGAACAGGGACTCTACAAGAAGACCATCAGAGTCAACTAACTGTCTACCTGCCTTGTCGTCCTCAGTGGGAGAGGATGTGCCTAGTGGTGCAGTCACTTGAGGGGCCAGGGTAGGTTGGTACCCAGGGGGGACCTCCCTCTTCTTAGAGTTGAATGAGAGAGGTGGGTAGAGGGCCCACGTGTGTGGGGGGACTGGGAGGAGAGGGGGGGGGGCTGCAATCAGGATGTAAAGTGAGTAAATAAATTAATTAATGGAAAAAATCACCCCCCACAAAAATAAAAAGTGAACCAAGAATCCATGGGCTTAAGGGTTTCAAAGACTGAAAAGGTTTCTCTGTGACCTGGCAGTTACACACATACACACACACACACACACACACACACACGAGAGAGAGAGACAGAGGGACAGAGAGAGACACAGAGAGAGACAGAGACAGAGAGACAGAGTGACAGTCAGAGAGACAGAGAGCCAAGTCAATACTTTTTGAACCCTGCCCACCATCTCACTGGATAAGGCACAGTGAAGAAGTTGCAGTGTGAGCTCAGAGATGGCGGCGGCAGGTGGCGGCGGTGGGTATAAAGAAAGCAGCCTGGGAATGGGAAATGAAGAAGACAGAGCTGGAGTTCAAGGGAAGTCCCAGGGGAAGAGGAAAACCCTGGAAGACTCAAGCTAATTGTCTTCCACCAGCAGCACACTGATCGCTTTGGTTTCTGTGGCCCAGCCAATGAGAACTACAAAAACATCTGAGTTCTAATGCTTGAGCCCTATTAAAACTGCCCCTAGGCAAGAGAGAGTGATCCGATTCCCATTGCCCTGCGTTTACCTGGGGAGGCTCTACGTGCAGACTTCAAAAGTTCAAACAGGAACGTGGCAGGGGGTGACTGCGCGCGCACACGCGCGCCTATGCACACACACACACACACACACACACACACACACACACACCAACAAAACATAGAGTGACCGCCATGCAGAAACCTGAAGAAGGTGGAAGGAACAGGAAATGGATATCCCCAGCCCCACCCAGGAGTCTCCTGCAAATCAGTCTTGTCAACAATTTAACTGATTTAAGACCTCTGACGTCCATAACTGTAGGAGAATAAGTTTGATCTTTTGTTTTTCTTTTAAACTATTATGTTAATAAAAATCCGTTAAAGCAGCTAATTAGTTAACTAATACAGTACTTTATCTTGTTTCTAACACAAATGTTGGTGAGACAGCTTTGAGGAGGTCATTAGGTTATGAGGACAGAGCCCATGGGAATGAGATTAGTTACACACACACACAAACACACCAGAGAGTTCTTATTCTTGTTTCACAGTGCAAAAACACCAGACTAGCCCAAATAAGATCCTTTTTGTCATAAATACCTAATTTCCCTCTCTACCTCCACCACACAAGGACACCAGGCTAGCCCTGTTGTGTAATTTCTTTCTCTACTTCATGGTGAGCATGTTGAGAATCAGGGACCCTGAAGTGGCTAACTCACCTGGGGACACGCCCCTCCCCAAACACACTCTTATCTCATCACAAGTAAGGGTAGTTTTTTTCATAGGGAAGTTTGGATCTAAATCTGCTAAAACCATGAAGAAAATAAAAATTAGTTATAACCCTCAGGAACAGCCAGCCGGCGTTAATATTTTTGTTTTCTAAATTCGTCCTTGAGTTCCCTGAAACTAAAATCACTTCTGACTCAAACCCCGAGCATTCCTTTGAAGCCATTATTAGAAACTAGCAATGATGACAAGCCAAATAATTAAAATCAACTGCTGTGCTGTCCTGGAGACACAAACAGCAGCCCCCAGGTCCTCTGGATCACAGCAACAACTGTCAAATGAACTCCGCTCTTGACCATGAGGAGAGGGATGAGAAAATTAGTTGTGCAGGCTCTGCTATGGGTCTCCATAATCAGGCTCACAGGTGAAGGCAGAGGGCCTGCCAGTCATCCCCAGAATCCATCTGACCAACTCAGTGTGGCAGCATGCACTGCAGTGCCGAGCTGGGCAGGTGGGAGTGAGACGGGGATCCCTGCGGTTTAGAGGCCAGCCAGTCTAGCCTTACCACTGAGCCTCGAGGCCTGGTGAGTGAGCCTGCCTCCAAGAGTAGAGTGAAGGGTGACAGAGGGAGACACCGGGTATCATCCTCCAGCCTCCATTTCATGCTCACATGTGCAACACCACACACACACACACACACACACACACACACAATCTGCCCTTAGCCCACTCGGTAGCCAACACAGAAAGACAAGTGACCCTTCAGCTTGTGCCTAGCCTCTGCTCTCCTGGAATGGAGGTGGGGAGTGAATGTACCTGTCCTTCCTGGGGCTGAAGTATAGAGAAGCCATGGGCTGAGTTGGAGCTGCAGAACATGCTGTGATACTGGAATGCTAAAAGAACACGGTGGTGACCTTTTGGAAAGATGCCCCCCTTGAACAGGAAAACATAAGATCTAAGCAAACCAGTATATAATGGTACAGGACACATCAGAGGGAGATGCCACACGCCCCTGCTGTCATGACGCTCTGCCTTGCCTCCAGCCCAAAGCATTGGAACCAGAAGACTGAACTCATGAGCCAAAGTAACCTTTTTCCCCCTTTAACTTGGTTTCTCTCAGGTATTTTGTCACAGTGGTGACGGTAGCTAACAAAGGTCCCTAACTTAAGTGGAGTCCTGGAAGACGATGATGCTCAGAGGCTCAGGGATTCATCTGTCAGCACAAGTAGGCTTTATGCATTAACTCAAGTGCCTCAGGTAAGTACCAATGCCCTCAGGTGTGCAGTGACAATGTAGAACACTCCAGAGCCAGGCCAACCATTAATAAGTCCTCTTTCTTCTTTTTACATTACAGTGCAATATTTTTTTTAACAAAGTGTCTTCCCCAGGATGTACAAAACTGAAGCAGCAAAGACAAAACCTTCAAAAAAAATCAATTATCCATTAAGTCATTGTGGAAAGTCTATCTGAAAACCCAGAGACGTGGAGAATGTCAAAGATGCACCTAAATTTTTAATAAACCATAAAGGATGGTGTTAAAAGAAGAGACCTTTTCAAAGGCAGCTGGCACCGGACAGCCTCTCAAAATGACTCTTGTCGGAGAGCATCTCACAACTGACAGGAACCGTGGGTGAGTTATCCTCTTCAGACGACAGCAGAAACCAGAGACATGAGAAATGAACCTTGCTGGGAACTTCGGAGTTATGTAATTTGCTTTTCCAGACACAGGGTTTCATGTAACTCAGGCTGGCCTCAAACTTGCTGTGTAGCGAAGGACACTCTAGAACTTGTGATCCTCCTGCCTCTATCTTCCGATGCTGAGAGTACAGGTGTGTGCCCACAATGCCCAGTGTATGCAGTTCTAGGCATCAGTCTGAGGGCTTCACGCATAATAAACTACACCCCACCTCCAGAACAGCACCCCGGCCCACGGCTGTTATATTCTGTACTTAGGCCTTTGACGATGGCCTACGGTGCCAAGGACTTAGAGAGCAGTCGGCTGCTGTCACAGTTACTTTTCTGTTGCTGAATAAAATGCCTCCACAAGAACAGCCTCTGAGAGAAGGGCTTACTTGGGGGTCGTAGTTTAAGATCACATCTATGCTAGCAGGGAACTTAAATGGCAGGAGCTTTGGGTATCTGGTCACATAGGACCCCTCCCCACCCCCTGCCCCTACAAGGAAGCAAAAAGGGTTGAAGGATTCTATTTAGTTACTTATCATAATCCAGGAGCTGCCCAGAGAATGGTGTGCTTGCTGGCTTTTAGAGTGGGTCTCTCCACCTCAATAAATCTCATGAACATAATCCCTTTCAAGTGTCCAGAAGCTAAATAATCCCTCACAGGTTTGTCTTCTCCATGATTCCATTTCCTATCATGTCGATGATTAATACTGACAGGGAAAGTGTGGATGAGTCGCAGTTTCCCCCCTGTAGTCAGACTTGAACCTGTCTACCCAGCCCTCTGCTCAGGATCTCCCCTGCCTGACGGGAGCTAAGCCTCACAATCTGCAGTTCAGTTCCCATCCTTTTAGCTCAGCTTCCGTTCTCTTCCTAGAAGATCTTAACCACAACCCGACGCCTGTAACTGGTCACCTCAGAGCCTTGGGGTTCCCCCGGCCCATTGCCTCTCATACGCCCTAGCCAGTCCATCTGCCCCAACCTTAACAGTGAGGAAGATAGTGTGGTTGTGCTATGTGTGGCTGCAGCTCCTCTGGAAGCAGCCTGGTACCCAGTGTGCTGTTGGAAAGCATGCTTTGTAGACATTTTCAAGCCCCTTGAGGAAACAGACACTGCTGTGACATGCCATATGCTGTGACTGGCCCTGACTCTGAACCCACTAGATGGATCTTCATTCTTTTTTTTTTTTTTTTTTTTGACAGGGTTTCTCTGTATAGCCCTGGAACTCACTCTGTAGACCAGGCTGGCCTCGAACTCAGAAATCCACCTGCCTCTGCCTCTGCCTCCCAAGTGCTGGGATTAAAGGCGTGCACCACCACTGCCCAGCTGGATCTTCATTCTTATTGGTTAACAAAAGGTCTTGAATGAGCAACTATACCATGGCTGGCAGGAAGACACAGGTAACCCTGCATCTGCAATGATTGGTATTTTACAGGCTGGAGGAGATTCAGGAGTCCTCACACTTCCAATGGGCAATTTAAGACTCTGTGGGTATCATGGCAGGAGCCCCCAACAGTGCAAACCCAGTTAGGTCTTTTGCTCTGTGTGCTGGGGGTCCCATTTATAAGACTCCACCTGGAGACAGACTACATCGGGAGCTTTAGGAAAATTAACCAAGAACGTTTGCATCTGACCTAGAAAGGGCAGAAGGGCCAAGAGGGAAATGGCAGAGAGACAGGCAATGAGGAAAATTCTAAGGAAAGCAACCTATGTATGATTACATGATAGACATTGCTGTAACGGCGATGGAAACTGCTAAAGAAACATGTTTCTCTCCTCCCGGAGAAAGAGCCCAGCTTAAAAGTGATCTGGTGCTGTCTTTTTGGTGGATTCTATACGTACTAGACTACAATAGGGCAGACAAGGCTACACATGGTGGCTTCTTTGCACAAGTAAGAGTTATCAAGTTCCCTAGAGGAATAACTTCAGTCTGCTTGTATTCTCTGCTTCAGCAAAACTAAAGCCGGGAGACAGCCACTCCAGAGAGCCTTGGCCAGCTACACCGATCCTGTCACAGACACCAGACAGGATCAGCGAACTCTGTGTGGATTTGGAGAACAAATCGCCTAGGACAGGCGGGGGAAGGCTATTGTGCATGCTCTAGGACAGCTTCCCGCCCCTTGCCCCCCCCCCCAAGGCAATTGTGCATGCTCAACTTTCAGCAAAAGATGGATGGGAATGATTAACAACCCAAGACTGACACAGTCATGGTTGAAAGACCTGAGGAGCCTGACCCACACAATGGCCCCCATCTGTCAGATGCTCAGAGGGCCCGAGCATGGTACCAACGCCAACGGCTGTGTGCATGGTTCATAGAAGTCTCTAAAGAAACCGTTGGCGTATTAGTCCTATGTCAGTCAAGAGAAAGCCAAACAATATTTAGAGATA
The DNA here is from genome assembly GCF_947179515.1 of Apodemus sylvaticus. Taxonomy (NCBI): domain Eukaryota; kingdom Metazoa; phylum Chordata; class Mammalia; order Rodentia; family Muridae; genus Apodemus; species Apodemus sylvaticus. Next base: position 9,230,729 of record NC_067481.1, on the reverse strand, counting down.
ACCTCGTCAGTGGGTGGCCCAGCTAGAATCCCACATTGTGTCCCTAGCAGCTTGGGATCCTTCATTTGTTTATTTTTGTAGTAGATTTAGTGTTTGTTATTTTAAGCTTACCCTTGTCTTCCTGTTGCTCTAAAAGAAACAGTAATTCTCTTATTTTATAGCATTTGTTTAAAAGATAGTATCTTTTAAATAAATCACCAGTAAGTCTCCTGCCACCAAGTTACATCCAAAGACCTTTAATGGGTTAGTCTGTAATAGAAAAAGGTCTGTAAAATTCTCAGATAGAGGTCCCTACAAAGAAAGCATGCACGTAGAATGTGTGCTAATTAAGGCAGAATTCCATGCTGTTATATTGGTATATGTGCACGCGGCGTGCAAGTCTGTGGGTGTATACGTTTGTGTGCGGGTCTGCATGCGTTCGAGTTTGTGTAAAGCTAGAGATCAACCTTAGGTCCATTTAATTTTTGGTAATGGCATCTCTCTGTCTTGTAACCCACCAAACCAGAGTTTCTCAACCTGTGGCTCACCACCCTTTGGGGGTGGAATGACCCTTTCACAGGGGTGGCCTATGATTATTGGAAAACACAGATATTTACATTACAATTCAACACAATAGCAAAATTAGTTACAATGTAGCAATGAAAAGAATTTTATGGATAGGGGTCACAGCAACATGAAGAACTGTCTTAAAAGGTCACAGCATTAGAAAAGTGGAGAACCATTGAACTGAATGAGGTAATTTGATAGGCTGATGAGCCCTGAGGGTCCTCCTGTCCTTGCCTCCCCACTGCCAAGGTGACAGTCAAATGCCATATGTCCAGCTCTCTCACTTGGGTTCTGTTGGTGAAACTCACACTTGCACAGCAGCCTCCCTCCCCGACTGAGCTATCTCCCAAGACCCTGAATTCAACCTATCCTGACAAATCATCAGTCAGAACTAGAGACATCTGGCACTGACAGGAGGCACCCTCCTACCTAGCAATCATGGAGGTTATGAAACTATGTTCCACATGATCTGGTACCAACTATATATAAAGAAAAGGACCCCTGAGTCAAAACAGCAGAGGCTATATAAAGTAACGGGCATGGGGCAGTGGGGTTTGCACAGATCTCTGTAGAATGAATCACCCATAACATAGAGTGGCCTCCCCCTCCCTCCAAATAGGACTCAGGTCACAACTGGCAGTTACCCCTTTCCAGACGATGAATGGCTCGGCCCTCAGGCAGACAGCCCCAGGACCAGTGCTTACCAGGAATGTTGTGTATGGTGATGGCCAGGATGAGCAGAGCAATCCTCCTCCAGCTACTCTCCGCAGGCTGCCCCGAGCTCCCGTGCACAGGTCCCGAGGGGCCCGTGCCCTCTGGGAGGTCAGTCGCTGCCACCTTCTTCCTCTGGTAGACCTCACCATTCTCACGCTTGTCTGTTCGGATAGAAGAATGGAGAGGGGCGGGGCTGTAAAAATGTGCACACTGACTTCTGGACTAGCGGCAGCAAGAGGTAGCCTCCAAGCCAGGGACTATCCTACATCGAGACGGCCATGGACCAAGAATCTCTTGATGGCTCAGCCACTCCTTTGGACAGTCAATCAGCAAGCACTCAGGAACCAGCGTGTGCCAGGAATTTTGGTTCTAGGAAGGGTGGCGATGCCATACAGGGCGAGGGACACATAGGTAAGGAGCACCGACTGTGGAATCGGGCCATCGTTTTTTATTTCATGACCTGGTCACACAACAGCTTGAGTGACGCTTTTTAACCAAGTGTTTTCACTGAGCTGTAATGTAATGCCCTGATTCAAAACAATGGAGCATAACCTTTCCTGGAGGGTTATGGGGTTGTAGGAGGGCAAACTGATGCTGTTGACTACGAACGTGTGGGCCATGTCAGGCATCAACACTGGAGCCCCGTGGGAGTGGCAAAGCCTTCCCTAGGTGAGTCCCAGAGGAATGACAAAGTTTGCCCCGGGGTGTGAGTGTTAATGTGGACAGTGTGTGACAAAAATGTTCACCAAAGCTCCCTCTTATCCTACTTCCCAAGCTTCTGGCCCGAAGACTGCTCCCTATAGACTCCTACTGGCTCAACTGGCTTCCTTGTCCAGCTGTAAATAATAACCCAGTTGTATATAGTAACCTTCCTCTGTGGTCAACTATACATAGGTGACACACCGAATTTCCAAGATGCTGCAGCGTCTCCATCAGAGATCCCACCCTGGCTGATCCTAGCTCGTATATGCCAATGTGTCCATTGTGTTTGCCATTTCTTCCTTCCCTCACCCCTCCAGCTAGGTCAACCCTAGAACAAGGCAAGGAAGACTCAACAAGCGAGCACATGGAAGTGCTTGCACTACTCTAAGTGCTGAATGCGTGAACTGATCTCGTTGGTGACATGTTCCCTTTATCCAAGAGCTCTACAGAACTGTGACTGTGACCCTGCCCCTGGTCATCCTGAGAGTCAATGGGAAGACCTCAGATGACAGGCTCAGCCAGTCAGATTCCCTCTCTCAGAACACGGGGTGACTAGCAGGTGTGGGTGCTGAAGTTGACAGAGTGGTTTAAAAGCAGCTGTAGAAGAATGGGAGACAAAGGCAGCTGAGCAGACAGACAGAAGGAAGCAATTTGTGCCAGTGAGCAAAGACAGGCAAGCAAGCATTCAGCCAGATGGACAGACAGACAGACAGACAGAAATACATGGCAGTCCAGGTCCTAAGGAATGCCCAGGGTCTGAGTTCCTAGACTAACCATCTGAAAATTCCCACTTTGATTTGATTGACAGGCATGTTAATTCATGCTCCAAATTCCAGCCCTTGGGAGGCTGAGGCAGGAGGATATCAAGTGTAAGATTAGGCTGGGATATATAGACTCTGTTTAAAAAAAAAAATAGTTCTCCTGGTTTGGACAGAGTGATGCTGTTTCTTAGACTGTCATCTTAACGGTGTTTCTTAATGTGTGGCCTAAAGGTCCACTGTCCCCAGGTTGTCTGTTTATTCCTAATGGATATTTTCAGGTAAATGTGACAGCAAGAACAGGAAGTGGGGGCTTGGGAGAGACAGGCTTACTAAGAGCTTAGACATATTGTACTTTGGGCTCACCCTCTCTGGAGAATTGCAATGACATTGATCATTCTAGTTCATTTCTGTAGCTGTGTTAAAATACTCTGACAAAAGGGCATCTTGGGAAAGAAAGGATTATTTTAGCTTACAATTCCAGATGATAGGTCTTTATTATAGCAAAGTCACCACCGTAGGAATTTAAAGACCTAGTCACTTCATATCCACAGTCCAGGGCAGAGAGCAAGGTGTACACATGTGCTCACGTGCTTGGGCTCAGCTCTGTTTCACCGCCCTAACACAGTTCTGGACGCCTGCCTAGGGAATGGTGCTACCCACAGTGGAGTGCGTCTTCCCACAACAATTAATTAAGACACTTCCTCACAGACATGCCCACGGCCAGCCCAGTGTTAACAGTCCTTCTTTAAAACTCTCTCCCCAGGTGGTTCTACATTATGTTGTGCTGACAATCAAAGCTGCTGCTGCTGCTGCTATTCTGTGGTACTGCAGAGGGAGTCCATGGACTTTGCCGCTGTTGATAAGGACCTGAGGGGGGGGTCTCTTGGCTCCACACTGTGTGTACGTATTTGATCTAATACCTTCGTTGTCACATCTGGCTACTATGGCTTGTCTTAACTTCTGGGATGCTGGCCCTAAAGAACCGAGTCCCACGGAGCTAGAGAGATGGTTCTTCCCTTAGAGTGTGGGGTAGACCCAGCTCCAGGCCATCCAGTGCCCTCTACTGGCCTCTTCAGGCACTACACTCATAGAGATACACATACAATACCCAGAAGATGCTCCTACATGTAATAAGGACACATGCTCCACTATGTTCATAGCTGCCTTCTTTATGATAGCCAGAAGATGGAAAGAACCCAGATGCCCCTCAACAGAGAAATGGATACAGAAACTATGGTATAATTACACAATGGAGTACAATTCAGCTATTAAAAACAATGAATTCATGAAATTCTTAGGCAAATGGATGGAACTAGAAAGTGTCATCCTGAGCGAGGCAACCCAATCACAAAAGAACACACATGATATGCACTCACTAATAAACGGATGTTAGCCCAAAAGCTCAAAATAAACAAGTTACAATTCACCAAGCTCAAGAAGAAGGGGGCTTAAGTGAGGGTGCTTTGGTTCCTCTAAGAAAGGGAACAAAATAGTCACAGGAGCAATAAGGGAGACAATGTGTGGGGCAGAGACTGAAATAAAGGCCACCCAGAGACTGACCTATCTGGAGATTCAGCCTATAAACAGTCAACAAACCCTGACACTACTATGGATGACAAGAAGTGTATACCAAAAGGAGCATGCCATGGTTGTCTCCGGAGGAGCCCTGCCAGAGTCTTACAAATACAGGGGCAGATGCTAACAACCAACTATTGGACTCCCAATGGAGGAGCTGGAGGATGGTCCAGAGGAGCTGAAGGGGTTTACAGTTCCATGGGAAGAACAATGATTTCGGCCACCCAGACGCCCCAAGACTCCCAGGGACTGAACCATCAACCAAGGGGCACACATGGTTCCAGCCAAAAATGTGACAGAGGAAGGCCTTGTTGGGCATCAGTGGAAGGAATAGTCCTTGGTCAGGTAAAGACTCAACAGAGGCCCCAACAAAGGGAAACTGAGGGGGGGAGTGTGTTGGGTAGAGAAAGCATATATGTGGAGGCAGGGGGAAGGAGGAAGGGGAGGGGTTGGGGGGTCTTAGGAGAGGGGGGATATTGGGAAAGGTTTTACCATTGGCAATGTAAATGAAGATGATATTCAATAAAAAATTAATTAAAAAATCTTTTCAAAAAGAGAAAGGAGAGGAGAGACAAGGGAAGGGAAGAGGTGTGGAGATAATGAAAGAAAGAGGGCAGGGGAGAGGAGAGGAGGGAAGGGAGATGAAGAGGGGAAGGGAAGGAAGACCTTAAATTGATCCTTCTCAGTGGGTAACTCATAGCTGGCCTCTGGAGAAGGCAGCATCCCAGTGGGACAGCAGCTCTCCCTGGGCAACCCGCGGAATTCAATCCAGGCTGTGTGGTGTCCACACACTGTGTGTGTGTGTGTGTGTGTTTGTGTGTGTGAGAGAGAGAGAAAGAGAGAGAGAGAGAGAGAGAGAGAGTATGTGCACACACACACACACACACACACATGCACGCACGCACACACACGTGCACATACAGAGAGATGTTCCTGCCCCAGACACACTACATAGGCTCCCTGAATGTATGCATAGGTGTTTCTGTGTGCACAAGACTGGAAGCAATTTTATACACCTTAAGTTAATAACATCTAGATGACCCAGACTACAGAGGCTGCTCGGGAGCTCCCAGAATTCAAAGCTCCCAGTCTAGAGGCAGAACAGGGCATCTTGAGTGCTGTCCGTGCACACAGCATCTGCTTTCCCGCTTCCTCTTCCCAGATTACAAGGCTGGAATTCTCTCTTCCCTGTGCTCCGAGAGCTGACACCCGGTGGGCACAAACCTGGAGCCATGAGCTGAGCAATTGACTGTCTGCTGCCTAGGACGCGGCTGCCCCCGTAACATGACAAACTGTGACATCCCTTCCACAGTGAGGCAGACCATCTTGATCAGCAACCACTCTCGGAAGCACAGTGTTAAATCACAATCCACACTGCAGGCGAATATGCACAGATGGCCTGGGAGCACAATTGTGTCCTCGAGGATTCGAGACACATCTAGGGAGGCAAGGGTGGAGCTAGCCTCTTCTTTTGTAGCCCATGGGCCCAGCCACATGAGGACACAGATGGTCTGTGGTCCCTGAGAGTACTGGTTGGATCAAATGGGCCGGTGATGGAATCTCAGGCCTCCCACGAAGACAGCGATGCTAATTAACAGATCACCAGCCACAAGAGAGCGTGACTAAAAGCCCCAGATCTCACTGGAGATGAGTTCATTACAACAACACAACGGGCAAGTTCTTACCTACTGAAGGCACGCAGCTCCAAATCCCTGAGAAAGGGCTTGTTTCTAAGGCCTCGTTATGAAACACAATAAATGAGTGCCCAGGGATGCCAAGTAACTACTGTGTGTTAATGAAGAGCATCCGTGAGCAAAACAGAAGTACAGGGGAAGAGGACTGAGGGGAATGGCCCGCGTGCTACAGCAATCATACTACACGTGTGAGGACCTGAGTCCAGACCCCCCACCCCCCCAGAATCCTTGTAAAAATCTGGCAAGAAAGAGACTGGCAAGGTGGCTACCGAGTGTGATTCCTGGAAGACGTGTGGTAGAAGGAGAGAACCAACTTTCCTAAGTTGTTCTCTGACCTCCAAATGCACACACTGGATTATATAAATAAATGTAAGTTAGAAACCTTCGAGCCCGGCAGAAACCTGTCACCCCAGTGCGGAGCATCATGGGACATGGCAATTAAACAGATTCCTAGGCATTCGCTGGCCTGGCCTGACTCCCTGGAGGTCCAGGTCAAAGAGAAAGCCTGTCTCCAAAAGGCGGGAGAAAGCTAAGGAATAACCAAAACCCATGGTTGTCCTCTGACCTCTGTGCCTGCATGCCTGTACACATGCAAGCATGCAAATCATGTGTGCATGTTTTGCCTGTGTGTAAACATGTGCACTGTGTATATACAGTGCCCACGGGAGCCAGGAAAAGGCATTGGATCCTTTGAAACTGGAGTTGCAGACGGTTCTGAGCCATCATGTGAGTACTGGGAATGGAGCCCCAGTTCTCTACCATTGCAGTAAGTGCTCTTTAACTGGGGATCCATCTCTCCAGCCCTCAGAACCCAATTCTTAGAGAGCATTGATTGCTAAAGTGCATAATTATAACCGAGCCCCCAGTTAAGCTGATTCTCTGAAGACAGTAAGGAAGAGGATATACTAGTGGCCCCTCTTCTTTCATTCTGTCTCCATGTGTATATGCAAGTAAAAAGAAACTGAAGGTGGCTGGGCAGCATGTGTCTGAAGCCACGGCATGGACGGCGATCTCCAAGTTCAATGATAGCCTGTTTGAGCCAATGAACTCAAGTTAGTGAGAAACCCTACACACAGTCACACACATGAGCCTACACATGTGCACTGTACACATGATATATGATTACATTAAAGAGTGCATGCCAAAAAGATACCCCTGAACCCCAACGCGGTTTCTTTCAGCACCCACCCAGCCACTTGCCCAGCTCATGCATGTGGCCTCTGTCTTCCTGCATGCCTGGACTCAGGGCTGTCATTGCGCAGAGACCGGATGGAAGGGCCACGGTACCTGCCGTGGGACCACAGCTCTATCAGTGTGCTACCTGTTTGTCCACTGCTGAGATAAAACGCCATAGCCAAGGCCACGTGTATAGCGGAAAGTGTTTAATTGGGCTGACAGTTCCAGAGGGTTAGTCCATGAGGGTGAAGTGCAGGCACGGCAGCAGGGGTAGCTGAGAGCTCACACCTCAGACCACCAGCAGGAGGCAGGAAGCACTCTGGGAACGCCACAAATCGGCTGAAACCTCAAAGCTGGCACCCAGTGATACACCTCCTTCCAATAAGGCCACACCTCCTAATCCTTCCCAGACAGTTCCACCAGCTGACCAAATATTTAAACACATGAGCCCATGGGGCCTTTCTCATTCAGGCCCCCAGACTCAGTTACCAGTTTTACTCAGCAAATGCTGCCACTGATTTCCTTGCTATGAAATATGTGCCTAATTATATCTACCTCATGAGATTGTTCTGACAACTGAACATTGGGGTGCAGTGCCTGGCTCACAAGACACGCAACCCATGGCCCAGTTTTATATTCTGCTGCGGCACTTGAGAATGTGGGAGCATTTTCTACAGTTCTCAGTCTCTGGGATCCTGTTTAATGATCCTAGTGCTTTTGACTAGTTCTGAGACCATTATTTGCCAAATTATTTCTCTTAAATCCAACCAGAGACTGAACCACCAGCCAAAGAGCATACATGGGCTGAATCTATGCCCAGTCCCCACCTGCACATATATGTAACAAAAGATGTGCAACTTGGTCTTTATGCAGGTCCCCCAACAACTGGAACATGGGCTGTCCCATGACTCTGTTGCCTGCCTGTAGAGCTCTCTCCCCTCACTTGGCTGCCTTGTCTGGCCTCAGCAGGAGAGGGTGTCTCTAGTCCTGCAGTGACTTGATGTGTCATGATGGGTAGGTCGGTACCCATGGTGGGCCTCCCCCTTCTCAGAGGAGAAGAGGATAGGGAATGGGGGTAAAGGACTGTGTGAGGGAGTGGGAGGAGGGAGGCTCTGTCTGGAATGTCTGAATAAATAAATTAATGGGGAAAAAATTCAAGCTATGACTTGTGCTAAAAGCTGTGGTGACCACCTCTTGCCACACAGAGTCCCATTTTTCTGTTCCTTCCCATCCAGAATAGGCATCTATCCTGGGAAAAGCCCCTTCCTGTGTGCTGTGATGCACACAGACCTTTGTACCTTAGCTTCACGGACCACGCTCATCAGCGGAACCTGTAACAGAGCAAGGGCGGCACTTGCTTCTCTTCCTTAGCATCATGCCAGGCAGCTCACAACCTCCTGTGACTTAGACTCCAGGGGACACACACTCTCTTCCGGCCTCTATGGGCAACTGTACTCATATGTGCATGCATACACACCTAGGCACACACATGTGAATTCAAGAATAGAAAGAAGCACATGAGAGTGTATCCCTTTGTTTGTTCATGTCATACTTTCTCCGTCCCACTCCCTCTTCAAACTGACCTTGGCCTCACGTTAATAGATGAGGAGAAGGCTTCAAGAAGAGAGCGAGAAAAACAGGTAAAGTCTTGGCTTTTGATCTTCCAGGAGCCTCGGTCCAGATGGTTTAAAGGAGAGAAGAGGTTTCCACAGGGGCGTTTTGCCTTGGTAGTAATTTTGCAGCATGGTTATTTTCAGAATATGTTAGTCATCTGAGTTGTGACCCCAACTGTCAGCACCGGGAAGGTGGGTCAGCTTCATAGTGGCAATAAAACTGGCCTGTCATTTGTCCGGAGACAGTAAAGGCGGGAAGGACATTATGGACATCTCTGCCCAGTCAATCATCTTCCATCACTGAATCCTACCAGACTATACACCAGGAGTGTCCTCAAATCTTACAGAGCCTTTCAAATTGACAACTATGAGATACAAATGCAAGGGTCCCAGCTTAAAAATCAATGTCAGGGGGCTGGAGAGATGGCTCAGCGGTTAAGAGCACAGACTGCTCTTCTGAAGGTCCTGAGTTCAAATACCAGCAACCACATGGTGGCTCACAACCATCCGTAATAAGATTTGATGCCTTCTTCTGGAGTGTCTGAAGACAGCTACAGTATAATAAATAAATGAATCTTTATTTAAAAAAAAAACAAAAAACAACAAAAAAATTCAATGTCAGGACATTCACCTAAGTGTCATCAACTGAATGTGAACTTTGGGTTGAAGAGATCACTACAGGATGGGCTCTGTCCATTCTCCTCACATTCTCCTCACTGTGGGGAAGCACGCCTCATTCAAAACCTCTCACTTATGATCTTCTTTCTGATAACAAACTTGTAAATGCATGCTAATACACAGAAGATGTTGCAAGCCGCCATGACCTCACTGACCAAAAATAATAATAATAATAATAAGGGAGATAGGCGCCCTTCCTTCCGTGCATCCTCACGCGGGGTTGCACAGGGCTGAGATATCACATCATGCCACGCCAGGCTACTCTTCGTTCCCACTGAATGCAACAGAAGCGATTTCTCCTGTGACTCAATGCTCTTTCAGGCCCTGTCGAGCAATACAGATTAGTCCTGGCTTTCTCACGCCTCTGGGCCCCGAGGCTGCTTCTAAATTGTTTCCTTATTAAATATCATCTCAAGCATTAACCTGTGCAAATGGTCAGAAATATGGAAGGAGGAGGAAGATGTCGCTGTTGGCACCACTAGGAATAGCCTTTTGTCACTCTTGTTGGCCAAACTTCAGTCAGTACTGGGTACTTCTCAAATAAACGCATCCATGTAAGGGAGAGAGGATGTGATATCCCCCTTAACTTGCATCTCCTTGACTGCAGGAGAGTGGCCTGACATTTGCCACAGCCGATCCCTCTTTTGTGATAGGCCCTTGGCTCAAATGAGGCCTCTAAGTAATTACCATGTGGTTGGCTAATTCCTTACAGACAGGTCATTTTCCCGTGATCCACTTAACGTCTGTCAGTGACTGATGAGGCCTGGCTGGTAGCAGCAGGGGTCAGTGTAAACTAGACGGATGCATCTGCATAGCTGAGGGAGACTTCCAGCAAACTGTCTCTGTGTTTGAGGCTCCTTTGTAGTTTTCGGAGATTCTAAAACACTGTACCTGCTCTACTTAATGGCAGTGAGACACTCTGGTTGGTTTTCTCTCTCTCTGTTGAGATACTGCTCTTTCTGGGAGCAGGGGAGGAACACGGGCACCCCCTTACTTCCTTCATCTTCCTGCTACCCACCCCCATCCCTACCAGCAGCCCTAGGATCCTCAGAGAAGTCATAATACTTTTGTAAACAATACAGAAAGGCAAACCTATCGTGAACAGGGTCCCTGCTAACGATGCCTGACACAGGAAATAAAAAGCAGGTGGCTGCGTATATATGAATTTTAGATCAAGAATTTGTTCGTGTAAATATAACCTAAGCATTGCATGAGAAAGTAGTTATACCAAAATACACATTTTTGAAATTCAAATTTAGGCATGCCCTATTTTTTCTTACTCTGTGTGTGTGTGTGTGTGTGTGTGTGTGTACTCATTTATGCAGGTGCCTGTGGAGGGCAGAAGTGGGTATCAGTTTTCTTCCCCAATTAATTCCAACCTTTTCTCTTTGGGGACCTGAAGCTCACCATTTTGGCTAGACTGGCTGACCACTGGGTTCCTGGGATCTCTGTCCCCTCAGCCTTGAGTTCCCAGGTTCTATTGAATGCCACAGCACTTGACTTTTATGTGGGTTCTGTGACATCAGCGCTCAGGTCCTCACACTTGAGCAGCTGCACCTCAGGCCAGCATGCAGCACTTTATCTGACACTCCAATTTGTCCAGTCAGGAACCCAGGTCTTACAAGGAACAAGGGTAAGGAAACTAGTTACACTGCAAAGGGAGAGCAGCGTGCACTCGCCTCTGTCTGGAGTCTTTAGAGATGCTCTTCCTGTGCTGGGAAAAGATTCTACTGGAGACCAAGGAAACTGTGGCACGTATTTCCCATGCTCTATGACTGACCTCTAGGCAGAGAGATATCTGGGCCCCACCACGGAGCTCAAGAAGCACAATCAGAGATTTATTTGCAACCTCTTTAGCTGTAAAGGGTATTTCCATTTACCGCTCCAACAAGCGCCAGCTGCACAGTCATCAGAGGGGTCAGGCGCTGCCCGGGTAAGGTGGCTCATTTGATTTCCTGGTCTTCGCAGGTAGTGCATGTTTTGACAGGCCCCCAAAGCCATCACAGCTGTACCTTGAACACTTATGAATAAGCAAATGGGTCTGCGTAATTGGCAGAAATTAAATGTGCAGCTGCGGAAGAGGCGGGCTCACTATTAGTGAAAGATTTCTCATCCATTAAGCAAACCAGCCACCTAATGTTCCTCATTCCAAGGATCCAGGTAAAATGAATTTTATGCTCGGGCAATAGAACCAAAACATCCAGTAATATTAAAAGCATATCCGTTGGACCGGCTGTTCTATGTTAAAGGGACAAGCAGCCACTTCACGGACCTAGATTCACTCCCGGTGACTTAATTGTGATCTCAAAAATACATCCTGGCTTTGGAGAGGCCTCTCTGCTGCTCCATAGCCCACTCTAAACCAGGCTGCCCAATACAAGAGCCCCAACACACGCAAACGTGGTCACCACAGATGTCAGAGGACCCGGCAGCAAGATATCTGCATCCAAAAGGTCTTTGCAAAGCTGGGGAGATGCTCTATTGGTAAAGTGACTGTCACACAACCAGGAGGACCTAAGTTCAAATCCCCAGCACTTGTGGGCATGGTTGTACAAGCTTGTTGTTGTTTGGTTGTTTTGGTTTTGGTTTTGGTCAACTTGACACAAGCTCTGGCCATATGAGAAGGGGGAACCTCAATTGAGAGGATGGCTACACTTGAAAATTAGCTCTGGGACTCTTCCTCTATTCCCGCTACACTCCAGTCCACGCAGGAATGTTTCTCTGGGCAGTAAAAGCTATTCGTGTCTTGTGTTAATCACTTTTCTGTGTCTGTGATAAAACACCTCAGCCAAGAGGTGTCACCTAGCCAACTCTGTCTAGAAGAAAGAGTTTATTTGGGGCTTACAGATCCAGAGTCTATAATGGCAGGGGTAGCAGGAGGAAACCAGGAGATCGTGTTCAAAATAGCATCAGTCTTTTGAAACATCAATACCTGCCCTCGGTGACACACTTCCTTTGGCAAGGCCATGCCTCCTAATCCTCCTCAAACAGTACCACCAACTGGGGACCAAGTAATCAAATGTCTGAGTCTTATGGGACATCCCATTCAAACCACATTTTAATCAAAGTTGCTGTGACTATTCACAAGAGATGCTCAGGATGGTAGGAGCCATCTTGGCTCCTTATAGAAGAAGGAGTGGGGAGGGTCAGCAGACCTTCACTTGAGACTCCAGCTACCCCTTTCTGTGCCCACTCCTCAGCTCTGGACGTGAACACCACCATTCCTTTGGTCTGTCATTGGTACTGCATCTGTCATTGGTACCCTGGCCGGAGTTGAGTAGATACTGGTTCACATCTTCCCATGATTTCTGCAGATCTAATGGGCTTATGCCTGACCCTTCCCTGCATCTAGCAACCATGAAGATGCACGAGATTCTCGAATCCTCTTTAGCTATGAAGGGAAGTGGAGACTAGAAGAATGCTAGATCTGCCAAGGGGTTTGGATGGAGAAAGAGTCTAAAACAGGCTGTGCTGATCATCTGCACAACAGAGCTGCCGCTGGCTTGTTCATTGGGGCCTGCTCACCTTGCTTTCTTATACAACCCACGACCACCAGCTCAGGGATGGCACCACCCACAATGGGCTGGGCCCTGCCCCGTCAACCACTAATTAAAAAAATGCTCCACAGCCAGATGCTATGGAGGGATTTTCTCAACTGAGGTTCCCCACTTCAGTTAACTCTAGCTTAAGTACAGTTGACATAAAACTAAATTTATGTAATTAGGGATGCCTAATTACATCCTTAGACACTCAAAGCACTCATGCCCACGAAACTCACCCCAGACCTTCCTCCCCTTTACAAAGACACCACGAAATGAAGGTATACTGGGGCTTGGGTTTCTCCTTCGGACTCTCTCCCCAGGCTTATGGGGAGCATCCTAGAAAGGGTGGGACCTCTAGAGGTCTCAGTTGCTTGTGGCTCTAAGGGAGCCTATGTGGGTGGACCCCAGGATGCCTTTTGGCATAGCATGAACATGCCTGTTCCAGCCACAAGCCTCTGAACCTGCTATCAAAAAAACCCAAAAAACAAAACAAATAAAAACGGCCACTCAGGGCTGGAGAGATGGCTCAGCGGTTAAGAGCACTGACTGCTCTTCCAGAGGTCCTGAGTTCAAATCCCAGCAATCACATGGTGACTCACAACCATCTGTAATAGGATCTGAGGACTCTCTTCTGGTGTTATCTGAAGACAGCTAAGTGTGTACTCATATACATGACATAAATAAAATTAAATCTATAGTAAGAAATATAGTAAGAAGCATCACCCCAGGTCATGGGCTTTGCACTCCAGGGCTTCTGGGAAAGCACCTTGACTAGATTTAGCTACAATACAATGAAGGCCAGATAGCTGATTCAATTTGAATGTCAGTAAAACAACAAATAATTTCTTATTATAAGTATGCCCTAGGGTTGGAGAGATGGTTCGACAGTTAAGAGCACTGACCGCTCTTCCAGAGGTCCTGAGTTCAATTCCCAGCAACCACAAGGTGGCTCGCAACCATCTGTAATGGAATCCAATGCTCTCTTCTGGTGTGTCTGAAGACAGCTACAGTGGACTCATATGCATAAAAATAAACAAATCTTTAAAAACAACAACAACAACAACAAAATGGTCACTTGTTCCTATGACAGAGAGCCCCATGGTATCTGCATGACAGCGCAAACAGCTCTCTAGCCTATGAGACTCTCTGAGAGCTTTAGGGGACCCCACTTTAACTGCTCATGGTGAAATCAGGCCCTGTCAGTGAGAAGCAAATTCATTGGGTAGATGACAGGATGTCTCTTTGTGCCCTGAAGCAATAAACATTATTTTCCTCTAAAGTTCATTAAAATGATTTGTTTCTTTTCTTTTCTTTTCTTTTCTTTTTTTTTTGAAGTGAGGAAGTTGTTTTACAGTAGTGTTCAGGGTGCCCCCGAGCTCCTGGACTCAAAGGGTCATCTTGCCTTCATCGCCCAAGTAGTGGCGTAGGAGCAAAGGGCAGGGCTCCAGGCTAAAATGTCACCAGATAATACAAACATTTCTATACTATAGAGAAAGTTCAGAAAGCACTGATGAGCATCATGAGAAACTAAAAGTCACTTACCACCCAGTGACGGCTTCTATTTTAAACACTGAGACAAGTTTTTAGCGTTTAGTGTACTAGAGCTAAGGATCGGTTGGGAAAATGCTTGCCTTGCAAGCAGGAAGCGCTGAGTTCAGTCTCCAGAGTTTGCAATAAAAGCTGGGCCTGCAATAATGGTGCACACTGTGTAATGCCCCTGCGTGGGGAGGTGGAGGTGGAAGGGTTATCCCTGGGTCTTGCTGATCTGTCAGCTGAGGCTCCATGGTGAGTTCTGGGCCGAGGAAAAGCCTTGTCTCAAAAGAGAAAGTGGACAGAGCCTGAAGAATGACACCTGAAGTTGACCTTTGACCTCCGTGTTTAAAAACACACACACTTCTATCAGATCCGTCCACATTCATAGGAATACACACATGACTTATTCTGTCAGGCTTTGTGCTGTGGTTTTCTATGCAGCTGAAGCATGATCTATAAATGTTCTCCTGCATCAGTAGCTCCCAGCGGAATTCTCTTTAGCATCTAGCAGTCAGGGAGCACAATGAAGAATTTCAAGGAGCCAAACCCCAAATCGAAACTAGATGTTCATTTTCCTCTTCTTTTAGAGGAGATGTGTGTTCATTGACCAAATGATTTCAAAGTCAGGCGCAAACAGCTACCTTCCAGCCCTCTGCAGAGCCCTGCCGCTTAAAACAACAAAAGCTAGCTGGACGGGGAATTATAAATGGCCACTTAAAAATTGGCCAAATGTTGTTTGAACTTAAAAAGGGCCAATACATCATGTTCTGAGACATCTGTGGCATGAATGTTACCCTTATAAAAGGGCTCTGGGAGCCTTTCCTTCTCCAGGCACAGCTTGAAGGGCTTATTAAAAAGAGAGTACACATGCGTGCATGCGTGTATATGTCAGTGTGTATGAGTGTATGAGTGTATCTGACTGTGTGAGAGTGTGTGTGTATGAGTGTGAGTGTATGTGACCGTGTATGTGTGTGTTTGAGTGTATGTTGAGTGTGTGAGTGTATGTGAGTGTAAGTGTATGTGTGAGTGTTGTATAGTATATGTGAGTGTGTGTATGTGTGTGTTAGTATGTATGAGTGTATGTGAGTGCGTGTATGTATGTGTTAGTGGGTATGAGTGTATGTGAGTGTGAGAGTGTTGTATAGTGTATGTGAGTATGTGTATGTGTATATGAGTATATGTGAGTGTGAGAGTGTGTGAGTGTGTAAGAGTGTGTGTGAGTGTGTATAAGTGTATGTGAGTGAGATTGTATAATGAATGTGAGTGTGTGAGTGTGTCTGAGTATATGTGAGTGTGTATATGTATGAGTGTGAGTATATGAGAGTGTGACTATGTATGAGTGTGTGTGAGGGTGTGAGTGTGTGAGTGTGTGAGGGTGTGAGTGTACATGAGTGTGAGTGAGCATGTGTATGTGTCAGTGTGTGTGATTGTGTGTGGGGGTGCATGTGAGTGTGAGGGTATGTATAACGAATGTGTGTGTGAGCGTGTGAGTGTATGTGAGTGTGTATGTATATGTATGAGTGTAAGTGAGCACATGTAAGTGTGTGTAAGTGTGTGTAAGTGTGTATGTGTGTGTGTGTGAGTGTATACATGCACCAGTACAGGGCCAGACTTCTTTCTGCAGTCTGGTTTGTCAGTTTACCAGGTCCCAAGTGCAGCTGTGTCTTAGGTCTTCTGCCTTTCACACTCACACACACACATACCAAGAGAGAAGGACAAGGGAGGATTCTGTCTGCAGAGCTTGCATGGTGACTGGCACACGGTGAATGTTTGAATATTTGTAGCAGGGAGCACAAAAGCCAATGGGAGGGTGTTTCCCGGAAAAGCGTCTACACACCCACAAGGAACATTCTGTTCCATCTTTCAGGACGGTATGATTTTCTTTAAGGTTATGGATGTAGTTGTATAATGTCCTATTCTATTGCTAGAACAACATTCACATACACAAAGATCTACTTCATTGATATATTCAAAGGTCAAGATTGCAAAATGTTAGACTTTGAGGGTCATCCTGGCTTTGCCGTAACTATTTACCTGCCTTCTGTGGCTTAAAGGCATCCAGAGATAATATGTGGGTGGTTGAATCTGGGTTTCAGGAAAACTTTATTTGTAAAATCTGGTAGCAGCTCAGACTGGACCTATTGCTGACTCCTGATGTGGAGATTTAAAAGCAAGACTTAAAAAAAAAATCTCACTAACATTGCTTATGTTTTGGCCACTCCCAAGCCTTTCAGATCCCTAAGTCTAGGATGAGCGCTGCATGAGGGTTGAGGGAAAGCTCTTTCCCAGAGGATAGAAAAGGGCATCACAGAGAAAGCAGAGCAGGTATTCTTCAGGTAGCATGGCAGCCAAGATTGGCCGGAGTTGCTAAGCTGGAAGGTGAACTCTGTCAGGATACTCATGAATGTCCTGGGGTTGGGTGA
This sequence comes from Apodemus sylvaticus, assembly GCF_947179515.1. Lineage (NCBI taxonomy): Eukaryota > Metazoa > Chordata > Mammalia > Rodentia > Muridae > Apodemus > Apodemus sylvaticus. The sequence goes on along the minus strand of NC_067481.1, from coordinate 9,213,772 downwards.
GCTCATAGCTAATCAGCCAGGGCTCAGAAGGGGCAATGAGCATATCATGCAGATGCGTATAGTTTACACATCGTGAAGCTAAATGTTTGCGTCTAGGAAAGTTTGCTTTCTTAATTAGCTAGTATTTTCATGCTATTAATGTAATCAGAGGCTACTTCAGACAACGCAGAGGTAAACATCACCCAAGATATTTAAGAATGACAGGTCCATCCTCCATCTCATAAGGATTGCACACCTGCATGCTTTCCATGATCAGAGCATAGAGGGAAATGGTACTGTCAGAAACTCTGCTAAGCACCGAGTTGAGGGCGGACTCAGCAGGAAAAACTCACCGGAGGAGCTGAGAGGCACAAAGGAGGAAGTCCTGGCTTCTCTTGCAGGCTGCTCCCTGATTTATAGTTTTGTCCTGATCTAATTCTTTTAGTTTTCAAAAGGGGGATGGGAGTGGGGAGGTCCCATGCTCCCTTGCCTGAAACAGAAGAACTTCTGGGAAGTTCTGGGAAGTCTTCTGTCTTCTCACATCTTTATGAAGAACCTTTCTTCCCTTCTCTCTCTCTCTCTCTCTCTCTCTCTCTCTCTCTCTTTCTCTCTCTCTCTCTCTCTCTCTCACACACACACACACACACAAATACATACCACACACAAAATAACATAAAATAAAGTAATATACATCTGCAAACATAAACCTACATATATTTCCTCTTTCTTTTTGTCTCACACACATGCAGAGAGAGGAGACAGACAGACAGACAGGCAGACATAATGTACTGATTATGACTTGGTACATAATATACCATTCACTGGTGTGGCGATTCTTCTAAGCCCTCTTCCAGAGACTCATCAAGGCAAGGAACAGTGGGTCAGTCAGGCAGCAGTACAAACAGACTAGCCGACATTGCATCAGTGCTGGCCAGTGGCCTCCAGTTCTCCCGGTGGACGCCAGTCACGGAGTCCAGTGAGGCCATAGGAGGCTGCTCACGTCTTTGTATTCTGTGTTCACTTTAGCTTCTCCCCTTTCTTTTCTTTCCCTGGATAAGTGTTGAAGGAAGCACAGGGGGCTCTGGGACCGGAAAACTGGGATCCATGTTCACTAGTTTGCTTTTAAAGTTTATTTTGCAAACAGTAACTACACCGATTAATAGGGTCCAATGTGCCCCCATTTTTAAGCAGTTATTACTCTGCTCCCTCCCCCACAGTCATATCGCAGCTCCGCTATTTTCAAGTCAAAGGTCTTTGGGGAGGTCAACTGAGACTTCTGCGTCTCAGTTTCCCCATTTGTTATTTGGGGATTAATGTGACCCTTGCTATAAGCCTGCCATGGAAGCAGAGGAGAGCATGACCCGCTTGCCTAACAGGCAGGGAACGAAGCCTCACAATGAACCTGAAGTGGATGTGTAAAAATACAATAAGAAAGACTAAAAGTTCCCCCAGTATACCTAATCTATTCATAACTGAAATTGCCTGTGTTGAAGGAGAAAAAAAATTGGATCAGGATCGAATTTAGAACAGAATTGTCAAGTAGCATTAAATCCCAAGCCTCCAAGAGAGAGGAGAACCACAGTTTGCCTGTAACTCGAGCATGCCTTAAAATTCTGCAGCTGTGTTGACATTTTCAACTTTCAGAAAGGATCACCCACAGCTAAAGATAATAGAGACTTTCCATCAATATAAGGAGAAGCGGTGTCCTCCTCTGCTGGGTATTACTCTAGAATACAAAGTAACCTTCCTTTATCTTTTCTTTCCTTTGTTACATGAAATAGTAGATTTGTTCTTCTAATTAAGTTTACCTAGGGTAACACTGATACAAGTTTGCACTTCCTAAAAACATATTCTGGCCAGACAGATGAGTATAAAGTAGCTCAGTTGTATCCCTGATGCTTATTGGCTGCCTGCCTATGAAGCTACTTTGGTTGGCTAGAGAGAGAGAGAGAGAGAGAGAGGGAGAGAGAGAGAGAGACTAGATAGATAGATAAGATAGATAGATTCAACATGGATGATGGATGGATGGATGGATGGATGAATGGATGGATGGAAAAGACAGTATGGATGAGTGGGAATATGGACATATGTATGGAAGGGATGAATAGTAGATGTGTGGGCAAATAGACAAAGGATGGATGGGTGTGTATATGGGTGTATATATGTATATACAGATGAATAAATGGATATATACATCCTCAAATATGTATGTAATATATATACACACACACACACACACATATATATATATACACATATATATATATATTCAAAATTATTTCATTAAGCCATTCAATTCCCATTTCCTTGGCAAATTTCTAAAACTCGCTGTTCATGGTCTTTAAAACTTCACCCTGAACTGGGACTGGACAGCTAAATTGTGGGAAAGAAGAGGCACCAACCATCCTGTGATCCATGCATTTGTCTATAACTGGGGCGCGAAGGGGAAAGGCCAAGAGAAGCAGGGTGGGAGTGAGGGCGGGCAGCAGGGCTTACCAGTCCGTTTAGACAGCAGCTCTCAGCAAGGGGACACTCTTACTATTATGCTTTTGTAGAGTTGGGGCTGCTTCATTTTCAAAGAATGCCATCCTTTTTGGCTTTCGTCTGTTCTTTGTGGTGTGTGTGTGTGTGTGTGTGTGTGTGTGTGTATGTGTGTTGCATAGATGTTGTGTGCATACACATGTACATGAGGGTTCCTGCAGTTGGCCCCACTTGGAGGCTGAGAAGGCCCTTGAGTGTCCCCCTCTGTCACTCTCCACCTTATTCCATTGAGACAGAGTCTCTCACTGAACCTGAAGCTAGGATGGCAAGAATCAAGTCCCAGCCATCCTCCTGTCTCATACTCACCTCTATAGTCCCAGGGTTACGGGTATTTGAGTCCACCCTGCTTTTTACATGGGTTCTTGGGATTTGAAATCAGGTCCTCATGCAGCAGCAGCAACTACCCTTACTACTAGTCCCAATTAAACACAGTCTCCATTGCCACCAGTGGGTACAGTCCTCAGCTGACCTGCCGAGGCCACCAGCTGGAGTCTGGGCCCTCTGCCCTCTGAACAAAATCCCTAGTTTGGAAGGGAGCTGCCAGGCAGAGAGGTATCTTGGGCTGACCTGGTATTTCTTGCGCTAACAGAGCAAAGAAAAGATTGATTCTGAGAGAGCAAAAATAAAAGAAATTAGGAATCCAGCCAAGTGGGGCTGAGGGAAATTGGAGTGAGGACAAAAACAGCTGCCCCGATGCTCTGGAGTGGACATGCCTGGAGAGAGCAATAGACTACATAAGGCGGAGCACACACACACACACACACACACACACACGATTGTGTGGGAGTCCAGGACACATCCTTGGGAGTCCTTGTACTGGAGCCTCCACATGTTACCAGTACCATAGCTATCACGGTTGAACATGTGAGGGGTACCATAGCTATCACAGTCTAGAAATGCACCCTAAGAAAGCACTCTGGGGACCTGCTATGAATGTGTTCTTCCAGCCCGACATGGTGGTCAACAACTGACTGTAATTCAGCTTGGAGGCTGAGGCAGGATGCTCACAAGCTACAGCTAGCTGGGATATAGGACCTCCATCATGACAACTCCTGAGCTGTGCTGCTAAAAGCCCAGGACTCGTGACAACCCTTCCCCGGGAATCACCATCAGGAGATCATCACCTCTGCTGCTTCCCTCCGCTAAATGGACCACAGCATCCTTTCCCACTCCCCCCACACACACCACAGGTTTTTTTTTCTTGTATTCCTAAGAGACTCAGAATGTCAGGCTGGGGTAGGGATATAGACCAGTCAGAAAACTGTCTGCCTCACAAGCACAAAGGGCCCAATTCGAAATGCTGGGTTTGGGTGTCAACTTGACACAGGCTGGAGTTATCACAGAGAAGGGAGCTTCAGGTGAGGAAATGCCTCTATGAGATCCATTTCCTCAATTAGGCATTTTCTCAATTAGTGATCAAGGGGAGAGGGCCCCTTGTGGGTGGTGCCATCCCTGGGCTGGTAGTCCTGGGTTCTATAAGAGAGCAGGCTGAGCAAGTCAGAGGAGACAAACCAGTAAGAAACATCCGTCCATGGCCTGTGTGCATCAGCTCCTGCTTCCTGACCTGCTTGAGTCCTGACTTCCTTTGGTGATGAACAGCAATTTGGGAAGTGTAAGCTGAATAAACCCTTTCCTCCCCAACTTGCTTCCTGGTCATGATGTTTGTGCAGGAATAGAAACCCTGACTAAGACAGGGGTGCATCCTTCTGACTCCAGCAACAGGGAGTAGAGTCAGGAGGATACTTTACTCAGTGAGCCCCAGTAGATTACACCTGAGAATCACTGAAGTTGTCCTGTGACTTCACACCAGTATGCACACCCATACACCTACCCACACAGACATGAGCAAAGTCTCTCTCTCTCTCTCTCTCCCCTCCCCAACACACACACAGGATGATGGACTTCACCATTTCTCCCAGTTACAACCCAGAACCTAGATGGAATCAAGGATCAGGACCCAAGAGAAGCCCACATCCTAGACATGTGTGTGAAAGTGACCAGGGGAGGCAGCTCAAGCAAGCACTGCCTGCAGGATGACCTGCTGTGTTTCATTTAGGAGGCGCTGGGATCATTCCAATGCAGCTGAAGAGGAAAGCCACGCTGCGGCCAACAGGATGATGCCCTGTGCATTTCCTGAAGTCACAGAGCCAAGGTACCTCCAGAAGTGGTCAGCCTTGACCTCCCACCGGTGCCTGTCCCATGGAGCTATCAGGGTCCTGAGTCTACTGAGAAACCAGGATGCTCACAGATGATGCCTTACCAGAGGCAGGTAGAGGTGGTGGGGTGGACTTACTGCACAGTGTGCTTGCTGCCATGGCAACCCAGGACCAACTGGGGATGGGAAAGAGGTGCTTTGCTTAATTGAAATCCAGCCGATGTTTGAACGCAAACCCCAAGGAAGTTGGTGCCCGATTAGATTTTCTCTCTCCCTTCCCTCTCATATTTAAATTTTAAACATACAGATCTCTTCCCTTTGCATCTCAAAACACCTCCAAAGACCTCCAAATAAACCAGAAACTGTGCCCCCTCCTCAATAGCACACTGGGACAACATAACCTAGCATTTCCCAGTCCTCGGGTAATAGTAACCTGGCCATCAAAAGAGAATTTTTTTAATGTGCTAGGGAGACAACCCAGAGCCTTTCACATGCTAAGCACACACTGTACTTGAGCTGTCCTTGGCCTTCTGAGGGGATTCTGTCTGTTGAAGCCCTTAGGGATGTGTTAGCTTCCCCGCTACTACCTCCATGTCTCCCTGGGAATACTCAGCCATCCAGAGCAAACCCTCTTTTGCTTTCTTGTGACTGTGAATCACCTGGAGAGGGTTAAAATGCAGATCCCCAGGCCCCTGCAAAGCTCCAGTGGGCAGTGACATCTGTGATTTACTGTAGCCCTCGGACAACTGGTGTGGATGGCTCAGGGCCCACGCTCAGCCGAACAGGCAGTTTTCCTTTGCAAGGTAGGTTGAGTTGGAGGAAGCGGGGGTGGGGGTGGGTGTTGGAGTACAAGTCCAGGCAAATCTCAGCAGATAAACCACAGATGGCTGAGGAAGCGGCTCCATCAATAAATTATTTGCTACGTAGATGTGAGGATCTGAGTTCAATCCCCGGCACTCACATTAAAAAGCTGGGAATGCAGCAAAAAACCCTTTAATTAAGCCCAGTTCCAGTGCTGGGAATGACCCCGGGAGCTTGCTGGCGGTCAGGCTAAACAGGGGAGCTCCAGCTTCAGTTTCTAAAAGAAAACGTTATTTCACAAAAAGAAGACAGAGAAATGATAGAGGGAGACACTCAACATTGACCTCTGGTCTGTGTACTCACACAAAGAGAAAGAAAAAAGTTTTGTACCAGAAAGAAGAAAAAGAACCCTGATTTTCGAATGTTCTGCAGTCTGAGGTTCCACTTTCCTTGTGGATTGGGCATTGTTGCAAAGGTTAGTTGAGATTAACCTGACTCTCAAAAGATATCATAGACCCTTCTTTGAGTGACTGCTCCCATAATGAGGGCCCTGGGGCGCTGAAGGGAGATGTACCCAGCCAACAGCCAGCACTGAAAAGCTCCGAAGCCTGGGGCAGATAATGCTCTGTGGATAGGTGGAGGGAGGAGGTGAGCAGAGAGAAACTCTTGGAAACCATTTAGCAACCATCTCTTTAAACCCGCCTGTGATAGACTTGCCATTTAAAATGTAATATACAATATATCTTACCTGATTACAAATCTGAGAGAAGAAACGAAAACTCCAAGGGAGGCTGAGTATCCGAAACCGAAAGCAGGAACATTAATAAGAACTGGCTCAAACTGTAAGTCCAAACCTGGTGGCACTTAGTTAGCACAACGAACTAGGCAACTAGGCTGGCAGCCTGAGGCCTAAAGGGTGAGGAAGAACAAGCATCAGCCAGGCTATTAACACCACAAGGGTAAGGCACAGGAAGACAAATCAGGGCACACTGTGTGCCCAGGAAATCAGGACACACTGCGTGCCCAGGAAATCAGGACACACTGCGTGCCCAGGAAATCAAGACACACTGTGTGCCCAGGAAATCAGGACACACTGTGTGCCCAGAAAGTCATGTAGGAAGAAAATGAATGCCAGAAAGAGGCGGGTTTAAAGAGATGGTTGCTAAATGGTTTCCAAGAATAATTATTTCAAAAAAGCCACACACACACACAGGCACACTTATATACATATCGTACTAAAACGGAGATCCCCCAAAGTCAACTGAATATCCTGGACTGGAGGCAGTGGATAGGAGCAAGAGGGAACCAGAACTTTCCAACTCCTGAGAACAGAGAAGGCCCCAGGTTTTTTTTTTTTTTTTTTTTTTTTTTGCCATAATACCCATCTGCAGATGCCTGGAATGAGGCGCTAGGCTCTGAGATATAGCTGCACATGTTAAACACCGAATACTGGCTTTGTTCCCCAGAGGACCTGAGGCTAGGAGCGGAGGCTGGTGCATCTTTAAAAAATGATTTTCTTTGTACAAAGAGATGAGAAAGAAAAGAAAATGATTTCTAACTCCACTGCTCAGATTCTCCCTGCTGATGTTTGATAGTGGGAGAAGACCATGCAAAGAGAATGAAAGAGAAGGGAGGAAAAACAAGGGTCTCTGTCTGTGTGTCTCTGTCTGTCTCTGTCTCTCTGTGTCTCTGCCTGTCTCTATCTCTGTCTCTCTCTGTCTCTCTCCCTCACCCTCTCTCCATCCTTTTCTCCCTCAGTTCTATGTGCCTTCCCCCCAGCCTTGAGCAGGCTAAATAGACCTTAGGTGTTTGCCATAGTTAGACCTTAACTCCCTAGGTGGAGTTGGTGGAGTCTTCTGGCCTTGCCACACCCACAATTTCCTACAGGAGTAGCCTGCACCCTGAGCTTGCTTTGCAACATAATCCAGCTGAAACAAAGCAACATAATCCAGCTGAAACAAAGCAACATAATCCAGCTGAAACAGAGGATGGTTCTGTGGGCTCTCCCTATATAAACACAGTGCTAAATATTAAACTTTGAGCCTTGAGCAGAAACTTCTGTCTTGGCTTCATCCTTCTCTTGCGCCCTCTCTACCCTCCCCCCCCCAATCCTTTTTTCATTTCCAGCCTCCCTTTCAGGTACCCAGTTCATCCATAGCTGCTGGATGGCTACAGTCCTAAATATTTCTTCTCACAGTTACCCACCAATGACAGCTTCTCATGTGCCCCTCTAGGGAAAATAGTTAATCAGACAAGGACCTTTGCCAATATCTTTCAGCCCAAAATAAACTGCATTCAGTGCGTTAGTTCATTATACGGGTAAGCACAGGTGCGTACACACATACATCCTATAGAATTTCTTAAAATGTCCTGCTCAGCTACGTGGCTCGAGGCAGGAGAAGAATCGCATCGCTGTTTCAATCAGTGCTTTAGGTGAGTCTAATGGATGATGAGGTCAAAGACTTGCTGAGGATCTGACTCAGAGCATCCTGCCTCCATGTACCACGGGTCTCATCCAAAGGGACAACAGTTCCTGTGCAGACTCTCTGTAACACCTGCATGGTCTCCAGACAGCTGTCAGCTGTCAGGTAGTGTAGGCAAGGAGTATGCCTGGCTTTGCCTCTGAAAAACCGGCATCTGCGGAAGCCATCTATTCATTTGTGAAGTGTGCTGGGCAGAACCTCAGATGGCTGCTCATCCCTTCCCCGGCTCAAGGCCAAAGCTAAAGAAGCAGCCCAGAGGTTGGTCTCTCATGGCTGTGACACTCTCTGGATGTTGAGAGCCCTCTGCCTCTCCTCTCCTGGCCATCACTCTCCTGCAGATTTTTGGCCACCTCGCAAGAGCCTCCAACATTAACACTGTTACTGATTTGCCAGAGGCATCGTTTCACAGGCTCACTTATCTCGTAATTGGAAAAAGTTTGCCTGCTAATGAGCCTTCGTTGTTAGCCTTCATCTAATTATCTCTGAACATCCTCGCCAGTGGCTTCCTCCCAGGGGTGATGTCATCCATCACCCAGAGATCTCCAAATGGAGAGGAGCGGTGTAGTGACGTTGTAAGGAAAACACATTTCAGTCCTTAGCTCTGGTCCTAATACTCCGTGGGCCCTTGCGAATTTCCTGAGTGTTAAGAGAGACAGAGGAGCTGTAAGATGTCCCTTCAGAATACAGTTGATGACAAAGAGAGGGCTCTTGCAAAGGACCTCCATAGGCAGGGAGCTGGATGTGGTTAGATGGCTGGGACCTTCAGCGCCACACATCGGCTTGACTTCCAGAGGCGGGGGAAGTGTGCAGCTTGGATCCATGCCCTTTGGCCAGTGATTTAACAAGCATGCTCGAATAAGAAAGCCAACGCAAACACTTGGGAGGACTGGGTTTAGGGAGCTTGGGGTGTCGGGTGAACAAATGCTGGTGTACTCTGTGTGGCTTTTACCCTGCACCTTGACTCCCTGTCTGTCTCCTCTGTGTCATAACTGGAGCCTTCTGTAAGAAATGACAGCCCAGAGTCCCGTGAGCCATGCTAGCCAGGGAGCAAACGTGAGGGGGAGCTGGTGGGAATCTTCGTCTTCTGTCCACTGACCAGAAGCCCAGATGACAGATGACCTGGAGTCAGTGCCCTGGGTTGAGGTGCGTCTGTGGAGCACAGCACTGTCTCCGGGTAGATGCTGATGGTGCTGAGCTGAACTGTAGGAAAGGCGACAGGGCCTGCACAGGACTGAGAAACTTATGAGGCTGTGGAGGAACGTCCACACACCTGCCCACGGAAGTGTCCTTAGTGAGAATATGGACACGGGATTGTTTTCCTGAGAGAACACAGTGGTGTTCTTCTCTCTCCTGATAAAGGCTGGTGATCCCAGCACAGCCAGCCCACAGGATCTGGGAGGTGTAGGGAATTACACCTGACACCCATATCTCTGGGCTTATAGGCCTTTGGGGGGGGTCCACTCACTTGCCACCTGTACCCTCTGAGACATGCTTTATGGGTAAGCTTGGGCTACAGTTGTGTTCCATTTTGCTCTCTGGGGAGGGTTGGGATTGACTTAGGCAGGTCTACGCAGAAAGGCCAGATTCTCAGCTTGACTGACTATTCCTGCACAGGAGGGGCAGCCTCAGTGCCTTAACTGCTGTGGCACAGAGAAGCTGGAAGTCTGCACAGCAATGGTGGGGATGGAAAGCCGAAATGGCGACCCTGGTGGAAATTATGGGAAGAGCAAACACACAGCATCACGGTCATGTGTCTACCGCTAGTGTGCCAAGGGACTGAGTGGTCTCACTGCCCTGGGGTGCTGTCTCCTAATCCACTCTACCTTCCTCCACTCCGGGTGGTATCAAGTGTGTCTCTCTCCTTCTTACGCCCAGTCTTCCATTCTTGATCGGGGTACCCAGCAGTCTCGAGTCTCGAGGTGTGATGACGTGTCAGGGCACTAGGAGGCTAACGGTAAATGCCTCCATGTTTGCTCAGGGAAACAAACATCTGAGGGCAGCCCTCAACCCTCACCGCCCCACCCCCACCCCCCGCACTCTCCCCAGGGCTCCAAAGAAAACAGAGAACCCAGAGTCTGCCCTGCTCCCTGCTAGATGCAAGGTTCACCCTCCTTCTCTCGTCCTCATCCCTGACAAGCAGTTCCCTCTCACAATGTCTGACATAAGGGTAGCGAAGCTACATCCCTAATCAGGATGGCTCTGCTAAGGACAAGGACCGGTGGCATCCACTTGCAAGGCTGTCCTGGGGATTCTAGGCACAGGAAGGGGAAGAGCCTGCTGCTTGGTAACTCAACTCCTACAAACTCTTGCTTAGCACAAGACCTGGGATAACCAGTACAGACAATAAACCTTACCTTCCAACCCCTGCTTCTAAGTAAAGAACAGCAGAGTGGGTCCTGGGAGTGAGTGGGCTGATGGGTCGGAGGAATGGTGGCGGTGTGGTCACTGGATCAGTCACACCAGCCGAGCCTGGTCCTTGCCCCTCACTTGGGTGAGACCCCATAGCTAACCTCAACCGTGAGTCTCAACCCACCTGGACCAAGCAAGAAGAACGAGCCTGGGAGATTCGGGGACCAGCCACCTCTGACTCTTTCCCCTAAAAACAGGAACAAAAGAAATCCATTCCACAATGAAAACTGAGGACAATTACAATGGCCACAGCTTGTCGAATAAACTGGGCTAAGGGAGGATCCCCGCACGTGACAACCTCAAAGGGGCAAAAAGACCTTGAGTTAGACCCAGAGAGAAACAGAAATGAAAAGCAGAAGCAGAAACAAGAAATGGCAGGGCTGCTGCAATTAGACCGGGTGCTGGGATGACATTTTGAGAGCCGGTGCGGAGTCATGGGGAATGTAATTAAGTGAACTGTACACATTATTTTAAATCCTGTTCTCATTAATGCTGTAAACACCCCCACTTAATTCATCATTATTGAATTTGCCAGCAGAGCCCCGGGGTAAGACTTTGACTTAAAGTTTAATTACAACTAGGCAGGGTGGACCAGGCTTCCTGTCCCTGAAAGTGACCCACAGGGCGAGGCTAGGGGTCTGGGGGTAGCTTTTGTAGCAGGCAGAGTGACAGGCACCATTCCAAACACAGCGGTCACTTCCTAGGGACTTCCTAGGAGGAGACTAGCAGAACCCTGGGTCCCTTGAGGTATCCAACAAACGGCAGCAAGCTTGTGGAGTGAGGCAGTTTGAGGGAAAAGCTGTTCCAAACTGTTGGAAATAAACCCTCCAAAACCTACCCACTCTTTGGTTCCTCATCTCTCAGGCTATTCACAGTCATACACGTGACTGCCATCCTGCGTCACGTGTCTCGTGGCTACCCAGCTCCTGTGCATACGTTTAATTGCAATGATCTGCCCTGAAGTATAGGTTTCCTTTCTAACTCATCCACTTCTCCTGTGAGGGTCAAAGTTAAATGTTCCTCTCTCCTCTTCTTGATACCTCATCCTGCCCTACCATACCCCAGAGCCTCTGGTTTGCTGGAAATATAAGTCAGACTGAGATAGTCAGCTACAAAAATGCACAGAATTTACTACAGAACCACTGTAGGGAGAAGGCCAAGACCAAGAGCTTCATGGGAAGGGTTGGGCTCTCATGACCCCATAGTCTTAGTTAGGAACCAAAGAGCCCAGTGTGTTAGTCACTTGTGATAACTGTGTCACCTGAGAAGTGTGACTGGGAGGAAACATCTGTTTTGACCCTTGGCTTTAGAAGCACCATGGATGGTGTAGTCAAGTTCATGATGGCCAGAATGTGGCACGGAGGCCACCCAATTCACAGTGGAGGAGAAGAGGCAGGAAGCAGAATAAAAGTTGAAAACAGAGGTAAGTTCAGAGTCCTGCCTCCCAGTGACCCACTTCTACCAGCCAGGCCCCACCTCCTAAAGACTTCACAACTATCAAAATAACTCAAGGAGCTGGAGAGATGGCTCCCTGGTTAAGAGCACTGGCTGCTCTTCCAGAGGACCCAAGTTTGATTCCCAATACCCACACTGCACCTCACAGCCATTTGTAACTCCAGATCCAGGGCCTCTGATGCCCTCTTCCAGCCTTTTAAGGCACTGCACACAAGTGGTACACGCGTGCGCACATGCATACACACACACACACACACACACATGCACGCAGGTATGTGCTGATATGTATAAAATAAAGATAAATTATTTAAAAAACAATAGCTCCATAAGCCAAGCTAGGAGTTTCACGACATAAGCCTGTAGGGGGATATTTTGGATCTGAACTACAGCACCAAAGGAGCATATTACTACCTTTTAAACATTCAACTCTGCTCGTTCAAACATGGTGCAAGGGAGCTGTCGTATCACAGAAACTTGATCCCTTGGGAGCCTTTTCAATTTCCCTGTGTCACAGGCAGAATTCAAGCCCCAGGTCCTCAGTTAGAGGAGTCCAGGAGGAGAATCATGGTACCCCTCCTGGGTTAGGGGAAACCAAATTAGGTATGACCTGACCAGAAGATCAGATAGAATAGTTATTTGTTATCATTAACACATACCATTTTCCTTAGATCATGATGAGCCTAAGTTGAAATGAAAAACTGTAGTGTGTGCTAGGGGTGTGCTTTGGGGAGGACGTGCAGGAGAAGGCTTTGTGATCAATTGTCATGTCCCTCCAGTCTTGTTTTCCCTCTCTTGTCTTGCTTCATGAGCACCCATCACACCAGGTCTTTGAACAGTAAGTAATTCACAAGGCGAAATTATTGGTGGCTGTGTAATGTGGCCCATTTTCCTGACTCCTTTGAAGGGCGGGCAATTATACCATTGGATACAATTACCACCACTGTTGGTTGGTGTCACTTAAAACAGGCAAAAGGGAGAACAGGAGGACCAGGCGTTTCCTCAGCCACTGGCTTGGGACGCTCAAATGAAACCCACCAATTATTTCCCCTCCAATTACTCATGAAAGGTAATCAAAATGGGAGGGAAAAAATGGGGTGCTGGATAAGAGAAATCACAGGTAATTACCCTGGGGAAGGGTTGTTCCAATGGCCCGTCTCTGAAGCTCCTATTGTGAGCTGGTCGAATGGCTCTTCTGAAGAAGAGAGTGCTTTATACCAACTCCCCAGTTGCTTTATCTTTACATCTGGGGCAAGGGGTGGGGAGGCACTAGATAGGTCTTCATTTTCAAAATGGCACCCAAAGGCAGAGGGGAAGTTTAAGCTGATAAAGTGCTTGCCTCGAACACATGAGCAGTTGAGTTCCAACCTCAGAGTACAATTATTTTAAAAGCTGGTAAGATGGCGCATGTGCAATCCCTGCTCGAGAGAGATAGGGAAAGGCAGATCCCCGGGGCTCACAAGCCAGGAACCCCAGAACCCTGCAAGTTCTAGGTTGGTCAGAGACCCTGGCTCAAATCACAAGGTGGATGGTGCCCAAGGAATGACACCCCAGGTTGACCTCTGACCTCCACATGGTTGACCTCTGACCTCCACACATATGTACACCTGCACAGAAACACGTTTTTAAAAAAAAAGGTGCCTAAGGTTGTCGGTATGAAGGCTGTTCTGGCTCTGATGGTCACAAATGCCCTGTCCACCTTTTGCTTCCTCAGAAAGGGTAGCCTGATGCTTTCCCTTTCTTGGGAATTTCAGGTGGAAAAAACTTTTTTAAAGATGGTTTATTCAGTAAGATCTGTTCTTCTTTAATTTCAGGATAACAAGGTTCCCAGCCCAGTGGAACTCTCCCTGACCTCTGGGCCCTGCTGCCTGCTCGTCCTTCCTGGTCTAACAGTCTCTTTCTTTGGACTAAGCCGTTCCTAAGCCTCTCTCGTGTGCCTCACTCAGCCTTTATTACCTTATCTTCTCAGGGAGCAAGCACCTCTATTATCTCACTTAAAATGCCAGTGCCTGCACAGACTCTCCTGCCGTACTGGGGGTGTGGTGGATATGAAGTATCCCCCCATTCTCACATGGCGGATCAGTGGGGGATGCTTCTATGACCCCCAACTATCACAATGTATAGGGCTCCCGCCCCACCGTCGAGCAATCAAGCATCACCAGCTGGGCGTCCCCTGATTCGATGCAGTTCTGACCCTGCATCTGCTGTAAGCAGCTTCGTGCCTAGGAAGTCTACGGGCGAATTCTAGTAGAGTCTCACTTTATCTCCCTAGCCAGTCCCGCCGTGGTAAAATGTCTTGGGACCTTAAATAGAAACCGACTCTCCTGGGGATGCAGGTCTGTGGTTATATCTATTTGAGAGGCTAAGGCAGGAGGATCACAGGGCTACAGACAAAGACCTGGGAGTGTGGCTCGGTGGTCAGGTATTCTATAGGAAGCATTCAGATTTGGGATGTTCATGGTAAGATGGTGCTTGGGGACTTGAGGAAGAAGACTACAGAGATATCAAGTGCCCTTGTCACCACAGGAGTGCCCATGCAGTCAATATGACGGACCTCTAATAAGTTAACCGTGATTACCTAGGAAAGGTCAGCAGCTGGCCCCGCCTTCCTGTGCTCAGCTCCTTGAGCGGTAGATAAGATGCTAGGCAAAGCCCATGCTAGGGAGGGGAGGCCTGTCTTCCACCATAAGGAGCGAGTGTCTACACACTGCACACATTTCTCTCTTCTCCGGCGCCTGTTATTTATTCAGTCAGATACTTAGGTTGGTCTGGGCACATGGGTTTATATTTTGGGTTCTAATCCAATAATACATTATTAATTTGGCTGCTTACACTGATCCGGTGGGGGCTCTTTCTCACTGGCACCTGTTGGATTACATTTTAATATCCCATCCAGAGCTGGGAGTCTGTAATTAAGAAAGGAAATTAAATGTTTTTTTTCCCCTCTCAGATAGAGCATTTGATTATACAATGAAATTTTCTCCTCTCTACATGAATGTGAAATTAGGATTTTTTTTTCTCCACCTACAGATTAGATATACTTTTTCCAGAATTACTGAGACAAGCTGGGTTTTACATCTTTTGGGGGACTTTTTAAAAAAAATAATCATATGTACATAATGAGATATCTTGGGGTTGAGAACAAAGACTAAACAGAAAATGCATTTGCTTCTTATATGCTCTATGTGCACAGTGTGCAGTTAGTTTATGTGATAGATGCTTCAGATGTCCATTGTGTCTTCGTAGCTCCAGCTACTGAGTGCTGGGGTCACAGGTGTAAACCACTTTGGGGAGGACACAGTCAAGTGTGGGATTTTCCACTTGTGATAACACATTGGCATTCAACAGTTTGGGATCAGTTGCTGTCGCCATTGTTGTTTGTTGTTGTTAATTTAAGAGCATCTCTGGGTTTCAGATAAAGGAGGCTCAACCTATACTAGCTTGGAAATTACTGAGACAAGAGACAGGGACTTTCTCCTAGAACCTGTGTTAAGACCACAGCTGAGGAGCATGCAACGTTCAACCAGTGCCTCAGGAAGGAGCTGCTGAGACCTCTGAGAACACGAAGGAAGCGATGCTTTGCTGCTGAAGGGAGATCTGGTCTTGGTGGTGCTGTTGGGGGTTGGGGGGAGCTCAACAGGAAAAGGTGTCAGCAAGTATTCCCAGGACAAGCTGGTCTTTAAGGTGTGTCCATCCAAGGCTTACCTCAGTTACATGGTAGAAACTAGCTACAGGGTGGGGATCTCAATGGTCTCCCCATTCTTGCAGGGAACCTGTCGATCATCCTAACAAATGGAAAGACAGAGGGGGTGTGAAAGTCACACGGAGCGAATTCCTTCAGGTTCACCTCTGTGAGCCCTGGTGTCCCTGGCGAGAATCAACACACTGTATCATTTAGTGTATGACTTTGTTGCTGAGGCTGGCTGCTTCAGCTGCTACCTGTCCTGCTACACATCCAGAATACCTCTGCAACCATGTGTCAGTCCTCTCTGTTTATTTAAGAACTTACCAAAAGAGGTCCAGAAAGCCTTGCATGCTTTTCTCCTATCATCTATCATCTATCTATCATCTATCTGTCTGTCTGCCTATCTACCTGTCATCTATCTATCTATCCATCTATCAATCTCTGTCTATCATCTGGATGAACAATTATGTCTCTAAATGTCAGTAAATCATTTAACTGACCTTCACTTAAAATAAAATCAGACTATATACTTAGTTTGTAGATTTCATGTAAATATGCAGAGGTGGATCTAAAATTGCTTTTTTTTAAATGGTTATATTTGTTATTTCTGGGACAGAGGTGTAGGGAGTTTGGGGGAGTTGTTGGTGGTAGGGTTTTGTTGATGTTGTTGTTGCTTTCCTCTGTGGATCCTCTGTATTAGTTATGTGTTTATGAAACTCAAGCATCGTATTTGTCAATATAATCAGGTTGCAATTTTCAAAAAACAATACGAGAGTCTGAAGATGTAGACCAATTGGTGGAGGGCTTGCCTGGCATGGGTTAGAGCCCCAGCCCTGTATATACCGGGAGTGGTGGTCCATGCCTACAATCCCTACGCATGGGTGCATAGTAAGTCTGAGGCCACCCCGGGCTACAAGAGACTCTGTCTCAAAAATACATAAATGAATTATTTAAAATATAAAAGATAAAGCAGGTCTCTTCGGGTCATGACCTAGCACCTCATTACTGTCTCTAGTGACAGTCCCAAGTTCTAGACATTTATGTCATACATTCAATTTAGTGTTCATCCAAGGCTGCAGGGTGGGACAGTGTGGGCCAGAGCTCCACCATGGAGATCTTATAGAGTCACACATCAGTGCTCATAGATTCCCTCGAAATGAAAGAGCCAACAAGGTTTTTCCTTCTCTAATTACTTTTCATATATACCTACAATGACATAACATTCGGTTTCAGAGCGTGAGCTTTCAGGAGCCCCGGGGGTTTCATTTGTAGATATTCACCCAGAGAACATTAGAATAGCAGAGTTGTCACTGAGCAAAGGCTCACAGATGCCGGATGGGGCCATGTCAGCGCCGGGAGCGGTTTCTTCCAACCGGTTATGTAGATTCTCATGGGCGCCCTAGATCACTGCTACAGCTCATCCACAGACGGACGGTACACCCTGGGGCCGCCACGCTGGCTCCATGGCTTGATCCCAAGAGTATCTTTTCCAAGCCCAAAGACTGAATGACTTCCTAGCCTGGCAGCCCCAGACACTCTGCTGTATTTCAGGATAGTTTGGGTATAGGAGGCTCTTCTCCCTTCTAAGCCTCTCTGCAGTAGTAACTGCTGTGGTGTTCCCCTGCAAACAAGGCTGTCTTCGCTTCCAGCCATCTTTAATAATCAATTTGTCCTCAGTGTTCTTATCATCCTAAGTGGTTTGTACCGCTGCTCCTTAAATGTCTTTTGGAAGACAAATTAAGCATGCTAATGTCATGCTCTAAGTGCATTCTCTCGTCTTTTGTCAGAGCACAGTGATCTTACAGTTAAAACATCTCCCATCCTATTTAACCAGAGTCCCCGGGTTGAATTCTCATTACATGCAGAGGACATGACCCTACGGTCTTCTCCAGAAAACTCTGGAAGCTGATTAATGCTTTCAGGGAAGAATCACGGCACAAAACCAACACACGAGATCAGTGGCTTTCTATACGCCAATGTTGACCATCCCAGGAAAAAAATAAGGAGAGCACAACAGCCTCAAAACATAAATTTTAAAAAGTTAACTACCTAAGAAGAAAACCTTAAAGTTGAAAGACTTTTATGGGGAGAACTAAAAAACACTAAAGGATAAAAAAACGGGAAAAGTCTGTAAAAGATGGGTAGGCCTTCCAAGTTCATGCAGCAGAAGAGTTAATATTCTTGCAGTGGGATATTACTTAAAAGCAACCTACAGGTTTGATGTAATCCCCATCAGAATTCCAATGACATTCTGCAGACACTGCGTGTGTGGGTGAATCCTAGAATTCATGAAGAAGCACAAAACCCACCAAAGAACTGTTCAGTGCTGAGCACAGGAGGGAGGAGGGGGGAGAGGGAGGAAGAGGAGGAAGGGGGAGGGGAGGGGAAAGGGAGGGGCAGGGGAAGGGTGAATGGGGAGGGGAAGAGACGGGAAGGGAGAGGGAATGAACACACTGGGAATACAGTGAGGCTGTAAACTCTGCAAAGTCTACTTCTGTGAAGAACTTCCTCCAGCAAGACCATACCCCCTAAACCTCCCCAAACAGCACCACCCTCTGGGAAGGAAGCATTCAAACACCTGAGTCTATGTGGGGAACATTTCTCATTTCAAACCAACACACCCTAGGAGAAAAAATGAATTCAAAATGGCTACTAGAAGGGAACACTTCAACAGCTTTCTGAGTAGCTCAGGAAACAACAGGAATTGGTAAAGTGAGACTGCATGAAGCAAAAGAAAGTGTTCGCTTGCATGAAGCGAAGTCCTCTGCACAGCCAAAGAAACAGTCACCTGGGTGAAGATGTGGTGTGCAGAACCGGAAAACCTATTTGTCAGCTCTTCATCTCACAGAGAAGAGTCCAGAATATCTGACGATCTAAAAGAATTAAAGACCAGAGGAATAAGCAATCACACCCAAAAGCTAAAGAGAGAGTTCTCAGAGGAAGCACAAATGGCCAATAAGTGCAAAAACACATTATCATCTTCTGCCATCGCGGAAATGCCAATCAAAGCCACATCACAGCATCCAGTGTGATGCTGCGGGCCTCGCATCCCACTGTTGTAGAGGCCGAGGCAGGAGAAGGGGCAGTTCAAGACTGCGCAAAGCCACAGAGGGGGTCCCAACCCGGGCAAAACACACAGTGAGACTGTTTCAATAGGAAAATAATAAGGGACAGTGCAACCCAATCGCGTGGAAGACACCCTTCCTCCCCAGTCAGACGGCAAAAAATAAAAATATAAACGAGACAAAGGCCATAAGGGTGTCAAGAATTAAGAGTGCTTACGCAACTCTGGTGGTAATCTAAATCAGTCTGGTCTTCATTAAAATCAATTACAGAGGTACGCAAAAACCTAAAATCAGAACCACTGTACAATCCAGCTGCACCACTCCTGAGTATAAAACTGAAGGAATTTGGGCCAGCGTACAATGACGATGCCTCCACCTCGGATTTGTTTTTGAAGTATATTCACAATAGCCAAGTCTCGGAATCAGCCATTCACCAACGGAGAGATTAGGATGTAGATATGGAAAGGCTGTTTACAGAGCTGTTTGAAGGAAAGAGAATAGAACTGGAAAGTGTTATAACCACGATAAGCCAGATGCAGAAAGACAAACACCGTGTGTTTTCTCACCTACACAAAGCCTAGATTTTCAAACACGACATTAAACAGGAGAGGGAGTACTTGGGAAGAGAGAAAAAAAAAACAGGGAAAAGAGGAGGAGGGCAAGAGAGAGTAACAAGGGCAATGTGTACATATATATTTGTCAAAACATAATGAAGCCTATTTTCTTGTGCAATTAATTTATGTTTTAAAAAATAAGAGTACCTGGGAGCCAGGGAGGTGGTTCAGTTGGTACAGGAACTTGGACATGAGCAAGGGAACCTAGGTCTAGACTGCCAAGACCCACTGAGAGAGCTCGGTAAGGTGGCAAACATTGTAATCCCAGTGTGTGTGGCATGTGTAGGCAGGACAGGGGAGCTCTAGGGAGAGCTCACAGGCCAGCCAGCCTCGTCGAGTGGGTGATCTCCAGGTCCACCAAGAGAGAGACCCTGTCTCAGTGACAAGGTGAGCAGTAAGGAGAAAGCCACTAAAGTTGAACTCCAGCCTACATACATGCATGCACATGTACCCACATGCACTCACACACACATACAACTATGCATATGTGCACACACATGCACACACTTGCATGCACACACAGACATGCACTCACATAAGCACATGCACTCACACATACACACATGTATATGCATTCACACATGTGCACACACATGCACAGGCACACACACCCACACACACACTCATGTTCACTTCTGCACTGACACACTCACATACACACACACAAGTACTCATGCACACATGCACTCACAAATACACATGTACAAACATGCATGCACGTGAACACTCTCAAGCATATACACTCACACATACACACTCACACACATGCACACTCACACACAAGTACTTGCTTTGGTTCAGATCTGTGGCTCTGCCTCTATAAGACCGTGGAACTGACAGTCATCTCGGCATGACCCTAGCTTGAGCACTGATGCTTGCAGAAATGCTTGTCTTCTTGTGACAAAAGAAAAAGACCCTTGAGATTGAAAGACGGTGACTGAGAAACAGGAGCCTTCATAACGCCATCTGAGCAGGCCACCTTCTGTGCCTATAGCACAGGCTGTGTGCACGTGGCTTCATCTTGACACTGAGGTCCTACAAATCAGTCTCAAGACAGAAGTGGATGATACAGGGTGTGATCACAGGGATACAGAGCCTGACCTCACAGCAGCGGAGGATGATATACAATATGGCCACGTGCCATGTGCCCGACCTCACGTCGTTGAGATGCTGATGGAGTGCTTTGCTTTTCCCGAAGGCTCCAGCAGATTCTCCCTACAATGTGGTTCATACTGCCTTTCTATGGGTACAGACATTTTGGAGAATTTGATGGCATGTGATGGTTCACGTCTTAGGAAATGCACTTCGGAAATACACAATTCTGTGGTTATTCGTAGCCCTGAGTTATTGAATCCCAACCAGGAGGAGAAGCACTAAGCTGCTGCATGTCGGGGCCCTGAGCCTGTTGTGGGAAATAATAAAAAGAAGAACCCCGCCAGCTCTCTGTAGCAGCGCTAGACCACACTTCCACACTCCTGCCACCACCACGGACTCTCTTTAGCAGTCTTGACCTCTCTTGGAGCTAGCCTCTCCCCCCTCCTCCTCCCCTTCCCCCACCCACAGCATCTGGGTCACTAGTCCTGTAAGCCACTAGTTCCCTCTCTGTCACAATTCCCTGTAATTGGAGGTCCCACACTCTAGTAACCAACTAGATCTGCCTTCTTCGCGGTTAGATTACACAATATACAGTGACCAGGTAAAGACGACTCTCAATCTTAATTAGTTGGCCAATTAGATTTATATATATTATATATAATTTACAAGATGCCAATACAGTAATTTCAGAGCCAATTGGTTTTGATAAAAAGTTTTATCCCAGTATTTCTAACCGTATAAAAGCTTAGCTATTTGGGCTAGTAGATGTCATATAGGTCTGAAGACATCTTGGTTCCTCTCCTTTCTCCTCCTGAGACCACTGAGACTCTGCAACTCCTAGCTCCGCCTCCCCTTTCCAGTCCAGACACAGGCCTTCCACTGTCATAATATGATTGGCCATGGAAAATCTTGCAACATGAGCCAGTGAGACCTTCCACCCTACCTCACATCATCTTTTAAAGGTTGGTTTACAGGTTACAAGTGCCTGCATGTATGTATGTCCCCCATGTGTTTGGTGACTGGGGAGGCCAGAGTGCTGGGTCCCTTGGAACTGGAGGTACAGAGGTATGGCACCAGTTGAGTGCCGGGGCACTAAACCTGGGCCCGTCCCAAGAAGATGGAGTGCTCTTAACCACAGAGCCACCTTTCCAGACCCAGCCTCACGCAGAGCTAATGTTCATCCAGCGCTGATCCTACAGCTGGGATATCTTGACCAAATTTTGAACAGAGGAGATTCCTCTTCATATTTTTCCTGCAATTTTTTCCCTCAAACTTGACATTTAAATCCAACGAGAAATCAACCTACGTTTAGGCAATCTGCAGTTTTTACAAGTCCGTGCAGCTACTGAAGCCGGGAGACGACAAGAGGGTATAATAAAAAGAGACAGGAGATCAAAACAGTTGTCTGGAACAGTGGTTTCATAGCCAGAGTGGTAAATCGTCATCTTGAACCATGACGGCCTCGTGCTGTGGTTACTCTGAATGTCTGATCTTACACAGCCCGGAGCAAGCAAGTGTGGGAGAGGGGCTGGGAAGCCAGCTAGGTTGGTAGAGTACTTGCCGAGGAGGATGGTCATATAGATTCTATTCCAACGTCCATATAAAAGCTGGATGTGGAGCCTGGAGAAAGAGCTCGGGAGTTAAGAACGCTGGCTGCTCTTCCAGAGGACCGGTGTTTGGTTCTCCACACCCAAGTAACAACTCACAACTATCTACTACTCCAGTTACAGGGCATCTGACACCCTCTTCTGACCTCTGTTGGTACTGCATGCACATAGTGCACATTCAGGCAAAACAACCACATAAAAAATACTAATTTCAACAACTTGGGTGTGGTGGACCATGCTTCCCCTCTACACTGGGGAAGCAAAGATGGCAGGCCACTGGGGCTCACTGGCATCTATAATCCCAACATTTCTCTATCGGGGAGGCAAAGACAGGAGAAATGTCAGAAGCTTGTGAGCTAGCAAGTCTGACATACACAGTGGTCACCAAAAAGAAAGACCCCGTCTCAAATAAGGCAGATGGCAACAATACCCATGGTTGCCCTCTGGCCTCTGCATGTGCAGTGTGGTACATGCACCGGCACCCACACACGTCATATATGTACACACCTCCACACAATATAAAGCTTAGGACTGAGGTATTTCAGTATCAGCATAAAGATGGGTCTATACAGAAGATGAAGGGGGGACAGACATGGGAAGTTAACTGATTCAACTCAAAGACCCAGGGAAAGCCATCCTGGCCTTTTCTACAAGAAGGGCTTGAACAGTTTAATTCCACAAACAACACAGAGGCTCTTAGATCCGTACCATATGTAAAAATTAGCTCACGATGGATCACCAACCTAACCTAAATCCCCAAACTATTAGACCTCTAAGAGAAAACTCTGTTGCCTATATGTAATAAAGCAAGGATTTCTTCTCTTACATAAAAAAAAAAGCAGGATCCATTAAAGAAGTCATTAATAATGACTTTGAAGTTAAGACGATTTGTTCAAGAGATGCTGAAAAGACCACCATCAGGACAAAACATTCACTGATCATATTCTTGATTTGAAAATATACAATTCGAGTTATTTTGTGTGGCCCCACTCAGATGAATCCCTTAAAAGCAGACGCGTTGGGATGCTGCTCAGGGTAGAACCCTGTGGGGCAGCTGGAGGCTCTAGCTTTAATTCACAGAACCTATCCTGCTTTGTGGTCCTGACCAAAGGCCTTTTGGAGACAAAGGAGTTGACTTCAGCTTGCCGGTGGCAGTCCACCAAGGCAGGAACTTGGAGGGAGAAACTGAAGCAGAGGCCATGGAGGGACACTGCATCCTGGCTTGCTTGGCTAGTGTTCCTAGACAGCCCAGGACCACCTGCCTAGAGCTGGCCCAGCCCCCACAAACCTGCTGGCAGGCCAATCTAATGGAGGCAGCTCCTGAATTAAGATTATCCCTATCCAGGTGTGTGTGGGGGGGTGTCTCTTGAGTTCACAAAAACTAACCGGCACAACGCCACAAACAACCCAACAAACTTAACAGTGCATATGAGATCCTTCTAAAATCTAATCGTGAGGCAACCATTTGCCAGGTATGAAGGTACTATGCATAGTCCTTATCCTTACCCTGGGGGTGGGGGTGAGGGTGGGGGTGGTTCAAATCAGGCTCTGGGTTTCAAGGGCAATCTATGCCAGTAAGTCCCTGTCCCAAAGCACAGAAAACCAGTACATTTTTTCAACTGGCAAAGAATACATGTGGACAATATAAATATAAACAAGATGTTCAATCTTATCAGACCCCGAAGGAATGTGAAATAAAATAAATAAATGTGGGAGGTACCCATAACATACCTACTAAGCTAAAATGATATGACTGGCCACACTAAGTGTTGGTACATATGTGAACGAACTGGAAGATGTGAAACTGAATGGGAGAGGTGTTTTGTATGTTTCAGCGTGTGTGGTGGCAGGGGTGGGGGGGTGGGGAGGAGCAGAATGGGGGGAAGTGAGAAGAACATGGCGGCCATTATGTTAGCTACATGTAGGAAATTCTCAGAGAATGAATTAAGAGAAAAATGTAAATTAAAATGCACACCCATCTATCATTCTGAGCCCCAGGCAGAAATGAAGGTGTGTGTCCACAGAAATGCTGGTAGACACACGTTTGCTGTAGCTCTGAGGGTGATCGCCTTCAACTGCACACAGGCTCAGTATCTGTCAACGAGTGACTGGGTGAACAGTTTGGCATCTCCACACCATGCAATAAGAAGCAATAAGAAGGAGCTACTGTCACCATTGTGATGGTTTTGAAAGTGGATGTATAGGTCATAATTTTGGGGTCAGTACCCTTCAAATGGACACTAATAACTTGGTTATGGTAAATAATTAATAATACCTTAAACCTTATTTTAATTTAATACTAATGACATTTAAATGCACGAGCTTTTTCTAGGATGTTCTCTAGTCCTCTGGACTGGCTCAATCCCACTTCCCTCCCAACCTTTTCCAAGTCCCTCAGCAGGGCTGCTGATAAAATCTTGTTGAAAAAAATCTCAGAGATGACCCTTCATGTCACCATCTTGGTGACTGGGCCATCTGGGGAGCACTCCTGGAGAATTTGCAAATGAAGAATGAGGGTCAGGCCTCATTCACAACCAAAGCTTCTCAAAGTCTCATGGTGGGGCAGGAGCTGGCTGGGTAATCAGAGGGCATTCTAGGGATACACTCTGAATTCTGCACTGTGTTCTTCTGGCTGGCAGGGTGCTGTTACTGAGTGGGTGGGGTGAACGGGTTGAGAAACTCATTTGACTGAGACATGGCCAATAAACCAATCAGATTGTAAGGGAGAAATAACTGATTAAAATGTGTCTTATGGCTGGAGAGGTGACCCATGCTGCTCTTACAGAGAACCTGAGTTTGGGCCCTGGGACCTGCATCAGAGGACTCACACTGCTTATCCAGCTCCAGGGGAATCCACTGCCCTCTTCTGGCCCCTGTGGGTACTACACTCACACATTCACATACTACAACCCCAACCCCAATACACACATAATTTGAAATAAAATAGTGTTTTAAAAGGTGTGCTGGTTTCATCAAAAAGAACCGACCAGTGAAGAGTTATGAAGATGTCCCTTGTCACTTCTTATGGGGAAGGAAAGGATTGCCATCTTTAAGTAAGAAGAGTTGAAGGACTCTAAAGAATGATTTCCTATTGAACCCAAGTAGTTCTCAGAGAGTGATCCTGGCCATGAAAAGGAGAATAGATCTAGATCTATTCTAGATCTAACCATAGGGGCCTTGAGTGGGCCTTCTGGTCTACCCTATAACTTGGCTCAAATGAGCAGCATGCTACTGCTAAAAGCCGTGAGCCACAGTCAATATAAAAATACGGACTCATCCCAAACAGATTGAAGAGGTTTTTCCTTGGTCCAGATGTTAGAATTATCATGGCTCAGGAACATAGATTTGGGTTACCCGCCAAACCCCGGCCCAATTTGACAACAGGTTCACAAAGTTATTAGAGCAAAAGGACAAAGTCATGAATATACATTTCTTGGGTTTTTAAAAATGTACAAGTGCACACTTGTAGAAGGGACTCTGTGTATGTGTGGGGGGGTGTCTGTGTGAGTGTGTATATAGGCATTATTGGGCAACTTCAGCTATTGGTCCTTGGACACCTTCTGCCTTTTGTTTGGGACAGGATTTCTCAAATAGGGTAGTGGTGGACACACCTTTAATCCTAGCACTCAGGAGGCAGAAGCAGTGGGGTTGGTTCTCTGAGTTCAAGGCCAGACTGGTCTACATACACAGATCTAGGAGAGTCAAGGCTATACAGAGAAATCCTGCCTTGAAAAAAACAAACAAACAAACAAACAAACAAAACATAGACAGGACTTCTCTTTGGCTTGGAACTTTGCCCTATAGTCCAGGCTAGCTGGCCCCAGAGATCTGCCAGCCTCTGACTTCCATCTCAGAATCTCTAGGATTATAGACACATACTACCCCACTTAGATTCGTATGTGGTTCTGGGATCCTCAGATCTTCATGCTTACAAGGCAAGCAAGCGCTTTACCAACTGAGCCAGCTCCTCTACCCTAAGTCCCAGAATTGTTTTAAATCCATTAGTGGAGCATTAGGGAAGTAGATCACGACCAACAGAAATCTCTGCTGTAGGCCTTAGATGTTAGCCGATGACACGGCCAACCTTGGGATTTGTGAAAGTTAAAGGGCCTATATGTTCATTCTGATTTTTGCCTGACAGTCATGGGATATTAATGCACACATAGGGATGACCAACAATATCTAAGGAGATGAGAACCCATCCAAAAGAATTTAGCTTTGAACCTTGCAACATTTCAGCTCACCACAAGTGTTGGAATAGTCCATTAACTATGTAGACTCTTTGACACAGGTGAGGACTTCTTCCTGGGCACTTCCAATCCCCGCCAAGTCAGCCTGTGTGTGGTGAAGCTGTCCCAGCATGTTCTCCATTGCAGTCCCAGCAAGGACTCCTTGGAGGGTTAAGTTCTGCCCACCCTGTTTCGCTGACTGCAGGGCTGTCTTTCTGAACCCCGAGGGAACTGGCTCCTGAGCCAATCTCCCTCCCCACTAGGAACAATATTTGTGGGTGCTCAGGTGTCTCAAGTCGCATAATATTCACATAGAATTGTCCTCTCGTCTACTTCAAGCTTTAGTGATTTGCAATACTACATAACACAATACTCGTGTTTTATAAATGGTTTTACTGTAGGGCTTAGGGAGTAAAGACACAAAAGGTTTGCACAGGTCCGGCACTCGTATGTTTTCAAACACTTTCTATTCACGGTTGGTTGACTCCATAATAAATAGAGAACCTACAGCTATAGAGGGCCGTTGTACAAAGCTGTGTCTCAGAATCCTTAGGTTTAGTTTCTGTCAAGTTGGTACAAACTAAAGACATCTGGGAAGAAAGGACCCCAACTGAGGAACTGCAACCATCTGATGGGCCTGTGGCCATGTTTGTGTGGCATTTTATTGATTAATAATTAAATAATTAAATAAAATTAATTAATAATAAATATTATTAATAAATTAATTAATTAATTAAATGTGGGAGGACCCAGGCCCCTGAGCTGCCCCCCTCTACATAGAGGGTCCTTGGGTTGTATAAGAAAGCAGGCGGAGCAAGCCAGGAAGTAGCCTTTATTTATGGCTTCTGCTTCAGCTCCTGCTTCCAGGTTCCTGTCCAGACTTTCACTGATGATGAACTTCAAAGTGGAAGTGTAAACCTGATAAATTCTTTCCTCCTTGACTGTGGTGTTTTCTTGTGGAGAGCCCTGGGCGTGTATTTTGATGCTAATTCCACTCCTCAGAGGAGTTGCCTTGTGAACCTTCTCCCCACCTTAACTTTTCAAATAAAGGCTTGAGCCAATGATTGGGCAGGAGGAAGGGGGAGGAGCTGAGAGTCTAGGGCAGGAGCTGGGGAGGAGCTACAGAGGATCAATGGAGAGGCTACAGAGAGAGAAAAGCTCTTGGCCTGGAGAAACCATAAGTTATATGGGATAATATAGATGGGTAGTGTATAGAGTAGTGTAGTGGGAGATCTGCCCAATCTAGGCTTGTAGCTTGTTTTGTTACTGATTGAGTTGAGCTTTCTTTTACTAGGGAATTAGGTTGGAAACAAAGTAGCAACAGTGTTTATCACAGCAACAGGCAAGCAAAGTAGGACAACCTCTATGGGCAAGACTTCATTCATCATGTGACTTCTTAACTGTCAACTTCATTTAACAAAGTGGATGCTGAGCTTTGAGCATCTGAGCAGAGATGCAGTCTTGCCACCTGTTGACTGGCTCTCCCTCGCTTGCTTGGAGTCAGTCAGGCGGCCTTCGGCTCCAAGCAAAAATGAACAGACACTAGCTGTCAGGAAGCATGTAAGCAGAGTCTCTTGTGGACACAGAACTCAACAAACAGGGAAGGCGTGAGATGAGTTAAAATATATCATGAGGAATTCTCCACAGACAGTCTCTGTGGAGAATGGCTAAACCCAGAGAGCCACCAAATCCTTTTGAATTAATAAATTTAACAGAAGCTTGGTCGGTATAACAATAGTTTTTTTTTTGGGGGGGGGGGTTGTTTGTTTGTTTGTTTTTAACCAAAGGGGACTACAATTCATTTGGGAAAAAAGACGCCTTGTGACAGGTCCATCACTAAATGTATAGAAATAGCAACTGTAGCAGGTTTTTCTTGCTGTGGAAGGATCCTTGACTCTCTTGAGGTCTCTCATTACCTTGGGAAGCCTGTGGACGAAGGGGCTTTGCACTTGACTGACAGTGGGAGGGGCATTTCTAGAACACAGCAATTCTGACTCAGCATCTTAGGGCTTCTGATGCTACGTGGGGTTACTGAGATGAAGGAGACGTCCTATGGACTATATCTGAATTCTGAAACCAGCTTCTAGATTCTCCCTGCACGTTCAGACAGCTTCCTCGCTACCTTCAGAATAAACAGCTTGCTATGGTCCTTGCAATGTCAACACTTAACTGCAGACTTAGCTCAGATTGTTGTTTATTCTAATCAAGTGCTGGGTCTATGACGCTGTGAGTCTATCCCAAAGTCAGAAATACTTCTACACTGTACCTGTCTATTAAGTCCCCTGTCATCAACTCTGAACATTCCTCGTGTGGCTCCCACGAGACGAGCCTCTCCTGACGTCCGGATATCCTCCCTGAACACACTGCAGTCTGCTCTGCTGGAATCTTCTCCTACTTTCTTACCTGTCCACTCATATCCCCCAGGTGGCAGACACTGGCGTATTGACTATCCCATAAATACACCAGCCATCTCTTGGCTGTCTCATTGATGTGTTTTGACTCTGGGGTCCTTCTTTGTGGCGTGCTCCCTCTGAACCCCACACTCTGTGCAGACATTCTCCTGACAGCTTCCCTTATATCATTCAGGTCTCTGCTCAAACGCTTTCCCCATAGAACTGATTGTCTTATCCAAATAGCAGCCTGAGCTGGATCACCCCAATAACATACATTATCATTTTCCATATAATTAGAGAACATTATTCTCTATCTTCATTGTGGAGAGCTTTTTTTTTTTTGGTTTTGTTTTTTGTTTTTTTGTATTTGGTTTTTTCGAGACAGGGTTTCTCTGTATAGCCCTGGCTGTCCTGGAATTCACTCTGTAGACCAGGCTGGCCTCGAACTCAGAAATCTGCCTGCCTCTGCCTCCCAGAGTGCTGGGATTACAGGCGTGCGCCACCACTACCCGGCTGTGGAGAGCTTTTTGGGGTACCCTTAGCAGGAGTCTGACATTGGCCAAGAACAAGGAAATGAGCTGCTTGGCAGGAATCTGACATGGCAGGACAAAGAAATAAGTCCAGGCAGGAATCTGATATTATGGTGGGACAAAGAAGAAGGCTTAAGTCATGATTGTGACTTTAGGGTAGGACAGGGAAATAGCCCCAGATGTCCTGATCATCCTTAGAAACAGCAATCACAGGAGTGATCATGGGACTTTGCGTTTATTGTCTTGCTTGTTCCTTAACTATTGTCATGCTTAACTCCTCATTGTACTACTTGCCCTTAATATCTGCATGTAATTAAAATGGCATAAAAGTGGATTGGAAAAAAAAAAAAGCCCGCCTTCAGTTCAAGAATTGACTGAGGACAGGCTGCAGTTTTGTCTAATTGTCTCTTTCTTTGCAATCCTAGCTCCTGCGCTGGAGACCCTGTTGACTTGCTGAGCTGGCTTGGTCATTTCATCAACTATCAGTCCTCCCTGATGGATTCTGTGTCCCATAACAGCAGGTACATTGATGAAGTGCCAATGTTTACGTCACGGAAAATAACCGCTCATTGAATGAATGAGTGATGTAAACAAACTTAATTGAAATGAAAAGAGTCAGACCTTTGAAAACTCTCCCTTCTCCCACTCTGTACCCAAGGGGGGAGGGCTGTGCAGAACTGGGACGGTAGCTCGGTGGGTAAAGGGCTTACTGGCCAAGAATGAGAATCTGAGTCGGATCAATATTCAAAAGCTATGACAACATGCATGCACTCGCAGTCCCATCACAGAAGAGATCAAGTCACACAGGTCCTTGATGCTCCCTGATTGACTTCTAGGCCAGAAAGAGGCCCTGTCACCCCAAACAAGGTAAAGGCAGGGATAGAACAATGGCCCAGTGCTTAAAAGCACCTGCTGGTCTCACAGGGGACCTGGGTTCAGTTCTCAGCATCTGCATGGGGGCTTACAATCATATGTAACTCTAGGTCCAACAGATCCGATGCCCTCTGCTGGCCTCTATGGGCACTGAACACATATGGTGTGTGTGTGTGTGTGTGTGTGTGTGTGTGTGTGTGTGTGTGTATATAGGCATGGTATATATATATATATATATATATATAAAAATACTCATGCACTATATATATGCATGGTATATATATATGGAAAAATACTCATGCACTATATATATAATGCATGGTATATATATATATGGAAAAATACTCATGCACTATATATATATATATATGCATGGTATATATATATGTATATATATATGGAAAAATACTCATGCACTATATATATATGCATGGTATATATATATATATATATATATATATATATATATATATATATATGGAAAAATACTCATGCACTATATATATATGCATGGTGTATATATATATATGTATATATATATATATATATATGGAAAAATACTCATGCACTATATATATATATATATATATATATATATATAAATTTTAAATTAATGGATAGGGAGATGGCTCCTTTGAGTAAAGTGACTGCCATATAATCATATGAACTCAGATTCCTGGCACCCACAGAAAAGTTAGGCGACATACGCCTATAACCCTGTAACACAGGGGATGGAAATGGGTAGATCCCCAAGAACTTGCTAGCCCTCTGGCCACTAGCAAGTTCAGTGAGTGAGCTCTGGGTTCAGTGTAGGAGTCTGTCTCAAAAGACAGGACAGAGAGACCTAGTGGAAGATACCAGACATCAGCCTCCACATAAATGCAAGCATACATACACAAGCACCTTCATGCATGCATGCATATACACATACACACACACACCGCATACTTCACATCATACAAACACTCACCCATACACACATACACCACATACATTATATCACACATGCATATATACACAAGTAAAGATTGACCAAGATAGCTCATGAAAAATGATACCTGAGTTTGACCTCTGGTTTCCACATGCTTGTACGTACACGTACACACACACACACACACACACACACACACACACACACACGGAACTGTGTATTAGGCTGAGGAACCTACTGGTGGGTCTTTTCAGGCCACAGTCTAGGACCACCAAGGAAGCCCAGTGCATTTCTCCCTAGGGTCTTGCATCATCTGAGCCTCTTCTGCCCACCCATGCAACTCAGCAGGTGACTAGACATCAGAGGAAGATGTCACCATGCAGAGCTGGCGGCCGTCCTCACCGCCTTCAACAGTCCCCTTTCTTCCTTGGTGACGACAGTCAGCTTCGCAGCAGTAATTTTCTGTTTAGGTAACGCCTTATTTGCATTCCGAAACCACATTCCTTTTCCCATTACTGATGTAAAAGATTGCTTATTTCTAATTATACTGCAGGCACTCACAGAATTCAAAGAGCAGAAAATATGTCAGGCGCAATTTACAAATTGTGGCTATTTGTGTACCTGATTGCCCAGATTACGGCAAATATAGAATAGAAGAGGGAAAAAAAATGGTCATTAAACTACAAGTTTGGCTGAGCAGAGTCCTGCTTCCATTTGGCCTCCCTGCATTCACAGAACACAAAGCTAAATACTAAATGCAAGCTTGCTTTGGTACCTGTAATGTTTCCCTGTGTCTTGATTTTTGAGTGGGTGTTTGGTGACGAAACTTTCCCCAGTTGCTCCCAGCCTGCCTTGGAAATTCCACTTCCCTCACACTCAAATCACTGTTTCTAAAAAATAAAAAAGTCTTTTTTCCCATATTTTGTATTTTGATTTTCAGAAATGTTTCAGGCGCTGGAAAATGCTTCCCAAAATCCTACTAACCAGGACAAAGTGTTTCGAGGACCTGGGAATGAAACCATGGTGCGTCTAACAGGGCCCTTGCTTGTCATCTCAGTGTCACCAGGGTGCCTAAGGTCAGAGTCTGAGCCCTGGAAGCCCCTCGGCAGCCAGGCTCAGCTTCCCACCCTCAACAGGACAATTAAACAGGCAAGTAGTGGCCAAAGTCTGAAAAGGGGGATTTCTTCAATATGGCTGCACTGGGAAGGATTACAAAGCAATCAGGTGACCACCCCTCATTCCGAGTCCACCGTCAGGGCACTAGCATGAGGTTTAAGGCAGGAGGTAACCTAATAAGCAGATTGGTGCGAGTGCGGTCCTGTCCATCACCCATCACTGTCTCGGTCCCGGTCTCCCATGCGAAGTGTCTGACAATTGTCAGAACCATGTGAATTCTCTTTTTAGGAGACAAGCTTCCTCCTCTGGCTAGCACCAGTCATCAGCCCTTTTCTTCCCCCAACGAGAGACTCCTGGGGAAATTCCAATTTCTGGGGTCCACTGCTTTTTAACAGATAAGAGTGAGACAGAGATGTCACGTTTCTGCCATAACCTTGCATTGGACCCTGAGTCTAAACTTACACTTTCCTACATTTTAAATGCTATTAAATTCTAAGGAGCACAGAGGCCTAAAGTGTACTGCCCGTGTGCTTGGCTGACTGACCACAGCGCCGAGGGCCTTGCGGAACTCTGTGTACTTTCAACTCCGAGCCTCAGTGAATGTAAAAGAGTCGCATAGTTGGGGCCAGGATCTTGGATCTACCCACTGTCCACGGTGGGGGATTAATGGGCACGTGGCTGCTTGGATTGGTGACCACACCTTCCGGAACCTTCTTTGTTCCAAATAAAGATATTTCTAAGCATTCGCGATCTTTCGGAATCCACGCAGAGGCAACGTCTGTCTACTCACCAGCCCTAAGACTATTTCACTCAAAGTCAACATCCACAGCAAGCGACCAGCTGCAGAGCCATGATGCTAGGGTGATCAAACATATTGATCAGGAGGAGCCCTGGTGGCCAGATGAAGTCCTAATAATCTTTTCTGTTGTCCAGATACGCACGGACTCTGAATACGAAGCAAACTTCTGTTCTTCCCACTGAAGCAGAGAGCACTCTCCACCACAGTGCATTCATTTTTGAAGACACAGCTCTGGGTGCGGCACCCAAATGTTGACTGGTAATGATGAGCTAATTCCATTCCGTATGCACGTGTGGACTACCACATGAGATGATGCATCTATTAGAAATGTCCCTTTGCTCGGTTATACGTCTTGCAA
This sequence comes from Apodemus sylvaticus, assembly GCF_947179515.1. NCBI lineage: Eukaryota > Metazoa > Chordata > Mammalia > Rodentia > Muridae > Apodemus > Apodemus sylvaticus. The sequence goes on along the minus strand of NC_067481.1, from coordinate 9,180,657 downwards.
AGCAACGTGCTCCAATCCCTCACAAGAGGCCTTTCTGTTATCGAACGACATTCCAACAGCACATAATTTCTGCTCCCTCCTGAGTTATTTAAGACCTGTCTCCTTCATAACCCACCTATGATAGTGTCACTGGTAATTGTGTCCCGAGCCATAAAGATTCATTTTCACGGCACTGGGCCGTTTTTCATTTCGTTCTGGTAGGGAACAGATTTGATTTGCACTAGGAAGCCATGTGCCGTATCGTGGCTTGGGTGCCGTGGGAGGGACAGGGGGCTCTGACCCAGGGAAGAGAGGAAACAAATGAACACTCGGAACTAAGTGGGTGAAAGACCACTGGAGCCAGAGGCAGGGGAGGGAGGGGTCCGGGCAAGTCACAGTGCAGCCACAGTAAGCAGAGGTTTGAGAAGTGTTTGTGAACAGAATGAGTGGAGCCTGGTAAACTAAGTGGATTTGCGGATTAGAGAAAAGCGAGGGAGAGGAGATAAATGACGGCAGGGCTTCAGGCTGGAGAGGCCGAGTAAATTTGGTTCCATTAAATTCTTCCTGATATGAGCAATGAGAGAGAGAGAAAGCGGAGGTTGGGGAAAAGGAGATCTATCAGGGCACTCCATTTTAGAACCATTGAATATAAATGGCTCCGGGACAAAGGACTCAGAAAGATGAGGACGTCTGAAGCTGACGTTCATGAGAGAGCTAAGCTGGACTCTTGACTTGGAAGCCTCAGCCCAGGGGCTAAGGAGAACCATGAGCATGAGAGAGGGGGAGGGGAATAAACACGCGTGAAGAGCTGAAGAAACGATGGTGGGGGGGGATGTGCGGAAGGGCGGTGCCAAGTGAACTCTCAACTAAGGAGCCCCAAAAGATGCTGGCAAGATGTTGCCAGATGGCAAGAAAACCAAGGGCTGATCGCTGCAGATGCCCTCAGAATCCCAGTGTAGAGCGGGGGGGGGGGGGGGCGCGCCGCGGGGACGAGGGTGGGATGAAGGCTGAGAAGGGAGCTTGATAAGTCTGAGGAATCTCTGAAGAATCGTCTAGAAGAGAAGGACCTATCAAGTCCGGAGAACCAACCCGGCACAGCAGGCAGCCCTGAACCTATAGTGGGGCGTGGTCTCTCTCAGCAGGCTTTGGGAACTCTAGCAAAACGAAGAGGGTGGGGATGAGCTGATGCTGAGGTCAAAGGACAAAATGTGACCGAAGGGAAGATTCTGGAAGAGAATGATCCAGAAGATGAAGAAAAAGAGAGCAAAGAAGCCAGCGAAAGGAAATGTGCCCACTATAGGAAAATGTCCAAAACGGGATGAGAAGCAACAAGAGACATGGAAATACTGGGCGCTGAGGTCAGAGGATCTGATGTCAAAGTTCACATCTGACCTGAGCACCTGACTCAAGAGTAGCCACAGGCAGGACCTGCCCCAGGGATCTGTCCACATAGATGGGAACACTCCGTGTTCCTCACACCCTGCCTCCTCTTCCTCCAGGGGACTTCCCAGGACTCCCTGCAGTGAGCAGCTCTGTGACTCCAATATAGCCAATAGGAATGTGGGCAAAAGAGAGCGCTATAGCGTATTTCCAGACTTAGTGTCTGAATATCTCACCTGGCTTCGACTCTCCGCTGTCTGTAAGCCAATCTCAGAGGACCTAAGGGAGAACTCCAAGATCCCAGCTGAGAGGTGCCAAAGGGCCTGCCTGGCATAAGGTTCATGGACCAGAGCTCCTCCCAGAGTCAGTCAGTCTGCAAGATCTTCATTTCGTCCAGCGGCCACTTACTAACAACAGTTGCCAACTGGATAAATCAAGAGGAGTCCAGCCAGCCACAGGAGGCTTTAGTTAACTGAAAGTTAAAATAAGAATAATAAGAGGAGTGGAGAAGTGGTTCAGCGGTTAAGAGCACTAACTGCTCTCCCAGAGGTCCTGAGTTCAATTCCCAGCAACCACATGGTGGCTCACAACCATCTGTAATGGGATCCGATGCCCTCTTCTGGTGTGTCTGAAGACAGCAGACAGTGTGTGTGTGTGTGTGTGTGTGTGTGTGTGTGTGTGTGTGTGTGTGTGTGTGTGTGTAATCTTAAAAAAAAAAAAAAAAGAATAAGAACCCTGCTTCTGGCCCCAAGGCCTGAGAAGCTGGGAGAAGAGACAGCTTTAGCTTTAGCATTAGCCGGACAGTGGTGTCCTAGCTACAGATGTGAGCACAGGACCCAGGTAAATGAGAGGCTGTACCAGTGGGTATGGAGAGTCGGTTGAAGCTGTGTTCTCCAGATAGATCCTTAAGGGGGAGAATGGATGACCCAAGGACAAGAGGGAGAGCACAGAGTGGGAGGGACTGGGTCAGTGTATCTGGTTGGGGATTCAGATAAATGCCGAACAGAGTCTGAGGCAGTGAGAGCAGGGGAGGAAGTGAGTTCTTGAGGCTTCACGCCTGCTGGGCTTCAGACTTTAAACCAAACTGCTGGGCTAACCAACTGCCAGAACTTGGACATTCCTCCAAAGACACACACACACAGGCACACACACACACACACACACACACACACACACACACATACACATACACACACATACACAGATACACACATACACACACACACAGGCACACACAGAGACATACACACGGGCACACACACAGATACACACACACACACACAGGCACACACACACACACAGATACACACACATACACACACACACAGATACACACATACACACACACACAGGCACACACAGAGACATACACACAGGCACACACACAGATACACACACACACACACACATACACACACCTGACATGCCTGGGGTTCACACCACTCCCACCTGCATCCCCCATAACCCTTTTAGCTGGAAGGTTTCTCTCCTCGTTCGTCCCTAGGACTCCAGGATGCTAGTCCGTGCTCTGTGTGCTTCATAGACATGCTTCCATGGGCTGGGACACGGCTCCATGAACAAAGTGATTGCCATTCAGTCCTGAGCCCCTCCCCCCACCACCTCCCCACCCCCACTCCTCCACCCCCTCGCTTCAATCCCCAGCACCGACATAGCAGCCAGGAGGCATGACAACCTGGCCTGCCATTCTGCTACTCCGGAAACAGAGACAGGGGACTGTCAGTGAGCAAACCGACTAGACTATTCAAAGAGGTGAGCCTGGGGTTCAATTGAGAGAGCCTGACTCAATAAATAAGGTGGAGGGCCACAGAGGAAGATAGCCAGTGTCTGCCTTGGACCTCCAAATGCACACTCCTGGGCATGCACAGACCTCCTCCCAAAAGACCCCTCAAAACTACCTTCTTGGTCATTGTCTCTGACCATACCTGACTTTATTTCTCTTTTTGGTCTCTCCCTACTTGATCCTGTTACGCATACTGCCATAGACACTTAGATCTCTAACCTTCAATATGCATCATGATGTTATTACTCCCTCTGAACTTGTTCGGGTGCTTTTGGGATCGTCGTCGTCTTTGTCTCCCCACTAGATCAGGAGCCTGGGGTGCTGTTTTGCTAGTCTGTGCCACTGCTTCCCTGCCAGGGCTCAGTCCAGAGTCCGACATAGTAACTGCTCCGTGAGGAGTCTATGAATGGAGCTGGGTGTGGCTTAGTGGGAGAGCATGCTTCCCTACCATTCCTGCTGGCACACACAGAACTTTCTCTTCTTCTCATATACATAAAATTCTGTGTTCCTCACCCTCTGCTACCTCTCCCTCTAGGGCACTTCCCAGGATTCCCTGCAATGAGGACAGTCATGTGACTCCAATATAGCCAATAGGAGTGTGGGCAAAAGAGAGAGGCATAGGATATTTCCAGACTTAGTTCTGAAAATCTGGGGACAGAAGTGACAGAAAACTGCTTCCTTTGAAAGAGTCTCAGGGAGGCGTAAAACAAGACAATCTCTTCCCTGGGTAGAAAAAAAAAAGAAGAGGAGAAATAGATTAAATACTATTGTATAATTCTTTCTGGATTGCAGGGAGAGTCTATTTCCCCTACTGATTTGGTGTTGTTGTTTTTTTTCCTCTTGTCTTTTCTAAGTGAGCTACAGAGTAAATTGAATCTCTAGACTCCAAGGCTAAAAGATGCTATCAATTTCTGCAGAGTCTGGGCAAGATAGCACTACACAGAAACAATTGGTTTACAACCCATCCATTTAACTGGATCACATAGCTTCTGCAGTTACAAACCGCTCCGTGGGGCGCCATTGCAGACCACAGACTGGCCACCAAACCCCCTTTGCTACGACTGTGGATGAGTTACATCAAAAGGCCAAAGCAGAAGACAGAGAGAATCCAATGACTACGGCTTGTCACTCAATACAATACTGGTACTATTGATGTATTTTACATGGTGGTTTCTCTGAGAGGCAATCATGTTAAATTGATCACTGGGAAATGAGGGTGGTCTTCATAATGGTAGCTGTGACTTTGATTTCAAGTACGGTGCCAGTCAGAATTGGTGCTATTGTTTTCCTGTCAAAACAATCAATTATATGAGGTTCAGAGAAAACAATACCCCCTGTCCATCTCCCACCCAAAAGGAGGAGGAGGAAGACAGAGGGAGGTGGGGAGAAGCCTCCTTTGTATTGCATGAACCTGTGGGGACTACAGAGCTCAAAACAGAACTAACTCATCAGATACCTATATACTAACTCATCAGATACCTATATAACACAACTTCTTTAAATGGGGTTCCTGCTACATAACCTAATGTTGGAAGATTAATGGGAAAAATATGGATGGGGCAGAGCTTTAATTGCTATGAAAATCCAAACTGCATAACAAAAATGTTACGGTTTAAATATGAAGTATGTCCCACCCCCGCCAGTGGGTTAGCACTAGTTCCCTAGCTGGTGGTGCAGTTTGGAGGTACTAGGACCTTTAGAAGCTGGGGCCTCCCTGGAGGGAGTGGGTCACTTTGGTGGGCTTGTGGGCACTAGTCCCAGGCCTATTTCTTGTGGCAAGTCATGCTTACTGAATAGCACTAGGATGTGACAAGATGCCACATGGACCATATGCCCTGCCCTGGAACCTAAATAAATCTTCCTCACATCATTTCTATTAGGTGCCCTGCCACCGTGATAGGAATAGTAATTAATATGCCATGGTTAGAAAGAGAGAGAATTAAAGTACAGCCTGGGGCATGGGGGTGTGGCTCTGTGGTACAGCATTTGGTTAGCATGTATAAGACTCCTGGGTTCCATCTTCAGCGTTGAGATGACAATCTGACAAGAAAGACCTGGTCTAAACCATGATGTTGTCACTATTCTATAGCACTAGGAAGAGGAGGCTCAGTGATATGGATGAGCTAAGAAGTTAGAAAACCCCCTGAGCTACACCGAGGCATGTAGCAACCTTCTCTTGTCATCTTCCCTGGATGTACAATTACCATGGAAGTGAGCCTCTACCCATGTCTGTGAGGGTGTTTCCAGAAAGGTGAACTGAAGAGGGATGACCCAATCTGAAGGTGGGGAGCACCATCGCAGACTATGATCTCTGGATGAATGAAAAAGAGAAGTGGACTGAGCACCAGAATTCCTCTCTTCCAGAGTTTGGACACAACATGACCAGCTGCCTCAGTCTCCTGCCTCATGGCTTCTCTGTGATGATGGATTGTAACATCCATCTATGAGCCAAAATCAACCTCTCCTTCCTAAAGCTTCTAGAATTCCTAAAAATTCTTTTGGGAATTTCTCACAGCAACAAGGCAAGTAGCAATGTGTGGATTCTCTTTTGTAGAGAAAACCTCAAATCCAAGCTGAGAGCAGTTGGTGGCCCCCAGAACTGCCAGACCTCTATTGTATCAGTTGGTGTATCTTACCATAGTCTGGAGAGTTCACAGTTAAGTAAGACTCAACTGTGCCTTTTCCTCTCTAGCGGTGGACACTGAGCCCCTTTCAGGATCATAAAATCTAGTCAGCAGGAAGGAAGCTTCCAGCACGGTTCCAGCATGGTCTCTCCATGTAACTCCCCTCAGAAACATGTCCTCACAGCTGCTGCTGTTTAGAGTGCACTGGACCTGCACGAGACTAAATCTGTCAACTGCCAATCATACCCTCCTCCTCCCTGTAGAAATACAAGCTACAGATGGATTCTGGTGAAGGGACAATCACTGTCTTCAGTTTTACGCCTAACAGTGAGCCCAGCAGAATCCACAGGTGACTCTGGTTAAAGACAGTGCGTCATAAGCCAAACCGGAAAGACAAGGATGTGGGAAAGGGACCTGTAAAGGCCAGAGACAGGAGTGTGTGGAGATGAGGAGATATGGGTAGGATAGACAGAATACATTCTCTACATATGTATGAGACAAACTCAACCCACAGAAAAGAAGAAAACACATTTAAAAAGCCACAAATGCACCACCTGATTAAAATCCTGGCTACAGGGGCAGAAACGGCTCAGCTGCTAAGTGCAGGAACTGTTCTGGAAGAAGACTGGAATTCTACTCCGAGCACCCAGTCATGTGACTCACAGCTGGAACTTAGGGTCCAGGGCATTGACTGCCTCTGCCTCTGCAAGAGCTGGCGCTCACACACATATAAACCGACAAAGACGTGCATATGGAAATAATTTTAAGACAATAGAATAAGTCTCCAAAGACTTAGAAGAGGTGTCATTCTAAATATCTGCCAAAGATTTGTCATATCTCAGGCACCTTTAGAGTCGGGTAAAATGGCACAGTGTCTGAGACGCAACCAGCAAGAGAAAATGATGTGTGAAATTGACAGCATCCAAAACAAAACAGCAGTGCCATGATCAGTAGACAGGAAAAGTGCAGAGGAGAGCTATGCGGGGCTGGCACGCCGGCCTCTGTGGAGAGGAGCTCCGTAGAGGATGAGCACTTAGACCAGCTTGATAAAAAACTTGGAAATTGCCAGGAGGAGGGAGGACAGCTCAGACACAGAAGGCAGCCTCACAGGAGTGGTCACAGTGAGTGTAGTGGAGGTGGGGGGATGCAGCCCATTACAGGGAGGCTCACCCCACTCTCTGCTGTATCCCCAGGACCTGGAGGAAGAGCTGAGCAATACCTACTCATACCTTTGCCTAACTGATGAACTAAAATCAGGTTTTCTCCTAGATGAGTTAGTGCGAATTGCACTGGCAGTATCGATTGGACTGAGATACTGAGATACAATCGAAAGGCATACATATGGGTAGAATGGAAGACTGGGAGAGCCCATGAACAGTGACTTAGGGGACAGGGAGGAGCCAGACTGCAATACAGTCCAAACATATTAGAACACGGAGTGGATAAAACATCTCCGACCTGGTTTTAAAACGACCTGAAGAGACCCAATACCACTGTGAACACACCGTTTATGTCCTAAAGAGCCCTGGGGCTTAGGGAGTTAGCTCCATTTGTAAAGTGATTGGTGTACCCAAGACTGATCCACAGTACCCACAGAAGAAGCCAAGGGTGATGACGGACACTTGTAAGCCCAGCACAAGTGGAGCAGAGACAGGTGCAAACCTGGAGGGTAGGGGGTCACTGGCCATCTAACCTAGTCTGCTGGGTGGATGCCAGCCAATGAGGGACCAAGTGTCAGGAAACAAAGTATGTGTGCACGCACTCATATGCCAAGAACCAAGGTATAAAGCTTTCACTTAAATTCTGCCTCTTAATCCATGTGCTTGGGGGGGGGGGGAAGGCGCGGTTTAAGGAAAGAAAATCCCATCTGAACATTACCATCAGCAAAACCCAATTGAGAATGTTCAGTAAACTCCGTGAAGGATGGTTGGGAAAGGGTATTACTTAACCAAATACTGCAGGAAAGTGAAAATTGCTAATATATATCATGCACAAATTGCCAATTTTGAAGGAATTAGTGTTTAATGAAGTGCCTGTAATCCCAGGGCCCTATTAAAGATTTTGTTTAATCTTTTTTTTTCTCAGTGTGCATTTGGCATGATTCAATTCCTTTAAAACCCCAAAGTCTTCAGAACACAGCTTGTTTACTGGTGCTATAAAAAGGGCTTTCAGATCCATGTGAGTTTTTCAGATGGAGTTTGATGATGGTTACAAGCTATAGAGCAGTCCACAGCCAATGGGGACATTGAAGGATAGTCCAGGTTACTCCTTCATGTGCTCAGTCCACACTGGTACTAAGCAGGACACCAGAAGGCAAGTAATGACCAAGCCTGTCCTTCTGCCAACATCCCAGAGTGGGAAGCAGGTCTGTTTTTGGTAATCTTTCTGACACACTAGCTCACTGTAATAACAGAAGAAAGTACAGACATAGAAGAGAGAGAAAGATTCAGCACAGCATGTTAAAGGTAGTAAAAGCAAGAGAGAGCTTGCACTAAGGATAAGGCTTTCTTATTTCATGTCTCAGCAGGGCTAGGGTGATAGTCTGGACAGTAGGAATGGAGTTTAGTCACCTAAGACTCATATAAGGAAAACAAACTCAAGACATTACTTGTGAACTCATTTCTAGAGAGGCAGAGATGTGTGGGTCCCTGGGGCTTGCTGAGAAGCCAGCTTTGCCTACTCAGCAAGTTCCAGACCAATGCGAGATCTAGTCTCAAGAACGGAGGGAGAGACTGGAGAGATGGTTCAGTGGTTAAGAGCTCCTGATGCTTTCTCAGAGGACCCAAGTTCAGCTCCCAGCACTATACGGTGGCTCACAACTGTCTATATCTCTGGCTCCGGGGGATCCATTACCTCTAACGTCTGTGGGAAACTACATGAATGTGCAAAAGCCCACATGCAGACACATACAGCTACACATAATAGAACCAAGGTGACAGCAATTAAGGAATAACAGATGAGGTTGTCCTTGTGCATGAATATAAACACACACACACACACACACACACACGCACGCACATAAAGACACACAAAGATGGTGCAAAATCTACACTGTTAGAAAAGAGACCTCTCTGGAAACAATCACCCAAGCCTGAACTGAATACTGAATCCTTCTGGGCACTTTCATCCTCAAACCAATGATTACTACCACTTCCATTTTGTTCTGGGCTTTAAACCTTAAATCCCATTTTCTTTGTGTGCCTTTTAATTTGAAGGGGAGACAACAGAATTCCGAGGGAAGCCAAGTCCAGCAGCTCTGCTCTCTCCAGTCCCATTCCCGTTCCTGCTGAATGGCACTCACATGTGAAATATTTCTATTTCTGCGTCTCAGGATCACAGTGGTGGGCAAGACACACAGACTGGGAAAGAAGGCGGGCAACAGGGGAAGGTCCGTGAGCAGAATGAGGCATGCTGTGAGCACAGGCGGTGCGAGCCATCAAGGCGAGGAAACAGGAAGCGCCATCGTGATTTCTGGAAGATTGTCACTGAAGCATGACCATCAGGAAAGAGGGACAGGCCATGAAAAAGCCTAGAGAGAGGCCGGGCAGTGGTGACGCACGCCTGTGATCCCAGCACTCGGGAGGCAGAGGCAGGCGGATCTCTGAGTTCGAGGCCAGCCTGGTCTACAGAGTGAGTTCCAGGACAGCCAGGGCTACACAGAGAAACCCTGTTTCAAAGAACAAAAAAAAAAAAAAAAAAAAAAAAAGCCTGGACAGAAGAGCAGGCACATGGCTATGAGAAAGAAGGGGCTGGGGGTGTCTGAGAACCTGCGACAGAATGGAGGGGAAGAGGGCTCGCCATGACCCTGAGCCTCCAAAGCCTAGGAGAGCTGCACCTTGACCTGACTGCTGTGGCTGCTGGGCAGGGGTCTGCAATGAGGACAGAACAGAACCTGTCTTGGTTTCTTTTCCTGTTGCTGTGATAAGTCTCCCTGACAAAACCTTAAGTGGGGAAGAGTTTATATCTGCCCCTACTCCGAGAGCCCTGTCCATCACAGTGGGGCAGCCATGATGGGAGAAGTTGGAAGAGGTGGTCACATGGCATCAGTCAGGAATCGAGACTGTTCCAGGAATCAGCTTGTTGCCTCTGCTTTATACAGGCCCAGATCCCCTGCCTGGGGTCAGGTCCCACTCACAATTAAGATGCATCTTCCCACATCAGTTAACACAATCAGAGCAATCTCTTGATTTCTCAGAGGCAAACACATAGACATACCGGGAGGCTTTCATCCTAGGTGAGTCCAGATCCTGTCAAAATCACAATCACACCACATCCCAAGGAGAAGGGAGTTAATGAGGAGCACATAGCAGCTTCCAGGGCAAAGATGGTGTGGGTGTGGTCCAGTGTGGGGAATGATTACTTAGGGACAGCCTCGGGGGCGTCTGAAGTCACTGGTGGAGCTGCAAGACACTGGGGTCTGACTTGGTAGCAGAGAAAATGTTCCCCCATAATCCCGGGTTCATCTTCAGCAGCACACGGACATGCTAACGTCCATGCTAGCAGGCCTGTCTGGTCAGTGTGCTGGGGAAGGAGACTCATAAAGGAACAGCTGCATTAGAGAGTCTGGTCTCTCAGCAGCAATAGTGCGGGGGTGGGGCTTTATGTCTCCTTCTTTCTATGCAGACATCAGTCTGCCAGCTATCACCCACATGTCTGCATCCATTTGAGAAAGCAAATACATCACCTTCTAGGATTATGTGATGAGGGGGGGAGGTCATCAAATTGAAGAAATTGAGGCGCCTACCCGCAAGGCTGATAAAATTGAAAACCTAGGTGCAAAGCTAAGTCAGGACAATTTCTCTGTGGAGATTGGTGGGAATAGAGGCTGAAAGCCAAAGAACTGGCACCACAGGCAGGATCCCTGGCACCAAGGGTAGGATCCCAGAGCTGCATGTGATAGAACTGAACACCTCTTAGGGAACTAAATCTCTGTACTGGGTGTAGGCTTTACCCACTGACTCGCTGTCCCTGCTAAGGCAAAGGTGCCCTGCATCCTGGTGGGCAGCTGATGCATGGCTCACTGTGAAATCCGACCCGAGGCCGGGACTGCAGGAGAAGCAAGGCTGTCAACCGGAACCAGTCCTTGTTGTCTTTAAGCACAGACAACAGAACCAGGTGTGCTCTGTGTTCTCAGGTAGAAATCTAGACCAGGGACACAGGAAGACAATTACTCTGATGGGGACCAGAAAAGCTGGCACAGGGTGGTGCCTCTGGCTCATAGGTAGATATCTGGTGATGATGCAGCCACCATCCTCCCCAGGAGCCTGCAGGATCCATGCAGAAGGGTCAAAACCTGACACCATGTAAGCTCTGGCTGTGGCACACTGAGCAGTATCCCCTCCAAACTGATATGACCTGGAACTACAGAACACGGCCTTGCTGGGAACTAGAATTCTCACTGACGTCATTAAGATGAGATCATGTTAGGGTGAGCGTCAAGGCAAACATGGGAGACAGCACAGAGAAGAAAGAGTGAAGGAGCGACTAGAATCCGGGAGGAGGTGAGCAAGGACTGACCCTCCCCAGGAACCATCAGAAGGCACACATCCCCACTCGCACTGGATATCACTGCTGAGAAGGGAGATGAATGTTGTTTAAAGTCATCCAACTGTGTAGCGGTTTGTTACAGTAACGCAATGCTGAGAAAGCATCTTGTCTGGGAGAGCATCATGGCTGGGAGAGCATCAGAGCTGGGAGAGCATCAGAGCTGGGAGAGCATCATGGCTGGGAGAGCATCAGAGCTGGGAGAGCATCAGAGCTGGGAGAGCATCATGGCTGGGAGAGCATCAGAGCTGGGAGAGCATCAGAGCTGGGAGAGCATCATGGCTAGGAGAGCATCAGAGCTGGGAGAGCATCAGAGCTGGGAGAGCATCATGGCTAGGAGAGAATCATGGCTGGGAGAGCATCATGGCTAGGAGAGCATCATGGCTGGGAGAGAATCATGGCTAGGAGAGCATCAGAGCTGGGAGAGCATCAGAGCTGGGAGAGCATCATGGCTGGGAGAGCATCATGGCTGGGAGAGCATCAGAACTGGGAAAGAATCATGGCTGGGAGAGCATTAGACATGGGAGAGAATCATGGCTGGGAGAGAATCATGGCTGGGAGAGCATCAGAGCTGGGAGAGCATCATGGCTGGGAGAGCATCATGGCTGGGAGAGAATCATGGCTGGGAGAGCATCATGGCTGGGAGAGCATCAGAGCTGGGAGAGCATCATGGCTGGGAGAGCATCAGAGCTGGGAGAGAATCATGGCTGGGGGAGAATCATGGCTGGGAGAGCATCATGGCTGGGAGAGCATCAGAGCTGGGAGAGCATCAGGGCTGGGAGAGCATCAGGGCTGGGAGAGCATCAGGGCTAGGAGGAGACCAATGAGAGAATGATTTGTACAGGGGACAAACAAGTCCATGCCTACAGGCAGAGAATGAGAACAGATGTTCGAATCCGAAAACTCTGAGAACCAGGAAAGGAAGCGAGAGAGCGAGGGCTTCAAGTGTAGCTGCCAGAAGGGCCTGGATTAGCTTAAAAGTCACCACCCTCTGGCAGCTACTCCGACATCTTCCTGCTAATCACCTCCAATCTCCTGGGACTTTACAGAGTGGGCCCTGCCCTGTAAATACACAGTGGAACTTAGAACTTATTTGGGGTTTTTCCCTCTATCAGGGTCAAAACACAGCAACTGTGGTCTGGGGAGCAAAAATGTCATTTAGACATTTGAGACATTCACTACAGCAAAGTGATCAGAAAAGCAAGACAGCCGTGCACACCTGCTGACAGGGGTGTATGTCTGACATCCTAGCTACTTGGGAAGCCAGGGAGAGAAAAGCTGATGGAACCCCAGTGTTCAGAGCTAGCCTGTGCTACACAGTGAGACAACATCCCCAAACTCAAGATTAAATAAACAGGACAACTAGGTAAACACAGGAAAAGACCAGAGGAGAAGCTTGGGCATGAAGTCAAGTCTGGCTTTCTGGATGGATGTCCAAGAAGGTTCCCTCCCAATGCCCTGCCTCCTGGCCTCTTTGAACCGGATTCCCATCTGCAATATTTCCATGAAGGCAGCTATGGCCTTCAGAAGCCTGAGCCAGCTCCAGAAAAGGACAGTAGAGCCTCAGAAACAACAGACAAGAGATCTCCCAGAGGCTGGGTGCTCTGCACTGTTTAATCTTCAAGCGCCCCACCCCCACCCCATTAAATTCCAAGACAGAAGGGGTGGGGAGAGATGATAATAGACAGAAACAAAGCGAATTTTTCAAAGTAATTGGGCCTGATGGGTCTTTTCAATTGTCTAGAAAGATCTGTCTGCCTTGAAGATAAAAGAGGAGGAGAAAAAACATCACAAGTTTCAAACAAGTCAGCAGTGCCTCTGGCCCTGAAGCTACGTCTCCTCTCCTCTCCCCTCAGCTCCTGATGCATACACAATGGCAGCCAGTGCGCTTCTTTCCGTTCCAGAAACTGTTCTGCCAGCTTTTGATGCCATTGGCCTTCGGAGGCTGGCCTCCCACACGGTAAAAGCCGGACTGTCCTGGTCATGGCACCCCGAGATGGGAGACGGGATGGGGGTGCAGGAAGTTTCCTTCCAAGAAGGCAACCATGGTATCGGAATCCTGGGATTAGAGAGGATGATGACCAGGTCGGAGAAGCTGTAGTATTTGACCTCCAGTGAGTTTCTTGGCATGGTATGCAGAATGAGCGCAGGATGCTAAAGGCAACATTTATAGCATCTCTCACTACCTTCTGTCTCATCCTTACAAGTCATGTTTCATTCAGAAACGGTCACCCAGAAAACTTAAGCATTAAGGTCACAAAGACAGTCAGTCCCAGGGCCCTTGGGCCATGGATGGATGGGTGAGCCAGGTGTCAAGAGTGAGGAGCTGAGCTGGTTCATTTCTGTCAGCTTAACACAAAGTGGGGTCAGCTGGAAGGAGGGGACCTCAACTGAGGAACAGCCTTCATCAGACTGGCTGGTAGCCATGCCTGTAGCGGGCACTTTTGATAAATGGTTGGTTAATGATTGATGTGGGAGAGCCGGGCAGTACCACTGCTAGGCAGGGGGTCCTGGGCTATATGAGGAAGCCAGGAGAGGAAGCAAGTAAAGCACTGTTCCTGCATGGTTTCTACTTCAGTTCCTGCTCTGACTTCCTTCGATGGTGGACTGTGATGTGAAAGTATAAGCTGAGAAAAATCCCCTACCCCTACCCCTGCTGTTTAACACAGCAGCAAAACATTAACTAAGACAGCAGCCATCTAATTTCTACTAGGACCTTGGCACACTGTGTTTCCTCCCTGTGGGCCCATTGAGCTAATGAGCTTGGCATCTTTGAGGGAGACTATCCATTCCTAAGGTTTAAGGGGTTCTCTGACAATCCATGGAGCAGACAGTGGGAAAGAAGAATGAGTGTAGTTGTGTAGCTGAGCCCACCCTGCTTCTGGTAAACTCATTACTCATGTAAGTGAAGGAGTGGAGTATGGGTACCAGTGGCTGTGTGGGCCTTGTTCTGTCTTTTGATCATGTTGAGGCCTGTGGGAAGCCATTAGAGACCCTCACTTCGGCTGACAGGGCAAAGGTCCTGAGATTAGCAAACAAGAGCCTCTCCCATGGGCATTGGTTTAGCCTTTGTTTCGAGATAAATGCAGAATGGTCCTGCCTGTGTCAACACTGCCGACTCCGGGTATCTTCAGCAGATAACCTCCTCATCTCCTGCCGTAAATGCCAGGAATACCTCTGCCCCTCTTTGTCCTTACCTTGGGGTATGCCCCTCCTGAAAGCCTTAAAACCTGTGTACCCCAGAACATTAAATGAGACCTCGACAATTGAACCCCCACTGCCTGGTCTCCGTTCTTCCCCCCCCCTTTTGACCCGCAGGTAGTACCCCTTTGGAACCCTGGAATAACTGACCCGCCAGACGGGTTACAGTGGCGCCCGAACCAGGGACCCGAAGTACGGTCAACTACCGGACGACGAAGCAGAAACCCCGGGAAGAGGATTCAAGGACCCCACAGACCGCATCGCTCGTGCATCGCTGGAGGGGCAATTGAGTGACCGAACATTGTCGTCTGATTGTCATGGGGAAGCAACTATCAAAAGAAGCTTGTTTTATAGGAGAAATCAAGCAAACACTCAGGGAGAGAGGAATAAGAGTTAAGAAAAAAGATTTAATTAAGTTCTTTTGTTTTCTTGATAAAAAATGCCCTTGGTTGATTTTAAGTGGACCTGACATTCACCCGCTAACGTGGAATAGGGTTGGTAAAGAGATTAATAAGCTTTTGAAAACAGGTGAACCAGTGTCTGATGCATTCTTTAGTTACTGGGGCCTTATACGGGATATAATTATAGATGCTGAAAATGGAGGAGAAAGTGCCCGTCTGTTAGCTGTTGCTGGCGACTTTCTACAAGCCTTAAGACCGCCATCACGCAAAAGCGAAGGCAGCTCTCCATGTCCCTCTGTGATTGTAGATATGCCTGAGGACACAGAGGACCCTCCTCCAAAGATTACGCACTCACTAGAGGACCCCAAAATTCCTAGAAGTATATACCCTTCTCTTAAGGAGTTTTCAAAAGGCCAAAATGAAACTAAAAACAAGCGCAGCCCGCGCCCATTCCTCAGACCTGAAATTAGACCCAACCTCCGAAGTTGAGTTAATGGAGGAAGCTGCCAGGTACGAAGAGAAGTACGGTGAGGGACCCAGAGAACCTCGAGTCTTTTTCACACAAAGACCTAGGTTCACTCGGCCTCCGCCTTACCTACCTCCGATTCAGTCAGCTCCCCCTACGTCTTTGCCGGCCTCGGTGGTTGACGAGCTAACCCAAACAAAGGCTGCGCTCCAGGCGCAAATTACTGGGCTCAAGCAGGTCTTACATTTGCAGCAAGAATTAGGAAACCTTTCTCTAGAAATTCAGAACCTACAAGAAACCATGAGAAAAGGACAAAATCCCCCAAATAAGCGGCCATCCGGTCCTTTAAAGAAACATCAGTCTAAACTGACCTTCCCAGTCATGACCAGGGCGCGCGCCAGACAAACCAGAAATGAACCCGAGCCAGATAGTACTACTCAAGGAAGAGACAGTGATGAGGACCAAGAAACTGAGGAAGAGCAGGACTATGATGAGGTTGCTGAGGATTCTGAGGGAGAAGAATCTGACCAAGGGGACTATGGGACCTCGCGTCCCGTGTACAAAAAAACTCAAATTCAAGAGTATTAAGATATTGCATTCGGCTGTAAAAAACTACGGCATGAACGCACCCTTTTTACTCTGTCCATACTAGAAGGGCTCGCAGGGTCCGGATATTTAACACCTGGTGAATGGATTAAAGTGGTGCAATCCGTCCTGAGCAGAGGACAATACTTAACTTGGAAATCAGAATTTATTGACAGAGCAGAAAACCTTACCGCCGGAAAGAGAAAGAATCCCTTAAGTAAAACTGCCTCCTGGATAGCAGATAAGCTATGTGGAAGGGGTGCATTCACCTCCGAGGAAAAACAGCAAGGGCTGTTGCCTGGCATCCTTGCACAGACAGCGCAAGCCGCCTTGTCTGCTTGGAGAGCAGTCCCCGCCTCAGGGACAGTTACTACCCCTCTAACTAAAATAATTCAGGGAGCCCAGGAGCCTTATGCTCAATTTGTGGGGAGATTGCAAGAAGCAGCAGAAAGGATCTTAGGTCAGAATGAGAGTGAAGGGCTCCTAGTTAGGCAGCTAGCCCTTGAGAACGCCAACCCAGCATGCAGAGCTGCGCTACGAGGCAAAACCAAGGATCTTGATATCTCAGGAATGATTAAACTCTGTAGTGATGTAGATCCCTTTTCACATCAGATATCCAAATCCATCAACATGGCTATTGGAGCCGCCTTTCATAAGATAGGAGACTCTAGCCGCTCCAAGAACAAGACGTGCTTTTGGTGCAGACAGCCCGATCATTTCGCAAGGGAATGTGGCTCTCCCGGGCAGGCACCCGATCCTGCCCTCAGCCAAGGGGCTGTAAGACCTGCCCCACCTGTAGTCTGTCCCCGATGCAAGAGAGGCAGGCACTGGGCTAATGAGTGTCGTTCTAAGACTGATGTCCATGGACAAACCCTTACTGCCCTCCCGGGAAATGGGCCGAGGGCCCCACATCGGGGCCCTTACTTTCAGGCCACAGCACGCCCCCAAATACTAGAGCAGACACCAATGATGGCACCCTATCTAGGGCTACAGCAGGGAGTGTTGGACTGGCCCTCTGTTCATCCACCACCCAGGTTATAACCCCCGAGGAAGGGACTGTTATAGAATCTGGAAAGTTTGGGCCCCACCTTCTGGAATGTTTTTTCTGATCATTGGACGAGCTTCAAGCTCCCTTCAAGGCCTCATCATACTCCCTTCTATAACAGATGCTGACTATTCAGGAGAGATCAAGTTTCTCGCCACCGCCACAAGGGGTCCATTAACACTCAGGGCTGGACAACGCATTGCGCAAGCCCTACCCCTCCCCTTGATGGGACACTTCCCCCACAAGAGAAAAGGGCATGGCTCTTCCTCCCCTGGTTCTTCTGATATCTACTGGATTCAGAAGCTATCTGATGAGAGGCCCATGATGACGCTATGGCTAGATGGCAAACAGTTTCAGGGCCTATTGGATACTGGGGCCGATGCAACAGTGCTTTCTTTCCTCCAGGCACTGGCCTTCAGCTTGGCCTCTTGAGGCCACGGCCACACACTTAAAGGGAATAGGACAGTCACAAGATACATTACAAAGCTCAAGGCTCCTAACTTGGAGAGACAAGGAGGGTAATACAGGGACAGTTAGGCCCTTCGTGGTACCGGGACTCCCTGTTAACCTCTGGGGAAGAGATATTCTATCCCAAATGGGGATGATGATGTGCAGTCCTAACGAAATTATTACTAATCAAATGTTAAAAATGGGGTTCCTCCCTGGGAAAGGATTGGGTAAATATGAACAAGGAATGACGGAACCCCTGGTTCTCACCCCTAATACAGGTAGAAAAGGCTTGGGTGTGGACCTTTTTTCATAAGGACTGCTGATCCCCCTGCACTCCAGGCTGATAAAATATCTTGGAAATCAAATGACCCAGTCTGGATCGATCAGTGGTCCATGCCTAAAGAAAAGGTTCAGGCTGCCCTAAGGTTGGTGCAGGAACAATTATCGCTGGGGTACCTTGAACACTCCACCTCCCCTTGGAACACTCCCATATTTGTTATAAAAAAGAAAAATGGTAACTGGAGGTTGCTACAAGACCTCCGAGAGGTTAATAAAACTATGTTTCCCATGGGGGCGCTACGGCCTGGGTTGCCCTCCCCAATAGCTATCCTCAAGGGCTTTCATAAAATAGTGATTGATATAAAAGACTGCTTTTTCTCCATCCCCCTTCATCCTGAGGATTGTGCTCATTTTGCCTTTTCTATCCCTATTACTAACCATGCAGGTCCCAATCCCCGCTTTCAATGGCGGGTATTATCACAAGGGATGGCTAATAGTCCTACCTTGTGCCAGCGTTATGTGGCACAGACTATAGATCCAATAAGGATACACCATCCAAAGGCCTATGTTATTCATTTTATGGATGACGTATTAATTTCATCAGCTAATCTATCAGAAACCCAACAGATAGCCCAAGAATTGGTTTTTGCCTTACAACAGAGAGGTTTTGTTATAGCTTCCGAAAAGATTCAAACACAATTTCCCTTCTTGTTTCTGGGATTTCAACTAGGACCCACCACTGTCTGCTCCCAGAAGTTAACAATCAGAAAATCACAATTGCAGACCTTAAATGATTTTCAAAAACTTTTAGGTGATATTAATTGGCTCAGACCATATCTTAAGCTGACCACGGGTGATCTTAAACCTCTCTTTGACATTCTAAAGGGCAACAATGATCCTCTTTCCCCTAGAATATTGACCCCAGAGGCTAAGAGCTCTTTACAGCTAGTGGAGAGGGCTATTAGCCAACAATTTATAGGATATTTTGACCCATCCAAAAATCTTTTTTAATTATTTTCACAACAACATTTACACCAACAGGCCTTCTGTGGCAGGATGGGCAGCCACTTATGTGGGTTCACCTACCAGCCACTCACACTAAAATACTCCCTACTTACCCTTCCCTAGTCTGCCAGGTCATATTTCTAGGGCTCAAAACAGCTATCCGCTATTTTGGCTGCGATCCAGAGATAATCATCTCACCCTATTCACAAGAGCAGCTTGCCTGGCTACAGCAGAGAGATGATGACTAGACTGTTTTATTATCCAGCTATCAAGGAAAGTTTGATACCCACCTACCGGGAGATAAACTATTACAATTTCTTCATAACACCCCTTTTGTTTTCCCGAAAGGTACGCGATTAAAACCTATAAGAGATGCCCTAACTGTCTTTATAGACGGGTCCAAAAATGGAAGGGCTTCCTTTGTCACTGGAAACCAGGCCTCTCATATTAACACGCCCTATGCCTCTGCTCAATTAGTAGAATTGCAAGGCGCCCTTGAGGTGTTTGAAACAATTAATACAAGTTTTAATCTTTATTCAGATAGCCATTATGTAGTCAGAGCCCTCCAAGTTCTTGAAGTTGTCCCCATTATACAGCCCTCGTCACCGGCCTTCTAGCATATTAGGGCTAGAGCAAACCCATTCTTTGCAGGACACATAAGGGCCCATACAAACCTACCTGGCCCTCTTGCTAAGGGGAACGATTTGGCTGATGGTGCTACCTGCTCAGTAGCATTGGCCTCCCTTACCGATTCACTTCGAGAGGCTCAGATGGCTCATTCACTTCATCACCTAAATGCTCAAACATTAAGACTTAAATATAAAATAACCCGAGAACAGGCTAGGCAAATTGTAAAGAATTGCAAAAACTGCCTAACATTGCTTCCTGAGCCGCATCTAGGAGTTAATCCCAGGGGCCTTGTCCCCGGAGAACTTTGGCAAATGGATGTTACTCATGTTCCCTCTTTTGGAAAACTTAAATTTGTGCATGTGACCATTGATACCTTTAGTGGATTTTTATGTGCCTCTGCACAGACAGGAGAGGCCACGAAAAATGTTATTTCTCACATGTTATTTACCTTCTCTATTATGGGCCAACCCAAAATACTTAAGACAGATAATGGACCTGGTTATACCAGCCAAAAATTTAAACAATTTTGCTCACAAATACAGATTAAGCACATTACAGGCATTCCCTATAATCCCCAGGGTCGGGGAATTGTTGAGCAGGTCAATCAAATGCTTAAAAACACCCTGCTAAAGCTCACCGCTCAAGAAATCCTTTATTCTTTTAAAGGCAATGCTAAGCTCCTACTATTCCATGCCCTGTTTGTTTTAAATTTCTTAACTCTAGATAAGCAAGGGTGCTCTGCTGCTGATCGCCTATGGCATCCCACAACAAACATGGACTATGCACAAGCCCTCTGGAAAGACCTCCTATCTGGGAGATGGCAGGGGCCTGACCCTGTTATCATCTGGGGAAAAGGGTCCGCCTGCATTTACAATTCTAAAGAAGGAGGAGCCAGATGGCTCCCTGAAAGATTGATAAAGCCTTATAACAAATTCCAGGGTGGCACCTAAGAAAGATCATGTCTTCTCTTTCAGAACGATGATCAACCCCTGGACCGCAGGACTTCTTCTTCTATTAATGATGACCCCCGGAAGGGTGAGCCCCCATTCGAATCCCTATCAGGTCTTCAACTTCACATGGACCATTAATAATCAAGCTGGAGATACAGTCTTCAGCAGGTCCAATGTAGGGACCTCTCCAAAATGGGGCCCGATAATTGTGGACATATGCAAATTGGCCCTAGGCGCTGACCCCTACTGGGGAACACCAGACGTCTTTTGGCCCCAAACAACGGCTTTAGAAACTTCCGGTGCAGCCGTCAATGGAGAGGGCAAATGTAATAACAAAGCCAGAAGAGCTGCACTAAGGGACCAACTATATTCCCAAAATGGACGCCCTGAAGGATTTTATGTATGCCCTGGCAATCACCGGGATCGCTCTCTTAATTATAATGTCAATTTGAAAATGACTTCTTTTGTGCCAGCTGGGGTTGTGAAACCACAGGAGAGGTTTATTGGAAACCCTCCTCCTCCTGGGATCTTATAACTGTAAAAAATAATGGCACTTATTCCACTGATGATTCAGCTTGTGACATAAATCAACCGTCAAAAGGTTGGTGCAACCCCATAATCATAGCATTTACTAAAAATGCTAAGAAATGTGATTGGACTACATCACAACCCCCTAACTGGGGACTTCGTTTATATAAAGATGATTATGATTCTGGCCTCATATTCAGTATCATACTAACCAAGAGCATCCCCTATACACATCTAGCTTCCTTGGGTCCTAATCTTCAATTACACAATTTGGCCCCTTCATTGCCCCAGGGAGCTCCACCAGCTAAGGGTCCATCAACATCTTCGACCACACAGGCCCCTCCTGTCTCTCCCCTAACCACTCTGTTTCAACCTACCATCCCTCAGGGCCCCAGATCGTCAGCTCAGGTCCTCCTTTCCATCCTCAATGCATCTGCCTCTGCTTTACTCCTTAAGGAACGAGAGGCTAGTTTATCTTATTATGAGGAGTGCTGGCTATGTTTTTCAGCCTCCCCTCCATTTTATGAAGGTGTTGCTCTTTTTGGAAATCTTACATATACCAATGATTCTGAGGGTTTAAGTGGAAATTTTTTAGGATTTACCCTCATAGAGGTATCTGGGATAGGGAACTGCGTCCTCGGAGAACACATGCTACCTCCTCAACAATTGTTAAAAATATGCAACCATACCATAACTATTGACAATCATTATGAGTATTTGCTAGCCCCAAATTATACTTACTTGGCATGTTCCTCAGGATAGACTATCTATATTGTAATACCTGAATTTATACAGCGTCGCAATTATTGCATGCTGGTACAGTTATTTCCAAGACTTAGCATTCATGAGCCAAGAGATCTTTTAAATTTTTGGGAGAGAAACACTGGGGTACCCCATAGAGATAAAAGAGAGCCTATTTCAGCAGTCACACTTGCTGTTATTCTTGGACTAGGAGCAGCTGGAACGGGTACAGGTATTGCCTCTCTTGTTACCTCTCAACAGAATTGACAACAATACTATTTACTTAGTGCTGCCATTGATAAGGACCTAGCTGAACTCAGAGATGGTTTAGCTAATTTAAAAGACTCTGTCGCCTCCTTATCAGAAGAAGTGTTACAGAACAGGAGAGGTCTTGATTTACTCTTCCTGAAGGAGGGAGGACTCTGTGCAGCCTTAAGGGAAGAATGCTGTGTTTATGTAGACAAGACAGGACTGGTAGATGACAGCCTGAGGAGAGTAAAAGAAAGTTTAGAGAAACGCAATAGAGAATGAGAACAACAGGAGTCTTGGTATAAAAATTGGTTCTCCACATCCCCGTGGCTTTCCACCCTACTACCTTCTATCCTAGGACCCTTCATGGAGTTATTGCTGTTAATCTCCTTTGGTCCCTGGGCTTTTCAACAATTAACCTGCTTTGTTAAATCACAAATAGATTCCATCCTACCCAAGAATTGTATCTCGGTACAGTATCATCGTTTGGACACAGCAGAAGCGATGGAACCCGGTAGACAAGACGGCTCAGCAGAAACAACTGCAATACCTGCCACAAAGAGGCTCGATTTCAATAAGCTCCTTTGATGAGGCTCTGCCTGGCTCCCACCTATTCATCCCTGGGCTTATCTGAAGGGGGAGCTGACCCAAGGTAGCCGTCTTAAAGACAGGCAACTTCCTCCATCTCTTGACCAACCTAAGACACGGGGCCTTGAGGATGACAAGGTAACCCTGAGACGGGTAAGGCGGAGGGAAAGAGAGGATGATCCTAAGACAAGAGACGGCTACACATTTTTGGTCTGGCCCCCTTGCCCAGTATTTCCCCCAAACCTTTCCACTTCTAATATAAGGGAAAGGGGGGAAATGTGGGAAGCCATTAGAGACCCTCACTTCGGCTGACAGGGCAAAGGTCCTGAGATCAGCAAACAAGAGCCTCTCCCATGGGCATTGGTTTAGCCATTGTTTCGAGATAACTGCAGAATGGTCCTGCCTGCGTCAACACCGACTCCGGGTATCTTCATCAGATAACCTCTTCACCTCCTGTCATAAATGTCAGGAATACCTCTGCCCCTCTTTGTCCTTACCTTGGGGTATGCCCCTCCTGAAAGCCTTAAAACCTGTGTACCCCAGAACATTAAACAAGACCTCGACAATTGAACCCCCACTGCCTGGTCTCTGTTCTTTTCTCCCCCCCCCCCCCTTTTGACTCGCAGGTAGTACCCCTTTGGAACCCTGGAATAACTTACCCGGGTTACAGAGGCCCCTAGAAGGAAGAGCGTTAGGAGCTTATGAGAACCATGCTTTAGGGTGTGTGATGATTCAGTAGAATCATGTGAAGATGAATAAGATCCTCTCTGGTCATTTATATCTTAAAACTATGAGTGTGCCTTGTAGGGCAAAGATGTTTCCAGATGTGACTGAGCTAAGATTCTAAGTTCATGAAGACTGCACTGGGTTGTAGTTGAGGGGTTATATAATCATAACCTCCCCTAGGAGTGGAAGACAGGAGGATAGTCAGAGACGACCTTGTGATGATAGAAGCCGGAAGTCATGGTTGGAGTGACGCAGACAAATGTCACAGAATGTCACAGGCTCCAGCTGGGAGAGGAACCAACCATGGTGGCCTTAACCTTGATCCCTATGAAACTAGTTTTCCATTTTATGATCTCCAAAGGTTGAAAGGGAACAAATGTGTCATGTGTGGGCTTCTTGCAGCAGCAACAGAAAATGGATGCACATTCTACACGGAATAAAGAAACTTTTGGCAGCATTGAGCCCGTGTTTTGGAACTGAACCACACCTTGGAGACAAGGTCACAGGCAGCACACTAAAGAGACAACTCAGTAACATGAACTCCAGAAAGCAGAAAGTAATGTTCCCAGTGTTCTTTCTCCCATTCCTGGGGAGCAGCTGCCACATTTGAGAAGTCCACGGGACAGGTAGCATGCTGGGATGCTCATGGACCACACCTCAAGATTAAATAAACAGGACAACTAGGTAAACACAGGAAAAGACCAGAGGAGAAGCTGGTCAGGGGGTAGCCCTGTTCCCTCCCCCACTTCCTGTTCCACCTTCTTTAACCATCCATAAAACTTCTTGTGGATTGCACTGAGGGCAGTGGAAAAGATGGCTGCAGTGGAAAAGATGGCAGCAGTGCACAGCGGCCTTCAGACATCTGGGGTTAAGAGAACGCCAGGCTCTGCTCACAAGGTCCTGGTGACTTTCCTGGTCTCAGGTGGCTTTCAGCTCACATCTGGACTGAGAAGCCCAGAAAGGCCAGTGTATGGAGTTTGAACATGAAACTATCTAAAAATGCCCAGTAAGTCACATGTGTTAGAGATCAGACCCAAGGAGGCAAATGGAAGCGGAAAGGAATCTGGGTACAGACAGGAATCCCCAAGCCAGACCAGGAGTTCATAGGAAACAAAGGAAGTTGGTCCAATATGTGAGCCCCAAGCAGCCAGGAAGCCAACTGCAGAGTAGGAAGAAGCAGGGTGAAGATTGGGATGGTGAGATGCCTCCTTTCCACAAATGGATCCGGGCTCAGGACTCAGAAGGTTTTGGGAGGTAAAAGGAGCAACAGCTGAAGAGATGGGACACCTGACAGCTCCTAATGGGATGCTATTTGGAAACATATCCAAGTCAAGGAGCCTGCCGTGTTGCCTGAGATACACTGTACCCTCCAGGCTCCCACTGATGACACAACTCACCTGCTAAAGATCACTTTAATGGAACCAAGCTGGTACATATAGCTCAAAACAACATCCACTGGCACAGCGCTCTTAAGCAGATCTCATTAGAGGTCTAAAACCACAACCCACGCAGGTCTCTGGTAATCGTTCCTCTCAGCAGCAAACTTGGCATATCTCTATTATAGCTCTACTCGTGGGCCTGCTAGTGTTTGGTTGGAACCCTGCCTTGGAAATGCGTGTAATGGGGAAATGGAGGATAATCCTTCAGGCAACACAGCCTGGGCTGCACCCTGAGAGCGATTGCTGGCTACTCAGAATTCCTGCTCCTGCCGGAAGTGCTCTGAGAGCCAAATCTGCCCAAAGTAGGAGAGACCAGAGACCAAAGGCAACCTGTGACATCAGTCACCAGAGGAGAGGAGTGAGGAGGGAGAGCTGACATTTAGGAAGCAGCAACAGTTCTTGGGCTTCCTCTCCAAGTCCTGGAAGTGTGTGCGAGGAGAGTGTGGTCAGAAGAAAATGACTCAGGGGGATGGCGTGAGACCTTCTGCCCACGTACATGTGGTAGGACTCACGTGGGGACTGGCGAAGAGCTTCCTATCCCACAGCCTGAAATAGACGTCCTTCCACACTGTGTCCCTCCTCAAAAACATCATAGGGAGAAGCCAGTTCCTTCCCCCTCTTCTCCACCCCACCCCCACACTCCAATTCTGGCCCTCTCTGCAGATCCAGGCACACCTTCCAACTCCAGAAAGAGATGATGTGCATAAGACAGGAGTAACCCTTGGTGCCACCGATAACACCCATGCCTATGTGTCTGATATAATATACCATGCATCACCACCATGGGGCAAACAGGAAGACAAGACAATGTGGAGAGGAGAGTGAGAGGTTGCCCTGGGCCACGGCAAGCGGTGTGTGTGCTGCTGTTGGGGGAGCTGAACCTAGATATGGCAGAGTAGAGAGAAGGAGACGAACAGTTTGTAGACAGCCGGACTTCAGCTTCCCACCAGCACAGTAGATGCATGGTTTAGCCTTGGCCGTGCAAAGGAGCCAGCTCTGGTGCGAAGAGCTTCCCATGAGCCTTGGCGTCTCCCTTTCTTCTCACTGTAAGGAGATGCCAGAGGCAATTGTGGGAGATAGGTCTTAGGGGAGGGTCTTCCGGTCTCTAAATCCAGGCCTTTTCCTGACTCTCTTTGTTCAGACCGATAAAAACTTTTGATCCTCACATAGAGAGGGTCTATATTCCTCTCAAGCAATGAGGATGTTTCTGAAAAGTGAGTTTCGGCCTCCATTGTTAGAGGATTCGCCTAGCAACATTGTCAAGCATGTGTGAAGCCCTGGGCTCCATGTCCAGCCCCACATAAAACCAGATGTGATTCCAACACCTGGAAGATGTAGACAGGGCATCAGAAGTTCAAGACCATTGTATCTACATAGCAAAACTCCTGACTTCAGCCCAGGAATACTTAGGACCTGTCCCAAACTAAGTAAGTTATTAAAAGTAAAATGAAGGGATCAAAGTCTTAGTGAGGAAACTGGATCAGTATGGAAAGAGAAACCTGGTGGGCATGAGAAAGCCAAAGGACCACACACTGGAGTCTGACTGAAGTCTCTCACCAACTGACAGCAAAGATACTGTGAACATTGCCTACATAGAGACAAGACTGTCTATTCTATAAAGATAATTCAAATAAAAATATTAAAGCAGTAATGAGCCATGCTTGAGGTCCAAATGTAAATGATTTGTTTTTAGTTCAATCTTTTTTTTTTTTTTTTTTATTTAGAGAATGAGTGCTCTGCTGCATATACATCTGCCTGCCTGAAGAGGGCACCAGATCCCACTATAGATGGTTATGAGCCACCATGTGGTTGCTGGGAATTGGACTCAGGACCTCTGGAAGTGCAGCCAGTGCTCCTAACCGCTAAGCCATCTCTCCAGCTCCTTTTGTTCAATCTTAGCTCCTTTCCCAACTCTCAACCTGCAACTTCCTTTACACCTCACAGACAGAACAAGGTTTGTTTACGATAGCAACGACTACAAAGGGATGCTGGATAAGAACCATCAGCTACCAACCAGAGCAGAGTATTCAACTGGGTCCTGTGCACCAGAGACATGGAGGCAACACAGTTGTGAACGTGGTGTCAGTACTATACACGATCCCTCATTGAACCCCAGTCTACATCTGCATCAGGGCTCCAGCTGTAAGCTCCACCCACCTTCTCTATCCTTCCTGCTTCCACGGGCAACTAGCTTGTAGGTGTTATCCTCTCAGACACCCAGACCACCAGGGGCATTCCCAGATGTGCAGACACGCAGATATCCAGGGGAATCCCCAGATGTGCAGACACCCAGACCCCAGATGTGCTTCTGGAAAAAAAATATATATATATATATATATATTCCCAGCCATATATATATCATGGCTGCTTCCCCACTTCTCCCGCCCCTTTCTTGAGCAACAAATAGGATAAGAGTATTCTGCTAACTTCTAGCTATTCTGAAAAGTTCTGATCTATACTGAAAGGGCAAAATGCCCTTGGGCCCACGGTACAGATGCATGAACAAATAAACCCACAACGAGGAAACAGAGCTACAGTAAGAAACTGTGGTGTGCTGGGGCAAAAAATACCATTTTTTAATGAGAATTTTTGAGCATTCTCCAGAGAAATAAACAAAGCCCTCGGGGCAGACGCTGTGAACATAATAAAGGAAAGCTTTCGGGCAAGCACCTGTAGAAAGGGGGATGGAGGTCAGTCATGGGGCCAGGCAAATAATCCTGCAGACCGACCGGCAGGGACCTGACCGAGCTCCCCACCTCAGAGGTGACCAGGCAGGAAGCAAACAGAAGGCGGATTCAAGAAAGAAGGAAGTGGGTGGGATCCCAGGAGGCTCGATTGGTCCAGGGAAGTGGGAGGCGGCTTCATACACAGGGGAAGAAAAGTCCAAACATGGGCATGAGGTTAAGGGCGTGCATAGGTAAGTATTTGGACTACTCATGCCCGGAAGCACATGGGGACTGGGCATGTCCCAGGTTTGAGACCTTTCACTAAGGATCCATGAGGCCGGGGACCATGAAGACTCATGACATGGAGACCCACCACTGCATGACAGCTTGGTGGGCCATTTCTCTGGCAGCAGGGACAATCAGAGGACGCTGGGGGACCTGGTGGGAAACCCTGAGCCTGCATCTATCAGCATAATCTCCCAGTATATATTCCTCAGATGTCCCCAGGTCCCTTCCATCAGGGAAGATTTCGAATGTCAAATGTCTGCACGCCAGCACTGAAAAGTGTAAATAGGAAGTTGCTAAGAAGAGAAGTGGGGTTTGGGGAAGGATTCATACCCCACACGCCAGTGTGAGCGCCTGAGCCTTGGCTCGTGGTAGGTCTATTTGGGTTTTAAAGCAGGCCGGTTGCTCCCTGGATTTATACAGGCTTTGCTTCTCTTGAAGGAGAGAAAAATGGATTTTCACTACATCTGTGGATGTTTTGCTGCCTGAACCTGAGGGGCCATTTTTTTCTTTGTTGTATCATCTCAAGAACTTACTGCATCCACAATCCTGGGCACTAGTTAATAGTATTATTTTTATATGCAGCCTTACCCTGTTTTAACATATGTGAAGTCTTACAGATTCGGGGGCGGGGGGGGGGGGTACTGCCCCTTCCATGGCGAGCTAAAATGCCTAAAGACAGTAAAGAGGACAGAGAGTCTCTAGGGACTGTCTCTCATGTGCATCTCAGCCATGTTCTCAGTAATGCAGAGCTAATCCCAGGCAGGTAGGGCCAGAGAGCTACAGCTTACAGAGAGCAGAACCAGGAACACCAGCCCATCCTATGCGGTCTACTGTAGACACGCCCCTATTTCTTTTTAAACTTTTTAAACTTAATTATTTTATTTATTCACATTCCAGATGTTGCCCCCATCCTGGTCCCCCTCCCACACTTCTTTATCCCATTCCCCCTCCCCTTGCCTCTGAAAGGGTGTCCCCACCCTCCCCAGCCACCCCAGGCATCCTCCTTCCCTGGGACCTCAAGTCTCTACAGGATTAGGCACATCCTTTCCTA
This sequence comes from Apodemus sylvaticus, assembly GCF_947179515.1. Classification (NCBI taxonomy): domain Eukaryota; kingdom Metazoa; phylum Chordata; class Mammalia; order Rodentia; family Muridae; genus Apodemus; species Apodemus sylvaticus. The sequence continues at coordinate 9,152,041 of NC_067481.1, read as the reverse complement.
CTAAGGTCAGACAAGACAGTCCTCTGCTATATGTGTGTCAGGTGGGATTGGGGTGGGTTGGGGGCCGGGGCTCTGACCAGCCCATGTATGCTCTTTGGTTGGTGGCTCAGTCTCTGGGAGCTCCCAGAGTCTGGGTTAGTTAAGACTGTTGGTCTTCCAATGGGGTTGCCATCCCCTTCAGCCCCTTCGATCCTTCCCCTAATTCTTCCATGGGATCCCCGACTTCAAGCTAATGGTTGGCTGTAAGTATCTACATCTGTCTCAGTCAGCTGCTGATAGGGCTGAGCCACTCAGTAGAGCCATGCTAGACTCCTGTATGTAAGCACAATTTTTAATCTTTTTTTAAAGCAATGGACAGCATTTCATTGGTGCTGGCTTACAGGTTCAGAGGTTCAGTATATTATCATCAGGGCAGGAACATGACAGCATCCAGGCAGGCACGGTGCAGGAGGAACTGAGAATTCTACATCTTCATCTGAAGGCTGGTAGTGGAAGACTGGCTTCCAGGCAGCTAGGACTGGGGTATTAAGTGACACACTTATTCCAACAAGGCCACATCTCCTAATAGTGCCACTCACTGGCCCGAGCATTTACAAACCATCACATCCCACTCCCTGGCCCTCATAGCCTGGTTCAAACCTAAACATAGTATGATGCAAAATACATTTAGTCCAACTTCAAAAGTCCCCATAGTCTATAGCAGTCTCAACAATGTTAAAAGTCCAAAGTTCGAGGTCTCTTCTGAAATTCATCCAATCACTTAACTGCAATCCCCCAAGCAAGACAGAAAGCCAGCTGGGCAAACTCCAAACTCTGCATCTCTATGTGTGATGTCAAGTCTTTATATCTCCAACTCCTTTTTCTCTGTTAGCATCTTTCCTCAGTAGATAGACTCTGGCATCTCAAACATCTTGGGGTCTCCAAGGTAATTTCAATGTTAGAGCTTCTTGTATCAATGTCTGGGATCCACACATGATCATCTGGGCTCCTCCAAAGGGCTGGCGTCACTTCTCCAGCTCTGCCCTCTGTGGCACTCTAAGCTCAGGTTGATCCACTCCGTTGCCACTGCTGTTCTTGGTGATCATCCCATGGTACTGGCATCTCCAATATACTGTGGTCTTCTTCAACTAGGCTACACCAATAGCCTCTCATAGGCTCTCTTCATGGCGCCAAGCCTCAACTCCTTTGCATGATCTCTTCAGTCATGGGCCGTCAACTGCAACTGAGGCGGTAGCTTCACCAATGGCCTTCCATGGACTCTCACAGTGCCAAACCTCAGCTGTTCTTCATGATGCCTTCATGCCTTCAAAACCAGTACCACCTGGGTGACTCTTACACATTACCAAGTACAGCTGCAGCATGAGATACAACCTTGGCTATCTCTGGAACACAGCTCCTTTGTGCTCTCAGAAAACACTTCCCAGAAGATTTCACCTCAGTGATGCTGGGCTCTTCTTAATCACAGCCCATTTCTTAGCTCCAGCTAACCACCATCAATTGTCCCAGTAGTCCCTTCTATTTTTCACTCTAAAGTCTGAGTCTCATGGCCAAAGCTGCTGTGTTCTGCTGCTCTTGGGGGCTGGACCGTGCTCTCCACCCCTTATTCTATTACCAGCTTTCTGTTTTCCGACTCCCTCTCTGCCTAGGCTTGGCTTTTCTGTAACTTGCTCTGTAGAACTCAGAGATCTGCATGGCTCTATTTACTGAATGCTGGAGTAAAGGTCTTTAATCTTTAATTAGGTGCATGTGTGCATGGATTGTGTGCACCTGTGTGCAGGTGCCTGCAAACCCAGAAGAGGGAGATAAATGCCCTGCGGATGGGGTTACAGGCAGTTGTGAGTCACCCGAAGCTTCGGAAGAGCTCAGGAACTTGACCGCTGATCCATCTCTCCAGCCCCACGGAAACCTCCTTCTCCAGAGGAGCCCACACTCAGACCTCCACTTCCTTCTCAGTCTTGATTTCTGCCTCCTTCTGGTTTCCCCTGACCCTATCTGCCACAGTGTGCCCAATTCTCCTAGGACATCTAAGTCTCACAGTCCTCATTCCATAGCACAGGCCTCTCCATGTGTCCACTCGGCCTTCCCTGTAAGTTAAAAGTCCTGTGGGTACACATGAGACCCTCCACCTCAGCTCACTCCTACCGACCTCTCTCTACCCACCCCACCACCTTCCATGTGTGTCACAGTCACGTGCTGGCACCTTGTTAATCCTGGCAGTGGGCAGAGCCGCGCCAGGCTGACAGTAACCACACGCCATGCAGCCCAGATGGTCCCACGCGCCGTCAGCCTGAAGCAGCTCGCGCCCCACAGCTCCTGGATTCACACCTTTAACTAAAATGTCCCTGAATCCACGAAAATAAAAAGTCTGATAAGTAGACATTTTTCAAAAACCCGCCCTTTTCCCTTTGTGTAGACAGGAGCCAGCCACTCACACCCACACCACCATCTGTCCGCGAGTCTAGTGCTGTCTACTGCGACACACGTCCGCACGTCTGCCCTTGCCTAGGAACAAAGGCGCACACAAAAGAGGCTTTTGTTTCTTGAGAGGGGATCAAGTGGGAGCAGCTTGTCTTCAGAACAATGGGAATTTCTGCTCAGTCAGTGAGCCAGCTCTGGAGTTAACTGCCTCTGAGTGCCCCATTAATCTCCACAATTTTTGTAATCTCTGAGACACAGCATATGTCAGCCACATTCACAGAGGTGGAGCGTGGATGCATGCAGACAAGTGTGCCCTTTGTACGTGTACACAAGCAAACAAAAGAAAAATCTCAAAACCTTATGACAAGAAGGGAAAAATAGAGTCCATTACAACTGTTCACCTTAAACCTATATATATCTGTGTGCATGCGTGTGTGTGTGTGTGTGTGTGTGTGTGTGTGTACCTGTCTCTCAGGCAGGTCCCTGCCCTCTAACAAAGTCCATCCTGCCAGTGTTTCTGGGAGTCCTGAAGGCTGGTCCCAGAATTCCACTGTGCAAGGAAATTTCCATTCCTTTTCTGATCCTCTTTCTAAGCTTTTAAAACTAGAGATGGCGACATGTGGCTGTCACACAAAGCAGCTGAACATGGCTGCCACTTGACCAGAACATCACTGTCCTAAGGCCACCAGGCCTATGTCCCACTTCTCTCTTTTACAAGAAACCTCATCTGCTTCCCTTCTGTGGCATCTAGGCAGGAATCTAATGATCAAACATTATCCACATTCAAACTAAAGCCTTCCTGTGGCCACTGAAGATGTCTTCCTGGATGTGGGGGTAGCTTAGTCATACCTTTTTACTAGGATTTTTACCAGGAGGGACCCCATAGCTTCCACACCTCTACTCATGGTGAGGTCATGAGAGGGATTTACCAAACATGTCCAGGCTGAGTTACATACCCCTAGCAGATAGTTTGTCAGTCAAGAAGAGACACACATACACACAGATATTTCTTAACACTGAGATAGGATTGGCATGTTTTTCAGAATATCTGCAAATTAAAGAGGGGCATGAGAACTTGTAGAGAGTAAAGGCAGTAGAGAAAAGATCATCTGTGTAGCTAAGCTCATTTCTGTATTGTCAAGGGCTGCCTACTCCGCCCTCAGTGACCTGAGAGGATGCTATGTACCGGCTTGGTGTTGTATGGCAACTTCCTCTGAGTCAAAATATTCCATCCTGGAGAGGCACTCCTTAGGACTTGGAAAATGAATGACTCACGAGTCCCAGGAAGTCCCTGAAACTGATGAGGTGCACAAAGCCCACCCCTCCTCAAGGTTTGACAGGCAGTAAGGATCGCTGGGAAGGACACATACCAGCAGACCCACTGGAGAAGTGCAGACCCACTGGAGAAGCGCAGACCCACTGGAGAAGCGCAGACCCACTGGAGAAGCACAGACCCACTGGAGAAGTGCAGACCCACTGGAGAAGCGCAGGCCCAGTTGAGCAGCCTGGAAGACTCTCTGACCTGTCAAAAGCACCTCTCTGGTGCTTCCTAAAGTCCTCCGGTTAGCACCAGAGCTCCAGTTTTCAAGAGGCATTCCCCACGCTGGCTTCCGGGAGCGGGCCCAGGGATGCTGCAGCCTTTGAGCCATTCTGCCCTTTTAACTAACATCTTCCTCACCCCTGCAAGGAGACCCGATACACTCTGGTTCCTTGAACTTGCCTTTGGTAGTATCATTGCTTTGATCTATCATTGGTTTCCTATCCACGGTCATTAGATATTTGTCTGGGCTATCTGGGAGGGTGGGGACGGGGGTAAGTCACCTCAGAACATCTCCCAATAATTACAAAAGTGAAGAGAGAAAGAAGAGAACTGAGAGGGACGAGGACCACGGCCACAGACATGACAACTGGACACACTTCTGACAATACACCCCAAACATAGGGCAGTAGGAGACAGAAACAGTTCCGCTTTCTAGAAGAAAAGAAAAGGTCAAAACCTAGCAACTTACTCAGAAAGTAGCTCGGAGCCCTCCGACTGTGACCTGTGGGGAGTCAGAGCTTCAGGGTGACCTGGTGCCTGTGAACACCTCAGTGCCCTGTCGGGAGTGCAAGATGGAGCTGAAAATGATTTTGAGAACACCCTACTGTCAGGGCCAAGTCCAGCTGCAAGGAATCGCAAGGAACCCTCCCAAGACTTGAGTTGCTGTTGAGTTCTGCTGCTCTGAATGACATCTCCGAGAAGCCGAAGTGCGTCGCAAGCTGGGGCGTGGATTTGATTCTATTTCGGGAGTGAGAGTGGCTTCAGTAAAATTGGATGCTGCGGACATTTTCAAAGGGGCTTCTTGAGATACATTTTACAAACTTGGGTTTTCTCTGTTCACTGGATGTTGCCAGAACCGTAGAAGCACTTCAGACTGAAGAGGAAGTGCATGACTAGGTACAAGTCGATGCTCTCCCCGCTTTGACCTATCCAGTGATGGAGCTGGGGTCATCCTTTAGAAATTTCAGACAGGCCAGGCTCAAACCCTCTGGTGGCTTAATGGAACTCTCAGCACAAAATCAAAGTTTTACCGTGACCTGAGAAGACTGATAAGTACGTGGCTCCGATTGTTCCCTCTCTCCCCTCTCAAAGTCCACATCTAAACACCATTTGTCTCCTTAATAGTCACTTGGCCCAAGATGATGAATAGGCGTGCATGTGTTTAATTAAGAACACAGTCAGAATTCAAGAGCTCCAACAATCCCTGCCCACGAGAAGGCCTGCCCCTCAGGCACCTTCCAGCCTAGACTCTCCTGGGCTATAGACTGAAAGGCCCCGTGTCTTAGTCAGGGTTTCACTGCAGTGAAGACATACCATAGCTAAGTCTTATAAAGGAAAATAGTGCCAGTGAACACTGGCACTGGCTTACAGGTTCAGAGGTTCAGTCCATTGTCATCATGGTGGAAATCATGGTGGCAGCATCCAGGCAGAAGTGGTGCTGAAGAAGTAATTGAGAGTTCTATATCTTGATCCAAAGGCAGTAAAAGGAGTCTGGCTTCCACATTGGGTAGAGCTTAAGCATAGGAGACCTCAAAGGTCACCACCACAGTGATGTACTTAATCCAACAAGGCCACACCTCCTAATAGTGCCACTCCCTACAAGCCAAGCATTCAAATACATTAAGTCTATTGGAGTCATACCTATTTCTTTTCTTTTCTTTCCTTTTCTTTTTTTCTTTTTCTTTTTTGGTTTTTTGAAACAGGGTTTCTCTGTGTAGCCCTGGCTGTCCTGGAACTCACTCTGTAGACCAGGCTGACCTTGAACTCAGAAATCTGCCTGCCTCTGCCTCCTACATGCTAGGATTAAAGGCATGTGCCACCACTGCCCGACATCATACCTACTTCAAATCACCACATCCCACTGCCTGACCCCCATTGGCTTGGAGCCATAACATAATGCAAAACGCATTTAGTCCAACTCCAAAAGTCTCCATCGTATATCACAGTCTCAACAATGTTTAAAAGTCCAAAGTTCAAAGTCTGTTCTGAGATTTATGCAATCTCTTAACTACATGTCACCCCCTATAAAATCAAAATAAAAAAGCAGATCACATACCTCCAACATATCATGACACAGGATATACATTACTGTTCCAAAACACAGTGAAGGGAGCACAGTGATAGCTGGGAAAACTCCAAACTCTGCATCTCCATGTCTGATATCAAAATGTTCGTTCTTCAGATCTCCAACTCCTTTCAGCTTCATTGATGGCCGCACATTTCTTTCTCTTGGGCTGATTCCACTCCCTTATCGGCTTCCTCGGGCAGGGATCCCACAGCTCTGGCATCTCTAAGCTCTTGGGGTATTCAAGGCAAGCCAGCTTCACCTTCACAGCTTCATACAATGGCCTTCCACAGCCTCATGCAGGGACACCCCGGACATATTCCCTGACCTCAGTGGCTTTCCTTATTCACAGAGGGAAATTCCATTCTCAATTCTAAAACCAGAGCCACGTAGCTGAAGCTGCCAAGTTCTGCTGCTTGCCGGAGCTGGTACAAGGCCCCTTGTTCAATTGCATCTTCACAGGCTTTCTGTTTTCAATGATTTCCTTCACACCCTAAGCCTGGCCGTACTGGAACTTGCTCTGTAGACCAGGCTGGCCTACACCTCAGAGGTCTGCATGCCTCTGTCTCCCTGAGTACTGGGATTAAAAACGTGTACCACCACGGTTGGACCTGAGCTTTTTAAAAATTAGTCTTTATTTTAAATCTTTATAAGCATGGCCATTATGCTTCAAGATCTGGATTAAAGGCATGTGTCGATCAGGATCAAAAGCCCGTAAGGTCCTGATCAAAGGCATGTTGTCTTCCTGTCTTAAGATTCAGATCACAGGTATGCCCTCCTTTTTTGGATTGTAGTTCATTCCAGATATCACCAAGTTGACAACCAAGAATAGCCATCACAATCCATCCCTTGTCAATTTGACACAACATTATATTTCCTTATGTCCAAATGAAAACAATAACCAGGTCGTAATAACACCTAACATAACATAATCACCCCTTGTACAACTGCAAGCCGATAGTAAATTTAGAATAGGTGGTAATGTCCTTTTTTAACATTCTTTTCAAAAGATGGAAACCTAGCTGGGTGAGGTCTTGCCCTGAGGTCATCACTCCCTTAATTCCTTTAATATCTTTAATCTGTCCATCTCCTTGAAGACAGGATTTAGCTCCATTACACCCCTTGGTGCCCTTTTAACTCTTAAACTATACATTTTGTATTTTTCCTTCCTCAGCTTGCAACATTTGACCAAAATGCTTTTCATAAGACACAGGACAGAGTCTATGCTAGGCTGTTTTGATATTTCCTTTCTCGGTGAAATCTCTTCACTTTAACCTCAGGCAGACTCTTCAGACAAGGGCAAAAAGCAGCCACATTCTTCACTAAAATATCACAAGAACAATCTCTAGGCAACATACTAAAACTCTTTTCCTCTGAAACCTCTTGGACCAGACTCCCACAATTCAAATCACCTTTAGCACCAGTCTTCCACATTTCTATTAGAATGGCTCATTAAGCCCCACTTTAAAGCATCCATTGCTTTCTTGATCCAGTGTCCCCAAATCCACACTCCTCCTAATAAAAGCATAGTCAGACCTATCACCAATACCTCACTCCCAGTACCAACTCCTGTCTTAATTAAGGTTTCATTGCTGTGAAGAGATACCATGACCAAGGCAACTCTTATAAAGGAAAAAGGTGATGGCTGACAGTTTCAGAGCTTTAGTCCATTATCATCATGGTGGGAAGCATGGCAGCTTCCAAGCAGACATGGTGCTAGAGAAGGAGATAGAAACTGGTTTCCACTCTCGGTGGAACTTGAGCCTAAGAGACCTCAAAACCCATCCCAGAGTGGCACACTTCCTCTAACAAGGCCACAGCTCCTAATAGTACTACTTTCTATGGGCCAAGCATTCAAACACATGAGTCTATAGGGCCCCATCTGCTCAAATCATCACACCAAGTATAGGATAAGAATCTGTAATGATGTAGACATCTTAAGAATATAGCTCAAGGGCTGGAGAGATGGCTTAATGGTTAAGAACACTGACTGCTCTTTAGAGGTTCTGAGTTCAATTCCCAGCAGCCACGTGGTGGCTCACAAGCATCTGTAATGGGATCCAATGCCCTCTTCTGGTGTGTCTGGAGACAGCTAGCTACAAAGTACTCATATACATAAAATAAATAAATAAATCTTTAAAAAAAAAAGAATATAGCTCGATTGATAAAGTGCCTTCTCTTGCATGCTTTCCAGCACTTCACAAAACCAGACATTGTACCCTCATATTTGCAATCCCAAGCACTCAGAGGTAGAGGCTGGAAGATCAGAAGTTCAAGGTCATTCATCCTCCCCTACACAATGGGATTCGAGCGAGGCTAGGATAAATGAGATATTATCATAAAAAGGAAAAGAAAAGAGAACAACTCAACAGCTCCAGCAATCAGCTGTACTAGGGAGAAATAGATAAGTAATTAAAGCCAGTGATCAAACCCTGCAGAAGAGCCCAGCAAAAATTCAGACACACTTCCAGATGCCCGAAAGCAAATTCATATTTTTCATTCTAGGGAGCATTGGTTTTTACAACCACTGCAGACCCAGCCTCCTCACACTGCAATAAACAACTGCTTAAGTGGAATTTAATGACCCGAGACAGACAGTGCTCTGAGCCAGAAGAGAGATGCAGAAACAAAGGTGTATGATTCCCCACTGGGCCTGAAATATGGCCTTTTCACCAAAAAAGAACCAAAGGAAGTTTTGGTGGGTTGGGCTGGGATGTGCCATAGTTATGGGGCATGGGTGCACCAAAGAGGGGAAAGGGAAAATTTAAGGAACAAACACATCCAGCCCAATGGCTGTCTTCACAGGCTGGGGTGCTGCTCCCACCACGAGGAGATTCTAAGGAACAAAGGAAGTAAGGGGATGCTGACCAGAGAAAAGTCAGGCTGTAACTAAGCTGGGTTTTCCAAACAAGGAACCCACTCCTAAGCGTACCTCCTGAGTTCCCATTAATATGGCAATTACACGCACGGCTTTACTGGGAGCACCCGTGCGGCTGGCTCTCCCCTCCCTTCTCTCCAGTGTTGAAAGAAGACTTACAGCGGCAGGTGGCTGTTCGCCATCCCTCAACCCCCCTCTTGGATGAATCAAACAAAAATTACAGCAATTTAAAGCTCTTCCAGGACCTCGTTTTCAATACTAAACCAGATAATATCTCATACCAGAACAGAAAACAAGTGTTCCCATGAGCCAAGCAGAGGGGTTAGTTTTATGCATAGAAAAGGATTGAAAACAAGCAGAAGCAAAACCCCCAAAGCAGACGGGTTCTATGCTGGCTGGGTTCTAGGTCAACTTGACAGGCTAGAGTCACATAGGAAGAGGGAGCCATAACTGGAAAAAAAAAAAAAAGGCCATATCAGACTGACCTGTAGGCAGATCTGTGGGGCATTTTGTTGATTGGGGATGATGTGGGAGGACTTAGCCCACTTTGGGTGGTTCTACCCCTATACTGGTAATCCTAAGCTATAAGAAAGCAAACTGAGAAGCTGTGGGGATCAAGCCAGTTAAGTAGCACGCCTCCATGGCCTCTGCATCCGCTCCTACCCTCAATTCCTACCCTGACTCTACTGGGTGATGGACCAGCTGTAAGATTAAATAAACACTTTCCTTCCTAAGTTGCTTTATGGTCTTAGGGTAATGGCATTTTATCAGAGCTATAGAAGTCCAAATAAAGACGCCATTTTCCAAGTTACTTTTCTTGATGGGAAGGCAGGAAAATAGAAAAATAAATACCTGGCTAATATCAGGTGAGGTCAGGTTTCAGTGTACGCACCCATGCATACATAATAGTTTGTTTACTATTGCTATTAAAAAAACTTTAAAAAACCCAATTTATGGAGAAAAGGGTTTGTTTTATACATTCCAATCACAATCCATCATGAAGAGAAATCAGGGCAAGAAGATTGAGGCAGGAACTGAAACTCAGACCGTGGAAGAATATTGCTTACTCTCTCACTCAGACTGCTTTTGTATAGTCCCAAGGAGTACCTGCCCAAGTGTGTCACCTTCACAGTGGGCTAGACCCCCCAACATCAATCACTAACAAAGAAGATACCCCCACTGGATGGCCTACAAGCCGATCTGATAGAGGCATTTCCTCAGTTGAGAGTTCCTCTTCCCAGAAGTCAGTAGTTTGCTTCAAGCTGACGGGAACTAACTAGCCAGGACAAACTGTGTGTGTGTGTATATGTGTGCTTGTGTGCTTGTGTGCATGTATACTAGTATGCATGTGTTCATGCTTGTGTGTGTGTGTGTGTGTGTGTGTGTGTGTGTGTAAGGTCAAAGGTAAAAGGAACATTCCTTCCTCTCCTCCCAGTCCCTTCCTCCCAGCCCCTCCCCTACTCCATTCCTTTTCCATTTCTCTTCAGAAAGGGGCCAGCCTCAAAGGACTGAGTCCCTGTGGGTCAAGTTTAGTTGATTCTGTGGGTTTTCTTGTGGTGTCCTTGTCCCCCTCATGTGCAAGATTCCCCAAGCTTCACTTAATGTTTGGCTGTGGGTCTCTGCATCTGTTTCCATCAGTTGCTTGATGTAGTCTCTCTGGTGACTTGGGGCTAGACACCAGTCTACGAGCACAACAGAATATCACTAGGAATCATTTCCTTGACTTTTTCCCTGTTTGTGTTTGACCCTGCTGTTTGGGCACAGAAGTTTGGTCTAGAACGCGGCCTCGTTAAACCGAGAAGCAAACGTGAGTGCCCGTGGCAGAGAGACAGTAGCAAACCTTCCCGCTAGATCTTTACAGCCTGATTCATGAGTGTTTTCCTCTGCGAGGTGTCAGTGTCTGTTGGACAATGGCAACAGAGTGGACGTAAACATGCCAGAGCTCAGCAGAATTTAAGGAGGAGGAGGAGGAGGATCTTGCAAGCACTCTACCAACTGATAGATCCCAGGTCTTGCCATGCAGAATTCTCTTTGGTTGTTTGGTTGTTTTTCAAGACAGGGTTTCTTTTTGTAGCCTTGACTGTCCTGGAACTCTGTAGACCAGTCTGGCTTCAAACTTACAGAGATCCGCCTGCCTCTGTCTCCTAAGCGCCGAGATTAAAGGTGTGCACCTCCACCACCCTGCTACCCACGCAGAAATCTTAAAAGGCTTCTACCAGCTCTTTCAGTCTTGTCCCTCACCATGACTCAGGGCATGTCGTACTAAGAGCTGCTTCACCAGCCTGGGACCAAGGAGCAGAAAGTAGGGTGGGGTGGGGGTGGCGGACTAGAGCCAACCTGTCACCTGCTTATATGAGAGCAAAATAACTCCTCATGATGCAGACGACTGAGCTTTGCTTGTTCCGTTCTTAAAGAGAAGCTGACTCACACTGCCTGTGACAAATGCAGCCAATGCTAGAGCTCTTGGCAGAGCAGAACCTAATGAAAGCAAAAGCCTGGAACCCCACACGAGCCCCTGGACTTCTCAACCCTCCTCCTTCCTGGTAAAGTGCCCATGAGCACAATTTTCTCTATATGAATGCTCCTAGAAATGCTGGGTGAATTCCGCTGTCTGTGAGTCATCTAACTGAAGTTAATAAACGATGGGGAAAATCGAAACTACAGTTTTATTTTTGAACCAACCACGCATTGGACAACAGCTGTATCTAGAGCTTACCTATCTCTGTTCCTGGGGTACTCATAACGTAGTCTTGGTGTCTGCCTGGGAGATAGGAAGACGTTTGAAAGAGACCCCTGTGTCTCTCAATCTATCAGACTACTTTAATAATGGACCCCAAATAATTGGGAATGCTCCCTATGAACCTCACTCTGCGAGAATGAGAGGATGCCAGCCAGGGAGGGGATGTGTCTCCCAGAAAGAGATTTCACACAGTTCTAAGGACTTGTCAGACCACTTACAGGCTGAGACTGAAGCCCCAAACCTGATGGGTCAGTGGTAGGCAGGACCACACCTTGACCAGCACTGCTTAGATATGCAGATCCTTCACCATCTATTTAAACTTTAATGTCACTAGCCACAGGTCCTTGGCCCAACAATGCTGCCAATTATAAGTTTCATAATATACAGTGGACTTAAATCTGAACAAAGGGTGTTTGGTTACCCCATGGTCTCCATACCATTATTGCATAGTGGGCATGTCTTGCCAGGCCAGTCACTTGTAGCTCAGAGTTCACCAGTGGAATACCTATAATTAAAATGAGGGTTTGCTGTTATCTCTTCCCAGTGTGGCCACACTGAAAATCTCCTTTGCCTGCTTTCCACAATTAATTTGGCTCTTTTATTGGCTTATTGAAGATGGATGGCCAGACCCATCTTGGGGCACAGATTGTGACCCCCAAGTTTGATAACAGTCTCATACCTACCCCTGACAGCTCCAAGAACCAAAAGAAAGCCAGCAGGAGGCACAGAATCCGGAAACATGAAAATGTCCATGGGAAAAGCCCATGGACAGGGCCTACTCTAAGATTTTTCTCTCTTCTAGTCAGAGCAACAGAGTGGAGACACTCTTGTCTAGTAAAGGTTTAAATGGGAAGATGGTTGTCTTAGGGATAATGCTGGATAACAATACTCTCTCCTAGGAACTCACTCTATGAGACCAGTATTAATCAATTCCTCACCATGGCAGCACCCTATGACCTAACTATTTTGAAGTAGGCCCAATCTCTTATAAATTCCACCACCTGGGGCTGGAGAGATGGCTCAGCAGTTAGGAGCACTGATTGTGCTTCCAAAGGTCCTGAGTTCAATTCCCAACAACCACATGTTGGCTCACAACCATCTATAATAAGATTTGATGCTCTCTTCTTGTGTGTCTGAAGACAGCTACAGTGTACTCATGTGAATAAAATAAATACATCTTTTTAAAAAATCTTTAAGTAAATAAAATAAATAAATAAATAAATAAATTCTACCACCCCAATTCTGCCATCGTGGGGTCCAAGTTTCTGATACATGAACCCTTGGGGAGGGGGGATCACACTTATATTGTACCCAAACCACAGCAGCTGCCACCCCAAATGGAGCACTTCCAGGGACTTCAGGCTCCTTTGTCCAGGAGAGTTCTAACACATGTACTCACATGTGAGTTGTTTTTGTACCCCAAGAGGGGCGACTGTGTGCTTCAGATGGGATGCTGCCAAGTCTTAGTGGCTCTTTTTTGCTCCTGACCTCACTGGATGCTAAGAGCCTGGGCTGCGGTGAATAAGAGACTAAAGGACTTAACAAGCCAAATACCCTTGGGACCCAGCATTGCCGTTACTGTCTGAGGGAGGTCACAGTTCCCAACATGGAACTAAGGATAAAAATACTCCATGCAGTTGAGAACTCTTGGGTTCCCAGCAATGGGTTTGAACCAGCGTTCCCTGAATCATCTTCCAGCTCCTTGTCCTATCTGGCCTGCAGGTGCAGTTTGAGGCACTCTGTAACAAGGGCATCACTAGTGCCCAACAGAACAAAGAGTAATCACACATGCTTGGGTGTTCGGTGGCATGGATGGCAATCTCTGGATATCACATACGGTATTTCCCTTGAAACTAGATAGCCAGCCAGCCTAATAATACCAGCCTAATGCCAAGCTAGCTTGGTGAAGCCTCACACACACACACACACACACACACACACAGCGTCCAAATGGCTAGCATGCCCATTCAACTTGAATCTTCTCTACCTTCCCTTTCAACTCGAAACTTCTCAAATACTGAAATTCCCATCTTAAGCTGGAAGCAGCGGTCCTACATAGAGGACAGAAACAGAGATGGAAGGGCTTAGCCGTGCACAGAAGGACCTACCCATCCGCCCTTTCCAGTGCTGCCCTAGGATGGTGGTGGTGGTGGGTGTGTATTGGAGTCCTTAGAAACCATGGGTTTAATTTCTATGATATGCCCTGTAAAGACCTAATCACTAATCAGTTTAAGGAAAACATTGTGCTTAGAAAATAAAACACATGTCTGGGTTTAACGCATGGCACTGGGCTGTCAGTCCCCTGCAGGGGGAAAGGCAAGTATTTGTCTGCCTCAGTGTGCAGCTGAAATGAGGCATAGAGAGCTACAGGACTTGGCAACGATATTTAGGAAGGGCATGAAAGGAAGAAAGGAAGGAGATACAGGGGAAATGGTCTCCTAACCAGACTTTCAGAATGCAGCTTTGGTTTAAAAAATAAATTAAAATAAAATAAAAGTCCTATTCTTCTGGTCAAGACGTACACTCAAAAATGGCCTTTCTGTAGCCCTCTTCCTTAAGCATGACAAACCAGCCATGGGGCTTCCTATCAGCAAGCTAGATGGGAAGCCAGGGGGTAGCTTGTTAGTTCTCAGACAGTCATTTTCAATTACATTCTGCTGTCGTGTTTCCTGTGCCCTGGCCTCGCAAAGCCTTTCATCCACCAGCTGGAGCCTCCGGGGCTGCTTAATGCAATCGGTAGCAAAGAAGGGTCCTGACGTCTTGGCCAGATAATGAGAACCCTCCGATGCAGGACAGTCATTATCCCTGGCCCTCCCCCTCTTCCCTGGTCCCAGACAGGTACACAGCGCAAAGGCCGTGCAATGAAGAGCCTTCATGGTGACTGTGCCGGAATGTAAGGCCATTCGAAGGGAGAAATTGAGAGTGTTAAGTTTATTCCCACCCAAGACCAAGGGAGGCATGCACGCAGTATGACACGCGGGCGGTTAATGACTCTGATCAAGTAGGGCTGGCTGCGGTGCAGATGAAATATTGTCACCGAGACACTGGGAAGGGCGGCTTCAAAGCAAGGCTCCCCTGTCGTACCAAATCTCCTGGATATTCAAGCTCCTCGCTGAGCTCCGGTGAATGGCAGGCCTGAGACACACTGTTAGGATACGTTTAATTAGCACTGTAGGCTAATGGGCTTCTGCTCTGCAAAGCCAGCCCGAAGCAGGGGCCTGGAGGAGACTTTACCCAGATTGAATTTCCCAGAAAGAGGGGAAGGTACTCCAGGGTGGCATGCACCCCTGTAGATCTCTATTCTGAGGGAGAAGAAGATGCCTCCAGAGGGCTTTTCCAGCGACGAGTATCACCAAGTGTTGTGGCACCACTGGGGCAGAAAAATGTTCCCACTGCAGCCCCCCAGAGTCCAAAAGGGTCCTCCAAGGAGCTGAAGTGCTCAGAAGTGAGGGAGAGGCTGGGGGACTTCACGCCAACTACAGGAAGAAGGGGAGAGGAAGATCATTGAGTCCAAGTAGGGTTCAACATAGAAAGACGGGGGTCCAAGAAGCGAGGGGGACTTAGAGGGGCAAAGAAAAAAAGAGGCGAGATGAGCCCAAACCCAGAATGGAGTAAGAGAAAACTAGCCAACAAGTCAAGGAGTGCTGGTGGGCCTCAGAGGACACAGGAAAGGTTACAGTTACCATGGCAACCCCTTGCTGAAAGGCAAGAGCAGAGGGAGTAGCCAGTGTCTCCAGTCGCCACACCTGCTGCTGCATCTAAATGCTCACCTGGAAGACTGCACGGTAAAATCCTGTAGTGGACTTTTTATTCCCACACCCCAAGATCAACACCAGAACCCACCTTTGCTCATCTACTGCAAAACTGTAATGTTCCCAGAGCTCTTCTCCTGTGTGCTCCAGAGACCCACGAGGTTTGGAGGCCGTGGGCTCCTGGACACGGCCGTTCCCACAGATGTCCTTGGCAGGCTTCTGGTTGGGGCATCGTGGGGCATAAAGTTACTCAACCCTGACTCTCGTGCCCGTAAGGTCTTGTCAATCCTCTGCTTCAAGGCTTTGGTATTGTCTGTCTCCGGGTGGAGGAGAGGGGAAACTGAACAAAGTCCGTATGCACACTAGTAAACCATGCATTTCCTACGACCGCACACCCCCACTCTGACTCCCGCTCTTCACACACACAGATGTGTTCTACCACCCAGTCCTTCACAATTCTTCACATCAATTTTATGATGCATTTTACCTAATCCATATATTTATGCCATTTTGTCTTTGGCAAGGATTGATTGTCTGTAAAGAAGTCTGGCCTTCTACTCAGTACAGCCTGTTGATTCTGAGTGTGGAGATTCTATCCCTGAATGACTCATCTCTCAGGGTAGCTCACAAAGACTGCCGGCACCCATGTGCTCAGCTCAGCGACTGAGGAATCCACCTCCAAACTCAGAGTTCTCCATGGTTTCCCATATGGGCAGCCCAGACCAGAGCAATCTCACACCCAAACTTTGCAGGATCTCTTGTAATCTTTATTATTGGTCAAACAAACAAAAACAACTAATGCTTACTGAGAGCCTACAATAAAATAGACTTTATTCTACACATCTCATATGTATTAATGTAGTCAGTTTTCCCAGAAACTTCAAGGTCAGGCAGCTGCTGAAGGATCAAGTCATAACCTTACCCCAGCACATCGAAACCTATGACCTATTCTCTGACCCTTTCCTACTTGATACCATCTGTGCATCCTGACAACTTTCAGGAATGACCTCTGTGATGTGTCAAATATGTATCTTATTATGTACCAAAGCACTACAGAGAGCAGCACATTTGTAATTTTGTTGCAATAGGGCAGGGATGAGTTGTAACTTTGTAATGATAAGGGGAGGATTAGCCATTTCCATAGGGAAGAATGGATCCTTTTAACTCTACCATCTAACATCACACTTAGAAGCCTTAGCCATTGCAATAAAGCAAGAAATGCTTTTAAACATCAGAAAGGAAAAAATGAAACTATATTTCACAGACATGTCACAGAAAATCCCCAATGTAAGAATTTAAGAAATCACATTTCTTATATTATGTAAGAAAATACATTTATAAATATAAGAAAATACATTTCTTACAACTAACATATGAGCATATCAGGTTTTTAGGATACATATAAGTTAAGTTTCTACACACTAGCAATTGAAGTTTAAAACATATTGCTATTTATTTGACATCAGGGACATATAAAGCTAACCAAATGTGTAGCTTGCAGATGCAAAAAACAAAAATAAAAACAAACAAAAACCCCACAAAAGTACTCAGAGGAAGCGTGAATAAATGAAGAAATACACACAGGATTCATAAATGAAAGACTCAATATTCTAAAGATTTCCATTTTTCTTTAAGTTAGTTAATAAATTCAATGGAATCCAAACCAAAAATATCATCAGGAATTTTTTGTAGATATTGGGAAACTGGTTCTAAATTTGTGTATGAAGAAATGCTGAACAGCACAACGTGTTACACAAAATAAAATAACACAAGACCACTAGGAGAGCTAAGACATAAAAAGCAAAATAAAGTTTCCATTGCTAAAGGCCAGGCAGGACTCACAGCAAGCAGAAGTCTGGTGGGACCGATGAACTAGAAAACCACTTAGAAGGACAGTTTGGAAGGATGCTGGAAAGACTAACATCACACACCACATAATTCCTCAACTCTGCTCCAAAAGAAATGAAAACTTACACACAAAACTACGGGTGAATATTTATAGTGATAGCACTCACAACCATCAAAAAGTGGGGACTGAGTCAGATGTCTTCCAGCTACAGAATGGCTAAATAATAATGTGTGGTATATCCACATAATGTGGAATATTACTAAGCCTAGTACGCCATAAAAAGAAGTGACTCTTACTACTTGTAACATCATGAAGTGCTCTCAAATGCATGGTCCTACTTGAAGGAAGTCTGGCTGGGGAGGTTACGTGAATTCACATATCGTCCTGGGAGGAGAGAAACTACAGAAGCAAGGGTTAAAGAAGTGGCTGGAGTTGACTCCCTCTGTGGCCAAAGGTAATTTGGGAAGGTGTTGGGACTGTCTTCTACCCACTTGTGGAGTGGTTAGGAAACTGCATTTTTTATAACTCATGGAACCATGGGCAAGAAGAAGAGAGCTGTTTATATATTTTAAATTAAAATAAGTTTCAAAACAGAGTCATACTATGCATCCCTATCTGTCCTTGAATTTGCTATATAGACTAGGCTGACTTTGAACTCACAGAGATCCACCAGCCTCTGCCTCCTCCCAAGTGCTGGAATTAAAGGCAAACACCTCCAGAGCTAGATTTAAAATACATTTCATGAATCTCATAAATACCTCTTATCTCCCAGACAACTGCATAGTCTTAAAATGGTCATGAAGCTTGGAATCTGACCATTTATAATCTAAAGGTTTTGTTTTGTTTATTTTGTTTATGAGCAAGGTATACATCAACCATATTAGAAAGGATTCAGACCATTGTGTGTGGCTTCTGGCTAAAGGCAAGGGAATAAACATTGATGCCTTAGTGTGGACAGGGCCTGAGTCCACACGAGGACAGATGGGACAGAGAAGCAGGAGATGGGAGGTACTGGTGGATATGCAGACTGACTATGTGCTGATCCCTGAGGAAACTCAGACTCACTTCAAAAAACTTACATAGGCCAATGGTCCCATTTGTTTTCCAGGGAGATGCGAGTCTCCTTGAGGGCAGAGGTCCCATGTAAATGGCCACAGCACAGAGTCTTCCTCACAGGCAAGAATGTACCCCCTCATTACTAAGGCTGACTGGACCAAACCTTGACAAGGCCCAGTGTGGTTCTATGAGTCCAGCAGGCAAGCCCTGCTTCCTGGAGAGGAGAACAGAGATTCCCAGAGCCAGGCCTGTCGTAAAGGAGCACCGTAACACTCTCCCTCTTATCCTCCATGACACTTGCCTTCCCCCTCCCCCCCCTCACTTAGGATAGATGTAGCAGGGGAGCTGAGACTTGCTTCTGTTTCAGAACCATTGGTCTCCGAATGTACAGCTCCAAAAGTGCTCCAGCCCTCCAAAGCATGGTCCTCTGAAACACTGATTTAGATTTGGATACGAAGGGCTGCTTTTCTCCTCTGATCCAGACAGAGGAGGCATTCAAAGAAGCAAGTGGAACACAGTGCTAGGATGACAACTGCCAAGAGGAGTGAGAAGGCCTGCACGCAAGGGTCTACTCACAAGCCAGGTCAGCCGGCAAGTCACCGACCCCATTACCATCCCCTTTCCTCAAGGCGGGGCTGCACCCACCCCAGGTCAGATGACAGTGCCACTGGGAACTTCACCTGAGTTCGAAACCCAATTCTGTGCCTCCTTCCCTCAGTCCCTTCTATCTCCCAGGCTGGAAGCGGCATCAATTTACTTCCAGTCTTAACAGGATCAAAAGAAGCTTCTGGTTTGTCCCCGGGCAAGATAACAATGGTAAGAGGAAAAAGAATCCAAGCTATGGGTGAACATGTAGGAAAAAACAAAGACAAAAAACAAAACCCTAATGATGATCCCACAAGCTCTGAGGCTGGGGAGTAGTTTAGGGTGCAGCACTGGCTTAGCTGCATTAGACCTTGAGCTTGACCACCCCTTCCCCAGCACCCAAGGAAGAAGAAAACAAGTCCTAAATACTTGAACCAAAATGCTACCCTGTATTTTACGAATTTAAAAAGCTGAAAAGAAAAAAAAAACCAATCAACAGCTGCAAAACAAAACAAAATAATACAGGAAAGGACGGAGTCGGCTGTTTCTGGGAGCAGCCCCTCTAAATCTCTGAGTAATAAAAACCCGGCAGGAAGATCCTGACCCGACTGGTGGGGCTCTGGCCGCTTCTCAGTTGTTTCCTGAGTGCACATTAAAAACACATTACCCTGTTTAATAGACTTATGAGCTGAAATGAATGTGTCGGGCTCTTATAAATATGAAGAAGCCTGGTAACCAAGCAAATGTTAAATTTTGCATAAGGAGGCAGTACCCTAACTCCTCTGAAGCACTTCAGGAATACCTCAAGCAGAGCTGCAGGCAGTGGGCTCCAAAACTCAGGTGAATTAAAAGGGATTTCATTCTATTACTGTCAGGATTAGACTCCCGAGGCTCCCTCTCCTGTTTTCCTTCTCTCCCTCCCTCCCTCCCTCCCTCCCTCCCTCCCTCCCTCCCTCTCTTCCTCCCTCTCTCTGTCTGTCTCCCCCCCCCCACACACACACACCTGATATTCAAGATTCAAGGACTTTGGGGGTGACATATGTGCCCCATGGAATGGTGCTTCAGCCAGGATACAGATCTCCCTGGAACCTCAGAACGAGGCTTCACTTGGAAACTAGAACTCTGTGTGTGGCTGGCAAAGGATGAGACGGTACAGTCACAAGGAAACCAAAGTTAAGACTCCTCTGAAATTTGCTCTGGGCAAGCAAAGAGTTTAGTTGATTGGGGCTTAGCTACAGAGTACAAATGGGTGAGGGGTTATAACAAGAGCATGTGGACCCCAAAGTAGTCTCACCGGAAAATGTCCTCCAACCATGTCAAGATGGCTCCCCCAGAGCTGCAGACTGGGCACTCCCTGATAGTGAACCTTCCCTAAACTATATAATCTATCAAGTCTCCAGGCCTGAGGCCACCTACAGTTGGCATAGGATTATATAGAAACAGATGAAGGGGCATGTGGGTGGAGCTTAGGTTTCAGATGAAGTCCTACCTACCCATCCCCCTACTCCTCTGAGCAGGTCTGGCCATCAGTAGTGCCTGGGCCTGCTCTGGATGACCACTTGAAGCAGGTGTGGCTGCTCTGATGAAGATGGAGTCTGTTTTACTCTCCGACACTAGCCCACACAGACCTAGCAGACATCAGGGCCTCAAACCACAGTCAAACAATCTCAAAGGAACCAAGAGCTGCCATGTCTCCTTGTCATGTGGAACTCCTTGTGGTTGATGCCTGCTTGTGGGAAGATGCTTTAGACATTGGTGCAAGGGTTGATCTTGATTGTCACCTCAGTGGCATTTAGAATCGCCATGGAAACACACTTGTAGGCATGCCTATGATGATGTTTCTACACTGGAATAACTGAGTAGGGTAAGCACACCTTAAACGTGTGTGGCACCAGGCTGGAGGCTGGAGTCGCAAGCCTCTCCCTCCCACTCCCTCTTTTCCTTGAGTGACGGTGGACATGATGTGACCACCTGCTTCATGCCTCTGCAGCCATGACTTTATGCCATGACGACAATACCCTCAAACTGTGAGTCAAAATAAGCCCTCCCCTGAGCTGCTTTTCTTAGTTATGTTTCTGTAGCAATGAGGAAAGGATCTCACACAGATGGGCTGATTTGGGAATCCCTCCCTACTGCCCAGCATCCTAACCCCACATATCCTGAGATGAACTCTACATGGAGACAGTCTAAGTGAGGTCATTAAGACTAAGCCCTAATCCCATAGGCCCCCAAATCCTCACAAAAAAGCAAACAGAGCCATATTGTGTAGCAGTTTCCTCTAAATTAAGCCCTTCCATCTGGGGGTGGGGGGGAGGAGGGGATTTCTTAAGACACAGGGTCTTAGAAAACAACAGGGTATTTTAGAGCAGGATGTTTACAAGGTGAAACAGGAGGATTTTCTACTGGGAAGTGAAACAATCCATCCTGCAGGGAAACTCCTTAAGTCAGGAGGTAAGCAACTCAAAGTAGCTCCAGGAAGTCCCTGAAACCAACTAGATTCACTAGCTCACTCCCTCCCTCACCAAAAGCATAGAAGCAGAGTGTTGAAAATAACTCTCAGCAAGCTAAGCAGCCAAGAAGAAGCAGGAACCTGCTGACTGCCACCACCAAAGGACACCTGCCACCTACTGAGCTGCCACCAGCAAAGGACACCTGCCACCTGCTGAGCTGCCTCCAGGCTCTGCGGTGTGCTCCAAGTTCCCAGTTCTTATGACCTGCCACCCATGTTGGGGTGTGGTTGGTGACACAGCTGTCTTTGATTCATTTTTGCTCCTATAAACCCCAGCAAAGCACACTGGTTCACCAAGTAGGTCTTTGGTATCCAGAACTTTGCTCTATTGTCAATGCCCTATCTGGGGTGAGTAGACATTTGTTATCTCTCCAGGAATACTGTCACATGACAGCTAAACATTCACAGGAGAAGTCAGCTACTTGTAAGCCCAGGCCCAGGCCTCTGAAGAAGCTACCCTGCTCCTAGACCCTTCTGTCTAACTTCTGAGGAAAAGGCATTCCCTCTGCTTCACATGCCAGCATGCTTTGTGGGGGCAGCTCAGTCAGGTTCGTGGAAATGCAACCACATTGCCTTCTGGCTGGGCCACCAGAAAAAGTGCTCCCAGACCACTGCTGACCTCAGGAAAAAGAGAGGAAGGCAAGGAAGCAGGCCAAGGGCTAACTGAGTTCTAAGCTACTTGCACCAAATATAACAACACGCTCCAGAAGCTGAATGAGCATTGAAGATGTGTCCTCCAACAACAATCCCATAAGCAAGGACAGGCAACTGCCCCTCCTGGATTCATGGAGCCCACTTCAAGAAAGTGCAACTGGTTATGTATTTACTTTGTTTTAAACACCCACAGTGATAAAGAGCGCTTGGCTAACACATCCTCACCACCATCCTCCTCACCATCCCCCTCACCATCCCCCTCAGCATCCTCCTTATCCCCTCACCATCCTTCTCACTATACTCCCCCTCCCCATCTTCCTCACTTCCTCCTCACCATCCCCCTCACCACCCCCCTCACCATCCCTCTCACCCTCACTATCCTCCTCCTCCCCCTCACCATCTTCCTCACCATCCTCCTCACCATCCTCCTCACATCCCCCTCACCATCCTCCTCACCATCCCCCATCCCCTCACCATCCTCACCATGCCCCTCATTTCTCCTCACCACCTTCCTCCTCACTACCACCACCATCACGACCATTTTAACTCTTTGTTTTATCAGCCTTCTGCACACACCAAAAAAGCCACTCCATATTTTATTTTGTTTCCTTTCTTTCCTCACAGCACATTTTAATATCCACCATGCCTTATTCCCACCCTTGACCTCCCACACACACACATACAAACACCTTTTTCCCCCCAGACACGGTTTCTCTGTGTTGCAGGCTGTCCTGGAACTCACACTGTAGAGCAGGCTAGCCTTGAACTCAGAAATCCACTTGCTGCTGCCTGCCAAGTGCAGGGATTTAAGGCGTGTGCTGCCACCACTGCCAGGCACTCCTTCCCTTTTAATGAAATCTGGGTTGCAAGCCAGAAGGGATGAAGTGGGGGAACTCTCCCTTAACTTAAAAAGGACGATAATTCAAAACTGTTGATGGGAGACACTGAAGCACAGATGTGCAAGACTTCAGGCATACTGGGGTCACACAGAATCTGACTTGCGATAAAAAGCCACTGCTCTCTGCCCTCTAAAAACACATAGGTCAGGTCACATGACAAAGACAAAGGGATGGGGAGTGGTTGAGAGAAGTGGGCGGAGGCTAAAACAGGGTCCGGAGAGCAACCAGAGTATAAGCTCTACTTGGGTGAAACTGTCAAAGAACTCAAAGTAACAGACACAAGTACACAAGAGTTCTGCTGATTTAAGAAGCTGCTGAACCCTTCAGTGCTCATATACAGACCCCAGATACGTGTATACATACAAACATACAACGGTTCACACAAGTCAAGAAGGTCTTCTCTGCCAAGTCCTTGAGAGCAGCAGAACACTCGAATTAAGCTAAATTAATGAAATTCATCCAAACGTCGAACACTAGGAATAATTATGCAGGGTCGTGGTCAGTAACAGGAAAGTGTGGACCTCACAGTGCCACATATGGTAACGAAATCTGATCAAGTTCAAAATCACAAAGTACAGAACAGCGTCCCAAGCATGGCTGCGGCATAACACAGCAATCCTCAGAGGGCGCACGAGAACCGGAACCGGAACTGGAACCGGAACAGAATCGGAACCTGAGCCGAGGCTTGCACTGGAAAGAGAACCAACTCTTGTGTCCCTGGTAGGAGGATTAAACTATAAGTGATTTGGGGTTGTAGGTAAAACCACTCTTTCTTTTTAACTCTTGCCATGACATTTGAATTGGAAGAAAGAAAAAAGGGGGAGGGGCGAATTGGAAGAAGGAAAAGATGGGGGGGCAGGTAGGTAGACAGTGGAAAGAGAAATATGTGAGTGGTGGGTGGGGGAGGGGAGGGAAGGGGAGGGTGAGAGAGAGACAGAGAAACAGAATATGGTTATAAAGGAAGTCTTAGCCTTGCTACATCTCAAAATATCCCCAGCTTTGAGAATAGCTGATGTTATAAGCGTTAGGCACCGACAGCCATCGATAGTAAAGTGTCTAATAAATGCTTTTCCCAGCTTGGTTGCTGCAACCACCCAGGGCAGCTGAACTTCCCTCCCAGGGCATGGCTTCTCTGACTCCCCTCCCCCCCCTCCCGCTGAACCAATTAAAGGACATGATATCAGTGGCATGATTGTTTTTTAAAGGCTGATGTTTGTCACTAGATGCCCATTAAGCTGGCCTCCTTGCTCCAGTTACAGCGAGCAAGCTACAGGACAAATCCAGATGGCACAGACAGTGTCCCCCCCAGGCTTGGTCCACAGGAAGCCAGTCAGCGAATGAGCATTATCAGGTTTGAGAGTTCCCAGATGCATGTCACCCACAGGTGCACCCAGGTGAGAAGAGATAGCTGGGAGCAAATGATCTTCAAGGGCTGCACCTGGGCCTGGGTTAGGAACAGTTAGCAACAGCCACAAGGATTGCTTGGCAACCTAGTAAGAGGCTGTGCCTGGTGTTCAGCTGCAGGGGAGAGGGCCGAAGCTCCCTCCTACACAAACCCACCACTGAACACGGGGTTGCCTGGAAAGAGCCAGAACTCCCCCAAAGCTCCCTGGGAAAGGCCCACTGTGTAGTGAGAGAGATAAACCAGCCTATAAAGTGTTTGCTTTGTAACTGTGAGGTCCTGAGTTCAAACCCCAGAACCTACAGAAAAGAAGCTGGACATGGCGGTGTGTGCTTGGCGACCCCATTTTGGGGAGATGGAGAGAAGCCAGATTCTAGGATTCTCTGGCCGGCCTACCCAGTCAGCTTGGCAAGTTCCAGTTTGGTTAGAAGGTCACAAAACAAGCAAACAAATAGGTATACAGTTCTTGGGGGTGATGGTAAAGGTTGCCCTCGGGCTTCCACAATGTGTACATCCATATCCCTGTGTGTGTGTGTGTGTGTGTGTGTGTGTGTCTGTGCGCACACACTTGCCAGTTTTTACCTTGTTTGACAGCCACCACTACAAACCTACAAACCACCCATGGTCCCCCAACTCCTTTGGCTTAAAAGACAAGGCAGTAGAGCCAGGCCAGCTTTCCTACCCCACACTGACTCTGGGTTAGGGCTGCACCATCCTCACAAGGCCGAACATGAGTTGAGCAAAGAAAATTGCTAGTGAGAATCCCCAGAGAGACCTGTGTACCTGTGTTGTCAGGACTTGGCATGAAAAAAATGACAGGTTTGATGGAAGATCGCCCTTGCCTACAATCCTGTGAGAGAACAGAGGCAAAGCCTCAGGCGGCCTAGGCTGAGTAGGAATGAGATGCCTTACAGGCGGCAGAGGGCAGCTGTGATGTCTGACCCTCTCTAGCTTGAGATCCTATTAGATGAATTTTACTTCCTGCTTATATTTCAGCTGGGAAGTTTCGGAAGGCAGAGACGGTCAACCAGAGAGAAGGCCGCCAAGGCTTTTCCTGGTTAATGTGTTCGGAGAAGAATCTGAACAGAGGCCACTGAGCTCTGGCTGCACAGGGCAGAGTCCAAGCACATACTGGGCCCCTCTGAGATTTAGGAAGTGTTAGCTGATTCCTTTGGAGAGACCCTTCCCTCTAAATCAGCAGAGAAAGATGCTGCTGTTGTCTTTAAAGTTTTCCGGCTCCACACACACACAATGCGAGAGACGGATGTATGCACTGCTTCCTCAGATGAATCAGAAAGTCAATAATCACACAAGCCAAGAGGGAATTCCTCGGGGCTCATCAGGGATGGGGAGATGGAAGGACAGAAGTGCATCCTTCCTAACCTAAGTCAGCCCCATCCAATTCGGAGTGACCCCGTCCATTCACCAAGCTGGAAAGGCAACAAAGCAGTCAGGACTGCTTGCACAATGGGCAAGAGTTCGTGTGAACAAATGATAAAAAAGGCGGAGGCCACCGTGAGCGAGCGGTGCCCTGCATTCCCTTCTCTCCTTCCACCAGCCCTGGGTCTGACCCTCCCGCCCAGCACAGCAGCAGCAGCAGCAGCAACAGAAAGCTTGCCTGAAAGAAGCCCAGTGCTACCTATCCGGATGGAAAGTTCGCTCTCTGGGAAGAGCAGCCCGGTGGGGTCCCTGGGATCAGACTTCTTCATCAATGCGGGGTCCAGGTTCAGCGCCAGGGCCGTCTGGGGGTCTTCTGCAGCACCCTGAAACAAGAAGCAGCAGTGTCACTACAACCTTTTCCATGTCCTTGGGATTCCCCATCCTCAAGGCCCACAAGGACCCATGTCCTGCTAAGAGTACCAGGGCTGAGTACCTGACGCAGCCCAACTCTCACAGGTTGGACTGTCAGGAAGGTGACAAGCTTTGGGGGAACATGGCTTTGAAACTTTCAAAATCCAAGATCTAAGGAGTCGCCGTTGATCTCCCAACAGGCGACTCCTCCACACACAGTCCGTTGATGCTGATACCTGGTGGAACAGCCTTAGATTCTGACCTAAGAAAGTAAACCTATGAGGCCACTCATCCATCCATCCCACATGTAGCTGCCTTTGCTGGTCACTGTGACACAATGCCAGACAAACAGCCCAAGGGAGGAAAGGATAATGTTGCTATTTTAGATGATTCAGTCTACAAGGGCAGAGAGGGCATGGCGGAGTGATGTGGTTCGCTTCCCGGCAGCAGGGAAGCAAAAATAAACAAATAAATAAATAAATAAATAAATAAATAAATAAATAAATAAATAAAATAAATCCACCCTTCTCTGTTTCTCCACTTATCCCACCCAGTCCTGAGCTGAGACAATGATCCTGCCCACATACAGGACCCATCTTCCCACCCCAGTTCATCCTCTCTCAAAAATGCCCTCACAGGCGCTCCAACAGATAAGCCTCACTAGTTTACAGTGAATCCAGTCAACAGAGAAGGCCAACCACCGCAAGGTCACCACTTGCCAACAGGACACTCAGGTACCTCATGTTAAGCCACAGCACTCTACTCCTGGCACGCAAAAGGATCATGTGCTCCTCACCAAACGGTGCCTTCTGTCCCCTGAAAGGCCTCGAGGTCATGGTCTCAACGTCACCCAAAAGTTCAAAGTCTCTTCTGACACCTAAAGCTTCTTGACACCTCGTAGACTTGGGAAATCAAACTGTAGGGTATGTCTTGCTATATAAAAGCCCAGAGTAAGGATTCCAGGTTCAAAATGGAGGAATGGGAGAATAGTTGGGGAAGACTGAACCCCCAACAAGGAAAACATTAGATCCCACACCTCAACATCCAGTGTCCAGGACACACAGTGTCCTAATGTGAGCTTCTGTAGGCTCGGATCCGCACCCCCACCTCTATGGCCAAGCCATCTGCATCCCCACTACCTCCAGCACACAGTCTTTCTCTTGGGCTTATGTACTGCTTCACACCCCCCCCCCCCCCGCGCATATGGCACACAGCCCATAGCCCCGCCATCCCCAACACCCTACAGTCTTTGACTGAAGCTCAGGCTTCACTCTGACAGATTCACAGACTCCAGCTTCTCAGGAGATCCTGACAGTAAGTCCGTTATCTATAGGCTGGTCTTGCATTCTGGATGGATAATTTCCAAGTCTGCTACAATGTTAAATAACCAGACCAGCTTTGACCACAGCTAAAAGTGGCCTGTGCCTGTATGTGCCTGGCCAAGCTATAGGCGCCTGGGTGGCAGAATCTAAGAAAACAATTCCCTAGATAGCCCTGTGCAAACAGGAAACCCAGGTGCTCACTATTTTACAAGAAAACTCCTTCAGAGGAGTTTGTGGGTTGGTACTTTGGAGTGTGCTAGGAGTGGGGTCTGGCCAATATCCAGTTGTCTCAGTGCAAAGTGTTTGGTGTCGCTTTAACATAACTAATCCCTTTGCAAACTCCGCCCCTCTTATTCACAGATAGCTCCTGTTCTAGTTAGACTTCACTGTTTCACATTCTTCTGTTCTGCTTTTCTCCTCATGATCCTCACTATAAATTTGGCTAAAAGCAGCAAACAATAACTATCCACCTCTCTCTCGTCTCTCTCTCTCTGTCTCTCTCTCTGTCTCTCTCTCTGTCTCTCTCTCTCTCTCTCTCTGTCTCTCTCTCTCTCTCTGTGTGTGTGTGTGTGTGTGTGTGTGTTCACACATCCAGAGAGGCCAGACGCATCAGATACCCAGGAGCTGGAAATACAGGTAATTTGTGAGTGGGTGCTGAGAATCAAGCTCCAGTCCCCTTCGAGAGTAGCGTGTGCGCTCTTACCCACTGAGCCATCTTTCCAGCCCCAATTTGAATTTAGCCTCCCACCAAGTTTCAGATGTAGGTGAAATGCAGACAAGTGTCTCTGCTGGGTTATAATATGAAGAATCCAACTCCCCGCAGAGCGTTCCTCCCCAGCAGGAATACGATGAGTCAGCCCCTCCTTTACTGTCTGAGCTCCTTGTGCAATTCTGGTTTCCTGAGCTTCCAGGAGGATCGCCCATTAGGCTCCGCCTACAGCTTCTAGGATGTCCACAGCCCACATTTCTAAATGTGTTCAAATTGTCCCCACACGCCAGTTCCAAAGGCTTGAGAGATGTATAATCAGGGTTAGTCACGCCAATCTCCCAGGCCTGGTATTAGTTTTCTGCATTTGTTACTTCTGTGTCACCATTACCAAGACACCCAGCAGAAGACCAAAGAGGGGAGGAAGAATTTATTTTTCTCCCAGTTTCCGAGGCTTTTAGTCCACCACAGTGGGGAGGGCATGACAGCGGACAGCAGATCACAGAATGGCTGTCCCAGGGCACGCGCGCACGCGCACACACACACACACACACACACACACCTCTTTCTGTTTTCTTATGGCCGTGATGATCAAGAACAAAAAAAGAAAAAAGAAAACCTAAGGACTCAGATATTTTATTTGATCATTTCTTTCCAATTAAATATTAAGCATAAGCACTTCAGGGTGCCTCACGTCTTATTTTTGTTTGTTTTCTCGTGTGCCTATAGTGTCTTTATTGTTTGTTCCTCAGACTTTCTATGGAGTACTTTAATAAGAGTACTATCCTGTCTGAAAGGAGGAGAAAGCCCCCATTCCTGCTTGGCCAGCCCCACCCAGCCCTCAGCTTCTATCCCGAATCCTGGAATCCACCCTCTGTCACACTGAGTGGCATCTGGCTCTTGGCATCATGGTCAAGGCTGGCACCACAGATGGGCAGAATCCCGGGTGGAGGAGAGACTGAACGAGCCAGTCCACACCTCTGCAGAAGGCCCCACGCAGCCCCTCCCAGGTGACAGCTGGTGTCTGTGTGATGAGCCTCGGGCCCCGGAGTCTCAGCTCCTTGTTTGTTTATATGCCTTAATTATTCCTAATTCTCCATCTCCCGCTGGCATCTGACAGATCACCACCCAGTAAGAGATGTGAAAGGGTGATGGCTGGCTTCTCTTGACGAAGAACTGGGAGGGAGGAGGATGGAGGTGGTGGTGGGGTGGGGAATAACTTCATTACGGGGGAAACACCAGTGCCTTCATGTGCACCAAGCAGCTCATCCAACAGAAGCCCCTCAGCAGGGCACACCCTGGAGTCAGTCCGCCTGATATAGGACAATGGTAGTTAACTGGGTGATTTTAGTCTCCCCTCCCCAGACCTAAGAACACAGAGAAATAGGTATCTCTGGCTGTTCCAGTGGGCATGGGTGGCTCTTCTGGTGTTCCTCAATGCCCTGTCATGTACAGGACAGCCTCAGAGCAAATGACAATAAATGACAACATCCCTAATGTGGAGAAGTCCTGCTTTTTGAAAGATTCCGGCTGCCTGGGCCCTCACAGCTTTCCATGTGATTACAAATTAACGCTGGGAGCTCTGAGCTCTTGTTACTACCAAGAAAAGAATTCTGTCACTTTCTCTAGGATGACTGCTGCCTGCCTGCCTGCCCTCACGACTCAATACATTTTTAATTAAGCATCAGCTGTCTACCAGCAGTGCAGCTCCTCAAGATATAAAAGAGCCAATCCCCACAGCGGCACGATCTGCCCCTTCTCCTTTGAGAGACCAACGGGCCAATCAATGACCGATTGAACAATTGCAGACGCGGATGGTGAAGGTGCTTGGAAGAAAGGGGCTGGCAGGATGGCTCAGCGGGCAGGGTGTTTATTGTAGAAGCATAAGGAGCTGAGTTTGGATCCTGAACATTCATGTAAGAGCCAGGCACGGTGCTGGTGCCCATGACCCAGCTCTGGGGCGGTGGAGACAGATGCCCAGAGCCCATTGGTCAACTAGCTTAGAGAACCAGGGAGTCCCAGCTTCAGTGAGGAGTCCCTGTTTGAGAAGATGAGGCAGAAAATGACAGAGAAAGATATCGGGCATCAGCCTCTGGTCTTCGCACACACATGTACATGTGTTTTCACCCACACAGATACACACGTGTAGCATGTAAAAAGCGAGCAAATGCATAAACCAAGAGGCCAATGGTTACAGCCATGCTTGCTCCTGGCTTTGTGCTGGGTATGTTCAGAGATTTGCATAAGCCTCACTGTTATTAAAGAGGGAGAGGTGTGTGTGTGTGTGTGTGTGTGTGTGTGTGTGTGTTCCATGAGTTACTGTGGAGACTGGCCTCTTTGTGAAGGTGGCATTAAAGAAAAAGGAAACAAATCGTGGCCATCAGACCCCTCAGCTGCTCCATCACCCCAGATGCAGGTGGCTGTATTGCTTCCTACCCACGTTTTAGGGAGCAGGGGGCTGTATGATAGCAAGATCCCACCCCAACTGCACTCAGAAGCTGCCCTTTTAAGGCCAGAAAGATGGCTTAGAAGGTACAAGCCTGAAGATCTGGGTGTAACCCCCTAGACTCCAGAGGGAGAGAAGACTCCTGAAAGTCTATCCATGTATTTCTCTCTCTCTCTCTCTCTCTCTCTCTCTCTCTCTCTCTCTCTCTCTCTCTCTCTCTCTCTCTCTCTCTCTGTGTGTGTGTGTGTGTGTGTGTGTCAATCACACAAAACCAAGTAAACATTCTTTAATTAGACTGAGCCCTGCCCCCCCCCAGGTGTTATTAATCTTACCTTACATGTGTGCCTACATTTATCTAGGTTTGTGTGCCACCTGGGTGCTGGCTCCCACAGGTCAGAAGAGGGCGTACGCTCTCCTGGAACTGGAGTTTTTGGATGACTGTGAGCCACTATGCGCTGCTGGGAACTGAACCCAGGTCCTCTGCAAGAGGGACAAGTGTTCTTAAGAGGGGAGCTGGAGCAGGACCAGGATAGCTCAGCTGCCTCCATGCCTCCCTGCCCCGCCCCCATGCCTGGACATACATTTACCCTTCAGAAGCCTGGGGCCTTACATCTACCGAGTATACTGACCATATCTCAGATAACCCTGTCAATATAAGAAGGGGAGGACGGTGTGACATCGATACAACTTGGCCCCATGAAGAAGGAAATGCAGAAACGCTGGTTGGGTTAGGTGAGATCAGCCAGACACACCGAATGGCAAGCACCACAGGCTCTCTCTGGCTTAAGGTGGCTCTTGACATGGGAAGACAGCACTGCTGTCCTGGGGAAGCTCTGTCTTGCTGCATACCTGGTGTCCACGTGAGATAGTGACAGAGTTCTGTACACAGATGCCCTCTGTAAACACAGCCTCAGCCTGCGCAGGAGACATTAGGAATGGAGGGTGAAAGGCCTCCGTGTCTTTCTCATGCTGTGGTAACTATCTTGATGTGGTAGCTCATGCTGTGGTAGCTACCTTGATGTGGTAGCCTTCTCTTCTAGGACTCAGTCTAACCTCCAGCGACTTTCCATTCACACTCCCTCCTTGAAACCTGATAACCCCACAAGATGGACAAAGAGGCACACATCTCTCCAGGACACACACGTGACTGGTGCCAGCTGTTCCTGACGTTTTTGCCTCAGTCCTTCGTATGCCAAGCTGAGTGAGTCACCTTCCTCCCTGTCCCCAACACAAGGGCTTTGGATAGCTCGGGCTTGCTGTATCACCTAACAGCTTCCAAATGGCAATGTGAAAAATATACAAGCTCTTTCCCAAAACTGCAGAAAGAAATGTTCTACTTCCTTCTCACCCACCTACAGCCTCTTGCCCTGCCCTTCCTCCTCCATTTCTACCCACGACCCTTAACCCAGCTCTGAACAGGAAGCCATGAGTGGGCTGCTGGGGTGGGGGGTGGGGGGCAACACCCATCTAAAGCTCCAGAATTGAGGATCTCCATGCTTGTGCAGTGGAATTACAATTATTACCATTGTTATTATTACTTTTACCACTTGTGGTTTGAGGCCAGTGCCTGCCCACAATACACAAGACGGTTTCCACCTACTCCTGCCAAGAGGCAGGAGCTGAGAAGAATAGCATTCTTCAGAAGGAAAACAGGAAGTAGAGAAGGGGAAGGGGAGGTGAGAGGAAATGGAAGTGGGGCGGAGAGGCAGACAAGGGCAAGGAGAGTGTCTGCATGTGCCTCCCATGAACACAAAAGGCTTCAGGAAGCAGAGTGTACGCAGAGAACTAAACACTGATTTTCTGTTCACTGTGGTTTGTTGTCCCCAGGTGAGGAAGAAAGTGCCCAGAACCACCCACAAACTCACACTCAAAATAAGTCAAGATGGCTGGAGAGCCAGCTCCATGGATAAAGAGCTTGCTGCGGAAGCCTGACGACCTGGGTTTGGATCTCGGCTACCCAGGTGCAGCAGGGCGCACATCCGAAATCTCTGCACTCCTACTGGAAGATAAGATGCAAAGGCCTGGACTCTCCTGGCACTCCTAGGGCAGCTAGCCAGGTCCAGGCAGTGCTGAATGATAAGATGCTGTCTTAAGCAAGAGAGATGGGTATGGCCAGACTCCTACAGAGGGAGCCTGTGATGGTTTGTATATGATTGGCCCAGGGAGTGATCCTATTAGGAGGTGTGGCCTTATTGGAGTAAGTGTGTCACTGTGGTTGTGGGTTTAAGGACCTCACCCTAGTTGTCTGGAAGTAAGTCTATTAGCAGCCTTCAGATGAAGACGTAGAATTCTCAGCTCCTCCTGCACCATGCCTGCCTGGATGCTGCCATGTTTCTGCCTTAATGACAATGGACTGAACCTCTGAGCCTGTAAGCCAACCCCAATTAAATGTTGTCTTTTATAAAACTTGCATTGGTCATGGTGTCCGTTCACAGCAGTAAAACCCTAACTAAGAAAGAACCTGCACGTATGTATAGCCAAACATACCAGGCACACCAGTGAGCATCATGGGAGGGCCAGATCACCCTCAGGCAGTAGCATCCCAGGTCTTTCTCACAAGCTGCTGCCTTTCCCAGCATTCTTTGCTGCTGGCTTTCCCAGCATTCCTAGCGTTCTTTACCTTCTACTCTCCTGTGTTGTTTTATCCTCGGGTAGAAGATAAAACAGCAAACTAAATGTGAAGCACAGCTACATGAATGGCAGTAGGTACTGACCCCCAAGGACCCCTGCCGTCCCCCTAACTCACTGTAGACCGACATCAGGCATCGGGTCCCAACGGTGACCTTTGCTGGGCTCCATGTCACTGGTACTCTCTGCTTTCCTGCTGGGGCATCTCAGAGCTACCAACAACCCAATCTAGGGAGAAACAGGCTGGCTAGGTTCTCATGCTAGCTGTCCATGAGATTTGCCCTTTCCATGCACCAGCCATCATGCTCTCGGGGTTCAGAGTGGGGACTCCTTAACGTTTTCTGGGTATTAGACTCTGGGTTGTGGGTTTCCCAGTCGTCCCCTAGAACAAAGATTGTCTAATGGGGTCTATGAGAAGCTCAGAACTCTCCGGGAGAAGTCAAGAGAAAGGTCAGAGAATTAACTGGTTCCCCTGCCCCCTCCCTGTGGACCGTCTACCAGGGGAGACAGGAGCAGAGTCCTGAAGAGGAACTCTGTCCTCGGGGACCCAGGCAAGGATGAAGAAGGGCACACAGGGCCACCTGCCTGGAGCCCCACCTGAGCGTAGCTTCCCCCATGCCCCGCCTCTACCTCCCTGCCATCCCCACTTAACCCAGACACACAAGGTGACGTTGAATAATTGATGCTGTTTTTATGACCGAGAAATTGCCATAAAAATGACACTGGTAACATAATCTTAAATTATTCCACATAATGGAAAAAAATTAAATGTCGCCTTTGATCGCCAGCTAGAATATGAATGGCGCTTACATAATAAATGACTTTCTCTCCTAGGGAGCCCTACGCGGCCTTCTGCCCAGGGCCAGATTGACTGGGTATGAGGAACGGCCGTCCTCAAAGCAAGTGAGGACACAGAATGACAGACAGAATGACAGACACAGGGCTTGGGGTACGGGCCTAGCTCAAGCCCTAAGATTTCTCTCACTAATGCGCCTCTTACCTCAGCTCACCTAGACACTCAGGGACTGTGGGCCTCAGTGATGTGTAAAGGACAAGCCTTTCACCTTGTCCAGGGCACAAGGTTACATCTCTAACTCAGCCTTGGTCCCTCATTCTTCTTTTTTTTAGTTGTTTTTTTTTTTTTTTTTTTTTTTTAGTTTTTGTTTTAGTTTTTGTTTTAGTTTTTTTCGAGACAGGGTTTCTCTGTATAGCCCTGTATAATACACCCAATGAGCAGTCAGCATGGAGAGCTCAAAGCTCTGAGTTCTTCTGTTCTTCTGGGAAGCCTTCCTGGATGTACCCAGCCTCCTGTGGATACAACGCATTCCCTCTGTCCAACCCTGACATCTATGTGCTTCGGCCATATGTTGACCGAAATGAGAACTTTCCATGTTCTCTGGTCCTCTCAGGACAAGAGGTTCTTCAACCAGGCACCGTGGATCCCAGAGTGCAGCTACCGGGAGCCACTTGCACTGTTCAACATACAGTTAACTCGAGGGAATCAACTATACGATGGAATCTCCAGGCAGCCGGAAGGAAGATGTGGGTACACAGGGAAAGAGTGCAGTCAGTCAGAGAGGAAAAGAGCGGGCTTAATTAAATACACCCCAGCTCTCTGGATGATCACAAAGAGCAGGACTCCTCCTTACCCCATTCCCATCTTGGGGAGTCGTGAGCAGTCATGGATATAAGGTCTGAAGCTCACGAGGATGCGCAGCCTGGAACTCTGTACCCAAAAGGTCCCACTCCACTCCCCTTCCTGGCAAACAGACCCTGCTCCCTGCTGTTTCCTGCTCAGGGTTTCTCTGTATAGCCCTGGCTGTCCTAGAACTCACTCTATAGACCAGGCTGGCCTCGAACTCAGAAATTCTCCTGCCTCTGCTTCCCAGAGTGCTGAGATTACAGGCCACCTCTTCCCACCAGGAAACCTAAGATCCCCATGGAATTATCTTCCTGTTTCTTCCTAGCTGGTGGATGACCTGGGTTTCAAGTTCTAAGTGGAAGCCATCCATTACCGATGTCTGACTGTACATAAGTCACGCAAATGTGCGATTACTCTTTTGTGGGACCAAGCCTTCTGTTTCAGAGGCCGATCGATTACTATTCATAATCAAGCCCATTTAATCACATCAAACAGATTTCAAAACAGGACACTGTTCTTCAAAGGTACGGCTCTCTGAGAGGAGCTGTCACCACTGCCAAGAGGCATCCTAGGTGTTCCTCTTTCCTTTGATTCCAAAGAGCTGGGTATCCTGCTGGTGTGGGTGACGGAGAGGCATGGTGTGGAAGCTTTCCAAATTACTATGCTCTTTCTTTTACTTCAAAACGTGCCCTTCCTTTAAAGACAACAAAGGTGTAAAGGGATGCAAGGACCTATGTACAGGAAAGTAATCTGCGCTCTGTTCTACCCTTATGTCTCGGATGACGTGATGGCTCCCGTTAAATGCCAGCCCTCAGCCTCGATACCATTAACTGTACCTCTGTGAGCCAGTCTGAGACCTTTCTGGTCCTTCTTATGCAAGCTTTTCCTGACCTATTTAACAAGAAGACCTCAGGTCCGTAAATCTCCCCCCTCCCCCCCAAAAAAACCCAACATGTGCTTCAGGTACCTGTTGCTAAGGCAACAACCCCAACCCCAATTGTCAGCTTTAAACCACCATCAATTACTGCTGCTCTGCAGTCCACTGGGCTCTGATATTGGTATATTTGGCCTCATTCGTGTTTCTAGCCATCTGGTGTCTCACCCGGAGGTAGATAGTCTGGGCTGACACATAGGTCTGTAGGCTGATGTCCAGGATTGTCTATCTACCGTCTGTGGGACTGCTTATCCTCCACATAGGGAGGCTGAGTTAGCTTGTGGTAAACTTGAAACTGGTCTCCAGTATCAAATAGCTGTCAAGGATCTGCTTGAATGAAATTTGCTATTGTCCCATGAACCAAACCTAGCCAGTAGCATCCTGACTGCAGGATGACTGACTGGATCCATGATGCTCCTTATGGGAACACCTGCAGTGCCAAGGACTCAGAGGAACAGTGCCGTGAGGGAGGAGTCTGTGGCACCTTCACCATCCATGGCATATGCACGGGCATAGGGAATGTGCCATGTGACATGAGAACCTGGTTCCCATGTCCCTGACAGCTCCCTATGGGCCTAGACTATAGATAACTGCTCTGGTTTAAAGCTACAAGCCCTGTCTCTTCCATCCAAAACAGGACATGTCCTCAGAGGTCTGCACGTTTCAGGTTTTCTTTTTTACTTTATATTTTGTTACAATGCTATTCTGAGAAATGCCACCCACTGCTGGATTTTGAGTGCCCCAATGAGATATGCTCATTTACATGTGTATATCTGCCTGAATGGGTCACAGTTCTGTGACTGTGGCGGGAAGACAGGATGAGAACAAAGGTAATTTCCACAGACAGATGCCATCTGAGCCCAGAGTGAGTCATTTACTCTA
Source organism: Apodemus sylvaticus (assembly GCF_947179515.1). Taxonomy (NCBI): domain Eukaryota; kingdom Metazoa; phylum Chordata; class Mammalia; order Rodentia; family Muridae; genus Apodemus; species Apodemus sylvaticus. Next base: position 9,115,343 of record NC_067481.1, on the reverse strand, counting down.
CACAGTCCGAAGGGAGGGCAGGAGTCTCCACAAGGTTCGAGAACTGCACTGGGTGTCTTAGGGTTTCTATTCCTGCACAAACATCATGATCAAGAAGCAAGTTGGAAAGGAAAGGGTTTATTCAGCGTATACTTCCACACTGCTGTTCATGACCAAAGGAAGTCAGGACTGGAACTCAAGCAGGTCAGGAAGCAGGAGCTGATGCAGAGGCCATGGAGGGATGTTACTTACTGGCTTGCTTCCCCTGGCTTGCTCAGCTTGCTTTCTTATAGAACCCAAGACTACCAGCCCAGGGATGGCACCACCCACAAGGGGCCCTCCCACCCTTTGATCACTAATTGAGAAAATGCCTTACAGCTGGATCTCATGGAGGCATTTCCTCACCTGAAGCTCCTTTCTCTGTGATAACTCCAGCCTGTGTCAAGTTGACACACAAAACCAGCCGGTGCACTGGGTAAGCTGATTCCACTCAGCACCGTCACAGTACAGAAGAGCAGTTGGGCCCCCAGGGAGCTGATCTCCAGTTCTACTGACACCTTGCAGCCGGTGGTTAACATTAGCAGGAAAACAAAACCCCATAGCATTTGATTTTATTGATTTGTATTATTCCTTCTACTTCATTTTATGACAGTTGAAGAGTCAAAACATAAGCCCAACTCATATAGTTTTTTTTTAAATATTTTATTTATTTTACGTACATGAGTACACTGTAGCTGTCTTCAGACACACCAGAAAAGGGCATCAGATCCCATTACGAATGGTCGTGAGCCACCATGTGGTTGCTGGGAATTGAACTCAGGACCTCTGGAAGAGCAGTCGGTGCTCTTAACTGCTGAGCCATCTCTCCAGCCCATCATATAGTTTTATACTTGTGTATATTTATGCTTACACACACACTTATACTGACCTTTGGATGTTTTAATTTTATTTGATGTACAAGCACATTAGTCAAACAGGGAAAACATTGTCCTACAGCTTGGAACAAAGGCCTCCCCCTTCCTTCCCCCCATATGTTGTCACTCAAAATATAGGGCTTCCTGCCTTTAACTGACACATTAATACAGAGGGTATGAACACTGCCGTGGTCCAGTCATGGGCTTACTACACTCTAGAGAAACCTGTTTAAACTCTCACTCTCTGGGCTTCGGAGACTTTCCCCGCACCTGTGTGTGTGCACAAAACCTCCCAATGGCACATTCTCTCCTTACACAGGAGTCCTCGGGGTTCCGTTTCATAGGCTTCTCTGAGAGAAGAGATTCTACAGATAAATACATGTAAGAAAGTCTACGCATGAGCAGACAATAACTCCGTGAAACCTCACAGCCAAGAGCACAGGTTCTGTTTAATCAGCTATCATTTACCCCTGTATACACCTATAGTTATACAGCACACGAAGCCATAGGGAGCAGTGCTCTGAGCAGTTTCATCCCAGGTTCCATGCCACAGATACTCAGAAAAACCCAGCTCCATGCACCAGACCAGTTCCTATTTCATTAAGAAGGGGAAAAGCGGCAAGAACGCTCCCATCCCCACCTTGGTCTCAAATCTTTGCAAGCAGAGGTCTGTGTTTACCTTTCTAACTCCGTAGAACCTGCCAGATACACACAGCTAGACACAGACTTCTAGCTGTAGTAGTTGATGATAAGAAAGACCAAGAAGGTAACTAAAAAAAACAGGCTTTCTGCCATCAACACGGGAGAACAGCTGTTTGTTATAGCACTGCAGAGAAGGGTACAGTCCAGTGTACCACCAATCTCTGTGGGTCTGACAGTCACTGATGATATCCCATTGACACCAGAAACAAAGGAGAGCTGTGCATACCTGGCCGAGAGCCAGCTCCAGCTGGTCACAGGCTCAAGAGATCAGCACCCTCTTCTCAGCTGGGGAGCCACACCCAGAGGTGCTAGGGCAGAGGAGAGGGATATAGCTGGAAAGAAGCAGGCTTGGCATGGATCCATAGATAAAGAGAAGGCTAGGTTGACCCCATGGCAGGCTTCAGATTGGCAGTTCAGGAGACTAGGCCTAAATCTCTGTTTCCAAGAACTGGGCATGTCCAGAGAAGTCAAGAAGGCCTCAGAAGCTGCCCTGCCACCTGGCCTGAGGCAAGGACAATGGGTCAGCAGCAGTTTCCAGACTTCCTCGGCAACAGTTCACACACACACACACACACACACACACACACACACACACACACCAGGCCTCAGCAAAGGTTCTGGAATGAATGTCCCTAGAGACTCAAGGTTAAGATAGAGGTCACTTACCCCTCCCTGGAATTCCTAACCCAGGAATTGTGGTCTGTAGCTCACTTCGGGGTCTCTCCATCTTTGGAGATGGTAGACCCCAGCATGCTGGACTTCTGCAGAATAAAACACTCTTTGCGTTTATATACCATTTGGGTCTGGGGTAGCATTCTCCGGTGAATCATGGACCCTTACAAGCAGAGGTGGAGCTGCTTGTACAAACTCTACTGTATACATTCTCACTTCCTCACGTTTTTCCCTTTTGCCTGAGACCAATAGTGATGTAACCAGACCAGGGGCATCAAGATCTGGAGTCATTTTCCTCCGCCTGCGAGGAAGAAAGCTTATAAATCAAACCCCAGTACCTCAGTAGCCACATCTGGACATAGGGTATTTACAAAGACTTACATTGGGTTAGACGGTAGGAGGGACGGACAATCCGGTAAAAGGCATTTGCCCATCCCCCTGACAACCTGAGTTCAATCACCAAGACCTGCATGGCAGAAGGAGAGAACCATTTCTCTTAAGTTGTTCTGTAGTAGGCCAAGAGTGTTCACACACACACTGAGAGAGAGAATAAGTTATTTAAAATCATAATAATTTAAATGAAGTTAGTAGAGGACCTGAGCCCAATGACTATCATCTTCCTAAGAGAAGATCTGGAAAGCGACAGGTACAGGAGGAAGAGTGTGAAGACAAGAAAGACGGCAGCTGTCCTTCACAGCTGGAGAGGGCTGTGGACAGAGCCTCCCTCCAGGCCTCTGCACACCCGGCCCTGCCTGCACCTTCTCACGTCTGACACCCGAAGCTGTGAGGGCACAAATGTCTGGGTTTAAGCCGTCTAGTCTGGGGACTTGATCATGACAGCCTTAACGGCCACTTTGTCATTTACTGTTTATTGACTTACTGAACATCACACTGTTAACCAGAAGGACAAGCAGGTTTTTTTATTTTATATTAGCATATATTAATGATACACAATGCATTCTATTTTGACATGGCGTCGCATGTTTATAATGTACTTTGATCACATTCACTCCCTGTTCCTTCCACTCCCATTGATCCCCTTTTCTTCAAGGGTTTGCTTTTGCTTGGGGATTTTTTTTTTTTTTTAACATGAGGTCTAGAACTAACTATGAAGCCCAAGGCTGGCCTGAAATTTATACTCCTGCCTCGGTGAATAGGCAAGATTTGAAGCCAAGTCTTCTGCTTCAAAATAGCATCATTCATCCAGTGCGGGCTGAGACACAGCTTCATAGAAGGAGCTACCCACCGGGGAAATCAGCTCAAACCAAGCCATCCGCAGAAGATGGACCATTCGGAGGGTTGGGAGGAAGGGACGGGCTGTAGTGGGAGATGGAAACCTTTGCAGTTTGGAAAGGAAACTGTCTGAATGGCAGAGAACTACTTCAAAAGGAGAAGGCTGGGCTTTGAAAACCATATCTGATTTCTTTTTAACGGGATAGGGCTTTATCCGTGGCATCTCTCTGCTTGGAGCGAAGTTAATTATTCAGCTTATCTGAGCTTGATGAGGACTTGGCAGCTGACAGGGCATTGAAGCAGCTTGCTTCTAAGGCAATGTTTTTCTCCTTCCCGCCGTGGGGATGTGGGGACTGCCGTCTTCTCCCTCTCTTCTCTTTTCTATGCCTAAATTCCAAAACACAGCGCCCGATAGAGACAATGCAGGATTCTGACTGCTGAGCAGCAAACTGCCAGAAATCCGGCACTTTGGAGAAGCCCCTTTCTCATCTTCATGGCTGGGAAGTCCAGGCGTGGGCCGGCTAGACCCCTGCTCACAGCCTCCTGAACTGAGATCAAACCTGGGGTGGTGGCGGGGGCCCTACCAGAGGTTCAGAGTCTTCGTTCAAGATATTGACTGTTGAATGAATTCAGTTCCTTATAGAAGAAGCATGGAAATCTGTGTCCTCTTGCTGGATACCAGGTGACCACTGCTCCTAAGCCCTTAGTGACCGCTCTTGAGTTCTGGCCATGTGGCTACCTCCATGGGCAAGTCACAGCTGCCTGCCTGCTTATTTAAAGTGAGCACAGACTTTTATATGTCTCTCTCATAATTTCTTAGCCTTCAAAAAGGAGCAAGTCTCTAGTCTAAGGGTTTGTCTGCCACGTTAATTCAAGGGTGATATGGACACACAGTCTGGTCATCTTGTGGGAGTAAATCATAGATAAATTTGCAACTCTGAGCCATGTGAGAATTTCACCCACAGCAATGCCTGTCACATAAAACACTTCCCTGGGGCATTCCACTGTTGGGATTTCAGGGGGTTATGTGTCTCATTGGTTGTGTGCTAGGTTCAAAGCAATGTTATAAGAAATCATGGTACCCAACCAAGTCCCTGTGGCACACCCTCTCAACCAGAACTCAACCTCACAAACCAAATGAGTACCACGTGTCTTTACTCATATAAATCCTTGCAACCCAGAATGCTCCAGAAACCTCCAGCGAGACAGAGGCTTGTGCAGAGAGTCAAAGACTCTGTATCTCTCCACCCTAAATGGAATGTCTCTATTATATCCCTCCCCTCAAGGATCGGGAACCTATGTAGAAGAGGGTACAGAAAGCTCGTGTGAGCCAGAGGTGACAGATGACAGAGAATTCAACAGTTCCCATACACATATGAACTCAGAGACAGTGGCAGCACACACAAGGCCAACACAGGCTCAAAGTAGACAAAACCCCTGCACGTAGAAAGGGAACAGACACCCTCACCAAGAAGCCGTGTACAACTCAGAACTGCCGGGACGGAGAAAGCAGGTTTTCTTCACTGGAGCGAAACTGAGGGCATCAATCCCACTCCAGAGCAGGCCTGTGTTCAGGAGTATCTGGCCAATACAAATTGAACTCTAAAGTGAGTGCCTGGGCTTATTGTTTATTTGGGTTTGAGGGTTTTATTGTTGTCTGGTTTGGTTTACAAAGGGTGTTTGTTTGCTTGCTTGTTTGTTTTGAGACAGGATCTGACTATCTAGCCTTGTCTGAGATGAAACTCACTCTGTAAACCAGATTGGCCTCAAACTAATAGAGATCCAACTGTCTCTGCCTACCAAGTGCTGGGATTAAAGGTGTGCACCACCATGCCTAGCAAAAGTTTAGATTTCTTTTTTAAGAGAAAGAACATGAAGTTGGATAGGAGTGGGTAAATTTGGGAGGAATTGGGGGAGAGAGAAAACACATGATTAAAACTCTTATTGAAATTACCCAAAACTAAGAAAGACAAAAGGCAACTCTATAGAGAGCCTTAAAAAGTGAATAAATGAATTTTAAAAACTAACAAATAAATATGTGAATCTAGGCACACTCATAATCATCGCTATACCAACACAGGCATAATATATGGTTTATACTTTTTTAGGAATAAGTAGGTTCAGGAAGGCAAGAGCTTCCAAGACCCACACAATTCCAAAGGGGGTTGGGCTAGGGTGTGATGCTTCTTCAGGGTACACACACATTGTCTGTGTGATGCAAAGCCTATGGTGAGTTCAGAGACAATCTAAACCTCAGACTCAGTATCAGACTAAGTGAACCAAGCCCTCCTGAGGCTGAACTTCTGGCGTCCCCTCATGAGGATGATGCTGAGTGGCAATGGGGTAATTCCCAAGCACAAACTTGGCGATTAGTTTGATGGGGGCAAATTAGCCTAGAGGTATAAGCGTGGGGCTAATAGGGCTCTTTGTGGTTCCTCAAAGAGCCATTTAACTAAAGATCCACGGCTCCCCTGGGCCTCCAGTCCTATTAGCCACCTCACAGATGGGAACTGATGACCTCCAGGGGGTAGAGGATTTAAATGAAGCAATAAAATTTTTCTCAGATGCCTTAAAAACAAGCAGAAAACTCTTTCTTGTTGACAATATCAATTAGATAATCGGCCTCTTTTTTAATGTAGAGAAGTTGAAGCTTGGGGCAAAAGAGCAAGTGGTGGGGTTAGCATAGCGTGGGAGAGCTTGTGAACCATTCATAAGAGTTAGGGTGACAGCAGGGTTGGGGTGAGGCCAAGATGGAGGAAGTTTAGGGAGAAGAGGAGGAGGAGGAGCAGGGGAGGGAGAGGAAGAAGAGGAGGAGGAAGATGAGAAGAAGATGAGAAGAGAGGCTTAACAAATAGGAAGGACCCTAGGATGGAGGGGGCCCAGATAAGCAGGGGCCTCTGTCATGACACCTCAGGAACTGACCACTCAGAGCAGAGATTAAATTCTGCTGCTGATGTCCCTGTCCCTGCCCCTGCCCCTGCCCCTTGAACATGAAATGGTGGGATTTAGACTGGGGCATTCACCTGCACTGTACACATCTGTCTGTCTATTTCTAAGTTTCTAGAAGCAGGGATGCAGGAGGGCAGCAAGAGATAGCATCCATCTCAGTGAGCCACTGAAGGAGGATCGGGGCCCACGTGAGAGAGGACCAGTGAGAAGACAGAGGCAGCAGGAGATAACAAAGAGCAAAATGCAGGGTGTGCCCATGTAAGGAAGCCACAACAAAACCCAGTGTTCCACACAAGCAAAGTGTGCTAGGGAAAATGCCTTTAAAAGAGGGGGGTGGGGGCTGGAGAGATGGCTCAGTGGTTAAGGGCACTGGCTGCTCTTCCACAGGTCTTGAGTTCAACTCCCAGCACCCAGATGGTGGCTCACAACCATCTGGAATGGGATCTGATGCTCTCTTCTGGTGTGTCTGAAGATGGCGACAGTGTACTCATAGACATAAAATAAATATGTCTTTAAAAAAAAAAACTTTAAAAAAACAAAAGATGAGGGTGATCCCGGGAAAAACACGAGACATCTCTTGGGGACAGAGTTGGTACTTTCTGCTGACAAGCAGTGCACACCAGGAAACTGGGGAAGAACAATATGTCACCACGTTCCTGATCCCCTCCTCCTCTGGTTCCTCCCCCCACCCCACCTCTAAGTTTTAGATTCAACCAGCCCTATATACATTTTTAAGATGTGTGTTAATGCACAGAAAACAATCCGGGAGGAGGCACACTCATCTCCTTGGTTACTGGGAGATGGACTGAATGCTAAGAACAATTACTCATCAAAAAGAATGTTGAATTTATCATTTGTTTTATTGTGTAGCACTGATGGCCTGGGTTTCATGGACATGACAGCAAAGATCGTATCCCAGCCTATGATGATCCCTAGAATACTGTCCCCAGGGCCACCGATCCACCTGAAAGGATACAGAGCTCACTTCCCCTTGGGGTTGGTACCCAGGAGAAAGGTCAACACAGCCCAACACCCACTTGCCATCCCACGCACTTGAACCAGGGGCTGCCAACAAGGGTCAGACAAGTTGGCTTCCCCTCAAGTGATTATAAAGCCCCCATACTTAGCCTTTAATCTTCCGGCAGTTAAAGGTCAGCATTCCCAGAACAAATAAGAACAGACAATAGGCAAGCCAGGGAGGGGTCAAGTGAGGGACATAGAAGGTCACACCTGTCCCCAGAAGGACTTGAGTTTTCACTCTTCACCAAAAGCCAGATTCCTCTCCTAGAGCCTTCTGCTTTTCTCAGTGCCTCTCCCCCACAGCTCCAACTCACCCATCTTTGGCATTTGCAAATACTGCCCTGGACCTAGAAGCAGGCACTCAGAAGCCAGAGCCTGGCAGAGAGAGGACATCAGCATTAATTAACATGTACCTAGTTCCATTTCCCATTGTTAACATGAAATTACTCTAACCAAAGCAACTTCGGGGAGAAATGGTGTGCTCTGGCTCAGAGCTTGAAGGTCGGGTCCATGATGGTGGGAAAGTGCAGGAGCCTGAGGCAGCAGATCATGGGGCATCCATCATCAGGACCACGAATGCTTGCAGGCTGGTCCTCACCCACTCTCTTCACTTTAGACGGTCCAGGATCCCCTGCCCAGGAAGTGGCCCCACCCGTAATTAAGATGGATCATCCCCCATCAATGAATAGCCTCAAGCTGATTCCACATTGGCATGCTAAGAGTCCCATCCCATGGGTGATTCTAGTGATCTCGCTAGAAAAGAAGTCTACATAGACAGACAAGGACCCCTCCCCCACCAAGGCAGCCAGAACCTGTGCAGACAAGTGCACACTGCATAAATGTGCATTAATGTCCCCATCTACTCCCCCACGTCCCCATCGCCCTCCCCACACAGGCACCACTGAACCTCTCTGATCTTTCTCCAGCCCTGGCCCGCTCACACCCCTTCTCTCTTGGTAATGTATCTCTGTGTCTCCCACTAGGGACATATGCTGGATCTAACTGCTGGCTCTGGGGCAGGAGACCCTGTGAATCTCAGCAGGTTGCCTCTGCCTCTATTCAGGAAGGAAGCAAGAGAAGGGATCTGAGCAGACCAGACCATGGTTAAACCACAGAGAGGCAGGGGTGAGGTGCTGTCGTTGGGGGAGAAATGTGTGGCATCAGCCTCAGGTTCACATGAATCTAAAGCCAGACCATCCAGCAGCAGCAAGAGAGCTAAAGCAGCCACCAGTATTTAGCCTGAAGATTCTCATCTGGTGACTACTGAAAAGGTGGCAGGGGATTAGCTAAGACATCGGTCCGGAGGATCTGGATGAGAGGACACTAGGGTCCAAGGACACATGAGGGTCCTAACCTCAGCAGAAGGTGAGTGAGAGCCTCCTGGGGAAGTTCATCTCACTCAGGGGCTCTGTGTCAGCAGAGCAGTGCACCGGGCTCTCCACAGGCCTGATCCTTGCCCTGCACCTGCAGCAGGCATGGTACCCAGAGGATCTCTGATGTTACTCCATCCCATGACACAGCTGGCCTTCAGTAGTGTCAGCCTTGGGCAACATGTCCTACACCAGAGGCCTGTATCCTGTCTGCAAATCCCCCAGAGCTCTTTGTCTCCTATGCTTTTTGTCCTGGGTTTCTACTTCTCTGCTCTGTGCAGAGAATGATCCAGAAGAAAATCAAGTGTAAGGTGTTAGGATGCAGACCAGGGACAAACAGCTAAGATGTATAATTAGCAAACCAAAATGGCTTCCAGGTTCTCCGGGCATCCCTCAGTCCCTACCTGGCATGCCTGGCCCTGAACTTTCCAGCCCAGAGGCTGGGCTTCCCCTCCCCTAGAAGCTCTTCCCTTTATAATGCAAAGGTTTTGGTCTCCCGCCCTGCTTCTCTCTCTGTTTGCTCTCTCTTTCTCTTTCTCTCCCCCTTCTCTTCTATCTCCCTCCCCATGACAACTTCCCTGGACTCTTTCCTTGGAACCTGTGAGCCAACCAGAGAGTGTCTTCCCAATAAGCTTGCCCTTATATATTTTAATCTGGCTCAAACTGGCTCAGTTCGACAGGGGAGAAATAACTTATCATAAGGTAAAGGCTTATGAAGGCCATGTCTGATGTCAGACATGAGAATTAAAATAGCAGAACAAAGACTGAGACTGGGCCAGGCGTGGTGGTGCACGCCTTTAATCCCAGCACTTGGGAGGGAGAGGCAGGTGGATTTCTGAGTTCGAGGCCAGCCTGGTCTACACAGTGAGTTACAGGACAGCCAGAGCTACTCAGAAAAACCCTGTCTCAAAAAACAAAACAAAAACAAAAACAAACAAACAAACAAAACAAACAAACAAAAAACCCAAAAACCTGAAACTGGGGTTGCAGGTGGTAGGATTCTAAAGAGATGGCTCAGTTGTTCTTGCAGAACACCCTGAGTTCCCAACACCGAGACTGGCAGCTCACAACCGCCTATAATACCAGCTCCTAGGAAGTATATATAGCACCCTCTCGTGGCCTTCACAGGTATACACATAAGCACAAGACTACACAGAGACACACATAAATAAAACAGATCTTTTAAATAAGACTTTGGTAATGGCCTTACATCAAGAATCTACTTACAAAAACACCCATCCAGGTTTGTACTCAGCATCCCTCCCGCCTTCCATAAGCATGCACACAGAGTGAACATATCCCCCGTCTGTGGAAATCAGTCGGGAGTGGGTGGGTTAGTGAGCAGGGAGAGGGGGGATGGGATAGGGAGTTTTTGGATGGGGGAACTGAGGAAAGGGGATAACATTTGAAATGTAAATAAAGAAAATATCTAATAATAAAAAGAAAAGGGAAATCGGTTAGTCATGAGGCCTGCCCCTTCACCCCACAGGAAATGGCATATTCCCTCAGCGGTAATAAAAGCCTTTATTTCCAACCTCTTCCAGCCAAGAATGTCTTTCCTCTCCTTTCCCATTCAGATGAAAAGCATACAAAGAAACCTAGCAATCAGGGTGCCATTGACCTTGATGCTGACAGTGCTTCGAGGAAGTATTGGGGGTGCTGGAAACAGAAGCACTTCCTGGACAGGAATGAGCTGAGAGCCTTGAAGAAATACTCTAAGCTTCTCAAATCCATTCTGGTTGGGAAAAGGGTAGGGGGGCTTCAGGGAGACCACCACCCTCAAAGAGACACCCCAACTCCGATCCTATAGTTCCCTCAATGCTGACTGCTCACCAAACTCTACCCATCTAACTGGGCACGTGGCATCCAAACTCACTGGCAGTTTAAACAACTAAAGAGAAAGACTTGCACGGACTGTAGGCCCCAACATAGCCATTTGGAGAAACAAGGAGCAAGATTTTATCTATAAAGCCTGTATGGCTTGCAACACAGGCCCCACATTCCTGCTCCAGAACAAGAGGATACCTGCTGTGTGTCCAAATTCTACTTCCAACCTGCTGGGACATGAGCTTGTTTCCACAATGAGAACAAAAACAACAAAAGTCAAAAGGTTAGCGGGATGCCTTCAAGGTAGCAAACTTTTCAGTAATAGTAGCTGTGATCGTTAACATCATCACCACCACCATTAGAGCAAATGCCATTCCCGGGGCTGTTTTGGCATTGGAAGGCGCAGGGAAGGGAATGCAAATAGTATCAATGTGGCTATAGCAAAATCAAGGTTGCTCGAATCTGAGGGACTATACTCATAGTTGTTCGCCTGCTTGACTCAAAAGACTGCTTGTGACCACTGCCATTACTCTGTCCCCCATGTGTGACACCGTCGTGGACGTTCACCTCAGGAGTGGTGAGGGTGAAATGTGTGGTCATGGGAGGGGATGTCCCCAGTCCAGACAGGCTTAGGCATCACAGTCTAGATTGCTCTACTACTCGACAGACCTGTTCCGAGGTCTCCCATCCGATCGCCAGCCCAATGTTTACCCAGCAGAAGCAGTATTTGTGTGCACTGCCATCTGAAATCCAATAAGCATGGAGACAGGAGAAGAGCTGCCTGCTTATGAGGCATGAGGGCAAACATTCCCGGCGCTCGGAAGAGCCATTCGGCTAATCAATACCCTCTCCCATCTCCATTCAAGGGCCCTGAACCAACAGCGGAGACCTGATAATCATTTTCCATCATTATAATCCTCAGGGATGCTTTTTAAAAAGGATGCGGTCTCTAACTTTACCCTCCTCTGTTTTTCTAAACACAGATTATTTACTGTGGTCCATAGGGTTCCCTTCACAGACTATAAGTAACACAGACAGCCCCTGTGAGGCCCACCTGAGCAGGCCTTGGCAGTAAGTAGGAAATGCTTCTTCCCCATGGAAAGCACTGTGGTCATTTCATGTCATAGTCTGCTCTAAGCATCTCCCCTCCAAAACACACACACATGCATACATGCATGCACACATGCACACACACAATCACCAAGCTCTGTGGTGAAACTGGGAAGGAGCTGCGAGTTGGCTGGCACTGTAAGCAACTTCTTCAACCCAAATCCTCTAGAACTCCATGCAGGGTCACAGCTGAGGCCCTGTAAAGGCCATCATAGAGACTGTGATGTCTACCACGGATAACCCATGCCTTCCTCTCTCTTTATCCTTTTCTCGGAGACCTTGAACAGCAGAGGAAACCTTCCTATTGGATTTTGGGGTTATAATTTCAACTCCCAGGCCAGATGAGGCAGGCAGAACTTCTAGAATAACATCCCAAATACATTCTCCCAGACTCACCACAAAAGCCATCAGCCCACACCCAAAGTATAATCCCCAGCTGGCATGACTGGCCTATAAGACACAAAGCTGGGCCCAAGATTCTTCTGGTTATGGTGGAAACAAAATCAGAGACACTAGGGGGAAGAAAGAACTTATTTCCTGTCTGGCTTAAAGACAGAGCTGTGTGAGGAGGAATATGGATGACTTAAGGGTAACAGAAGCCCTAGATAACAAACAGGTAAGAAACAGGCCCCCATGCCTACAGCGATGTTGAACTCAGCTGATGGACATGAGGTTAGCAGAGAACTCAGGGACCACCCACTATGTCTCTCAGCAGCCATCCAGAGTTCAGCATTCACGCAGGACCTAATAGACAACCCAGCCATATCTTTCCTAACTTCTAACCCAATCTTTGGGCAGACAGATGGGCAGAACCTAAATTCACTGAATTGGCAGTCATTTGCGTACAGTGAGAGCAAGCTAATATATCTGTGAAAGTGGTGAGTGCTTGGCCCAGTGGGGACAGAGCAGCCTTCTTGAACCACTGAGGCAATTGGAAAGCAGTCCCTTACACTGGGGAAATGAGTTAAGAACAAGACACAGAGGCGCCATCTGCAAAAGAAACTGTGACTAAGTCAAGAGCATCTAGAGAGACTCTGGGAGATAAACAGGAAAGAACCACAAGGTTCTAGCACCTTCTAGGAGCAATGCAAAATAAGCCACCAGCACAGAAACATGCCCCCTACCCGACCTCCACACACCACACAGTGATGAGTCTGAGACGCGTTAGAGCAAGCAGTCCCAGGGAAATGGCTCCCGGGGTGGATGAAAGTCCACTCAATAAAACAATAAAGAGACCTCTCAGACGACAACACCGGCTGCCAGCTGCCCGGGAGAGCCACAGTGCCCGGAAACCGCTGGCCACATGGACCTGTGTCCCCAGGTGCTTCTCCCTCCCGTGAAGCTGCAGGAACGGGAAGGAGTGCTGAGTCACAGGGTCACCAGGGGAATGATAACAAATGTCAGCGTCTAGCCAACTGGGCCACCATCTACCCTGGGCCACCATCTACCCTGAGGATGAGGAGACTCACAGGGCAGAACCTGGGCTGCCCCTGACTTCCTGGAGTGCAGATCCCATCTGAAAACCTGATGACCGCAGCCCCCATCTTTCTTGCCCTTAAGAGCTCGTCCCCACTCTTTCCCTCCTTCTCTTCACCAGATATTTCCTGGGCAAGAATTCACACAAGTCCCCTGTATTAGTGCTGGCAAACAGGCCTAACAAGTCTCTGCTCTCAAGGAAGATAGATTTTAAAGCAGTGTGATCTCCACAAACATGCCATGGTAGACAGGAAGCCCTGCAATCCCCCCACACATACCACACACACACACACACACACACACACACACACACACGCAATGCAAATGCGATTTTGTAAAGGAGTCTAATAATAGACCGAGAGACAAATAATATATAATGAAAGATGGTGACAAGCTCTAGGAGAGAACTGTAGAGGGAGGGGGCAGGAGTGCTTGAGGGAGGGTTGGGGAAGTGTGAGCAATGTGTACTGTGACAGCCATGCTCAGGGTGAAGGCACAGTGTGTGCAAAGAGCCAGAGAGGACGGAGCATCGCCATGGAGACCCAGCTGTGTGTATGTCTGTAAGGAAGTTCCCACAGAGGCTTACCTGAGGAAGGCCGCCTGTAAAAATCGTCTGCTTCCACAGGGCAGGGGGCTGCCAAGGAGCTAAAGCCACTTCCATGCCCAGGCGTACCCCAGCTCGCCTACTCTCCTCGCAATCACTCCCAGGCCTATCAGCCAGAAGTCTAGGCTCCGCCGCTAGTCAGTCAGGGGACCTAGAAGTCGATGCTGCGTCCTTGAGAAGGAAAGGTGGCACAAGCCACGAAGGACACCTGGTGAGTCTGGGCAGCCGGACCTTCTCACTGCGAGTGTTCCTTGCAGTAGACCAGCGAGATGCAGGAGCGTGTCATTGGGGATGCCCCATCACGCAACGACGTCAAGACCCAGCGGACAATTAGTGGGTAGAGAAAGAATTTCCTAGCCTTTGAAGTTTTTGCCTCCGTATGGCCAGGGATAAAATCTGGGAGTGGGCAAAGAAAACGAAAGGAACAGAAACCAAGCCAGGGCGGCTGAGACCACTGGTCTAGGTGGGCTGAAGAGATCTTGCTTGTTGTGGGGACAAGGGTAGGACTCCCATGATCCTGGGTATCATTTGCGCTTTGCACACCTGGTGTTCTTAGTTTCTTGTTTCCTTTCTGGAACTAACCAAGACTCTGAAAGTGTTGGTTTGCCTCAGCAAAAATTCATTAAACAAACAAACAAACAACAGGTTTTAGGCTTCCAGTTTAGGAAGATTGGCGAAAATAATGGCCAACCTGATGGAATTTACAATTGCTATGGAAACACCCCAGGACATGTTTGAGGAAGTTTCTAGACTGAGTTAATGGAGGCTGTACTATCTACTCTAAATGTGGGTGACCCCATTCCATGGGCAAGGGGTCACAAGCTGAATGCCAAGGAGGAAGGGAGCTGGGCCCCAGCATTCGCTGCTCTCTGCCGCCTGACTGTGGACACAGCCGCTTCACGCTCCTGCCACCTTTCCCACCATGACGGGCCTGCCTTCCACTGTGAGCAATCCCTTCCCTTTGTAAGATGTTACATCACAGCAACTAAGAAGTAATACCTGGCCCTTTAAGACAGCTGCACTTAACCTCTGCCTTCCCCCAAACTCCTCACACCTTTGCTCTTACAACTGCCACCCCCCCTGCCTTCCATCCCCACTCAGCTCTTCCAAAACACTTTTCTTTCTCTTTCTTTCTTTCTTTCTTTCTTTCTTTCTTTCTTTCTTTCTTTCTTTCTTTCTTTCTTTCTTTCTTTCTTTCTTTCTTTTTCTTTTCTTTCTTTCTTTCTGGCTTTTCAAGACAGAGTTTCTCTGTGTAGCCCTGGCTGTCCTGGAACTCACTTTGTATACCAGGCTGGCCTCGAACTCAGAGATCTGCCTGCCTCTGCCTTCCAAGCACTGGGATTAAAGGCACATACCACTACTACCCAGCCATTTCTAAAGCTGGAAGCCATACCTCCATCTCTTCAGAAAGCCTCTTTGCTCTCCAAAACCTCATGTTCGGGTCAGTCCTGTGGCTTAGCACCCCGGTTTTCTCTTCTTTGTTTTCTGAGTGGGTGTTCACATGCCTACGTAGGCGTGTACGGGTGCTTAAGCACATGCATGTGCCTGCGTGTGTAAGTTGGAGCCAGTGTCAGGTTGTCTTCCTCAATCGGTTCCCGCCTTGTCTTTTAAGACAGGTTCTCTCACTGAACCTGACATTCACCAGTTGGCTGGACCAGCTGGCAGGGCAGCTCTAGGGGTCTGTCTGTCTGCACCCCCACACCTCCACCCCAAAACCTATGCAGGCACAGGCAACTACACTTGACCTTTCCTCTTAGGTGCTGGTGATGCAGAATCAGGCAGGTCCTTGTGCTAATACAAAAGGCACTTTGCTGACAGGGCTGCAGGCTGACCTTGTGTGGCTGAGCCCACAGATCTCTCTTGACCAGCCTGTACAGTGAGGTCCCAGACTCAGGCTTCTGCAGTGTCACCTCAACTAAAGCTTAGGACTAGCCCTCTCCAGAGCTCACCATCACCAAAGACCATTTCTGTTTCTGCCCATACAGGGCATCCAACGACTCCTTCGGGATTTGCTTTTCCAGACTTATGGTCTGTTGAGTATTTGTCCAACACAGCACAATTAAACAGCTACCTAGACAGCAGGGGCTATGCCATGGTCCCTTTCAGACTCAAGCCCAGAAGCAAAGAAAACCCATGTCAAATGGCCTTGATTTATCTGCATCAAACACACAACGGAGCTGAAGATAGCTCACGGGTAGAACGCTTACGAGCACGTGAGGGGTCCTGGCTTCTGTCACCAGGATCACACAAAACAGTCAAGCCAGACATTCACAAGCACCCAAAAGTCAGCTCAAAAGCGCTTTCTGTGGCCAGCCACTAGAATATTTTGGTTACTCTGCTGAGCTGACTAAAAGCTACTGAAATCCCTACTGAGTGGGAGCATCTTAAACTATATTTCCCAGCTGGTAAAAATGCCTCCTGTCCCTCAAGGGACTCAGGGGGAAAAAAAAATATATATATATATATGGCAAAGACGGTGACTGCTGAAGCTAGGAAACCACTAAATGTAAACTTATCCAAGAGGCAACTTCCTTGCAAAGCTTTCTTTTTCCCAAAAGGCATGTGGGTGGATTCGCGCTGTCAGCCACAGACCTCAACCTAACAACAAGGGCTGAGACAGGACATGGGAGAAACTCCCCAGGGAGTCTTCTACAGTTGTATGCCATTTAAGAAAGATCCCACACGGACTGAAAAAGAAAGATTTCCCCATTTTCCGAAACCACCAGCTTTCCTCTGACCCCCAGAGCAGACCCACGGGAACTGTGGTCTGACCCATGGGAACCGATTCCCACCAGCAGATTCCCACTGTGCTCAGCAGAAGCACAGCCCATGGCATCTCCCGTGTTGGGGAGCATGGGATGGCTGTTTGCCCTTCAGAGCTGTCTGACTGCAAGCATGAAACACAGGAAAGGGAGTAGGGTCTCCTCGTAGCTTGCCTTAGGGAGAGAAAGACTCTGCCCATCACAGCCACAGAGAATTCCAGATGTTCACGACCTAGCCTCTCCTGTGTCTCGCTCCTCAGTCTCCTCTTTGCTTTTTAGAGATGGGGTTTTATGTAGTCCAGGCTAGCCTAGAATTCCTTATGTAGCGTTACATAGCCAAGGTTCTACCTCCTGAGTGCAGGGATTATAAGGCAGGTGCCAGCACCTTACCTAATCTTCATGTAGTGCTAGAAAATAGATCCAGGGCTTCGAAATGCTTGGCAACCACTTCCTACCGAGCTACCATCTCAGACCCTTCTGGGTCTCTTTTTTTTATTTTTATTTTTTTTTATTTTTTATTTTTTTAGGGAAATCAGAGTGCCTTTTCTCCAAGGTGTTCAGAAGCAAAGCATGCTACCTTAAGGAGCCTAAATGTCCCATACAGAGAACCCACTCACATCAGGGGCAGAGGATCACAAAGCCAAGGTTCCTTGCCGGCGTTGGGTTGGGGATCACCAGATCTCTTGCATCTTGGGGTTTCTCCTTTGACTTTATGGCATTACTTACAGCATCTCTCTCCCACTCACAGAGATACTTCAGCGTTCCTGCCTCTGTTACACTAAGCCCATACTCAGCCCCTCTTTATAACGCTTTCCTTACGGAGGTGAACACCAAATTGTTGCCGCTTTCCTGGGGGCGGGAGGAAGCGTGGGGCTTTTAGAATCACAAAATACTGGAGTCAAATCTTCTTCAGCACATTTTAGCCTTTTAACATAGAGTCAGTCGCTGTCTATAAGATTAGGTACATTCAGAAAAAAATAGCAAAGCACCTGTTCCGTGTAATCAGGAATTCCCATTACAGATGCTAATCAGTTACATTTATACAGAATCCCCAAAATTCAAAGGCAAGGGCCAAGTGCTTGGCAGGCTCCAGACGAGAACTTGTGTGGGTAGAAGTGAGTCCACACTCTGCAGGCTGAAGAAGAGCTCAGTATCACCTACAAGGGCCAGCAGCCACGGTGACCAAGCTGACAGTGACCCAACTGGGATGCCAGCCTCCATTTGCCGGAAAGAAGGACCAGGAAATCAGGATCCTTGGAGCTGGAAAGATGGTTACTTGGGGAAAAAATGCTTGATGTACAAATATCATGACCAGAACTGGGATTCCCCACGACTCACTTAAAAAGCCAGTTCGGGCCATGTATGTCTGTGACCCCAGAACTGGTGGGCAGCAGACAGGAAAGGCAGGTTGATCCTGAGGGACTGCTGGCCAACCAGTCTGGCCAATTCAGTGAGCTTAGGGTTCAGTGAGGCTCTGTCTCAAAAATTAATATGGAAAGTGACTGGGAGGGACACCCAGGGCCAACCTCTGGCCTCCAGCAGCACACACGTGCACACATATGCAGACGCACATATGAACACATACATGTACATGCATAACACATGAACACAAGAAACCAAGATTCCTATTTGACGTTATCTGATCTTTAAAATGACTTGTTCAAAAGAAGTTCAGTTCAGCCTTTAGAAAATAATTTCCTCACAGATGTTGCTACGGAAAATGAGCCAGGGCCACATCATGGCTAGCAGAGAGCTCTCCATCACTGCACAGTCAGAGCTACATGGCCCCTCTCTGGTGGAGCCAATGAGAAGACCTCTATGTGTGCTGGGACCAGGAGCAGAAGACTCTGGGAGTCTCTGCTAGCTCAAATAGCCCATGTTCCCACCGCTTCTCCCTGCTACTTCGTTTTTTTGGTTGTTGGTTTTTTTTGGTTTTTTTTTTTTGGTTTTTTGTTTTTGGGATTTTGTTTTTTTTCGAGACAGGGTTTCTCTGTATAGCCCTGGCTGTCCTGGAACTCACTCTGTTGACCAGACTGGCCTTGAACTCAGAAATTTGCCTGCCCCTGCCTCCCAAATGGTGGGGTTACAGGCGTGTGCCACCACCGCCCGGCTTTCTCCCTGCTACTTAACAACTGATTTCAGACATGGCGATAGCCTTGAGTCTTGTTCTGTGCCACGCATCACTGTCACAAAGCCACACCAGACACCACCTGCCCTTGCTGACCAGAGGTCCATGTGTGGATGTGTCTCCTGATACAACTCCCTTACTCCTGCTCCCCAAATGAAGACAATCTCCTCTCTCCTCCTACCCATCTTCTTCAAAAACCCCTGCTGAGAGAAACAAGTGCTTGAGTTCTCTCCAGCACAGCATTATGTGGCCTGTGCCCTTCAGGCTTGGTGAAGGTCTCCGAGTGCTCTGTGCCCTTTGCGGTGCCTGGGCTTGCCTCCTTAGGGTCTGCACGCTTCAGCAGGGCATGCCTGTGCTCTACACTGTGTCCCGCTTGGCATGCCCCTGGGCTCCCAGGCAGTGCCCAGCACTCAGGAGTATAGCTCTCCTCTCTGCTAGCCAGGTGGCCCTGGCTCATTTCCTGTAGCAACATCTGTGAGGAAATTATTTTCTGTGCCATGCCCCCCGTCTGTGGAATGGGGACACCCACATTAAGAGTGGAGAGTGCAGCCTCCAGTAACTCAGTCTAGAAACTCCCTCAAACACGCAGGGGTAGGGGGTGGGTGGGGTGTTTCCATAGCGATTGCAAATTCCATCAAGTTATAGATCAAGACTAATCATCATGGTTTTCTACTGGTGTCTTAAGAGAGACTCCACTGGGGCCCATAGTCTACCTGTACCCCAGGAGAGCTAGGAATACAGTCCAAAACAAAACCATTAATTTAACTAAGACATTAAGGGGCTTCCCCCCTCCTTTTTTTTTTTTTTTGGTAACTTCATTGCAAGGTTCCCAGGCATGAACTTTGTGGGTGGTACTGTCTCTTGCAATGTCAAAAGACTGGAGGTGCCGGAAGGCCCTGAGAGGATCAACAGACAATGACAAGCAACCCCCAAATGACAACATGGCCCTCCCAGATCACACCTGAGGGCTGCAGCAAAACAGTTATTAAAGCAGTAGATGACGCATCCTCAAAATGACATAAGGACAGAAGAGTGAGAGTCCTTGCTAGAGCCGCACAGACAGAGCCAAGCTCGGTCTTCAGAGGAGAAGAGAAATGAAAGGGAAATGTCTGCTGCTGATGAGCTTCCTCACGTCTACCCTAATTTCCGTGTCAAGTGTGGCAGGAAAATATTTTTAATTATTGGTTGTAAAAGGGCTCTGTTCCATAAGTTCCTTGTGCCCAGAGGCTCTCCCAGCCAGGCAGCCCATCACTCATGTGACTACCTCAAGAGAAGGAAGGAACAATCCAACACAGTAAAACACAAACTTTAGTGGTGGGGAGGGGATGTGGAGAAGACAGAAATGAGCCTGGGGACAAGCAATGTGTCTCATAAGAACCAAGTCTCAGATACAAGAAGACCAGATGCAGGACAGGAGAAATGAAACATGAAAGATACAAAAAAAACGATGGCATTGGGGGGATAGGGAACCAGCATTACTCGTGAAGGTACTTTTCTTATACACACAAACCTCAAAGAAGCACCAAGGATAATTGCTTACAGGGGTGAACTGGCTGGTTTTGTGTGTCAACATGACACAGGCTGGAATTATCACAGAGAAAGGAGCTTCAGTTGGGGAAGTGCCTCCATGAGATCCAGCTGTGGGGCATTTTCTCAATTAGTGATCAAGCAGGGAGGGCCCCTTGTGGGTGGTGCCATTCCTGGGCTGGTAGTCTTGGGTTCTATAAGAGAGCAGGCTGAGCAAGCCAGGGGAAGCAAGCCAGTAAGTAGCATCCCTCCATGGCCTCTGCATCAGCTCCTGCTTCCTGACCTGCCTGAGTTCCAGTCCTGACTTCCTTTAGTGATGAACAGCAGTGTGGAAGTATACGCTGAATAAACCCTTTCCTCCCCAACTTGCTTCTTGATCATGATGTTTGTGCAGGAATAGAAACCCTGACTAAGGCACATGGGATATAATCAATGTGTGGCTGTAGAGATGGCACAGTCAGAAATGTGCACACTATACAATCATGAGATCTGAGTCCAGTCCCAGAGAACCTGTGCCTCTTATCCCAGCACTGGAGAGACTGAGACACTGGGCTCACCGGCCAGTCGGTCTAGCCTAATTAGGTAAGCTCTGGGTTGAGTGAGAGACTCTGTCTCAACAAATTAGAGTGGAGAGCAAGAGAGACACCCATGCTGATCTTGGGTCTCCCATGTGCATACACGCATGTGCACTCACGCATGTACACACATACATGAACATGTCCGGATGTAAGCAGAAAGAGAAAAAATTAAAAATACTCAGATTGACAACTTGGAACAAAACTAGTATGGAAACACACACACACACACACACACACACACACACACGCTAGCTTTTCTTAGGCAGAAGGCAGAAAGACAGTCGCAAGGTTGGTGTTTTGAACAAAGCAATGCCTTTTGTGATCATTACAGAAGGAAGCGAATACTCCAGAATTCACTCAACCAGAAATGAAGCAGCCTTGTGAAGAAAACTGAAGGCTCTGCAGGCTGACAGGATTAAGGACACGGAGATGGAGTGGGTGGCGTGCTCCACTCCTCAGAAGCACACAGCGTGGCCACCCTGTCACTGCTGCCTAAGTGTGTCTATACTTCTGAAACAACGGCAGCAAAAACAAACAAATAGATACTACATAAATAGATACCTAGAGGACACCTGGGGAAGGACAGCACGGCTTCCAAAGACCATGTGGAAAACTGTGTTATCAGAAGCACTGAGGAACTTTGGACGAGGAAAGCTACTACCAAGGACGGCCGGACAACAGAGCATAGCGCTCCTGTAAGTGAAATAACGTTCCCGTAAGTGAGCCAGCATTGGGGCTGAGAGGACAACACAGAAAACATTAGCACCACGGAGCAATAAAAATATAATGTGAGCCACAAATAGAATTTTAAATTTTCTAGAAGCAGCTAGAAACAAAGAAAAGAGGAACCGGTAAAATTAATTTTAATGATATATTTTATTTTACCCAATATAGCCAAGATATTGCCGTTCCAGTCGGCAAGCAGTGTAAAAAATGCTAATGAGCTATTTTATATAATTTTTTTTTAGTATGTCTCAATAATGTGGAGTGTAGATTACCCTTAGAGCAGATTTCCATTTGAACCAAACCAAAGTTAAGTGCCCAGCAGACACACAGGGTTAATGGCCAGTACACTATTTATCTTAGGATTTTAAGAGATTTGAAAAAAAAAAAACACCCAAATTATCCTTTAGCTTAGTAACTTACACCGTTGGCATTTCGTATCCATGAAGAAAAGGTGAGGTATCCCCAACAATGGTTCTGGGACTTCTGGGCCCTCGAGGAATTATACGCATCTGAATGCCCAAGGGTGGCCTTGGGATGGTTTAAGTATTTGGTTAAGTACATATGTCAGGGAGATGGCCCAGTCAGTAAAGTGCTCAAAAGCATGAGCATTTGAACCTGAGTTTGATTCCCAGAACCCAAGTTAAAACCAGGCGTCGGGGCGCATTCTTGTAATCCAGGTGCGGGGTTGATGAAGATAAGGTTATCCCTGGGTTCTCCAGAAGGATCCAGGCCCAGGAGAAAAGCTGTCTCAAAAGAGAGGAGGTGGGGGTGGCCCCTGAGGAGCAATATTCCTGGTTGACCTCTGACCTCCAAATACCTGCCCTCACATTCATACGCACTCATACAGATTGGCGCACGCGCACACATAAACACACACAGTATTTGAATGCAAAAATAATAAAATCATAGAAAAATAGATAATGCCTTAACTGTGTTGGAATGATGAAGACTCACCATGCAATGTTGAAACAATAATAAAGTACAAGTGAAATAAAAATCCTCATGGTCAGAAGAACCACAGACAGAGTCGTAAGTGACAGACAGGAAATAAAACATGAGAGGTTATTTCCTCAGTGCATAAGGAACTCTGAGGTGACCTAACATGCAGGCAAGAGCAGTCGTGTACCTGAGAAACAGGAGGAAGACACAGTTGGCCAGAGTGACAGGGACACACAGGAAGGTGTGCGGGTCCACCTAACCCACTATGAAATATGATTTTTGCACCTTTCTTCACTTTGCTAAAAGCCTGAAGTGACGAGTCCCGACAAAAGCATTCTCTGTATACATTGTTGGTGAGATTATAAATAGATACAAGCTCTGCCCAGGCCAACTGGAAATTTTCTATTAAAAACAGAAAAATCACAAAGTATGATAAAATCTCACTGTTAAAAACATGTCCTGGGGCTGGAGAGGGAGCTCCAAGGTTAAGAGTGCTTGCTGCTTATGCAGAGCACTGGGTTCAGTTCCCAGCACCCACATCCAGCAGCTCAGTCACAGGCGACTTGTACTCAAAAGAAGTCAGTGAGCTCCTCTGCCCCTGTAGACACCAGTATACATGCACACACAGACAAGCACACACAGACAGAGGCACAGAGAGAGGGAGAGGGAGAGGGGGAGGAACGGAGGGAGGGACAGAGGGGGGAGGAGAGAGAGAGAGAGAGAGAGAGAGAGAGAGAGAGAGAGAGAGCCTCTTGTGCAATGTATGGAAGCTTCACCTGTCAATAAAGAGCTGATTGGCCAATGAGCTGAGGCAGGATTAGAAGGTGGGACATCCGGCATTTTAGGAGAGAGACAGGCAAGGGGAAGGAGATTCACCCCAAACACAAAGGAAGGTCATTGTATGAGACTAAGGAACAGGTTAACCATGTGGCATTCATAGAATAAAATATTCATGATATTAAGTTATGAGCTAGTCGGGGAACAGGCCGAAGCTATTGGCCTAGGCATTTATTCACATATAATCCACTCTCAGAATCATTATTTCTGGGAACAAAGTGACTGGGTTGAAAACACGAGGTTATAGAAGGCACCAACACACACATACCACACACATACCCACAGTATACACACACACATACACTATACACACACTACACAGACACACTATACACATACATACATACACTACACACACATATATTCTACACACACACACTACACTACACACACATATACCACACACATACATATATACATACACCACACACATATATGTATATATACTACACACACACATACACACACACACACACAAGCAACTAAAAATACATCTTCAAATAAATAAAACCATACTCTATTAAACATGTCTATATGTGCTTGGATGCAGTACATATCTTTTTGGCTCAATCGAGTGATTATGAGATTAACTTTAAAAGCAGCCAGAGCAGAGGCAGGAGGTGTAGGGGAGCAGTAGAGCGCTTGCTTAACTTGTGGAACTCGAGTGCCACACATCCCCCAAACAAAAGAAATTAAGGGGTAACGTCAGTCCCCCAAATATTTTAATTCCATGCACATCAGTGTGCATTAGGTCATCCATCTTGCACTGCACGTGGAGACTTGAGGGGTTACCATGGCTACAAACTACTTACATCACCAGTTCTATAAAACTCACATCAGCCTTTCACTCACCATCTTTGAATCTGGCTTCCTTAATATGGTAAGGACTTCAGGAGGCCTGAAAAGAAACCTGACAACAGCCGCTCTCAACTTTGCTGACCAACGGCCAAGTCCTGTTTTACAGCTGACCCTCCTGTTTCTTACTTGGTAGAAAGTTAGCGATTCGGCACTAGCAAATCTATTCAAAGCCACTGATCTAATCTGCATAGAAACTTCTCGGATATGGTGTGGGGCATAGAAATACTTGGAGGAGTGCTGCTCACTGGCTTGCTCCCCAGGGCTTGCTCAGCCTGCTTTCTTATAGAACCCTGGACCACCAGCCCGGGGACAGCACCATCCATGGTGGGTGGGGTCATCAATCACTAATTAAGAAAATTCCCTACTGGCCTGCCTTTCTATTATTATCTTATTATTTTTTTATTTTTTCACGACAAGGTTTCTCTGTGTAGCCCTGGCTGTCTTGGAACGTACTCTGTAGACCAGGCTGGCTTCCAACTCACAGAAATCCACCTGCCTCTGCCTTCCCAGTGCTAGGATCAAAAGGTATATAACATCACACCCAGCTCTGCAGCCGGATCTTGTGGAGGCATTTTCTCAATTGAGGGCCCCTCCTCTCAGGTGATTCTAGCTTGTATTAAAGTGAACCTTAAGACTAGTCAGCACAACTGACCCCTTGTCAGCTTGATATACAACATCTGTGACACGCAGTTATCTGTGACACACAGAGTTGTGCCACAATCTTTCCTTTCTCATTCATCCACACAATCTCAGATTTAAAACACAAATAGCTTTAAAAGTCCCACAATCTTTACACATTCAAACATTTAAAAGTCAGTCTTTTTTTGAAATATCAGATTTCTTTTTTAAAAAAAATCCAAAAATCTCTTTTCAAAGTTCAAAATCTTTCAGCTGTGGCTTCCTGTAAAAATCAAAACTAAGTTACATACTGTTCTCAAGGAAGGAGGCACAAACTGAAAAAGGCAAAACCAAACCCCAACAGTTTAAATAACTCAACGTCCAATGATCTAGGATTCATGCATGATCTTCTGGGCTCCTCCAATGGGTTTGAGTTACTTCTCTAGCTCTGCCCTCCTCAGTACACACAGCTTGTCCCTAGGCTCAGGCTGACTCCCCCTACCACTGCTGTGTTCTTGGTGGTCATCCCATGGCACTGGCATCTCCAAAACTGCTGGGGCGCCTTGCTACAGCTGGGCTACACTTTCACAAAGAGCCTCTGCTGGGCTCTCTTCAGTGACTTACATCCTATAACAGTGTCATGGCTCAGCTGTTCTCCATGACCCTTCATGCCTTCAAAACCAGAACCACCTAGGTGACTGTTACATTTCCAAGTGTAACAGTGTAACACTTGGAAGTGTAACACTTCCAAGCTGTCAGCACAGGTACAGTCTTGGCCAGGGCTAGACCACAGCTTCTGTATGCTGACCCTGAGGACACGCTTCCTAGAAGAGTTCACCTCACGGATACTGCTCCCTTTTTCACCACCGCTAACTTCTCAGCTCCAGCTCACCAGCATTGACTGTCCCAGTAACCCTGGGCTCAAGGGCTTCAGGTCAGTGGTTCCAGTCTCTTGTTAATCATGGCTGACTCTTCAGCTCCAGCTGACTAGACACCACAGACTTTTCATATAAAATGCATGTAGCATCTTTGCATCCCTCTGAAACATCACAAGCCAGGTCTCCTTTGTCTGCACTTCTCTCCACATTCTCACTGTGCAGGCTCCTACAGGACAGCTCACTGAGCTCTCAACTCTCTGAGGATTTTCTAGCCCAAAGTTCCACAGTCCTTCTCACAATCCTCCCCAAAACACGTAGTCAGGTCTAGCACAGCAATACCCCACTCCTGGTACCAAGTTATCTTAGAAACGGTATATAAGCTTCATTACAAAATGATTTAATAGGGGCTGCTGGATTGCTTGATCCATAAAGTACTTGTCTCAGAAGCATAAGGACCCAAAGTCAATCCCCATAATTCACATAAAAAGTTGTATGGGAGGACTATAGGGAGGACTATAGGGATGGCTCAACAGTTAAGAGAACTTGTTGCTCTTGTGGAGAACCCAAGTTGGATTCTCAGCACCTATATGGTGGTAATAACTCTCTATAACTCCAGTTCCCGGGGATCTGATGCTCTCTTCTGGCCTTCCCGGGCATCTGATATACATTTGATATACACACACACACAGACACAACACATGTATACATAAAAAAGAAATAAAACATCAAAAATAAAAATTTTAAAAGCTGATCATAGCAGCTTGGGTTTTTAATCCCAGCTAGCACTGCAGAGGCAGAAACAGAAGGATCCCTGGGGTTCACTGGCCAGCCAACCTAGCCTAACCAGGAGTCCTGGGTCCCAATGAGAATTTTTTTTTTTTTTTTTTTTGGTTTTTTGGCTTTTTTTTTTTTTTTTTTTTTTTTTTTTTTTGGTTTCTCTGTGTAGCCCTGGCTGTCCTGGAACTCACTCTGTAGACCAGGATGGCCTCAAACTCAGAGATCTGCCTGCCTCTGCCTCCCAAAGTGCTGGGATTACAGGCGTGCGCCACCACAGCCCAGCTTTCCCAATGAGAATCTTATCTCTTATCTCACTAAACAAGGCTGTCCTAAGGAACAACATTTGAGGTTGACCTCTGCTTCCATATGCATTTGTGTATACACACACACATACATACACACACACACACACACAAACATGACTTTAGTGATTTCTGAAAAATGACTTTTTCATATTGGAGTCAGCTGGACCAGCACTTCTTGCCAACTCAATAAACTAAATTCCTTTTCCCTGAGCATTATGGGACACCAGAAAACTGCAGACACACAGAATCTAAATTCAGAAAGATAGCAGTTCTCAAAATAGGGTCCTGGGGGTTGCAGCATCAGCAACACCCAGAAACTAGCAAGAAATACAAACTCCAGAGCCTTGGTCAGACATCCTGAACCTGCACACAGGGTAACAGACCCAGGAGTCTACTCAAGGAAGGACTTCCAGTTATGCCCTGTGCCTCTCACAGATGCCAAGGAAGGCATCTCTGTCATGCAGCCCTGACACTTCCATTCTTCTCCCCCTGGGATCAGAACACTAACTGAATATGGCCATTTGTTGTTCTGCAACACAGCAACATCCCATGTCCCTTTCTTTCTTTCCAAGGCTAATAATTCTGCTAACCAACATGGGCCCTAACTCATCCCGCCACCAAGAATCCTCTTACAGGACTGATTTTCATCTGTTTAGGAACAAAGACGTCTTCCCTCTACCCATTGCACTGGTTTCGATTTGTTGGATTTGTCGGAGGCCCACGCTAGAGACAGGTGAAAGCGAGGTATCTAGGGTTGTCCTCCTAGCACCCAACATGGCGGATAGCCCTCTGCCACACACCAGGCAAAGGGCACTGATGCTGAAGTGCTTGGGAGAGAGACCCACCAGGGGCTATGTGGAAAGAGCAACTGAGCAAGGCCACAACACACAGTATCTATTCAAGGAGGATCAAGTGGTGCCTAGGGAAGAACTGGCTGCTATCTCACACGGTTGGTGGCATCCATTACTGCTCTTCATTGCCAGCCAAACTCTTCGAGTTCACATGGGACCCCAGTTCCCCTCTCTAAATACCAGTGTCTGGCATTTTCGTGTTGCCTTTGAGTTATTAATCCCCCAGATATCTACACCCTATGTCCCTATCACAGGGTGCACTGCAGCCTCCCAAATGATGGCCATGGCCTCCCAGTACTTACAACTGTACACAGAAACATGGACCCCACTCCATGGACCTACAGGGTTCGTACTAAAAACTGGGATTGGTATATACGGAGAGGTATAGAAGTTACCTGAGAAGGCTGGAGTTGTGTATACAGAGGCCAAATGAACTTCCAGGATATGGGGGAGGTCTGGGGAAGATCCTTTCTACCTTGATCTTACACATCTAGAATTTTCTAGAAAGTCTTAGCCTCCAGAACAGAGACAGTAGTTGTAGTCACTGAAGTCGTGGCCCATTATCAGAGCAACCACTGCAAAGCAATGCATTCTGCTGTAAGATTCCTGTTTTCCCCAAAGGCAAGATGGCCGCTGTAGCTGCCTGCCCAAACCAGGTCAACCCAGTCACCACCCAGCCACCAGGGGGGCAATGATGAGAACCTTGCAGGGCTCTGACAAAGGGTGAGTCCCAAATCTGGGGATACGCCTAAAGCCACCATGAAGTTTTTCAGAATGCGGGCTTCTGAGCTGCACCCCAAGCCTCTTACATGAGAGTATCAGAGGATCTGGTATCATGTGCACCTGCCAGGCACCAAAACACAGACCTTTCCAGGGCCCCTCAACAGCAAGGCTTCGTGACTGGTATGCTGCTGGGTCCGACACTGCTAGCCACTGTTATCCAGCTCCAGGTAAAACTCAAGCCCTTTCCAGACCTGCTCCACTGGGACCTGGATTTTTTGTTTTGTTTTGTTTTCTGTCCTTATTTCTTTATGTGTGTGTACATGTTCATGTATGCTGAGATGTGTGTGTGTGTGTGTGTGTGTGTGTGTGTAGGTCAGGGGCAACCTCTGGCAATCTAATTCCTTTAGGAGAAGGTCCTGACAGTCCTGGAGCTCACTAATTAGTGACTAATTAGGCTAGAAGGTTTGGACAGGAAGCCCCGGGCAGAGACCTTTATCTCTGCCTCCCAGTTCTGGGATTTCAAGCATGTTCCACCACCATACCATGCCATGCCTTGTTCCATGGCTTCTGGAGGTTGGACCCAGTTGGGTTCTTCTGCTTGCAAAGCAAAGCACTCTACTGACTGAGCTCCCTCCAACCCCACTCTCTTTCTCCAGCCCTGTTTTCTGTTTTTGAACCAGAATTTCACACTGTAGCCCAGGCTAGCCTCAAACTCACTGTATAGCCCAGGCTAGCCCCAAACTCACTGTGTAGCCCAGGCTGGGCTCACAGCAGTTCTCCTGCCTCAGCCTCCCAAGTGCTGGGATTATAGGACTGAGCCACGAACATGTATTCTAATAGGATTCCCCAAGTGAATCAAGGACATATTTCAGGGTAAAAGTACTTCCAGAGATGTCAGGGACATGATTAAAAGAAGAGAAGAATAAATCCAAATAATTTTTTGAGAGGCAGCATTGAATAGTAGTCAGTCAGACCCCAACCTATCACTGCTCTGGGCCTCAATTCTTTGATCTGTAAAATGGTGTGCTGCAGAGACCTGCCTCCTGGGGCTATTGAGGACTGAGGGCCAACCACTGGCCATGCTCACAACAGCACCTGTGCACGGAGACCACACGATACAGGCTGCACAGAAGCCCAGGAAAAAGGAAAGGAGGCCCTGCCCACTGTCTTCAGCAGCACTTCCAGGCTGTCTCACCAGAAAGGGAAATACTACAATACTGGAGTCCATTCACTCACGCACCCCAGACCAAGATGCTCCATGAGGGACCTAAGCTTCTCTCCTATGGAGTAACCACCAAATATGCAAACATCCATGGGTACAGGTGTTCCATGTGGCTGAAAGGTCACTTAGCACAGGCTCTGTTTCCTTGGGGTTGGGGCAGCGAGGAAGAGGGAGCACCCTCTAATGGGTATTGGGTTTCTGGGTCTACAAATCGATAAGGTTCTGGGAACCACTGCCATGGAGATACGGCTGTACTGGACTCTGAGCCACACACTGAAGCCCGGTAAAGCAAGAGGGGCAAATGCTGTGGGGGGTTTTTTCACAATGGAAAAATAAACCCAAGATATCATCAAGGAAAAACAGCCGCTGCCTCGCCAGGGCCACCATGCTGCGGTATAAAATGATCTTGGCCGCAACTCCCAGCATTGTCCAGACTCTAGAATCTCCCTTCCTCTAACTTTTTAAGATATTTATTTGAAATGAATTGAATCCATCCTAAGAGCAGCACACGTTTCTCTTACACCGCTGGGAGCAACCACCAGGCCTTCAAACACTACGGCGATGGGAGAGCACTCTCTGTTCTTGTCAGTTTCTCTTATTCGGAGCATCTCAAGATATGGCTTCAGGACACAGATTACCTTTAAACAATCTAGTCTGGTGTCTGGGGGTTTTTCTTTTCCCTCTAACAGAATATCTGCAGGGGCATCCACTGTTCTAAGAAATTATCATCAGACTTACAACATCTGCTAACCTGTCTTGACAATTTGTCAGACATCCTCACCCCCCGGTTTATCAAGCCGGGCTTTGAGTGAGGACAGTTTCTCTGGTGCCATTATTTCAAGAGGTGGAGTGTAAAATGTGGCAGTCATCAAGGAGAGGTGCTAAGCTGCCACCTTGAACAGTAAGCCAGCCGTGTCACTTGTGGTGAGCATTTAAGCCCAGGCGTAGTGTCCCCTCCCTGACAAGCTTCACATATGTATATGACAAAACCTATTTACTGAAGCTGAATTATTGAGGGTCCCAACTGTCATCCGGGATGAAATGAATGCACGTGTAAGAGGCTCTCTGGCAGTTCCCTTTGTCTTCTTCAGTCAAGTAATTCCCTCTTTCAGTAAGAAGTCACCGTAAATTACAGTGGATGGGGATCCAAACACGGGCAGACGATGTTGTCGGGGTCTGAGACATCTCACTATAGAAAAGACACAGGATCACACACACACACACACCTCGGGAGCAGGCAAGCCTAGGTCCCCAGTAAGAAAGCTGAGATGTTGGGCAGCATGGTGCCCTTGGAGTCGCTAGGAATTGTTTTTTCTGTGTATTTCAAACCCAGAGGTTGGCAAATCCAGACCACTTTCCTTGGTAGTTATTACAGCTTAGCATTATGGTAGTCATTGGGAAAACAACCAGGAGGGAGACACGGGTCGGGGTTCAAGAACAGGGGAATAGACAGAATCAGGTTCCTGATCATAGCAGGACTTATTTACTTTTTATTCATTTCGAGTGAGTATATGTATGTGCATGTGTGGAGACGGGATCAGAACATAACTTACAGGAGTCAGTTCTCTCCTTTCACACTGTGGGTTCCTAGAGAAGCGGCTCAGCCTTGTCAGGCTCATCAGCAAGCACCCTTTACCCACTAGGCCATCCTTATAAGCAAGGCCTCATATCAAGATTTCTTGGTAATGCCCCAAAGCAATATAAGCATAATTCTCATTCTCTCTCTCATTCTCTCTCTCTCTCCCCCCCCAAAGCCTATGTAGATTTCTAGACAGGAAATCTACAGATGAAATATACTAGATGTGAAAAAAGTAAGGCGTATACATTCCAGAACCATCAAAGGTCAGGGGCTGTTACTACCACAGCAGGAAGGGAGATCTGAGGCACCTACCAAATCCATGACTCCACTTCAAGTATCTCGCCTTCAGGGCTTTTTCATCTCTCCTCCTTAAATCACTCAGACACTCTCAGCAATGCATAAATGTACAGAGAGTAATGACACGAAAACAGGGACCTGATACCTAGTAGTAAACCATTACAGAAAGAATGGAAGCCCATTCCCCTCGATGCCCACCTATGAGATATGCCCAACATTTGGGGAAAGCCCTGGATGGTCTTCAGAGCCACATCCCAGCATAGACAATGACAAGGCAATGCAGCTTGTCATGATAAACATACGCACTATTCTGTCACGTTTTCACGTGGTGACTAATAGCTAACAGCACACGGCACTCTGCGGCTTCCCGTATGGCTGTCAGCATGCTATCACGGATTGATCACAACTTAATTATCCGCTTTTCAGGTTACTGATATTTTATCCGAATCTAGTTTATCACCATCACGAAATACAAATACTGTAATGAACATGCAGTGCCTCTTCACACGCGTCGGTAGAACTGTTTAGATAGTGCTCACTGAACTTGGGATTGCCTGGCGGCCGGGTATGAGCATCTTTAATTTCACTAGATGTAACAAATAATTCACCAGATGGCCGGACCAGCTTGCACTCCCACCAGCCCCCTCTGTGGGCATGCTCTCATTTGCCCGAATCCTATTGTGTCATTTGGGGGCAAACATAATAGGCTGCACACCCTAGCCATTAGAGGCTTGATGTCTTTTCATAGATTTATTGGTCCCGGGCAGTTTTTCCATCTTAAACTCCTAATCGAAGAGTTTACTCATTTTGGTTGTTGTTGAGCATGGCTTGCCCTTTTCTCATGTCTTTATGGGAAGACATTATTTATTCTAGACTGTAGTGGCTATTCCTGGTTGTCAACTTGACCATGTCTGGAATGAACTACCATCCAGAATTGGAAGGCTCGCCTGTGAGCCTAATCTAGAGGCTGAGAGATACAAGTTTCTGACCGGATCTCGGCATGGAGATCTTGAGGCATAGTAGCTATGAATTCCAAAAGAGTAAGACAGGGAGATCTCTGAGTTCAAGGTCATCTGGGACAAAGCAAGTCCCAGATCCAGGCGAGGTGGCCACACCTTCTGCTGGAGACCTACATAAGGATATTGCAAGAAGAAAGATTTGTTCTCTTCTTTGCCTGCTTTCCTCGTGGGACTGAGCAACTGCTAGATCCTTGGACTTCCATCCACAGCTGCTGCTGACCATTGTTGAGGAGTTGGACTACAGACTGTAAGTCACCAACAAATTCCCTAACTAGTTTCCTAACAGAGACTACCCATAAGTTCTGTGATTTTAGAGAGCCCTGACTAATACACACTGCAAACGTCCTCTCACAAGCTCTGCATGGGATCTGATTACACAGCGGCGACACAGGGCAGAAAGGTCATGGTGTCCATTTACACTGTAGCCTTCAGAGACCTGTCAGCTTCTGTCTGGTCTCCCTTCATGCCTCTGTTGTTGCCATGAGAAGAAGACACTCAGATCTAAGCAGAAGACAGGCACTTAAAGACACTCCACCAATCCTCAAACCTAGAGCTTAATACTGGGAAGGTGGGTGAACTCCTGGCTGGCCCCCAGATACATGAAGAAACCCAGCCAGATGGTACCAGGGAAGACAACTGAACCAACTCCAGACACCTAGAAAGTCAACCTCTAAACTAACACGTCCACCATGGCAGAGGACCACTAACAGCACACGGTATTTGTTACACAGCAGCGCTTGCTAACTGACACCTATGCCTTGCACCACATCCAAGATGAACTGGTCAGACTCCAGAGCATAACTTTAGATACTCTGCCCCCTTCCTCTGAAGTGTACACCACCCTTATCCATTTACATCAGGCCCATCCACTTAGCAAACTATGATTTAATCTCTAAGGTGTAAACTCAGGCGATGACTCCAGGAAGCCGCTGGTGACAACCCAGTGGCAGACAGACTGGGAGTTCCTACCATCCGTCAGCCCCCACCCCCCACCCCCCAGTCTAGGCAGCAATTACAGCTGTGATGCTTTCTTGTGTTTGCATAAGAATGATGTCTGGCTCCCAGAGCTGGCACCAAATGAATCAGAAAATACAGAGGCCCTGTAGGAACGTGGCAGCCATTGGTGACAGAGAAAAGAAAGCACTTGCGGCCTAAAGGGGCAAAGTATGGCACTGTGGGACAGTCTTTGAATCTAGCCTCATATCTCAAGGTGGTTTGATAATCGATGCCCTGGGATCTTCTTGGGACATTAAAACCCCACCCAGTCACCAAACCTACGACCAAAGTCTGCTGAGATGGGAGCTGAGAAAGTCATGTGGAATTAATTCCCTGATGCAGGGAGGTGGAACGTTTGAGGGCTGGTGCTTTCTCTGAGGACACAGAGGGAGTTGCTGGAGAAAACAGCAGTCTTTTTTTCCCTCTTTGAGGCAGTTCTGCAACTTTGACATTCAGCAGGTTACTTCTCATCCACATTGACCGTCTGTAAATTTTTGACTGTGGTAACAGGCACGTAAGTTACCAATGTGTTGAGCTTCTTTGGTGAATCCTCAAACTCATTATGTTTTCTGGACAAACATACTCAGATGCAATAGGGAACATCCCTTATTCCCTTGGTCCAGACGGCTTTATTGAGCCTGGTATCAATGCTGCACATCTGGAGTCCCCATTTCCTTCATGGCAAACTTGCGAATTTCTTTGAGTGCCACAGGAGCACTCTTGAAGCCCATTTCATGGATGTGCTTGTGAATGTTGATGGTGTATTCTCAGGTCACCACCTCGTGGATGGTAGAACGGCCCTTCTTTGCGGGAGCCATTCTGCCCAGCCCAAGTTGGAAAGGAAAGATGCAAAGGATTGTGGGAAGGAAAAGAAGGGCTGGAGGGATGGTGGGAAGGAAAGTAAAAAAAAAAAAAAAACAGCAGTCTTAAGGTGATAACGAAGACCTTCCTGACCCCCTTCTCCGTGGAGTGCCCCCACATATCAAAAGTCACTGAAGACAGACAGAGCTTGGCCCTAAAAAGACATGTATAGTCTCATAGACTATCTCTTCTAAAGCTCCAGAAACATTGTAGCGGATGGGGTGGAAAAACAGCAGGAAGGGCTGCGAAAAGTTACCTTCAGGGAGACCAGCCATTGTAATCGTGATTCCCAGCAGCCCTGACGCCTGTACCCAGCTGAGTGAGAACAGGCCGTTCCCATGAAGGAACTGAGAGACTGAGAATTATTCTTCCTTTGGGATAAGCTCCTAACAATCCAATAGAAAGTGGACAGCCCTAAAAACATATACATATACATACATACATACATAATACATACATATATATATATATGATTTAGTATTGATTGTGTGTGTGTGTGTGTATACAATGAAATCTAAATGATACCATCAATACTAACAGAGGGTTGTAATTATGTACTTACTGATATATGGGTGCATTTTATATTCTGCTTTGTGTGTGTGTGTGTGTGTGTGTGTGTGTGTGTGTGTGTAAAGAGTCCAAGCACTTGATAGTCAATGGGGATGGGGGAGGGGACATAAAAGGAGTTGGAACGAGGGCAGGGTGGGAAAATTAAGAAAAGATAGTCGACATATATAAAATATATTTAATAAATAAAAGGATTTTTATCAAGAAAATCAAGAAAAGCACAAAATAATTCCCTCTTAAAACACGACGTAGAGGAATGGATACAAAAAATTTGTATATTTATACAATGGAGTACTATTCAACCATTAGAAACAATGAATTCATGAAATTCTTAGACAAATGGATGGAGCTGGAGAACATCATACTAAGTAAGGTAACCCAGTCTCAAAAGATCAATCATGGTATGCACTCACTGATAAGTGGATATTAGACTAGAAACTTTGAATACCCAGGACATAATCCACAAATTAAATGATGTCCAAAAAGAATGGAGGAGTGGCCCCTGGTTCTGGAAAGACTCAGTGCAAGAGTATAGGGGAATTCCAGAACAGGGAAGTGGGAAGGGGTAGAGGGAAGAATAGGGGGACGGAAGAGGGCTTATGGGACTTGCGGGAAATGGGGACCCAGAAAAGGGGAAATCATTTGCAATGTAAATAAAAAAAATAAAGCCATTAAGGATTAAAAAAAAAAAAACACGACCTAGAGGAGTAGAGAGGATCAAGTGCATTGCATGTGGAGGGGGATCAGGGACCCTCACCTCGACTACTGAATACCTTTCTACTGCTAGATCAGGGAGAAGGGGGGCAATCGCTATCCGTCAGCTGTCCCCCCACTGATGACCCCACCAGACTCCAATGGATGGTTCCTGCCCAATGGTCACACACATGGCCATTGTTGAACTAAATGAGGTACAAAACCAAACCTGAAATCACTAACATGAGAGGGACAGGTAGGAAGAGTAGAGTTGACAGAGATGGGAGGAAGGAAAAAGAGTAATCAGAACTGTCACATAACAAAAGTTAACTTAAAAAAACAAAAACAAAAAACAAACAAACAAACAAACACAGCCAGGCAGCGGTGGTGCACAACTTTAATCCCAGCACTAGGGAGGCAGAATCTGGCCTCTAGGATCTCTCTAGCTCTGCCCCCAGCTGGACCCGCCCATAGTGCAATAATATTTGGTCTTATCCCAAGAGGCTGCTAGAAATTATTTTAAAAACTAGATTGGGTCCCCAAAGATCCCTTTGGCCCAGGAATCCCATGGTGCTTAGGACTCTGTGAGTAAGATTCCCCTTGACACGGTTCCTCGGAGAGCCAATGAACACTCGAGGCTGAAGACCTCCCGGCCTATGGCTCACTGAGCCTGAGACGAGGTTGTTCTAGACGTGGGCTGCAGACTTGGCTGAGAGAACTCCTCTCCCAGGCTTCTTCAGTGAAACAAAGGAAGAGAGTCCGTGGCAGGGCATTATGGTAAAAATATCTCATACATTCTAAGGGCCTGGAATTTGTGCTAGACCTCAAAGCCAGAGATAATAACTCCACTTGAGGTCACTCAAGACTTGCCTGTGTCCAGCTGTGCACTCCGCTCAGCCTGTTTGTTTAATGTGTCTTTAAGAGACCAATCTAACAACCAACTGTATTTGTCTTGGATTTCCCACAGAATCAACTTTTATAACCTAAGCTAAGGCATGGCTGTAATCGAAAATTGTGTACTCAAGGTCATTGATCCAAGGATAGTGTGTACGTGTTTGTACCTGTGCGGTGATAGTCATTTGCTGGAAACAGAAAATGCAGGCTAAAAGGAACCTTATAAAAAGAATATCCACCATAAATATTTAACACAGCATTTGGAGGCGGCTTGATAAACAACCGTGTTTGTACAACTGTTTGTCATCTGGATAACTTGGAGCCAATGACTCAATTCCCTGTAAAACTTGGTTAAAGATGTCTGTACAGGATCGCATTCCTTCCCGTGTGAAGCTTCCTATGCTGTTCAATAAAGTCAGACCAAAGCCCTTTGTTAATGACAGACACAATCACAGACAGACAAGACAGACACACACTCATGCTGACAGACATATACAAACACACAAAGACACACAGTCACAGACAGACAGACACACTCTCATGCTGACAGACATACACAAACACACAGAGACACACAGTCAGACAGACAGACTCACTCACACACACACTGACATACACACACTCACAGACACACAGACAGGCATACACACAGTGACAGACACACAGATGACTTGTCTCCTTGGTGATTCTACATCATCTTGAATTGATGATATTACCCATTATTCTCAGATGCTGAGTCTTTAGCCTGGTTCACTGTTTCCCTCCTTCCGCTGGGATTGCAGTAACTATTCACTGGCCATTCATGAATTCCAACCCTGTTGAACCAGTTATAGTCACTATCTGCATTCCAAAACCTTCTACTCAAGGAATCACTGAGAATGAAAAGCAGGCAGCCAGTTAAACAATAACACATATGTATACAAAGACACATACATGCATCCACATGCACAATAGCAACCGCCTCTCTTTGGCTACTTCTCTTATCGCTATGCCGAAATGCCTGATATGCAGGAAGGGGGGTGATCTGATCCTGTGTCAGCAACTTTTCTGTTTCTGTGATGAAATACCAGGACCAAAGCAACTTATAGGAGAGTTTGTTCTGTCTTATGGTTCCAGAGGGGCAAGAGGCCATCATGGTGGGGAGATGTGTTAGCAGGAAGCTGAGAGCTCACATCCTCAACCCCTAGAATGAGCACAGAGTGAACAGGAAGTAATGAGGTTACTCTCAAAGCCCGCCTCCAGTGACGAACTTCCTCCAGCCAGGCTGCACTAACTAATTCTCCCCAAAGAGTGTCACCAGTTGGGACCTGAGTATTTAGATATGTGTGCTCGTGGAGTGTACTTATTCAAACCACTACAGGACACTCCCCAACACCATTTCAGATGGCTCAGTCAATCACAGCAGCAGGCCCAACCCTCCATGAACCCCGCCCACCCTCCATGAACCCCACCCACCATGGCCCCCACCCTCTAGTGTCCCCCCTCATACCCCCTCCCCATCCATGGTTCTCACTCTCCATAGCCCCGCCCCTGACACAACAGCTTCTGCTCTACCTCTGGACATTCTCACTGTTCCACACCCATCTCATGTTGTGGGACACTGAGGCCCCAGGTGACCTTATTTAAAATGCAGATGCACAGGCCACACCCTGGGCATATTGAATGGACTGGAACTTGGGTCACTTACTAGATACCCCAGTACTTCTCCTGGGGTCCAAAGTTGCAAGCCAGGACTGAGGGTGCAATCAGGAGGTAGAGGCAGGGGGATCTGGGGAGCAAAGTCAGCCTGAGCCGCAGCCTGTCTCAGAACAGGGAAGTCTGAAACCCGTCTGAGAACAGGGAAGTCTGAAACCCACACAGCCAGGCCCTTTCCATCTTCCTCCTGAGAGTGTCCCCAAACATCTGCAGGGAAATTCTTCCCCTTGCTAAGGAATCATCCTTTGTAATAAATGACTCTGGTTTCAGAGGGGAAGGGGAATGTGCTAATGACACATTCAATGACAATGACATCTAAAATCCAGGAACTGGACAGAAGCAAAGGAAGACAGTCCTTGGTGGCAGGCAGCTGTGGCTGGGTGTAGGGGTCAGAGGAAGGATATGCATACACGCATGCATACATGCATACATATGTACACAAAGACACACACATGCACCCACATGCACACATGTGTGTGCCTTGGACACAGGGAATGGGAATTTCCGGCGGGGAGATCCCACCGTGAGCGCTGCGTTGTTCTGAGCAGGCAGCGTCCCTGCTCCCTTGCCTTCCCTTCCAGCTCAAAGGCACTGATTATAAGTGGCAGAGGTCTTTCAGCTTCTTAGACAAACATAATTATGAAAGTAAATAAAGCATGAACTGCCACAGAACACATTCAATGTGCACATTAGCATTTACATTTTCTTCTTCCCCTGCATGTTTAATTATCTGAGCCTCGTGTTTAGAGAGCTAAGAAAGTGGTCAATTGAAAAGGTCACAGGCACGTTTCCTCCTGTTAGCCAGCTTACTAACTGAAAGGAAGGGTTTTTATAAAGATCTCAAGATCCCTGTACACTCATTCATCCACCAAACACTTCCTGAAGATCCGTTATATAATGGACTCCTTGCTAGCCAGGACCCAGCAGAGAGCAAGGCAGGCCTGAGTGGTACCTTAGTTAGCGTCACTGTCACTCACTTGCCAATCTGACATAAACTGAAAGTCACCTAGGAAGCAGGAACCTCCACTGAAGAATCACCACCATCATACTGGCCTGGAGGCAGGTCTGTGGGGTGTTTTTTTCTTTTTACATTAGAGGGGTCCAGACCGCTGAGGGAGACGCCATCCCTAGGTATATAGGCCTCAGGAAGGTAGCTGAACAAGCCAGCAAGCAGGGTTCCTCTGGTGGATTTCGCCTTCCTCGATGATAACCTGTACACTGAAACACACCCTTTCCTGACCAAGTTGCTTTGGGTCACTGTTTTAGCACTGTAACAGAGAAGAACACAGGACAGTGTATCTCCGCCTTGCACAGGACACAAGTATCCAGGTCCTAGTAGGAAGACAGGGGCCTAGAGTAGACTCATGTCACAGGCAGAGCTGGGAGCCTTCTTTTTTAAAAAGTAAAAAATAAAAAAGCCGGTATTCCCAGGTGGTCTCCCATCCAAGTACTAGCCAGGCCTGACCCTGCTTAGCTTCCGGGATCTAATGAGATCGGGGACGTTTCCTGGAGAGATGGCTCAGTGGTTAAGAGCACTGACTGTTCTCCCAAAGGTCCTGAGTTCAAATCCCAGCAACCACATGGTGGCTCACAACCATCTGTAATGAGATCGGGGATGTTCAGGGTGGTATGGCTGCAGATGAGCTGGGAACCTTCTGAGGAAGTTTAGCATAGGGGCCACACGTCAGAGAAAAAGCCAGAGAGAGTGTGATAGGCCCCAAAGGGGCCATGCTCTAGCCTAGTGGTCTCAACCTTCCTAATGCTGTGACCCTTTAATACAGTTCATACAGTTCTTCACGTTGTGGTGACCCCCAATGATAAATTATTTTCATTGCTACATCATAACTGTAATTTTGCTACAGTTGTGAATCATAATACAAACACCTGATAATGCAGGGCATCGGATATGTGAACCCTGTGGGGTTTGAGACCCATGGGTTGGACACTGCTGCTCTACAGAGAGCAGCTAGCCAGAGCAAAGCCTGGCAGACAGGAAGGATGTCTAGTGTGCTGCTACTGATGGTTAGCACAAGAGAAAAGAGGCTGTGGAGGGCGGTGAGGGCCAGAACAGCAAGGGCTGACAAGCCTGTGACTGAGGGCACCGGGAGCCTTTGGAGGGGTTTAGGCAGACTCAAGACAAGACTCTTGAGCTGGGAACGATGCTGTAGATTATAACCTGAAGCAGGGGGTGACGGATCCCTGGAGAGTGGAGATGGAAGTACAAGAGAAAGGACTTAGTGAGTGTGCTCATATCAGGGGTCAGCAGCTGCTTCTGCAAAGGACCAGGTAGAAAAACAGCTGTCCCAACCGTTGGCCATCTGTATCTGGGGCTTCTGCATCTGCAGAGTCAATCAACCACGGGTCAGAGTTGGTGCAGCGCGGTTCAGAGCAGTTACTGCAAAGCCGGTAGGGAAGTGAGCATGTCTCCATCCCTGATACCCATACAGGGTAACTCTCTACTGCCTGCCACTCCAGCTCCGGGGAACCTGATGCTTTCTTCTAGCGCCTCTGGGTACCTACACCCACACCCACACATTCACATAAAAAAAAATGTTTTGCAAATACATTCACGGGCAGGGGGAGAAGGGTCTACAGGACTGTAAGTTCCAGCACAGCTGAGGCTGAGGCAGGAGGATGAAGAGTTTGCAATCAGCCTGGGCTATATGGTACCACCCTGGAAAGAAGAAAGAGGGAAGGGGTGAGGAGGGAGGGCTAGGAAGTAGGAATGGGGTAGGGAGATGCAGGGGTAAGAGTCACAGTGGGTCACAGGAAGGAGAGAGTAAGGGGAAGATGGGGAGGGAAGAGGAGAGGCATTTAGAAGGGAGAGTTCCAGAACATTCCGGTTCAAAGCAAAGCTTGGATGTGTGGCTAAGCAAGCACTCTATCAACCCATACCGATGAAGGGGTGCGTGGGAGGGTGTGCAGCCCCCGGCAAGCTACAGGCCCCTCCTCTTCCGCACTCTTGCCTCTCATCCTGTCCCCTAGTGTGGCTCGGCCCATAACACACATCTGTACTGAGCATACAGAGGTTCCTCCTCGGATCCCCTTACATGTCAGTCAAAACTGACACATTCACACTTCTGGTAACGTGCTTCCGGTGACATGCTTCCAGTGACATGCAGGTGAGTTAAGGTTCACAGATTCTGTATGGCTTCTGTGTAAACACGATGCCATTTTAAATTAGGGACTTACGTATCTGGAGATTTGGGCCTTGTTTGGTGACAGGGTTCCTGGGACCCACTCCTCAGGGATGCTGAGTGAGCGTGCCCACCGTCCCATCCCATGAAGTTAGCTTTTGATATGAGGTAAATGGAGGGATGGATCTGATGTGGCCCTGGGCTGCATTTGACCAGTCCCTTCAGAATGACATCACAGGGTCAGAGGATTGGGAGGCTGACTGGAACATAATGAAGGCAGCCCTGGGGGTGGGGGGAGTCTGAGAGTGATGGGCAGGCCCCCTGACTCCACAGCTTCTTTCATCAGAGACACTAAGTCTTACCACAGCCTTAAACTGACTGCCTCTAGCACTGCCCTCTCTTCCTCACACAGCCCATGTGCACACACCACACAGATAGGTGCCCTAATGCCTAATACTCTCATGAGCTCACTTCACCCACGCCAACCTGAAGTTCACCCTTCACCTCATGCTCACCTCCTGCTGTGTCTCCCACGCACAAACACAGAACCCTCTCAGGCCACGTCACCTCATCCTCCTGCAGTCTCCACCCCTGAAGAGACAGTGTCTCAGCCTGGCCTCTCAGGAGGAACTGGCCAATTAGCCTTGACCTGGCCTGAACCCCCAGTGTTGTGCGAACATTAGCATTTCTCCTGACAGATCTGTTCTTTTACAAATCAGTTGCTAGGTGCCTAACACTAGCTGTGAGCAGCCATGTGGGTGGACCCAAGCCACCTTAGGGCCTACATTGCCTCACCGAGTCCCAAAGGAGCTGGCCAGCTTTTGAGGTCCTGGTTCTACCCACTCTTAGCCGCAGATGGCTCTCTTCCTGATGTATTCTTTTGACTCTGGTCTGGATGCAAGCTCTGAACCAAACTGAGCCAGTCTCTTATCTCACTCACATGTCAAATCTCCTCTTCCCCCACCCAGCCCCGCTCTGTAGATGTCCCTTACCAACAGTGCACATCTCCACAGCCCCCATGCAGCCAGAGAACACTTATCCCATTCCCTATCTCCTACAAGCCTCTCCACCCACACGCACTGGCATCAGCCATGACAAAACACATATACCTAGTCTACCATCCAATGCCACCATCCAAGCTTCCAGTTGGTTCCTAGGTATCATGTCTCTCCCTTCTGAGCTATCCAAGTATGCACTGTCAGGTGAAGAGACTTCACTGACCAGGTCACAATTATGCAGAAACTCTACTTTCCTTCGGACCCCATGCCCAGGAAACAGCACCTTACTCCGACTACTCTGTAGCTCACAGTGCTTTAATGGGCACCACATTCTTGCTAAGTCCGCATCACTCAAAATTCACCCTAAACAAAATGCCCCAGGAAACGGTATTTCTACATCAGGAAGGCAGCTAGCTGTATGGAGAGAGAGAAATATGCAAAAAGAGGGTGCCTTCCCATCTCAGACTGTGTGTGTCCATCGTTCTTCTTGTTGCTATGGAAACAGCTGACAAAACAATCTAAGGAAGGGAAAGTTCATGCTGGCCTGTGCTTTGAGGGCACAGTCCATCATGGCGGGCAAGCACAGCAGCGGGAACAAGAGGCGGCTGGTCACATGGTGTCCTCATTCCGGAAGCAGAGAGGGATTTGTGGTGGTGCTCCGCCCACTCCTTCCCTTTGGTTTCTGTCCAGGCCCTCTCAGGTAGAATGAGGCCTTGCACACATAAGGTGAGACTTCCCACCTCAGTCAACCCAATCAAGAAGCTTCCTTGTAAAAGATGCACAGGTATTTGTCTCCTAGGTGATTCTAGACTGTCGAGTTGACAATATGAACCATTACACCTTGGCATCACCAGCCCAAGCTTGGCCCAAGAGCCTGTGGGTAGCCTGGGCTCCGTCCTTGCCCTCAAGGTCATTGTCTGCATAGGGAGTCAATGGTGACTAGGCTGCCTCTATGTTCTCTCGAAGGCAAATAAAATATTAAACAAGACAAACTACCCAATTGCTAAAA
The DNA here is from genome assembly GCF_947179515.1 of Apodemus sylvaticus. Taxonomy (NCBI): domain Eukaryota; kingdom Metazoa; phylum Chordata; class Mammalia; order Rodentia; family Muridae; genus Apodemus; species Apodemus sylvaticus. The sequence continues at coordinate 9,072,013 of NC_067481.1, read as the reverse complement.
CTGTTATATAGTTTATCAGACACAGCAAGTCCTTGGATTTCCTACATCAGAATCTTCTGGGACACTTGGTAAAAAATGCAGAGCCCCGTTCCACTCTGGCTGCTCCCTGGAGAGAGACTTTTAGGGAGAGCGCTGCAGGAAGCTGCTGTTTTAAAAGCATGTTGTGTCTAATGTACGCACGAGTTTCAGCATACAGAATCCCTCAAAGAGCACTTAATTCTGTGGTTTCCCAGAGGTGATTTTCTCAGCGTCTCCTCAAAACCGAGAGGCCTCGGCAGCTGGGACGAGGCCTCAGAACCCGTGAGCCAGAGAGAAACCTAGTCACCTTCTCGGGAGTGACACCTTTGGGTGGTTTTGTGAATCAGCCAGCATCCCAGCCATGATCCAATTACTATGATCCCTGCCATCCAAGGCAACACACCATTAAACACCAGGAGCGAGAGACTCTAGCTCCCCACCTGAGTGCCATCTAATTAAAGTCTTTAAAAGTGTGCAGCTAGAATGCAGCCGATATTCCAGAAACAGACACCGCACTGGGGATTTAAGAGAGAGAGAGAAGACAAAGAAAGAAACTCTGGCTCAGAAATCATGTGGCTTTTTCTTCAAAATGCTCTTGAAGATGATGGGAGATGAGTAAAGTGCTGGTCACATGCTCATGGCCTGGGTCGGATCCCCAGCAACGGCACATAAAAGCCAGGTCCAGCAACACAAGCTTGTAAGTCCAGCACTGGGGAGGCAGAGGCAGGAAAATCCTGCAGACCTGCTAGTCTAGCTGAATTGGTTCCGTGAGAGAATCTGCCTACAAAAACAAGGGGAGCAGTAAAGACCCTCAAAATATCCTTCAGCCTCCACACACCGGCACACCTCCCATGCACTGTCACTGCCTCCCCCACACACACCCCATGCACCATTACTGCCCCCTCACACACACACACAATGACCTTACAATTAAACCATTTCCATTTGAGCGGCAAAAGGGATTCAGAGGCTGGAGAGAAAAGAAAAACAGTGTGAGGACAGGATATCTTGCAGTGACTCTGACGCAGTGGTCCCATTTAAGTTTGCCATGACTTCCTGCTTAGGGCTCTGCGGAACAACAAGCAAAAGCACTTTCAAAATGTTTTCCAGAACTGACTGTGCTGGGCTGTGATTCTTGCAAAAGGTGAGATGCACAGTTTCACATTTTCCTTTAAGGGTGACGGACTGTTCGAAGCCAAAGCACTGGCCACAGTGTGCTGACTATTTTAGGAAACTCGGACACAGAAAAATGTGTGACAGAGCAGTACATGATGGGCCCAGGAGGGGAGGGGAGATGCCTGCCACTGGGTAGCTGTGATACCTCATAGGACACGGCCCAGTGGGAACCCTGATTCAGGATGCAGTAACATGCAATCAGAGGAATATATAGTTTGGGGAGAGGGTTCTCTGTGTATGTGGTGTGTGTGCTATGTTTGGTGTAGGGGGTGGTATGTCTGTTGTATATGTGTGTGTGGTATATGTATGTGTTTCTGTGTGTGTATGTGTGTATATGTGGTGTGTGTGTATTATAGTGTTTGTACGAGGGGGTGTGTGTTTGGTATATCTCTCTGTGTGGTATTTATGTCTGTGTGCACATGTGTGATCTGTGTGTATGTATGTGTGTGTGTCTCTGTGCATGTATGTGTGGTATGTATGTGTGTGTTTGTATATGTGTCATGGTGTTTGTATGGGGAAGTGTCATTAAGTGTGTGTGGTATATCTCCATGTGTTTGTTATGTCTGTGTGTGGTATTTAAGTATGTGTATGTGTGCATGTGTGTGTCTGTGTGTCAGCATGTGGGATACATCTGTGTGTATGTGTACGTATGTGTGGTATTTGTATGAGGTGTATGCATCTGTGTGTGTGTTTATTATGTCTCTGTGTGGTATTTGTGTGTGTGTGTGTGTGTATGTATGTATGTGTATGGTATATGTGTGGTATGTCTGTGTATTTGTTATGACTGTGTGTGTTATATTTATGTGTGTGTGTATGGCGTATGTGTGGTATTTCTGTTTGTTATGTCTCTGGTTATATTTCTGTGTGTGTGTGTGTGTGTGTGTGTGTGTGTGTGTGGTGAATATTCACAAGGTGGTCATCCACCCATGCACAGGCACAGAGGCTGGAGGACAACCCCAGGTGCTCTGCACTGTCACTGTCACTCTCTGCTTTATTCCCTAGGACGGTTTCTCACTCTACCTGGAGCCAGGCTGACAGGCAGCAAGACCCAGGCATCCTCCTGTCTCCATCGCCCACCCACAGCACTAAGATTAGCCGTGTGTGCCAACCACATCAGTGTTTTAACATGGGTGCTGGGGATTCAAAATCAGATCCACATGCTTGCATGACAAGGGCTCTTTCTCAAGCCATCTCCACAGCCCCTGGGGACATATTAGGTATTCTTAAATCCAGTCGAGAAAATTGAACGGGACACTACTCAATTAACCCAAAAAATGGCAGGACCAAAGCTCCGGAAGAGCACTAGCAACAACAAAATCCTGAAGGAGTGTACAGGAAATAACAATATGACAGGAGACACGAACCTGAGTGCTTCAATCACTACACAAGTGTAAATGAACTAACGGTCCCTGTGAAACTGTGAGCCCAGGGCGGGGAGAAGGCTCGGGGAGGTGCCTGCCAGCTTGAGCTTCATGGCCAGCAGCTACGCAAAGGGACCAGGTGTGGTGGGACACAGCAGCAGTCACAGTTCTGGGGGGCCAGCAGTCACAGTACTGGACCGCCAGGGTGCACTGACCAGCCAGACTAGTCAAAGTGGTAAGCTTCGGACCAGTGAGAGGTGCTGTCTCCAAAAAGGAAAAAGTAGAAAATAATTTTACTTTCTTGGGTAAAGAAAGTAAAGAAAGAGGTTGCCTTCTGGCCTCTACACACCCATGCATACACATGTGCGCACACGCAACTTCGTTACAGCCAGTGTTAACAAACACACTTTCTGTGTGGCATCCACCCATCAAAAAGACTCGCTGCGTCAAAGCAATGTCCAATGCCACTGAGGCCTCTGGGGTGATAAGGTTAGATGAGGCATGATTGAACTAGTGTATTCATGAGAAAAGACCCCTCGGAGGCTCATCATCTCTCTGCCTCGACTTGTGTGCAGACACAATGGGAAGGCAGCCATCTGCAAACCGGGAAGATACGCCCCTCACCTGTAATCAAATCAGCCAGAACCTTGATACTGTGTGTGTTATATATGCATCCCTGACTGGTGTTTTGTTATGGTGGTGTGACCCGAAGGACAGCTGGGACAGACACTCTTAGGTACTGCCTGCCATGCTGGTCCTCAGGATAGTGTAGTGAATAGATGAATAATCTCCTCAAAGAACCTGGCATGGCACTGCGCTGCTCCAGATGACAGCGAGAGCCCACTCTGTCTCCAGGAAGATCGGAACAGCATACAGTTCTCAAGTCTGCCTCGGCTCCTGCAGCCAAAAGCACTGCTATACAAATCATGCCTGGAGCTGACACTGGTTCCCTTCAAGCTTCTCCATGGGACTTCGAGATCTCGGGGCTGGACACCAGCTTCTGCCAGAGGCTGCTGCTGTCAGCCTGTCCTGAGCCGCTCATCTGCACTGTGCCTGTTCAACACTAGGTCCTTAGTTCATGGGGCTGATGGGACAGGAGTCACCCTGAAGACACAGGTTCATGAGCATGCACTTGAATGTGTGTGTGTGTGTGTGTGAACTACACATACCAAGTGTCAATGTGTATGGAAATGCACCCACTGTCTGTCTATGGCCACTTATGGGAACACATGCCTGATCTCTACTTTGCTGATGATCAGCAGAGAGCAAGCCACTGATTAAAATGTTGTAGCTAAGCAACCCTGAGTACAGGACCACCCTTGTGCTATGGTGTCAGACCTTCAGCTATAAAGGATGCTTATCTTAGCCACCGGATGCTGGGCTGGCCCGGTCTCAGTTTCTCCACTGGTATTCTATCTGCTCCTTCTTCTTGTAGGTTTACATTCAGAGAAAACTAGAATCATCTCCAGCATGTCACCCCTGTTGTTGGCACAGGTTTGGGTATGCACGAGGGTCTTTCCAGGCTTTCAGAGTAAGCAGAAAGTCCAGCCTTTTGGCTAGAGCCGGCCTGGCCCCAGGGATACCTGCTGCAGAGATGGGGGCAGGGAGGCTGCCAGAGGGTGACCAGCCAGAGGGTGACCAGCTTAACTCCCAGCTTAACTCCATCCCAGGCCCTTCTCTCACCTCAGAAAGGGTCACGTGTATAGCAAGACACACCTGCTCACCCCTGAGCCCTTCAGCAGGGAGAAACAAGAACCCACTAGAGCCTGGAAAACTGTTACCAACCACTGACATTATGTTTAATGATTTTATGATTTGCATATTAAGTTCACAACACCCCACCCTCATCCACATCAAGGGAGCAGCAATCCTCTTCTCACTTGTCTCTCTCTCTCTGCTTGTCTGTTGGGAAAAGGGAATTTCCAGAGGACACTGGAATGCTGGCTGTGATCAGAGGCACAGTGTGTCTCTCAAACACAGGGTTAAAAAAGAAACAAACCCCATCTCCTCCATCTACCCTAAGGCATGCCCAAGGCTGCCTGAGAGAGAATAACTTATCCCCCTGGCTTTAACTGCACCCCTCCTTCAGTACAAACGGGCCAAACCTCATCTCTGTCCCAAAACCTCACTGTCTTTTTTTCCTGATACTGTTTTTCCCTCCAAATCCCTGGGACTCTGACTCCTTGGCCCAATAAACCTATGAAGCACCAGCCACCTGACGAGAGAGAGAGAGAGAGAGAGAGAGAGAGAGAGAGAGAGAGAGAGAGAGAGAGAGAGAGATGCAGACAATGGGCAAGCCAGCCCTGTCCCAGCTCCCGTGAAGAATACAAGGGTGTGTCGCTAGCCTAGTGCACACGCGGTGTCTTTACTGCCCCAACTGCCTATAAGTTCTAGATGTGTGGATCCTGAAATGTTTCCTCACTCAAGCCCGGGCAACAGAGGACAGTCACAACTTTATGACCTGACATGGAAAAGATGGAGGAATGAGTGAAGATTTTAGAAGGTTCCAAGCATCGTACATGTTCACAAGGTGGGATTTAAATCACTTGGTAGGATTTAAGCATCCCTATCAAGAGAGTCTATGGTGACAAGAACCACTGGAGGCTTAAGAAGTCTCCCTCAGAAAGCTTGTGCATGTATGTGTGTCTCTGTGTGTGTATATGTGTGTCTGTCTGTGTGTCTGTGCGTGCATGTGTGTGTGCGTGTGTGTATGTGTGTGTGCATGTGTGTATATGTATGTGTGTGTGTCTGTGTGTGCATGTATGTGTGTATGTGTGTGTCTGTGCGTGCATGTGTGTGTGTCTGTGCATGCGTATGTGTGTATATATGTGTATGTGTGTGTGTGTCTGTGTGTGCATGTGTGTGTGTGTGTGTGTGTGGATGTGTGTGGATGTGTGTATTCCTGTGCGTGCGTGTGTGTGTGTGTGTGTGTGTGCACGCGTGCGTGTGTGTGTGTGTATGTGTGTGCATGTGTGTATGTCTGTGTGAGTGCATGTGTGTGTATGTATGTATGTGCATGTGTGTATGCCTGTGTGTGCGTACGTGTATGTGTGTGTGTGTGTGTGTATGTGTGTGTGCTCTCATACCAGTTCCGCTCTGTACCCTTTGGGAACAAACATCATTGTCAGGTGTAATTTATAACCGTAGTTGAAAATTAAAGATGTAATTTGTAACCTCCTAGTCCTCTGTCATCTCTGTGAGCCAAGACAACAGAAACAGCTAAAGCACAAGCACACAGGTACACTACAGGAATCTGTACATCAGCCATCTACACTGCCTGCCCAGAAAACACTGCACGTAGAAAGGGGGAAAGCCAGTTCACAGCATGCACTCCCACCACATGGGTACTCATGCATGTCCTCAGAATGGTTAAATCGCTTGGCTTTTTATTTATGTGCGGTTGCCGTTTTGTGGTACTGAGAAAGAAAAACCCAGAATCACAAACCTTCCAGACAAAAACTCAGACAATGTGGGATCTCCAGTCCAAGCCACTGTTTTCTCTAAGAGTCAGTGAAGGTTACAATATTAGGAAGTTGCCTTAAGTCATTGGGACCCCCAAGCTGTATGTGACTACACTTCTAGGTATCCCCAGCTGGAGAGGCTGCCTCCACCATGGCTATGCCATTTGTACCTGAGAAAAGACACTAGGCCTGCCACTCCCTAAACCTTATCTAGGGCAAAGCCTGGGGTTTCAAGGTCCCAGGAGTCCCTCAGTCGGTGAAGCCCTGTAAACAGAAAGCTTTCCCTAATGTCCCCTAGCCAGGCCCTCCACGGTCACACACATGCTGGTTCTCCACTCAGAAGCTGGGTGTTAATCAGCGCCTCAGATTCCTGAGCACGGCACGCCCCTCAGGGAACCCCCACACAGCCACCAGCAGGCGCCTGGGGAAAAGATGTCCAGAGTGGACCCTGCTTGAGAACACACTGTGCCTGCCCAGTGGCATACAGCGGCATTCACAGATGAGCTTCCTCTACCACAGCAATCTCTCTAGCTCAGTCCTACAAGTGTCAAGAGACACTGCACAGGGGCTGGGGAGGTGGATCCATCAGTAAAGTGCTGGCTGTGCCCAGGCTTGGGGAAAAGATGTCCAGAGTGGACCCTGCTTGAGAACACACTGTGCCCGCCCAGTGGCGTACAGCGGCATTCACAGATGAGCTTCCTCTACCACAGCAATCTCTCTAGCTCAGTCCTACAAGTGTCAAGAGACACTGCACAGGGGCTGGGGAGGTGGATCCATCAGTAAAGTGCTGGCTGTGCCCAGGCTCCTGGAGCATGCTGGCTGGCCTGCCTGGCTGAATTACTGAGCACCAGGACCCAGTCAAAGACCCTGTCTCAGAAAAACAAGGTCAACACGTAAAGTTGACCTCTGGCATCTACACACTTACAACATAGTGCGTGCACGCTATATTCTCTCTCTCTCTCTCTCTCTCTCTCTCTCTCTCTGTGTGTGTGTGTGTGTGTGTGTGTGTGTGTGTGTGTGTGAATAACACTCTAGTCTGAAGTGTAGCTCACAGAGAGAGACAGGACTACGTATAGAGGCTAAGAGCGACAAGTCTGACTGAGAGAACCTAGTCTCACTTCTGCTGTAGCTATGATCGGGCTCCCCCACAGCACCTGCTTTATCCCACCAACCTGTGAGTAGAGTGGCAAAGGGCTCTCTGTGGAGAACATCTACCGTGGACAGAGACACATGCAAACACCCCTCTGGTGGTCAAAGCTTGCCTCATGCAACATGTCCCCTTCAGACATCAATCATGTGTAGTTCCTGGATCAGTCAGCTCCTGCCCTCCAAAAACTGTCACCAGCACGAGCGTGCTGTGCCTGTCCCACACAGTGGCTTTTTTTTTTTTTTTATAAAGCCATCGTCCTAGCCAACACAATGAGACCCGATAGACACTGGAGACATAATTAAACCCCGGGAGGAAGCCGGTGTCCCCTACTCCCACCCAGAGCCTGCTCAAGAGGGACATACAGTCCCACACACAGGAGAAAGCCACGGAGAGCCGCAAGCACCTGCTGCTTCGTCTCCCCAGGGCAGCCTCCCTAAGATGTCAGATGCGGAAAGGAAGGCGGGAGGAGCAGGGGTAAGGGTGCCAAGCTGAAAGAAGCAGGCAGCGCCAACACAGGCAGTGCCAGCATTTGGTTTTGGGGGTTCCGTTTTGTTTGTTTGTTTTTTCAGAAAAACGGAAAACAAGATTCCATTCTGAGGCATACACGAGCATACATCGGAAGGACAGCCAGGCAACAGCAAGCGAGCCAGGGCTTTCCGGCCTCCCACCTCCCCCTGCTCCTCCAAGACCACTGACTGCCCTCGCTGACTCTGCAGTAAAAGGCTCCATGGATTTAACACTGAAGAGGCCTCAAGTTAAATCTCCCCTCCCCCCCCCCAAACTCCCCACAGCCTCGAAAGTGGTTGGCTCACAAATTCCAGCAAGCTTTCAGGGAATCAAGTCTTGCTGCCCCAGAAGGTCCACACCCTGCCCATGCTCAGTCGATACAGGATAGCCACAGGGATTCCGCTATCAAAACCCATTAATTGACACTCCGCATGGCCCCTGCGGAAGGGCCAAGTTGCAGCCCCTTTTCAAGTCTGGGAAGCAAATTAACGGAGACACAGGAGGGAAGCCTTCAGCCGGCCTCAAAGTGCAGGGCAGCGGGCCACTTCTGCGCACGACTCTGCGGACATCTGTATTCAGAAGCTGGGGTAATCAGAAACAAAGCCTGCCTGTTCATGAGACCTTCTGAAACACATTCCCCTTCTCACATTAACAGCAGCAATTAATTTCCTCTCCAACGTCCCAGATCAGATGTTTACTGAATCTTCTGCCAACAAGTGAGGTCCAGGCACCAATGGTTAGGGCGCCTCTTTCTCAGCCCTTCCCCAACCCCTCGCCACAGCGTTTAGCGTCCCACTCCGCAACCATTTCTGATTTTCTATATTATCTATCCAGAGCCTGTCCCCGGGGGCATCTCAGTATCTGAACCATGTATTAAAACAAACGCGGACCAAAGATTAACAATAACAACAAAGAAAGCACGAAGCACAGGGCAAACTAGCCAATGACTATTTATTCTGCCCAGAGAAATCCCCTCTGCTCCGCCAGCTGGCCAAATACACCTGCAGCCAAGCCTGACACTCCCCTCTCGCAGGTCCCTCCCCTCTCTGCCAGGTCCCGCCCCTCTCTCCCCAAGAAGGAGGACCAATCATGACTGGAAGGGCCCTTAATAAGCCACAGGCTTCAGAGCCCTTGTGGCCCCACTGAGCAAGCAGAATGGGGGAGGGGTAGCGAGGACTGTGCAGGACCACTGAGCCACTTCAACTCCCTGCTTAGGAGTTCGAGCCACTGCCCTCATGACCTTCCTTCCCGTAGGAGTAGAAAATCTTCCAATAAGAAGTTTACACATAGCTAGATAATTTCAAGAGGAGAACCCGTGAAGGCCTCTAAAAGCCGCCAGCGCAGACAGCAAGGAAACCAAACGTCCAGGGGGCAGAAACAGACACTGTCATTCAAGCTTCCAGTGGAAAGACAACAGCCGACAGATGGTGGCTCCTTAGGAAACTATCACAGCCGGCCCTGCAGCCATCGCATCCACTGCCAGGTCCAGGGAAGGTGCTCCAGTGTGTGTGTGCCCTGCAAGCCACAAGCCTTGCGGCAGGCAGCCCTAGCCAGGCCCAGCAATCTAGGTTCCCAGAGGCCACCCTTTCCTCTCTCTAGCCGGTAATTTAAGGTGAGACAGGAGGAAGGGCTCAGGCATGGCTGCACAGCCCTGAAATCCCAGCATTTGGAAGGTGAAGGGAAGATTGTGAGTTCAAGGAGAGCCTGGGTTACATAAAAAGACAAAGAAACAAAGAAAGAGAGAAAGGAAGGAAGGAAGGAAGGAAGCAAGGAAGGAAGCAAGGAAGGAAGGAAGGGAAAGAGAAGGTGGGAGGGAGAGAAGGAGAAAGAGAAGACAGGAATGGGGGAGGGAAGGAGACAGGGAGAGAGGAAGGAAGGGAGAATATATAAAATAGTGGGGATACAGGGAAAGCAGGGAAGGGAACACACACAGAGTCGTTTCGCTGTGTCCCGGAGCACACACACATGCCCTGACTCTGTACAATCTAACAGAAAAACAATCTCATTTTCTTCATCTACTTCTCCCCTTCCTGGGTGATCAGTGACTCCAGGCACCAGCTTGGAGGCACTTCCGTCCACCTCTAAGACCTACTGGGTGGGCACGCATGTGGTACAGGGACATGACACACATCCCACCCTGTGACTGACCGCTCACCCTTCCCTCTCTTCCTCTCCTCTGCTCGGTCGTTCATTACCACAGTGGTAACGAACGAACGAGCTTAGCCAAAGGCTTCCTCTGGCTGCAGTAAAGCGGCCTGGCCTTGGCTCGCTGCTTAGCTAAGCAGCTCGAGCCAGAAAGCGATGCTCAAACTAAGCCCAAACCGCCTGCCTGGTTCCCACCCTGGAGCCCGACAGCTCTTTCTCCCCAACACTGATGTCTTTGTTGCTGTTCGCATCTTACAGTCTCTGGATGGTAGGGAGGAAACCTGGAGCTGAGAGACGCGTGGTCATAAATGTCAGAGGTGAACTCTGACCTCCCAGACTCCCCCTCTATCTGCCACTTCCTGTTAACATGTGACAAACTAGTAGAGGGCTTTCTATCCTTGGCTGTGTTGTCATCTCCCTGATGACTCCATCAACTCTCAAGCTCTCCACAAACCACGATCCTAAGCCCCTCCCTCCCCCAGTTCTGGTTGCTCGTCTATACGTACATGAGCGCTCTACCTCGGCTACAACTGACATATCTGACGTTCAAAATCTGAAGTTAGCAAGATGTTAACAGCGAGGCATTAGTCATGACAACAGGCGGGTCCTTTCTTGATGGGAGGAATCACCGCTCACTCCCTCTGACGACCTGTCTGTTTAGAATCCGCCAACTATCTGAGATATGAATGGATCCCATAGAGGCAAACAGAAAGAGTTCTGCTGCAGAGTGCGGATGACAGTGACAACGACGATACTCACCAGGTGAGGCATCAGGAGGTCAGCCAGGTAGACAAAGGCGGCCCCCAGGGTGAAGCCAACAGCCACTGGGAAGAAGGCAAAGGCACCAAAGCCCCCAGAGGACGTGGCCATCTCAACCGCTGGAGCGAGCAGAGACCAATAGGAAGCCGCTAACATGACCTGGAGAAGCACAGGGGGAAGTTAGTCATTAACCAACCATAAGGCTTTTGGGGGTAGGAGAACAACCCATAACACACACCCCCACACCCCCACACACAAACACACACCAAGGAGAAAACCCAACCTACCAGGCCTTCTGAGTTCAGAGTCCTCCACCTTCCGAGAGATGGAAAACCCACCCATAAGGCTTTGCGGATGGCTCAACCCACAAGGCCTTCCAAGGGGGAGCCTTATTGTTCTCTGAGTCCTAAAATAAGCCACACAATTTCACACTTGTTAAGCTTTTAACCCCAGGTGGCAGGTACTGTCTCAACCTAAAGCCTACCCTACCCCTGGAGACTAGCCAAAGTTCCTCCCAGAATTCCTGTTTATGAATCTAACTTGACAAAGGCGAAGCCACTGGCACATAGCCCTTCACTCATGCTCCTGTCTGCGTGTGGAACACATTGGGTCAACAACAGCAAAGGCATGAAAGTAGGGAGGGGGGGACTAGCTGAGATGAGGAAAGAGAAGGGCGACGAGAGGGTGGGGGGAGTAAATATGATCAAAGTACATTACATATATGCGTGAGAATGTTACTGTGAGGTCCAGTACTATATATGATGTTATTAATGCATGCTAATAAAAACACGAAGAATAAAGGAACCCAGTTTGGGGCAGGACAGAGTCGATCTGGAAGGATGGGGTCTAGTTGGCTCCTGTGCAGGCTCTGACAATGGAGTTCTTATCCAAATGTGATTGTTGCGCTCCACAGACAGGGGATACTGGAGTCACTTTGTCATACTGAGGGTGGGGCAGGAGGCTACATCTAGTGATAAACAGCCTCCCACGCACATCACAGCCATTGAAAACCAAGAGACATGTGGCCCCAGATGAGAGTCCTAAGGCTGCTGAGAGATGCTGTTCCAATTCCAAGCTCCCGATACAAATTGCTCATAATTACACGGGCTTCACTGCGTTAGAACACAGCTGATTATTAGAGAGATCTTCCTCATGGTGGGTGGCATATGTCTCCCTCCACGCGGGCCACCTTGCCCTTTCCCCACTCTCTAGCACATCAGCACTGGTGGGCCTCCCCCCTTGTGTCATGTGATGGCGCTTGGACCATCTGAAGATGTCAGTCCATCAAATGTCAGATTGGCATCTGCAGTGTCCTCATCTCTAAAACTGACGAGGGGAGCTAATGGCTATTGATCAACAGTCATTTCCAGGCACCAAGGTTTGTATTTGATATCTTGTCTCGTCCTCCCCACCCTGGGAGGCAGATGTTTCCTGTTATTTGTGGAAAAAGAAATTGAATGGCAGGCTGTGAATATATGAGCTCGTGAAGTAAAACATTTCCTATGCGGGCAAGAGGACCTCCATCGAATCCTCCAGAACCCGTGCTTAAAAAGCTGAGTGTGGCATCCCATGCTTGTAATCCCAGCTCCAAGGAGGTGGGGACAGGCAGATCCCTGGGGGATGCTGGCCAACCAGCCTAGACAAAATGGCAGCTCCGGGTTCCATGGGAGATCCTAGCTCGATAAATGAAGTGTATAACACCACCAGAGTGGATCTCTGGCCGCCACAAGAGAGTTCACGCACATAGATGCTATACACACTGCGCTGGCTGGCTAATCTTCGTTGTCAACTTGACACACCTAGAAGAGGGACTCTCAGCTAAGGAATCGCCGCCTCCATCAGAATGGCCTGTAGGCCTTTGTCAGTGTGGCATTTTCTTGCCAGATGGGAAAGGGTCCAGCCCACTGTGGGCAGAGACACCCCGGGTGGGTAGTTCTGGGCTACATAGGAAAGGTGGCTGAATGTGGACAGAACAGTGTTCTATTGTCTCTGTGTGATTTCCTACCCGGGGTTCTGCCTTGACATCTGCCCTGATGTCCCACTGTGATGGGCTGTGACCTAGGACTTAGCTGTAAGATAAACCTTTCCTCCCGCAAGTTGCTTTTGGTCAGCATTGTATCACACCGACAGAAAAACAGACCAGGACACTCCCACATGAGCATACATACACATTTATTTAAACGGGGAAAGAGATGGAATCTTAAATACCAAGGCAAGTTGTTCCTTTTACCCAGGCAGTAAGCGGCAGATGCAGACCAACCAGCATCGCAATCAACCCGATGACCAGAAGAGAACGGGGCAGCTGCTCTCACGGGTCAACAAGCTCGATTTGACAAACTGTTCTCCGGGGCTGACCGAATTAATCATTCGCCTGTGGCTTTTTAATCTTACGCACGCTGTGACATCGTCATGGCTGGAGTCCACCCACCACCTGTCGTAACAGTCACAGACGACATATACAATGTTGAATGGGTTTCTAAATTTTGCTTAATTATGCCTCATCACCCGTCTCCAAAATAACACGCGGAATGACAACCAGGCATTAGGGTGGCAAGACGAAGAACAATCCGTGGATTGCCTTCTGCCAGACACTGCTCACACGGAGTCGCTCGCTCGCTCGCCCTAGAACTGACTGTCCCAGAAAAGGTCTTAATGTCACCCATGGAACTCTGTCACTGCCCCTGAGGCTCCAGAAAAGATAAAAGTATATCATCTCAACCAAATGGGCACAGAGATTGACCAGTTCATACCACGAGTCTGCTCTGTCACAAAAGACCGCAAAAGGATCCAGGGACTCCCCATTCAGGGTTCTACTCACTAGCTTTAGACTCCCATAGCCCTTATAAGCTCATCATCTGCACAGGGATAGGCACAGACTCCTTCCTCAACCTCCTCCGTGAACTTGACCCAACCAGGACTCCGTCACCCACTCAGTCCCCACTTCAACAGTTTCAAAAGAAAGCCATTCATCAGACCCTCCAAAATCTCTCTACACATTGCGAGGCTCTGGCCAGCATCACCTCAACTCCTGGTTCGTTCCCATTTCAACACCTATTCCAACATCTTCCTTCAGCATCTCTGGGACACAGAATGTTTTCTGCCTGTGACAGCTCATCTTGGTTGTCAACTTGCCTGGGTCTAGGATCCATTAAAAGACAAGCCCCTTGGCACTGACTGCTGTAAGAGATTTCCCTGATCACATTCTCTGAAGAGAAAAGACCTCCCATAAATGTGGGTGACACCCCCAAGAGCAACCCAGACAAAAAGAGATGGAGAACAAAAACAAACAAACAAACAAACAACAACAACAAAACCCTTCAGCTTTTGCCTGCTTGCCTTCACTCTGCTGGCAAGTTCATCTGCTCTGTGCCGAAGCATTTCTTCACCAATAACAGAACCAGCATTCCCAGGCTTCCAATGCAGGCCAGAAGCTCTCCAGAAACCCTCTATGCCTTCAGTACCAGATCGGGACTGCTGGGAAATCTTACTACCTAGACTTAACAACCACGAGATTGTCAGCTTCTCCAGACATTGCCGAATAGCCAGACTATATCATATAAGACAATGTAATAAAATTACTTTAACCTGATTTAGTCTATCAGTCCAGTCCTCTAGGTCCTCAAGAGGGCCACCACAATTAACTCGTATCCCTATGCGTCAACACGCCAAGTTCTCACAGATACATTATTCATGATGAAGCAGATAGTCAAGCTCTTTGCATAGGCCATGCTGGACTCTGGGATGCTCGGAGCGGACAACACTGGTAGACCACTCCATGGAAACCAGTTCTTCACCCTTCCAGGCAAACCTAGAGCCCTGTTGGAGTGCCTTCATTTCTGAATTTCCTTGTCAGCTCCCTGATTTACACATAAACTGAAGAGTGCCAACAGAACAATTTGTATACGGCAATGGGTTCCCATCTAAAGTGGGTGGGGTCCTAACAAAAAGCTATTACAGGGACATATGTGGTAGGCAAGATGCTCATGTGTTAATGGCCAGACCTGTGACTTTCTCATTTACTGTGGCAGAAGGAATCCTGCGGGTGTGACCACACTGACTACACTGAGATGGAAGAGATAGCTGTGGACATCAGAGTATGGCCAAGACATTGTGCCAAGGAGCTTTACGAGGGCACGAGAAGAGTACAGCTGGAGAGAAGAAACAACACCAGACTGGAGAAGTGACCTTATTTACAGGAAACACCCAAATGTAGAAACCACACAGTACACTGGTGGTTGCTATCTGGGAGTGGAAGATTGGACAGTTGCTCAATGTGAATGTCTGCGTTCTCAGTTCAATGACCACTATCGTGGTCACTGGTTGTCACAATGACCACTAAATGGACACTGTTGTGTGATGCAAATCTTACCACAACTTATTTTAAAACTTAGGGTCGACCTAATCAACTGTGAGGACCTGCCCTGCCCTCAGAAGTGTGAACTCTCCAGGCCCTGTGGAGCACCTCTGTCTCCATCTGTAACAATGCAAGACCTACCTCAGTTGGCCTTTCTCCCGGCGTCTCTGACTCTTGGCTGCCAGTTCATGTCCATGACAACAAAATGCAGAATTTGGACTCAGAAGCTTGGCACTGGCACCTACCCGTGAGGTGACCCCAGCACACAAAATGAGGCCTCTGTTGCTCAGTTTGGCCAACTGGCAGGGATGCCACCAGGCAGGGCTACTGGGAGAATGTAGCAACGGGACCAGCATGCCAACCCGGGAGCTGGCAGGAGGCAGGTGTTATTTTAGACAATTCCACTTCCCAAAGCTCTGCTCACTGAGTCTTCCTCCTCCCCTGATCCCGCACAGCTTCCCTTGCCCGGGACCCTTGTCCATCTCACTGGATTTGTTCTCTGGAGGACCGTGCAGACGACAGGACCTGGCTCGTGCTTGGGGCGTCTCTGTGCGCTTCCACCACCCAGCAGAGCAGAACAAGAACAGAGACTTGTTCAATATCTGTTGCCTAGATGAATCCTCTGTCATCCCTGCTAACGAAGGGGAGCAGTGGGGGTTGGGGTGGGGAGACAAGAACGTATGACAGGAAGTGTTTAAACCCTCATTTTTGAGTCTGTTGCCTGCATTTTTAAAGTGATTTTTTTAACCTTTCAAATTAAGTAGTGCATGGGCTCACACTCAGATGCCTTCGCTCTGACAAATGCTGGCTGAGTAATTGTTTAATATCAGGGAGTGTTTCAGGGGTGGGAAACCAGCATAGACTTTGCAAGGCTCTGTGGATAACACACTGAACAATCTACTGAAAGAATCGCAGATTCCCTTGCTGTTGAGAGCAACTGTAACCGATTACTTAGTCCAAATATTTCACTTAACAGGTAGGGTAGGCAAGACTCGGCTACATAAAGCTTTCCCAGAGGCACCAGAGCTAAGTGATATTGCATGTGACTGTCTGCCCCAACCTCCAACAAGGTAGTACCATCCTCTGACCCTGCCAAAATACTGTCATTTGTGAAATTCTGGGAACCTCTGAGTAAAGACCAGGTGTAAGCTAGCACCTGCCTACATCAGGCAAAGGATCCTGGGATAATGGGTGTGAGGGTGTGAACTCAGCACCAGCAAAATGGAAGGTATCAGATGTTGGCAGGAGTGTAGCAAAAAATGTATGCACTGTTGGTAGGGGGGTGGTGCACACTGACACAGCTGTCATGGAAAATGTGGAAGTTCCTTGAAAAGTTAAAAATAGAACCATCACATGATACATCGATGCGGCTGGGGAGATACCTGAAGGAAATAAAGTGGGGGTGTCAATGAGCGAGGCACACTTCTGCTTATGCCAGGATGACAGGCAACTAGTAAACAGCTGAATAAGCCTACTGAGAACCTGCATCTGGAAGAGGAAAAGGGGGCCTCATAAATTTACCTCTCTAACAGCCCCAAGGGCCAGAGACATAGAGAGGCAAACAGGCATTTAAGGATCACAGCGTGAACTGTAGTTTGAGCTGGGAACAGCAAAACCAAGCATGCACACCACAACAAACTCCACACTTTCCTCCAGGGTGACCTGCACCACAGGAGGCTCCACATGACACCGACTCTGGACAGGATCCTACAATGCAAGAAGCACACGAGTGAGGGAATGGGGGATGCCCACAGCCAGAGGTTTGGTTATTATTACATTCCTGTGTGTCTCAGTTTTGATGAGAAATGTTCCCCTGGGATATTTGGTCCCCAGTTGGTGGTGCTGTGTGGAAAGGCTGTGGAACCTTTGAAACATGGAGGCTTGGAGGTGGATAGCTCTATCCCCAAAGAATCTGGGTTTGAGTCCCAGTCCCCAACACAATGGCTCACACGGTTCGAGAATATCTGACACCCTCGTCCAGCCTCTTCAGTCTACACTTATTTATGGTGCATAGATACACATACAGGCATAGCACCCAAACACGGAAAATAAAAACTATAGGGGAAAAATTTAGAGATGGAGCATTGCTGGAGGAAGAACATCAGGGAGTGGGTGTAGCTTGGGGGTTTAGAGCCTGATCCCACTTCTGTTTTCATATTCGATTGTTCTCTCTCTCTCTCTCTCTCTCTCTCTCTCTCTCTCTCTCTCTCTCTCTCTCCCTTCTCTATCTCCTTCCATCCCTCTCTCCCGCCTTCTCTGCTTCCTGTGTGCAGATGAAACAGGATCACTGTGTCTCACTACCCAGATCCCCACCAGGATGAAATACAGACAAAAATAATCATCTTCTCTCTAAGTCTGGCTTTGCCCAGGAAACAAAATAACCAGAACACAGTGTTGATGTCTCAAGGCATCTACAGACTTGACTCGGGGGAGACATTCATGTTAGGAGAAACTCAACTAGAGACACAGAAACTCTGCATCATTTTAGAAACTTCCCTGGAAATCTAAAATACATCCACAGTGACCAGTTTAGTAGAAGCTGAAGGAGGGGACTGAGGGAGGCCATGCCAGCAAGGTGCAGACACCAGGCAAACACTTGAAGACAGGAGCCCCCAGGGTTTATTCTGTGAGCACAGGCCTGGGGCTGGGAACCAGAGAGAAATCAGACTCTACCTCCTTGGACTCCATGGCTTCTTGTCTAAAGCTCTGAGTAATTCTGTAACTCACCCAAAGATACTCTGCTGAAAAAGACCACACCAGGATTTGAAGCCAGGGTCTGACCCCAAACCCATAGTCCCCATGCAGAAACCATATATACCACCTCTTCCTGCCTGTTTGACATTCCTCTAGCTTTTTTATATTGCTGCTGCCTGTTTCAGCACATAAATGGATTTTATTAATAGCAACTGTGATATTTTGTCATGAGAATTTTGATTTCTTAAAAACAAAACACAGAATATGTTTTTGTTTTAATCCCAGGTGAGGGATATGGGGCTGCTTCAGACTGCCCAAAGCAGCTGACTATGATTTGCCTCATGCTCTAGCAGGGGCATGATTTTTGTCAGCTGTGGATAGCTTCTGCAATAGTGTGATCTTTGGAATTCTGGGAACTCTTCAGAGGATATATAAATGCTAAGGGCCTGAGAGGTTGACTGTCGGTGTATTATTGGTTATTGGTTGTTGTTGGTTATAGTTTGTTAAGTAGTCATGTGCAAAGAAACAAGAAGAAATTAGATATTAGATATCCTGACAGCAAAGATCCAACTTGCCCAAGGAACTTGGTGTCCCTAATCAATGGCATCACCCCTTTCCTCTCGATCCTTTTTTCTCTCCTACCTAGCATTAGGGGGTTGTAAGGGTGAGAAAAGGGTGGAGAAGGATGGAAGAAAAAGAATGCACAAAGTAGCTAAAGTGTCCAGCTACAACATTCCAAAACATTTAAAGGAGGAGATTATTCATTAAGTACTTTTGGGACAGCTGGCTGGGCACTGAAGTAGATGTCAAAACTGAACTGTCAGTCACTTAAGCAAATGAAACAAATATAAAAATGTTTGAGGGATATATATATATATATATATATATATGTGTGTGTGTGTATGTGTACATATACATATATATGTATATATATAGGGCTAGGGAGATGGCTCATGGGTAAGGATGCTTGCTATGCAAGCATGAAGACCTAAGTTCAGACCCTAGCACCTACATAAAGAGCCAGGTATGGCCATACATGTGTTCTGTCTATGCGTGCATGTGTGTGACTACAGTGCTAGGGAGTAGAGACTTAAGGATCACTGGCCACAGTCTAGCTCTAGCTTTATTGAGAAGTCCAATCTCAAGATAATGGGGTAGAAAGTCATATATCAGGATACCCATAATCTTCCTCAGGTCTCTGCACACATACACATGCATGCAACACACACACATACACACACGTACAAGCTTGCACTTACCTACACATACAAACGCACACATGTGCACATTAAAAGGAAGCTCAGGAGACAGATTATCCAGGTTCTTTCTTATGTTCCCTTAGAGTAAATTCTTCATTCCCCTGCTGTCGTTCTTACAATCCAGAAGAGCTCATGATATGATCCAAGCTCTGAAAATATCCCACCTCAAGGTCCCACACTTCTATCGCTAGTGACTCTCCCCTGGTGTCAGAGGTGCTGGCCCAGAATAATCACACAACCAGATGAGCACCTGGCCAGCGGCATAAGAAGTGAGCCTCCGCATCACTGTGTGGTAAGGCTCCACCGGCAACAATTTCCCCTCTGGAAATAGAAGCGGGTTTCAGAAGCGCTCTCTAAGGGACATGGCCAACACTCTGGCGTGATGGGTGCCACCAAGCCTTCCCTGCGTCAAAGCAAGGGCAGTGAAAACACAGAAAGAAACTGGGAATGACAGAACAAAATCCCCATCTTAAAGAAAAAGGGTGACTAGAAATAGCTGCACGTACTTCTACTGGGCCATGTTGCGCTCTACTCTCTGTCTACAGAAGATGGGGAAAAACCATACAAAGCACCATCACTGGGCTCTATATCTGCTGCAGAACAGGTCCTCTGTAAATGGGTGACACAGGAAATGAACGGGGACTCTAACCTTGCAGCAGTTCTCAACCTGTGGGTTGTGGCCCTTTGGTGTTCATATGACCCTTTCATCAGGTTGCATGTCATCGGGCATGCATATCATTATGAATGATGAAAGCAAAATAACAGTTATGAAGTAGAAAAAAATTTTATGGTCGGGGGAGATGTCACCACAACATGAGGAAACATGTTACAGGGTCACAGCAGCATTGGGAAGGTTGAGAACCATCGCCTTAGTGGGTCTGGGAAGAAGACCCCATTAATAAAATGCCCACTAAGGAAGCATAAGTACCTGAGTTGGATCCCCAAAATCAACATCAAAGATCAGGCATGGCAGTGTGTGCTTCTTCTAATCTCAATTTTGAGTAAGGAGGGAAAGGCAGACCCTTGATGCTCATTGGCTAGCCTAGTGGGTGGGCTCTAGGCTCCACTGAGAGACTCTGTCTCAAAAGAACCAGACTGAATCGGTCTTGAGGCTAACCTCTGGTCTACACACATACACACACACACACACACACACTCTCTCTCTCTCTCTCTTTCTCTCTCTCTCTCTCTCTCTCTCTCTCTCTCTCTCTCTCTCTCTCTCTCTCTCTCGCATATCCACAGCTACAGTATAATTAACTAATAGGCACAAACTCACAACCCATAAACAAACAAACAAAAAAAAAAAATCAAAGCACTAATTACTCCCAAGGTACAGAGCCAAGTAATGTCTCTAAGTTCTGTCTCCAAATCAGATATAAACATTTCTCCATTCAACCAATAAAAACTTGGGAAGTGATTATGCAACTTTTATTATCCCAGAGGGCTGAAAGGCAGGAAGGACAGATTATCCAGAGAAGATCCACACCCTGCCTTCACCAGGAGCTGACTATGGCCCCACCATTAGACGGATTGCAGAGGACATCTGAGACATACACACAGAGGCATCTAGACTGACACACAGAGAAGTTCACAGTCGTCCCATGAAAGACTGTGAGGCGGAACCTCAAAGACCGCACAGCGCGTACCTCTTGGACACTGGACATGGCTTGGTTAGGGACCCAAGGGTGTGCTGCAGAGCCTCACAGAGCCACACGGCACAGCAAACCTCTTGGTTAGGAACCCAAAGGTGGGTGTGTTCCAGTTGGTTAGAAGATCGGGTGCTAGACAGAGTCTAGCGAGCAGCATTCCGGGTTTCTGTAGTGGGACTTTAAGGAGACCGCCTTGATAGAGGAAGAATATGTATCAGGGTATGAAGACAGAGCTGGGTGTGGTGACAAGGCCAGGCCGGACATGGTCGGCATGCCTGTGACCTCAGGATTCTAGTGTGGAGACAGAAGGATAAGAAGGCCAAGGTCATCTACCAGTTCTTTGAAGGTTGGAGGCCAGACCAGGCTACATAAGACATTTTCTCAAAACAAACAAACAAACAAACAAAAAGTGGAGAAAGGTGTGCTGGCTAATTTTATGTCAACTCGACACAGGCTAGAGCCATCTGAGAGGAGGGAACCTCAACCGAGAAAACGCTTCCGTAAGATTGGGCTGTACGCAAGCCTGTAGAATATTTTTTTTTAGTGTTTGGTGGGAGGAGGGCCACCTCTGGGCTGGCGGTCCTGGGTTCCACGAGAAAACAGGTTGGACATGAAGAGCAAGGCTGTAAACAGCCCCCTCCATGGCCTCTGCATCAGCTCCTGCCTCCAGCTCCCCGCCCTGCTTGAGATCCTGTCCTCGCTTCCTTGGATGATTGACCGTAAGATGTGGAAGTGTAAGACAAATAAACCCTTTCCTCCCTTAGTTGCTTTTGGTCATGGTGCTTCATCACAGTAATAGTAACCCTAACTAAGACACGGGGAGAGGGAAACCAGTCCAGGCAGTTGCTTCCATCTCTGCCTGCACAACAGAATCACTGAGATATTTGGAATGTAGGCGCTGGCACTACCCCAAAACCCAGTGAAGCAGATCCTGCTGGGGCGGGGCCCGGGGCACAACACTTGGAGACCCTCCAGTGACACTGGGGAAGCATGGCTGCTGGGACTTAGCAGCTTGATGTCAGGTCACCAGGAGCAGTCTTGAGTGATGGAAAGGTGGCACCTGTCCTCATAAGGTGACATCAGACAGCAGGAAGGAGTTAAGAAGGCTGTAAACTGAGGGACCAGGTGCTGGGCTATAGTCATGATCTAAACCTGAGACGGTGAAGGAGAGAAAGCAGGAAGAAGGAAGAAACATACAGGGGACCCTCCTAAGTGAGGCGCCCCTCCCTCTGTGTCCCTAGATCTTGAAACACGTGATGAGTGGGCACAGGGGTCAGCTTTCCGATCTGGCATGTCAGTGATCAGTCATGACTCAGGCATGAATCTAATTCATACGGGGGTGGGGGATTTCAATCTATGTAAGGTGATATGATCGACAAAGCCCTCGGAAAGGGTCAGCTCTGTGCAATTACAATTATTAACTGCCACGGCTAATGTTCCTTAGTGGTGCCCACTCAGCATTCCAAGTTACAGAAGAGGGTTCATTGCATCCACATCTACAATACAGTCCAGGAATTCCTCTCCCTGCCCGTAGCCCCAGACAAATGAAAACACACATCCACACAATGCCTTACACAAGAAGGCTCCTGGCAGCCTGATTCATGGGCACTCCAAACTGGAACTATCCCAGATGGCCATCAACGGTAAAATAGGAAAGAAAAAGTGTGCCATAATGCATAGTGCTTGGTAGTGTCCCTTACCAAGAAAAGGGCTTGGAGGCATGGGGCGTGGCACACAGTGGTGCTAAGGCTGGAACCTGACTCCTCTGATGTGTAGAAATCAAGGGGAGAAAGAGAGTAAACAAAAATGACTGCCAAGAATTGACTGGGAGGAGTGGGGTGAATGTGGTCAAAATGTATTGTATACATGCATGACCTTGTCAAAGAAATGAAAATATTATGGTGCTTTAAAAGACTGAGAAGGAGCTGGAAATGTGGCTGAGTGGGCAAGGAGTGTGCATAACGCCCACTAAGAACTCCATCTGCTAGCCGGGCGGTGGTGGCGCACGCCTGTAATCCCAGCACTCTGGGAGGCAGAGGCAGGCGGATCTCTGAGTTCGAGGCCAGCCTGATGTACACAGTGAGGTCCAGGACAGCCAGGGCTATACAGAGAAACCCTGTCTCCAAAAAAAACAAAATCCAAGCCGGGCAGTGGCGGAGCACACCGGTAATCCCAGCACTCTGGGAGGCAGAGGCAGGCGGATTTCTGAGTTCTGGTCTACAGAATGAGTTCCAGCCTCCCAGGAAACATACATTGTGGTATGATGGTTTGTCAGCCCGGCAATCAGGAGGTAAAGGCAGAGGGACCAGAAATCCACTGTCACCTTCCAGGACCACAGCAAGGAAAGGCTAGCCTGTGCTGCACGAGACCATAGGTGCAAGTTGGTTTTATGCCAACTTGGCACAAGTTAGAGTCATCTGAAAGGAAAGAACTTCAATTGAGAAAATGCCTCCATAAAATTTGACTCTAGAGCCAGGCAGTGGAGGTGCATGCCTTTAATCCCAGCACTTGGAAGGCAGAGGCAGGCGGATTTCTGAGTTCGAGGCCAGCATGGTTTACAGAGTGAGTTCCAGGACAGCCGAAGCTATACAGAGAAACCCTGTCTTGAAACCCCCCACCCCAAAAAAAAAGACTCTAGAGCCTTTGTCTCAATAGGTGATTGATGTGGGGCAGGGGAGCAGCCCATTGAGGGCGGGGCCATCCATGGCCTGGTGGTCCTGGGTTCTTTCAGAAAACAGCCTGAGCAAGCCAGTAAACCACGCCCTCCACAACCTCTGCATCAGCTCCTGCCTCCACATTCCTGCCCTGCTTGAGTTCTTGTCCTGGCTTCTTGTGATGATGGACAGCAAAGTGGAAGAGCAGGCCAGGTGAATAATCCCTTCCCTCCCCGTGGTACTTTGGTCATGGTGTTCTATCACGCAACAGTAACCCTAAGATACCATGTCTCAAAAGAATAAACAAACAAGAGGGAACGTGCTAAAAGCTGAAAGTATATTATTACTTGCATGAAAAAGACCTATGTAACCCAGGATAACACAGTTTACACTTTTTTTTTTTTGAGACAGGGTTTCTCTGTGTAGTCCAGGCTAGCCTCGAACTCAGAAATCTGCCTGCCTCTGCCTCCCAAGTGCTGGGATTAAAGGTGTGCACCACCACCACCCAGCCATAGTTTATACTTTTAAAAATAAAATCAATCAATCAATCAATCATATGGGGCTACCTGGATGGTTTAATGATTAAGTGATAAACTGAATCTGCTACTCTTCCAGGAGAAGCAGACTCAGTTCCCCAACACCCGCATGGCAGCTCACAAACATCTGAAACTCCAGTTCCAGGAGACCCAGCCCCTTCCTCTGGCCTCTGCTAATACCAGGCACAAATATGGTAAAAAGACATACATGCAAGAAAACCTCGCATATAAATAAGTAATAAAAGGGAGTAAACTGCGAGTATCACAGCTACAGTGGATGAGCCTCAAAACTGCTATGCTGGTTGAAAGAAGGGGCACATGCACTGTGTGTGTGTGTAGTACCTGATGTCATGTAAGCACAAGAATGCAAAACACAGACGTCCAGAAGTCTTCAATGTCTGCATGACGGAGAGTCAAAGTGAATCAGGGAACAAGAGCTCCCTATGAGGTAACACTGATGTTCTCCGTCTCACTTGCGGAAGTGACTACAGGTGTGTATGATTGTCAAAACACATCATTGCCACGCTGGAGTGTCCTCGGAGAGGCAGATGCGTACAGAGATCTGGCCTCCAGTCCCGAGCCTCCCCAAACCCTTAGCCTGGTGTGTGTCACTGCCAGTCCCTGGAGCTGAGGCCACCCACACCCACCTACAGATGTTTGTGAGCTGCCATGCGGGGGTTGGGGAACTAAGTGTGGAGAGGTCATCCCGACATGCTCGCCTGGAGGGTGACAGTCCGAATGCACTCAGGGTCTGTGCGCTTGAGTCTCTCTCAAGGCTACAGTCAGCCTCGGAAAATCTAAAGGCTTTTCTGCATGTGTGTGGTCTCTGAGCTGCTTGGTTTGAGTCTGTGGCTGCAGAGGAAAAGGCTGACAGCAGGAAAATTCCAGTTTAAAATGATGACTTTGGTAACGCACAAAGAAACAACTTTGATGTTTCCTCTGTGTGTGTGTGTGTGTGTGTGTGTGTGTGTCTGTATGTGTGTGTCTGTGTCTATATGTGGGTATACACACACACACACACACACACACACTTATTATATATGTGTATTATGTCTATGCACCACACCCCACTTGTAGTAGTGAAAGGACATTCTAAAGTATCAGTCTTCACCTTCTTCCTCATTTGAGACATGAGGAAGCATTCCTCATTCTTTGCTGTTTACTGCTGAGTGTGACAGGTGAGCTGGCCCACACACTCTTAGGGATTCTCCTGTCTCCATGTTCCATTTATCGTAAACATACCAGTATTACACGTGTGTGCTGCCGTGTCAAGCTTTATATGTTTCTGGGGATGTGAACTGGTCTTCATGGCTGCATGGCAAAGGCTGCACCCACTGAGCCATCTCCCCTGCCCAGGTGTCAACACCGGGGCCTTTCGCCTCCAGTCAAGCAGGCCTGCCCTTGCCGAAGGCTGGGGTGCGCTGGGCTGGAACTGACATGTGTCTTGCTAAATACAGGCTCCCGAGGGAAATGGGTGAGCCAGGAGTTTGCTTTCTTTTGGTCTTGCTGGAAGGACTTTTAAACTAAGCTGCTGAGGTAGAGGTGACATAAACCGTGCATGTTCAAAGAATAAAATGTGACTTTTTACTGTGTTTCTCAACCTTTCTGATGCTGTGACCCTTTAATATAGTTCTTCATGTTGTGGTGACCCCCGACCATAAAATTATTTTCATAACTACTGCAAAACTGTCATTTTACCACTGTTATAAATTGTGATGTAAACATCTGATACACAAGATATCCGACACATGACCACTGTGAAATCATACCCCCAAAGAGGTCGAGACCCACAGGTTGAGAAACTGTTTCTGCGTAAGTTTAAACTCAAGACCTGTGTTCACAGTAGCATATATTCTGGCCACCGCCAGAGTCACATGGACCCTGCCTGTCAACTCGTCTTCTCATGCCACAGCCAGGGACTCACTGTCCTGTCACCTTGCATGCCATCTGTAGTATTATAAATGGGTGAAATCATAATATTTGGTTCCTTTTTTATACTTACGTATTTATTTTATGTGTCTGCATGTGCTCCTACACCACATAGGTGTAGGTGACTGCTGAGGCCAGAGAGAGCATCGAATCCCCTAGAACTAGTTACAGAGGTTGTAAGCTACCATGAGGGTACTGGGAACTGAATCCAGGTCCTCTGGAAGATCTTCTGGTGCTCGTAACCACCGAGCCCTCTTTCCAACTCAAATCCATTTTCTTCTACATTTGTCTCCCTTCATCGTTATTGAGGGATCCAGTCATGCTATATGTTCACTACCTTGTTGTTTTTATTTTATTTTGTTTTTGTTTTTTTTCTGTATAGTCCTGGCTGTCCTGGAACTCACTCTGTAGACCAGACTGGCCTCGAACTCAGAAATCCGCCTGCCTCTGCCTCCCAAGTGCTGGCATTAAAGGCTTGCGCCACCACTGCCTGGCTCTATTGTTTTTTATTTATGCATGGTTTTATAGGGCTAGGCCTCCATTTGCAATTCTACTCAGCTGCAATTGGACCTCTAGACTGATTCCAATAGAGAGCAATACAAATGAAGTCACAATTAATATTCCCATTCAACTTCTTAAAAGAAATAGCTGTACTGGACCCAGGACTGCTATAAGTTACATCCATTTGTAACTCTTTGGAAGGAGGCCAGCTCATGAGAACATGGTGGACACCTATAGTTGGCATATGGGTTCTAGAGTCCACCCGGAAATGGTCCCTATGCAATAGGCTTGAGTCACCACTGAAATCCCCAAGTGCCTGGCAAGGTCTGGGCCCAGAGCTGAGAGCCCAAGCTCTCATGAGATACTTGAGTACCAGCCAGACTAGACCCAAAGGGGTTTCCAGCACTGTCTTAGTCAGGGTTTCTATTCCTGCACAAACATAACCAAGAAGCAAGCTGGGGAGGAAAGGGTTTATTCAGCTTACACTTCCACACAGCTGTTCATCACCAAAGGAAGTCAGGACTGGAACTCAAGCAGGTCAGGAAGCAGGAGCTGATGCAGAGGCCATAGAGGGATGCTGCTTACTGGCTTACTTCCCCTGGCTTGCTCAGCTTGCTTTCTTATAGAAACAAGACTACCAGCCCAGGAATGGCACCACCCACAAGGGGCCCTCCCCCCTTGATCACTAATTCAGAAAATTCCCCACAGTTGGATCTCATGGAGGCACTTCCCCAACTGAAGTTTCTTTCTCTGTGATAACTCCAGCCTGTGTCAAGCTGACACACAAAACTAGCCAGGACAGGCATCTAACCAATTGCCCTGGATCATTGCTAATGAAATCCCAGGAAGTAAGTTTCTTAAAGCAAACACCCGGGACTTATCTGGGCCTCGAACGCCCAGTCCAGTCCGATGTAATACTGACTCCCACTGCGCTGTGGAAGCGGAGCTGAGAAGCAGTTATCTCCTAACAAGCTTGGCCCTGTTCTAAATCTAAGCTCTGAGCACAATTCAACTGTTTACAAGCAGTTCCCACGTGTGGTGCCCACCTAAGCAGGAGTTCCCATGAGCTTTGGCCTTAGCGACTCCCTAAGGGAGGTCACACAGCTCCGCTGTCAAATAATAGTTAGTGGTGTGAGTTTACATGTTCATGTGTGTTTGTGTGTGTATGTGTGTGTGTGTGTGTACGCGCACATGCATGCAGGTGTGCACACACATATGTGCATGTGTGTGGGTGGAGGTCAGAGGTCAACTCAACAAGGGGTGACTTCCTTATTTGTTCCCCACAATGTTTGCTTGAGACAAGGACTCTCACTGAACATTGCTTCCCCCAGTTTGGCTGGTGGGTGTGCCCCAGAGGCCCTTCTGCCTCTGCTTCCCCAGCATGGAGATTACAGGTACATGCTGCCCTGCCTCTTCTACATGGGTCCCGGGAATCCAATCGCAAGTCCACATGCTTGCATGACAAACACCTGACTGACAATATCAAACAAGACTTAGTTTCTTTGTTTGATTTCAACGCTCCTTTCCCACAAATCTATGGCTGGGATTAACAGACGGACAAGCATATTTATTACCTCAGCTCTTTCAGGGCAGACCCAGACTGGCTAAGCGAAAAGTGACTCCCAGAAGAATCGCTTAGACCGCCAAAATTGTTAAATCCATGAAGACAAGAAAAAAAAAAGTGAGGGTGGTGGCGGATGGGAGAGCCTGCTCGCCAAACCTTTTCACCAGCTGCCCACCAAAAGGGTGTGAACACATCGCCCTCAGCGGGCCCTGTGGCAGCCAGCCACCAATCCATCAGCACCTCTCCTCTCGCTGTGGGCTTGTTGATGGACAATTGCACCAGCTGGCCGGGCTTCCCCGCCCCAACACTACCACTCACTCACGCTGAGCCAATCTGCCCCATCTGATGGCTAGCAAGCAGCCCGGCCCACACTGGAAGGAGGGGAACGTGGTGAGCAGCCTGGCTCCATTGAGAGAAAACTCAGAGATCTAGGAATGAGCTTCTCCCAGTGTTGCTCATCTCTCGAGAGAGAGGTTTTATGCCTCTCCCAGCAATCACTGGCAGTAAAACTCATAGGCAAGCCCTTCAAGGCCAAGAAGAAAAGATGCCACCTCCCCTTCCAAACAGACTCCTCCCTTCCAAATAAACTCCTCCCATTCCAAACAGACTCACAGATCATCCCACCACTTGGAAAAACACAACACTCTGGCTGTAATATGAAATACCCAAGTCCTTACAAATACAGAGGCAGATGCTCGCAGCCAACCATTGGACTGAGTGTGGGGTCCCCAATGGAGGAGTTAGAGAAATGACTAACGGAGCTGTAGGAGCTTGCAACCTCATAGGAAGAACAACAATATCAACCAACCAGACTCCTCAGAGCTCCCAGGGACTAAGACATCAACTACATGGCTCCAGCTGCATATGTAGCAGAGAACTGCCTTGTCAGACATCAATGGGAGGAGAGGCCCTTGGTCCTATGAAGGCTCGATAGATGCCCCAGTGTAGTGGAATCGAGGATAGGAACGTGAGGGGGGTAGATGGAGGAACACCCTCATGGAAGCAGGGGGGAGGGAAGATGGGACAGGGTCTTTCAGAGGTGGGGGAGACTGGGAAAGAGTATAACATTTGAAATGTAAGTAAAGAATATATCCAATAAAAAAAAGAAAGAAAATACCCAAGTATTTTAAATACTTGGTCTAGACTGCCACACCAACCCCAGTAGAATCTGTGTGACAAGTTCCACAGACTGAGGCATTAGACTTCAAAAGAAGGAGGGCTCCTGGAACTGGTTGTGGAACTCTTGGCCGGAGAAAACAATTGAGCCGTATTTCTCATGGCAATTTTTCTGTTTTGTTCTCTTTCGTTCCTTTTCTTACCTACTCCTGGTAGCCTAGACCTTGATCTTAAGCAAGAATAATGGGTATGAAACCATTGCGACCTTGAGATGGGACACTAACATGACCTTATCTCCAGGGAAACCAACGCTTTACTTTTCAAGTCATTTACAAAATTAAAATGATAAAAACTTTCCCAACAATAAAATTTCATATGGCTGCACGTGTGTCATCGGAAGTGGATTTTGGTATATGGTAAAGAAAGCCTTAATTAGAAATAATTGAAATAGTTTAAATTTATGCTTTAAGGATTTATAAAAAAAATCAGGTATTAGATGTTAAGCAATAATAAATCATAAGGGCTGGAAAGTTAGCTCAGCAGTTAAGAGCACTGACCATAAAGATTTATTAACCTGTTCTTAGGAATATGCCAGTAGCCTTGAATGATCGCCCTACTGACTATATTCTTTTAGAATTGTTATATTTCTGATGATGATGTTACCTGTTCTGTTTATGATTCACTGAACATGTAGTTCAGGGTTGTAATGCTTAGATGGTTTTTGTATTTTACTGTGCCAAGTGATTCTTGTTGGTATTCACGATTGTTTCACTGAATGTGGTTTCTAAGAGATGTGTCATGTTTGGTTTAATGTATAAAGTCCCCTGCTTGAGAGCTGCAAAATACACTCAGATTCAGACTGCCTCTGTGTTTGTTTCTGTTTGTCACCGCCGAATCCTTACCCACCTGGACTTTGAGAACCTTCATCCCAGGGACCCCCAAACCCAACTGGCGTGGTCTGTGGCACTAGACCTGCTAGTGCTATTTTGGAAGGCTCTAGAAACGTGAGAGATACAGTCCAAATAGAAGTAGTTCGCTGGAGAGTGAGTTCTTGGGGCTGTGTTAACCCAGCCTACTTCCTGTCTTGCTCTCTATCTTCTGGTCCACCATGATGTGAACATCCTCTTGTCCTGTGCTACGATGGCCAAGAACTGAGCTCTTTCATGTGAAGCTTTTCTCCCACAATGCACTGAAACTGGTAGGGGACAGGAGAAATGGTACGGGACAGGATAGGAACACTTTCACATTCTGTATTATAAAGACACTCTTGAACCCCCACACTCTGGAAAAGAATTAATACATGCATGTGAATAGGAGGTCAGCCTATAAGCACTGCTCATGGCTTGTTTATTCTGAGTTATTCCCAACCCAGCTCGGCCAGTCTGAAATACAAGGTTGATAGCAGAAGACGTTAATTAGAATCCTCCTGTCTCAAGCATCACTTGAGTTCGGACATCTAGAATGTGAGTGAGGAGGGTGAGAGATCACAAATACCATTCTAGAACCATGCTAACTGGAGGGACAGGCCAGAGCTCCAGGACAGCTGACCGACCAACCACCCCATTGCCTGGCTTTCCCCTAAAGAATGTGCCAGATGAGCATGAGGTGGAAGACGGGCTTTCTAAGATATCAAACTACTGTCTTCTCAGATTTCGGGCTCTCTGAATGAAGCACAGTTTTATGATTCAGTTCCTGTCTCTGCTCATTGACATCTGCCAGTGACAGACAGTCATGTGCTCTGCTGTTCCAGTTAAAAAACCCAAGAGCTGGAGCTCAGAGTTTAAAAGCACCAAATGCTCTTCCAGAGGACCAGGGTTCAATTCCCAGCACTTACATAGCAGCTCACAACTGTCTGTAACTCCAAGATCTGACACCCTCATGTAGACACACATGCAGGCAAAACACCAAACTCATGTGAAATAAAAAATAAATTAAAAACAACAACAAAGAACCAAAATGCATCCTTCGTTCCTCTAAGTTGTACCTGTCAGGTATTACAAACCTGCCTGGTTATGCAGAAGTGACTAATACAGGTGCTTTGCTGTGGTGGTTTGAATAAGAATGGCCTCTATAGGCTCATAGGTTTGAATACTTGGGCCTTGGTTGGTGGAACTGCTTGGGAAGGATTAGGAGGTGTGGCCTTGCTGGAGGAGGTGTGTCACTGGGGGATGGGCTTTGAGGTTTCAAAGAATCCCATCATTCTCAGAGGGTTGCTTCTCTGACTCCTACTAGTGGATTGAGATATGAGCGCTGCCTGGCACCAGAGCTCTGCTCTGCCATCATTGGCTCTTACCCTCTGAAACCATAAATCCAATTAGAGGTTTTTATTTTAGAAGTTGCTTTGGTCACAATGTTTCATCACAGCAATAGAAAGGTAACAAGGGCAGAAGTGAAAGTGTTTCTTGAGCTAGTCTTCTCAGAGAGAAGGGAAGGGAAGGATACAATGGCAATGATTCCTCAAAGAAGAGAAGGGCAATTGGAGAGAGTGCCAGGGCAGGATCTTAAGAGGGGATTGACATAGGGGGGAAAGCCCCTACTGGGAGTGTCTGGTTTAGCAAACAAAACTATTGGAAACCATCTGATGCAATCATCTGGGAAGGCTTAGGTGTGGACTTGTTGAGGAAACTGTGTCACTTGGGGCAGACTTGGAAGTATATAAGGAGCTACACCATTCCCACAATGCACTCTGCCTTCTTCCCAGAAGGTGATCTCTCCAAGGGTTGGTACAAGAAGGATTATTGAGTTTGTCCACGTTAAAAAAAAAATGCTCAACAAAAGAGCGGGCCCAGGAATTTCAGGTACTATATGTTGCTATGTCTCTATTCCCACTGTTACAACAGCCAGAGACAAGAGGCTGAATGAACCAAAGCCTTCCAATCTATACCTATGTGTAAAGTTGTAGGAAGAACAGCAAACCTCTCTGAAGAAACCTCTGCATGAATGTCAGGGGCCCCACGCAGCCATGGAGGCATGAGGACCTAATTGAAGACTGCCTGCGAGCCTAGAGATTGGTGGTGCGGACGATGCCAGCCGACCGGGAACTGCACTTGGAAGAAGAGCTTGCTTGGGACCAATGGGACGCGGCGGGTGGAGGGTGTAAAGGGCGCTCCTCTGGGGTTAATAAATGAGCTTGCAGCAGTGGGCATCATTCTCATGAGCCGGCTGTGGCTTTCTCACCGCACCCCTCCCCCACTCCGGAGTCTGAGCCTTTGATTCAGCGCCACCTCATCCCCAGTTTCCACAGCGAGTATGGTCAGGCAGTGGGTGGTCCGGGGCATAAAGCAGCACAGAGTAATGGGATTTCAAGCCATATTTATCCATCCTGAAAACCGGTCCCCCTAACTGAGAAAAAGGCCATGGAGCAGAGCAGGGGCAGAGCCAGCAGTCGCTGTGCGCTGAAGCCGCTGGGCCAGGCTGTTCATCAGCTTGCTGGCCTGAAGGCTAGAACAGGGTGTCGGGGGAATGGGTGACCCTGCAATCAGAGAGGATGGCTAGCCAGTCATAGCAGTGATTGATGGCCTCAACTGAGAAGGGGGAGGGGCAGAGGGGCTGAAGGACTAGGAGGGAAGGTGGCAAACTGGAGGAAGGTTCCAGGAAGGAGAAGAGAGGAGTTCTTTTTTAATTAGTTGATTTCAAATGCCTCTGATAAAAAAGAGTAACTTAAAATGCAGGGCCAACAGGATGGCTCAGTGAGCTAAGATGTCTACAGCCAAGCTTGTGAGAGTTTGTGCCGAGACCCTACATATGGAATGACAGAACCTGATCCCTTCAGATTGTCTTCTGATCTCCACGTGCATGTCATGCACATTTGTGCATATGCATATACACACACGTGAATACATACACATATACACACATACATGTGCATATACATAAACATACATATGCACATACACATACACACACATACCCGCAAATATGCACAAATACACATGCATACATATATACACACACGCACATACATACATACACATGCACACATATATATGTGCACATGCATACACACACACATGCACACACACAACAAAACATAAATTTGAAAGTAAACTACAAACTGGAGCTGGAGAGACAAATTAGTTGGAAAAGTCCCTGACACCTGAGCATGATACCTGACTTCGACATTAAGAACCCAAGCTTAAAACTGAGCAGGCAACACCGAGGAAGAGGTGGATTGAGACTCACTGGCTAGTCAGCGTAGCTAAATCGATGAGCTCCAGGATCAGCTAGCGACCCTGACTCACAAAGCAAGTGGATGTCACCAGAGGAAGATAGCTGAGGTCGATGTCTAGGCTCCACACGCACCTGCACACACACACGCACAATACACTTAGTACAAGCTGAGGAAGGGCACCTGCACACACGCGCACAACACACTTAGTACGACAAGCTGAGGAAGGGCACCTGCACACACGCGCACAACACACTTAGTACGACAAGCTGGGGAAGGGCACAAATCAACAACTCACAACCAAAGAAACCACTACCTGGGGTTACCAAGGAACGCAGCAGGTGCCCAACCTTGCCTGGAGTCCAAGAGGCAGGAAGGAAAGCTGCAATGCCAGGCTTAGGGGGAAACTGGGGACCCCGCAAAGCTGAGGATAAAC
The DNA here is from genome assembly GCF_947179515.1 of Apodemus sylvaticus. NCBI lineage: Eukaryota > Metazoa > Chordata > Mammalia > Rodentia > Muridae > Apodemus > Apodemus sylvaticus. Next base: position 9,038,576 of record NC_067481.1, on the reverse strand, counting down.
GGCTTTTGTCATCCCCAAGACTGCAATAACAGTTCCCGGCTCCCTCAAGGAGGACGGACACACTGGGCATGTGCTACTTGACACGTGCTGGGCACAAGGGGTCCTGGCCATGCTTAACACTGGCACCATCGACCCAACTGGAAGTCGTGTTTCAGTTTGAATCATCAGCATTGCTAAAGGAGAGACCACAGCAACCAAGCAGGAAGAAGACAGGCCTCTGGCGGAAACCAGAGAACTCACAAAGCTAACGTCTGTGGAAAGGAAAACCTGGACTCGTATCAGAGAGATCAGAATGTGTGGGATGGGCCCATTTTCTTCTTGGCACTGATGAGGAAAATAAGAGTTTTATAGAGACAACGCCAGCATGTTCCGAACACATCCACAGAAGGAGCATTTCCTCTTTTGCTGGCGTTGGGGTTGATGAGCTGTCCCACGGAGCAGAGGGAAGGAGCCACGGTTGACACAGAGAGAAGAGGAAGGCGACCAACCAACGAACCGGAGGCTGCAGGAGGGCAAGAGCAGATTCCAACCCCGGAAACTGTAAATCCATCTAGAAATGTGAGGAGAAAGTTTCTCAAGAAACAGACATAAGCAGTTCCTCCTGGAGAGGAGGGCTTGAGTGGGAGGAGAGCCTGTGTCCTTTTCTCTAGAGGCCTCTTATTAGCATCCCGGATGTACTTCTAGTCTTTGAGTTTAAGTAGGGAGGGGCACAACATTCAAAACTTCAAGGTCTAAGAAGCCACTCATTACACTTGACATGCTTATGCCTGGCATGGTAGCAACGCCTTTAATCTCAGCACACAGAAGCAGAAGCAGGTGGACCTCCATTGAGTTCACCAAGCCAGGTGACTGGAGTCCTTTCTGATACCAGAGCATCTGCCCGGCTGAGAGAAGGCTCCACCCTGGGCCCCGCTATACCTTTCCTGAGCTCACCCGGCCCCAGCCAACCATTTGAGACATTTCCTGGCCTGGCTGCATCCTGAGATGTTCACCAGAATTAAATCATGGGAAGATGTTCAAAGGCCTTCAGAGGAGTAATGAGTTTGCATTCAATTACTTTCTTCCTTCACTGGGAGAGTCACCTCGGTGATTCCCTTAAAGCCTTGGTAAAGATGGTTTCTCGGTGCCTGCTCTGAGATCGCAGATTGACGCTCTGGCGTGCTTAAGAGTCTGGAGAAGCAGGGCTGAGCCTGCAATCAACCACCAAAAAAAAACCACCCTCCAGCACCTGTGACACCTGAGCCCCCACAATGGCGAAAAATTTGGCGAGCCAGGCATATAGGCACCCAGCACCCAGGAGGCAGCGGGAGGAAAGTCAGAAGTTCAACACCAGCCCAAAACCAGGGAGTGAGTTTGAAACCAACTTCAACCATCTAAGACTGTCTCAAAAGACAAAAATGAGAGCTGGAGATATCAGGTGGTAGAGTGCTTTACCTAGCACTCATGAAGCCCTGGGTTCAAGCCCTGGAACTGCATAAAGCAGGTATGGTGGTGCATGCCTGTAATCCCAATACTCGGAGGCTTAGTCATGAGTTCGATACCAACCTAGGTGCTACAGTAGAAGAAGGGCGGTGAACACAGGTCAGCGGTAGAACTCTGGCCTGGAGCATACAGCATGTTCAAGGTCCAACCTCTAGTTGTCCAATGAATGGATGGTTTACAGCTTCACAGGAAGAGGGCTGTGCAGTGCTGTCCTTTAAGACAAATACTTCAGGGACCAGGAGGACCTGCAGAGGCTCTTTCTCTCATTGTCCTGAGCATCCCATGAACAGAGGAGATTAAAGAGCCCAGTACAGGGTCCAGTCTGGTCTTCATCTCCCAGATACAAATGACAAATAAAACCTACCACTGTGCAGTTGCTGCAAGAATTGGGAGTCGTGGGTAGGGACGTACTTTGAAAACTATGAAGAAATAATGCTGCCTGACAACACAGGGTCGCAGGAGCCCCGAAGGTACCAGTGCTCCTTCTGGGGACACTTGCACCCCACAGAAATCTGGGCAAATACAAGCTCAGGACCTATTTAAAGTGTTTGCCTCCTCCATGAAGGCTGTGTCTCTTCCTTATCTTAAATGCAGTGCTAATCTGTTTTCATCTTATTTACGAAACTTAGCAGATATCCGGTTTTGTCCGCCCTCCCAGAGAGCTAATTCATTTAGCTCTGGGGCTGTCGCGGGTGATTTCTTTGCAAGGAGGGTGGGGGGCAGAGCTTCAGACACAGAGCGAGGTTACCAAAGAAATGCCAGGGCAGACGAGAAACTCAAGAAGAAAGGGCATTGATGCGCAGGTAAGGGTGCAGGGGTGGCGGTGGCGTGTGGTCCTCCCTCGGGCAACAGCAAAGAGCAGCTCTGGGCGGCCAGTGATGAACACCCTCACCTCCCTGGTATTTTGTGCTTTCTTTTCTCTGGAAGGCATGGAGACATTAACCAGTCAGGGCTGGATCTAACCTCGCCAGGGGCACAAGCTAAGAGGGGAAGGGTTCCACCTCTTGGATGTTAAAGGGCCTGTCTCTTAAATGGTAGGGATTGTAAACAGCTCAGTTACAAGCCAGAGGCTAGATCCTTCCTGCTCACCAAGTTCTGGGGGGGAGGGGGTAACCAGAGCAACCAGGGCTTGTCACTAACTACACACTAACTACATACTTGGGCTACTGGCGCCATACACGTTACGACTACCACACCATCCACAAGAGACCTGGGAAGTGAGATTCAGCCACCATGACAAACACCAAAGAAGGTTGAGTCCTGATTCAGAAAGAGAACTTGATTAAGGGTGGTGGTGGTGGGGGGGGGGAATTAACAAAAATTGCCCATGATGGTGCACGCCCATAAGCCCAGCACCTGGGAAACAAAGATAGGAGGTCTGCCGTGGGTTCAAGGTCATCCTGGACTACATGTGGAGACTCTGGTCCCTCCCCCCCCAAAAAAGACAAGCCTCAAGTCACACACAGTGGTACCCACATGTAATCCCAGTACTTAAGAGGCTGAGGCAGGGGGAGATCAAGGCCAGCGCACACTATCAAAAACTCTAAAACAACTCCTACACCTAAGGCTCTGGAAATATTGTGAAGGGGGGACTGTAAGACCGTAAGAGCCAAGGGATGGGGGGGAGGGGTTACTGTGACATTGGGTCTCCTAGGAATGTCAGAGCTACACTCATAAGGTCTCACCAACCAGAACTGCACAAGAACACCAACAGACATGCTAACATGGGTAGGGGAAATCTCACAAGGCCATAGCCCCACATACAGAACTGCAGACAAGTAGGGACTACTGAGAGCTGGAGAAGCAGCCTTCCCTAGATCACACCAGTTGGTTATCTAGTACGAAATATTCAGTGCTGAAAATATTATACAGACTGAGCAGGTTATATATAGAATACACACACACACATAAATATATACATACATACACACACATATACATATACATACACATACAAAGCCCCTGCTTCTTCCAATTCCACAGCCAAGCTGGCCCTATTCTCTGGGAACCTATACCCTGTTCACTTACAGATTCTGGAGAGATTACATCTCTGGCGGCCATAGGATGCTTGCTGCCTTATCCAGAGTTCTTTAATTCTGGGACAATGCAGCCCTGAGAACGCAACCCAAGCATTTCCTCTTAATGAATCTAAGCACCCACAACTGACCTGAGTCCTTAAGGCTTAGCTCCTCTGTCTGTCCTACAGACAGAGGTCAAGCTGAGCTGGCCTGGGCTCAAGATTTCTTCCTCCCTAGATGCTCACAGAAGACTGAGGGGCAGCTGAGAGGGCTACTGCCCTGTTCTCACTGAGTGAGAACCAGTGCATGAGAGACCTCGGAAGCAAATTGGAGACAGTGAGGCAGGGGGCCAGCAAAGGGAGGTATAGACTGCTGGGCCTCTGTCCCAGTGCCATGTCTATTCCTGTGATAAAGTACCCTGTCAAAAAGAAACTTGGGAAGGACGGGGTGAGTTTCGCCTCAGAATTCTAAGTAACAGATTACTTCAGGGAAATCAAGGCAGTTAGTTCAAGCTGGAGAGATGGCTCAGAGGTTAAGAGCACTTGTTGCTCTTACAGAGAAGCCAGGCTCTCTTCCCAATGCCCATTTTTTGATTTACCACCATATGTAACTCCAACTTCTAGGAATCCAATGCCCTCTTCTAACTACCATGGGCACTCAGCACCCATTTGATACACATACTTACATGCTCATAAAACACTCATAACATAAATAAGGGGCTAGAGAGATGGCTCAGTGGTTAAGAGCACCGACTGCTCTTTCAGAGGTCATGAGTTCAATCCCCAGCAACCACATGGTGGCTCGCAACCATCTGTCATGGGATCCGATGCCCTCTTCTGGTGTGTCTGAAGACAGCTACATGTGTACTCATATACATAACATAAATAAAATGAAATCTATTTTTTAATCTTGAAACTGGTCACGTCACATGCACAGTCAAGAGCTGAGAGAAATGCATGCATGCGTGTGTTCTCCCTTGCTTGCCCCCTGGCTCGCTTGCTTGTGCTCAGTTTGATTTAACCCCTTCCACACAGTTCAGAAGCCCCTGCCTAGGAAATGGTACCACCTACAGTGGTCTTCCTACATCGTAAGATACTCAGTCACAGACATACCCACAGGCCAACTCTGGCTCTAGGTTGTCTCAAATTAACACTAGCCATCTAAGTCCCTGTGTTTCACAGGCTCCCTCCCTCCTTGACTTGCTTGGGCCAAGGAAAGGTGAGTTGAGGTGTTCCGTGTTCCGTGTTCTAAACACTTTGGCACTCTCCCTCACCATGGTAAGAAACTCTAGGGGAGACTCCTGAGCCAAGGCTGGATGTGAGGAGAGTAAGCAACGGCATCAGAGCCACATATGTGCATGTGACACTCTTGTCCACTCATGGTCTAGGGGAGCTACTGACAGGTGAAACCTCAGAGTGAGGCCAGGTCAGCGGGAGAGCCACCCACCCTGGATATCATAATAGATAGTAAGGTGTCCTTGACTTAAACAACTATACATGATGGTGGTCCCTAATTACATTCTAGTGGGGATCTTGGCTGTGCATTGAAGCATGTGAGGCATGTCAACAGAATGTCACATGCACATCCTCTGTAAGTTGCAGGTTATGGGCTGTGTTATGTTTTGGTGATCCAGCTAAGGTCGCCGCCCATCCATCCTCACCACACCTACTTCATTCACCAACATTCATCTTACTTTGAAGGGACCACTTGTCCTCTCATTCGGTCAGGATTTGTCTTTGTATTTTATTCTAGTCAGGAGATGAGGGAAGCCAAGAGAAAGCAACACGGGTCAGGCCAGGTCTGTTACACTCTGATCTCCTAGCCAAGAGGGGCAGTCTTCAGAGATGAGTACATCCAAAACCAAGCCTTTTGCACCCAACCATGAACGTCAATGACAAAGTCACAGAAGAAAGCACCTTTCGGGACTACTTGATAATGGAACCTTATAGGAAAAAGCCAGACAGCTATCCGAATGCTCCCGTCTGACCCGTTGGTCTATTCCTGCAGAGTGGTAATCCCTGAAGGGCTTGGAAGATGGCGCAGTTCTTACTTGATAAACATGAGGACATAAAAATGCTAGGCATGATAGATGCACTTATAATCTTAGCACCTAGGAGGTGGAAACAGGCAGATCCATGGGGCTCACTGGCATGTCAGCCTAGTGTACTAGTGTGTGAGTCCAACAGGGATGCCACTTAAGAAATGACAGTTAGCATTGCCCTCTGTCCCTTGCATACATGAGTGCGTGCACACATAAACACATTCAGGTGCATCTACACATAAGCACATACACACACACACACACACACACGCACGAAAGAGCTGTAATGCACGCATCCAACCCTTATGCCAGCCTGAATTAGGATTCCTTATCTTGTTCCACCCGTGCTGGCGCAGAGAGCAAAGGGTCTGTTTCGTCACGTGCTCTGTGTAGCACTGAACTTCCTTTATCAGTTTGCTACATCACACTGGATCATTTAGAAAGAAACTCATTACTGGATGCATACGTAGCATGACTTGTAGAGAAAGTGACATATAAAATATGCTGGATAGTTTTATGTCAACTGAACACAGGTTAGAGTCCTTTGAGAAGAGGGAACCTCAGTTGAGAAAATGCCCCTCCCAGATTGGCCCGGGACAAGCCAGATGGGCATTTTTCTTGAAGGATGATTGGTGCGGAAGGATCCAGCTCACTGCGGGTGGTGCCGCCCCAGCAGGTGGTCATGGGTAGTATAAGAGAGGCTGAGCATGGCATGAGAATCAGGACAGTAAACAGTGCTCCCCTTGGTCCCTACCCCGACTGTGCTCAGTGATAAACTGCTACCCATCTTACCCATGTAAGATGAAATAAACCCTTTCCTCGCCAAGGTGCTTTGGGTCCTGACATTTCATTGCAGCAATAGAAAACTAACTAGGGCATAAGATGCACACAGAGAAGGCTAAACCACAAAGAACACTGGGGCTCAGCGTTCTCTCCACATTAGGCCCTGCACCTTCTGTTCTCTGCCAACTTGCAGTTACAGAAGCCCACCGTTTAGCTGGACATGTGGCTGGTTTGCTAAAGGACCATGTCTCCTAACTGTCTCTGCAGTTGGATTTGAGCACATGAGCAGGTCCTGGTCCGAGAAATACAAGGACAGCTGTTATTCTGGGCTTAATAGGGAAGGCCCCCTTCCCCACCCCCATTGCCCGGAAGACAAATGTGATGACCAGAGCTCATGCAGCCACGTTGGAGCAGAAAGTACAAGTCGGGGCAAAGCGGTGAAGGATTAGACCTGACTCCAGCTGACTTGTGAACCCACTTTTCCCATCAGTCTCCAGAGAGAAGAGGAAGCATTCTTGTTCAGGCTGCTTTTTTGAGACTCAGTCCTAGGTCAAATCTAATCCTAACAGACAGTGGGAGGGGGAGGGGAACATCACTAGCAATACTGCAAGCTGTAGGTGTCTGGTTGCCATGGAGACCACCCCAACACATGCAGATTCCAAAATACAAACTCAAAGGAAAAGGGCCAAGAAAAAAAGCCCCCTTGTGAGCCTAAAAGAGCCCTTCCCCATTCTGGTAGGATCCCCCTCGTCCCACGAGCCAGATGGAAATGCCAGCCCCGGAAAAGGTGGCACCAGACACATGACCTCATTGACCCCCGTCACCTTCAGACACCTGCCAATCAGCCCCCAGAGCCTAACGGCAGGACCCAGGACCACCCTTAGATCTCACTCCTGTCTCCTCTGCCTCTGGCTATTCAAACTCTAGTTTTTATCTTTTTTGTAACGCTCTCCTTGGCTTTGCACTTCCCTTGCATGCTCCCCAAAACACAGCCCTGCTCTTCTGCACATCCCCCAAGTCTCTAGGGACTCTCCCATCTATCTCAAGAAAGAGCCAATGCTTTTCCACAATGCCTCAAGTTGTATGTATCTGGGACCCAGCCAGCTATTCCACAGACATGTCCTGGACAAACCCATTACCAACCTTTATATTCTTTCTCTCTCTCTCTCTTTCTCTCTCTCTCTCTCTCTCTCTCTCTATATATATATATATATATATATATATATATACACATATACATACATACACATATATATACATATATATATATGGACATACATGCACATGTATGCACATGTATGTGAAGATCAAATGTCACTCTTGATTTTTTTCCTCAGGAGGAAATTATGGGAATTTTTTTAGGTTTATTGTATTCTTTATGTGTATGTTTGTGCATCTGTGTATGTATATGTGCACATAGATGAGCGCAGTGGCCATGAAGGACAGAAGAGAGCACCAGATCCCCTAGAGCTGGAGTCACACTTGAACTTGGTCGCTCTGGGTCACCAACGTGGGTGCCGGGAGCTGGACTCCTGTTCTCTGAAAGAACAGCAGGTGTGCTTGGCCTGTTTGACTCTCACTCAGATCTGAAGCTCCACCCCCCAGCACAGGGATTACAAGCATGCTTGCTACACCCAAGTGGTTTGCATGAGGGCTGGGGATCAAACTTCTTGCACAGCGAGCCGTGTCCAACTGATCCATCTCCCGGTCCTCTCGCCACTGGATTTTCCACTCACGGCGCTTCTGTGCTGTCCTTGCCTATAATGTATCTGAAGGGTCTGTTCCCAGGTTTCGGCACCAATGAAGAGGGCATAAAAAGAGAGAGAGGGATTTAGGGAATGTGGCACGGCGGTGTAGGGGAAGGGGGTGCCTAGGCGGGCCCATGCCCAGGCACCTCTTCCCCCTGAGGGACCACACGCACACAGGCATGGTATAGAATAGAGTTTATTCAGGGCAGAGAATGGGAGTTAGAGAGGCAAAGAGAGCGAGAGAGCGAGAGAGAGAGAGAGAGAGAGAGAGAGTAGAGGGCAGAGAAGTGGAGGCCAGCCATGACCACATGGAGAGAGGGAGAGGGAAGAAGAGCCCAAGGGGCAGAGAGGTGAGAGTGGGATGAGAGAGAGCGGGGAGAGAGAGAGAGGAGAGAGAGAGAGAAGAGGGTAAGTAGCCCCTTTTATAGTTGGCCAGGTCTATGGGGCGGGGCATACCTGGCTATGGCCAGGTAAATGTGGGGTGGAGATTAGACAGAATACCAACAGTATCTCCTTGTCATCCCCCTGCATCAACCCGGTCAAAACCTAGCCTATCTCCTCACAAAGCCCTCTCTAGTTCCCCAGCTGGAGAGAACCTCCTGTCCCTGGGCCCCAGTACCTTTCAAGTACATCATCTCATTAGCTACCACATACTAATCTATCCCGTTTCACCACAGGTGAAAGCGATTTCTGTCCGGACAGGCCCTAAGGCCCTTGCCGGGCTAGCTACAATGTATCCCTTCTTTGCTTACTCTAGCTACCATGTGTCCCTTCTTTGCTTACTCTCCCATAATGACCCGCACACAGTGGATACTCACTCGGTGAGGGGCTGATTGCTTTAAAGACAACTTAGTTTCAGCTTGCTTCTGCATGCCCAGGAACAAAACCAATGGCTATTTGGCAAACTGAACACGTTTGACTGCCTGGTAAATGACTGTCTCCCGGCCTCTTACAAGGCACAGATTACTGGCTCGTCTCCCTCTTGTGCGCAACTGAATGCTAAAAAGAGATGCTGTGTGGAGCAGCAGCAGCCCTTCCTCAAAGCACTTGTCTTAAGGATGTGTAGAGATTTGGCCCTGATATGCAGAGTCTAAAGGACAGGACTTGGATCCTGTGCAGTCACATAAGAACATCTTTCAAGAGAACTGGCATTTAACATCATGCTTCTGAACAGGATTGGCATGAAAATGCCTACGAGAGACAATGCCAGCTAACACTGACTATTCAGTGCAGAAGAAGGTATGAGATCAGATAAGCTTATACTGAGCCAGCTAAACACTCAATCGGGTTCCTAAAAAATGAAATCCTAGTTCACAAAAGTCTTGGGGAACAATCTCTGCTCCCACCATCTGTCTGGATTCAGTTAAGCCTTGCCCTGCCTGATGCCAGCCAGAGATGACTCCCACGAGTCCCCGCCAGTCCTGTGATATTTCACACAAGATATGTAATCCAATGAGCGCTCAGCCATCAGGTGGGGATGTCAACCCAAGCTTGAGTTTTCCAAACTCCTGTCTCCTGTTCTTTCCTTTTTTGCAAGAGTCAAATAAGCAAAGCAGTCTTTCCTGACTGGTGGCTGGCCAGTATCTCCTGATCAACTGGAAATGGGCCAGGAGTATGGCCGCTCCCTGCTTCACCAGGCTAGGGGTTGGGAGCCAATCGCCTAGCAAGTCCATGAAGGATGCTAAGGTCTTCAGTGGAGAAACAGCTTCTTCCCAGCTTCTCTCAGCCACAGTTCGGACGCCTGTCCTCCACATCTGGAAATGTGGCATGACCCTAATGCTAAGTATTGATTCAGTTCAATCTTTAGCCTCACGGTGACTGGCGACTTTGAAGGGAACCTGACGCCTCCAAGCACCAGCTCATCGTTCATTGGAATGTAGTTTCCAGGAGACTGGAACCCTTGACACTGGGGTGCACACTCTCACCGGGCTCCCAACAGCCTGATAAGCTGATGCAGTTAGTACGGGATGTGCCCAACACTTGGGAGGCAGAAGCAGGTAGATTTCTGAGTTCGAGGCCAGCCTGGTCTACAGAGTGAATTCCAGGACAGCCAGGGCTACACAGAGAAACCCTGTCTCGAAAAACCAAAAAAAAAAAAAAAAAAAGGCCTTAATATAAGCTTTCCAGGTGATCGCAACATGTGGCCAGGGTGTGGACCACGACATCAGAGTGAAGACAACACTCCCAAAGCCAGAGGGCTGCTTAACAAAGACTCCAGAGCAACCAGCTTCACTCTGCTAGGCCAGGGCTACTAAAGACAGCTGTAAAACTGAGCTGCGTTTGTGCTGAAATCCGTGGCTTGCTTTCACAGTCTCCCATTGCACACTGGAACTAGTTACTCCTCTCAGTGCCATGACAAAATACCCAAATAAAAAGCAACATGAGGCTTATTCTGGCTTATGGTCTGAGGGGATACAGTCCGCCATGGGGGGGGGGGGGCGTGGCAGGGGCATCGTGACAACAAGAACAAGAGGCAGCTAGTTCCCTGCTTTCATAGGCAGGAAGCAGAAGAGAGGGGGGCTGGTGCCCAGCTCACCTTCTCCCTGTAGTCAGTCCAGGACCCTGGTTTGCAGAACGGTGAAATCCCATCCAGTTCACAATCAACGTTTACCATTATGACACCTTTGCCCTGACCATCTCTGGAGACATCCTTTTTGAGATTTATTATTACATTTTAATTCTGTGGACGTATGAGTCTCTGTGCAGATGAAATCAAGAGTTTTACAGGTGCCCATGGAGTCCAGAGGAGTCAGACTCCCCCCCCCCACCCCCGCCCCTGGAGCTGGAGTTACAGTCAGTTGTGAGCTGCCCAATGCGGGTGTTGGAACTCAGGAAACTCAGGTATTTTGACAGAGTGGCACGCTTTTTTTTAAAAGTGATCCTGAATTTTAAGTTTATAAAATAACAAGGGTAACACTGGGTATAGAAGAATTCTAAACCTTCGAGAGCCAGGATAATATGGCCTCTCCAGGCGATCCTGTCTATGCTCACCCCTGGAGTCCATCTTGCCAAGGCCAAAACCATCTCTTTCCCTACCACCCCGGCCCCCTCTGAAGCCCCCACAGTCCCTGCCGCAGCCCCAGTAGAGCAGCATACATTCTTAACTGGACCATCTCTCTAGGTCCTCTGTGTCCTAGGTGACTTGAAAACGGCGTAAGAGTCCACGTAAGTCACCACACTACACTACAAACAAAGGAAAAAGGACCACGCCTCTTCTGCAAGGTCCACACAAACACAGGCGTTTCCTGCTCAGGAGCGTGAGACATTCCAGAGAGCATTCTAGAACCCACAGCTGTGCCCAATGGATCAGAGCTGTGGTCTTTTCCTTTTTGGCTATTCACACGGCCACCAGGCCTCAGAGTACCCAGCACACTTTTCTTGAAGTCCAAAGAACAGATAGCTCTAGCTTTGTGAGCCACTGGGCTCAACTGCAGCTCAGTGCAGTTGCTGTGATGCAAAGACAGCCACAGGCACTGGGACACGTGGGCGTGGCTTGCCCCAGTGCTTTGTCTATATTCACAAGATCAGGAAGCAGATGGAGTTAGCCCACCAGACTGGTAGGCACACCACCCACCCCCAACCCCCGTGGATCGCAAGTTCCTGACAGGCAGAAGTGTTTTCTTGTCCCCCTGCTGCTCTTCACTTGACATGGTGAGTAACGTGTAACAGGTTTCCGCTGGATGGCTGGAGAGAGGAGGGACTGGCTGGACAGACAGGTGCAACACGGCCTAGTTGTGTAAAAGAACATCCTGTGAGCACCGGCCTGAGCCAGTAGCTACCAGTTCCAACTGAGAACCTACAGAGGTGGGGTGATTCAACATACACAGGACTGTGTACCCGAATCTCTAGGTGTTGGTTTCATTTGGTGATGGTGGGGATTGAACCTGGGGCCTTGTGCATGCTACATACATGTGCTCTTCAACCAAGCCACACCCATCTCTGGACCTTTTCAGACTTCTCCCGGGTTCACATCAATTTCACCATCTCCTTACAGGGACAGTGGGAGCGTTCCTCATCAACAAGGACTGCATCCCAAGGGGAGCCCACTTCATGAATAAGGACCAGGGTCCCAAGGACACTCCAGCCAATCGCACAGTGGGGCCAGGCCCACAAAGCAGGGCAAGGGAAATCAAGGGGAGCTGGGCATGAATGCAGGCCTGTGGTAAGTCACCCAATCACACTAACTAGGTACCAGTACAAGCGAGATGGGGAGCAGTGGGTTAAGGCAGAAGGGCGGTGACTATTCGGGAGGCTCCAGAGGAAGGTCTCGTGACCAATCAATTAGGGGCCACACTCCTCCCTGGGCACTTTTTAGGGCAAGAGAAAGCCAGGAGCTCTTCCCCCAAGACAAACACCATTGCATCCTAGCACCGTGGAGGAGGAGGAAGTAGCATAAGTCATTCCCTCCCTCACACTGTTTACAGTCACACTGGAAGTCTGAGCATGAAATCAAAAGGAAAAAATACAATAATAACAATAACAATAATAATAAAAATAACCTATCTTCTTCCTGAGTGGCTCTCTTCCCTGCGCGTCTCACCCCCTCATCCTGCCACTGACAGAAAGGATCAGGGGTTAGGGCTGCTGAACAGGCCACCCTCCATCTGCTTCCACATGCGGAGGGGGCAGGGGGAAGGCTGGACAGAGAAGCCACCACAATACCCTGGAGCCTCCAGGGATCGCTAGCACTTGGGTGCCAGGAGAGCCAGGCTGAGCCCAAAGACAGAAAAAGTGAGAGGCTGGCATTATGCCAACCCTAAGGGCCTCCTCACCCTTCACTGAGCAACAGTGCTGTGGTCCCTGAGGTGTGGCTTGGAACAATGGCTGGAGAAGGGCTCTCGGAATCTTCGCGCATTACAACATACCAGCTTGCTGAACGGGATCCCACGGCAGGAAGCTCAGAGTCCTACCAAGTTGCTACGGTTCTGGAGTATTCCTCACGGGTCTATAAGTTTAATGTTGGGTCTCCACGATGGCATCGTTGGGTGGTAACGGAACATTTGAAAAATGGGGCTTTATGAACGGTCCCAAGGCCACTGGGGGCATGCCTCAAAGGGGATTATGTGACCCTAAATCTCAACTTCTGCTGGGAGTTTTTGCTGCCGAAAGACACGAGAATAAGGCAAGGCAGAGGGCACCTGTCTAGAGACGGCTAGAAAGAAAGCTGCTTCCAGAGCATTCTCAGGCAGACGAGTTTTATGGAGAGGAGTATATATGCAAGCTGAAGGGCCTAGGAATGGATTTTGCTACAACTCTTGTGCACCTCTTTATAGCTTGGGAATCTCCAGGTTCTCCAAGGACAGGCTTATGGCTTAGATGACATCAGCGAGGTCCCACCCCAAGACAAGTTTTTCCAGCTCTCAGGACTATGGAGACAGTAGTAAGAACCGCACTCTGATCTACTCAAAGAGAAAGCCCCAAGGTCGGCGCCTTCTGATACAGTCATCCAGTTGGAATACACAGCACCACCATAAAGTACTTAGGCTTGAAAAATAAAATCTAGGCTTGCAAAATTGCTCAGGGGCAGGGTGGGGTGGGTGGGTGTGCTTCCAAGCCCAACAGCAGCAGTCTGATCCTCAGGTTACACATGGAGGGAGTGGCGAACCAACTCCTGCAAGCTGTCCTCTGCCCTCTACCTGTGTGCTGTGGCTCACACAGGAACACAAAACATTGATTCATTCAAATGGTTTTTAAAGAAAGATAAAAATCTGAACTAAGCCTCTAGGTCTAACTAACTCTTGAATTTGCAGAGATCAAGAATAGAGCAGGAGAAGAATCCACCAAACTCAGAATGTGGAACATTCCAGAAACAAATACCCAGTTTCTCCAACAAATCACCAGCTTGTGGGGTTGGGATGGGGGAGACTTGAGCGACTTAGAGAACACAGCTGGCAAATTCTCTTTGGATCCCAGCTCTGGCAGAGCAATCTCACAGGGCCCTCTTGGAATGGGAACACGGCTTGGGCATTAGCACACAGAGAGGAATTGCTGTCTGCCTTCTGTCAGATGAGATGCTGCCATACTGATTTGCAGTTTCACAGAGTCACTCAGTTTGAGATACATATTGAATTTACAGGTGAAATTACATGGATCTTGGATTTGCTTTTATAAAACATGCTCAGTTCCCAAGAAGGCAGAAGGGAGACAGATAAAATGAGATTTGCCAAACGTCAATCATGACTGAAGGTGGGTACTGCGTACTGAGGATATGGATTATGGATGGTTTTATTTTTTCTTCTGTGTGCTTAAAAGTACCTAAAATAAAAAGTCCTGGGGCTGGAGAGATGGGGAAGCAGGCAACGGCACATGTTTTTCTTACAAGTGACAAGTTCTATTCCCAGCACCCATAGCAGGAGTCTTGCAATCTCTTGCAACTTCAGCTCCAGTGAGGTCTGGTTTCACTGACCTTTACAGGGGGCACCTGTACTCAGATGCACATACTACTCCTGAGACACACACACACATAATAAAGATACAAATAAATCCTTTAAAAAGCCCTTCAAAGATCAGAGAGGAAGGAGATATTGAATTGGTGCCATTTATCAGGCTAGGCCGGTCTTGATGTCATCTTATTTCCTAAGTCTTGAACCACTCCCTTCTTCACCATGGAAAGAGTGCAGAGAACCTCGTGAACTGGGGAGTGAAGACAGCGATGAGAGAGGAGGAGTTAGCTCTTACAAGGGGCCCATCAGGACAGCGTGGAGAAGGGCTGGCAGCAGCCCCAGGGAGGGAAAGATTAGAATCGACACATTTCACCCACTGTGAACTCACCCCTGCGGCAAAGCCCAGGCTTCCGTCTAAGATCCGCCTCTGCAAAAGAAAAAGGGAGAGGTTTCAGTTTCCAAGGACCACTGGGGCCTCAGTACAGAGACTGCCTTAAAGTCCAAAGGGTTCAAAGGTCACTGACCTGCTCCTAAGCTGGAGGTGACCTCCTGACCTTACAGAATGGGCCATGAACAGGGGGAGGCTGAGGACGACATGGACACATAGTTAAATATGACACCCATTCCAGTGTCAACCACAAGTACCCTTGGCAGGGGGAGGGGGGTCTTGAAGTGCACAGGCCCACGCCTTCATTCTTACCCAGGACCCCTATGCCCTTCAGAAGCAATTGATCTAAAAATGTGGAAATGACCAAGGACCAGTGAGGAACACAGGATCGATCTAAACAGTCACACCGGTGGGGACACAAACTGGTACAACCACGTCATGCAGAAAGCCATGCAGAGGGACTAACAACAGCAAGTGACCACAATATACATGTCACTGCTGAGAAATGACAGAGATGCATGCTGGGAATCCCCAAATCCATGCACTGTTCCCAAGAGCCTAGAGATTGCACAACTAGAGACTGCACAAAGTCCCATCCACGCTAAGACAGACATACCAAGGAGGACAACCAAATACCACAGGGCAAAGAAAACATGCCCACACATCACACACACAAAGGACACGCTGTGTACATGCATGCATGCATGTATGTACACAACAGGCAGAGGCAGTAAGTAAACTGGGAACTGAGCAGGGTGGATTGACTCAGCCAACACAGAGCAGTACCAGCTACGTAAGCAGAGAGCCTAACAGCAGCACCCAGACAGGGAATGTCTACCCTGTGGGAGAGACGGGCAGCGTGGGAGTGTTTCACACGGAGCGAAAGTCTGAGTGGGCGTGGTGACTGGGAAGAAGCCTGAAGGGACCGTGAGAAACATGGGCCTTTGTAAAATTATAATCAAACTGCATAGTTATGAAACGTACACCTTTCTGTGTGGCATCGATTCCAGTAAAAAGATGTTTCCGCTTCCATCATACCTAGTGGATAATCGCTTGTGGTCTGCACATACTACATAACGCTCTTCAGCATTGAAAGGAGAAGAAGCTCCCATGGGTCAGCGAGCTACCATGCAAGGCTTCTCCACACCCACTCATCATCATCATCATCATCATCCTCCTCCTCCCATCTACTGTCAAAAAACATTCTACTTCCTATGAATTTGACTTCCCCAGGTGTCTTAGGCGCTGAAATCTTGAGTACCCTGTAATTCCTAGTTGTGTAGTTGGGAGATCCAAGTCTCCAAATGATAGATTTGCGCTAACCACCCCCCCATCCCCCCCCCGCCCCAGTTAGGGTCAGGGCAGCAGCGTGGGAGGCAGGAGAGTATAGCTGAAGCCAGGACCTGCCAAACTGGTCTATAACATAAGGGGCCCGAGACATCAACTTTCTAGACAAGTTTTCCTTTCTAGATCCAGGGCTCAGTGTGTTGTTTTTTTTTTTTAATTTATTCTCTATATTCTTTGTTTACATTCCAAATGATTTCCCCTTTCCCGATCTCCCGCTCCCCATAAGTCCCATAAGCCCTCTTCCCTCTGCCTATTCCCCAATAAACCCCCTCCCACTTCTCTGTCCTGGTATTCCCCTACATTGCTGCATCAAGCCTTTCCAGGGCCCTCTCCTTCCTCCTTCTTGGGAATGATTTGATATGTGTATCGTGTCTTGGGTATTCAGAGCTTCTGGGCTAATATCCACTCATCAGTGATTGCATTCCATGTGTGTTCTTTTGTGAATGGGTTACCTCACTTCAGATGATATTTTCCAGTTCCAACCATTTGCCTAAGAATTTCATGAAAGAGATCTAAGCTGCTGTCTCGTGGGCCACTCCTGCAGCAACTACCACCACCCTTGAGCAAGGTGAGGGTGACATTCCTCAAGACGGCCATGAGTGGCTCTGGGCTGGAGATGGGGAGCAGCTCAGGGGGGAGGAGAATGGGATTTCAGGCACGGGAGGTCGGTTCAGGCTGGGCTTGTGTAGAGTAACACAGAGTGTGTATAGAGGGTGGATGAGGGATGTCGGGGATGTGGGGTGCAGAGGAAGAAAAGATGGGGAGACACGTCATCGAGTGAGGCTGTGAGGCCAGAACACATGGCCTGAGAGAGACTGAGGGCCCTCTGCAGGATGCATGGAGGACACATGGGGGAAGGGCTGAGAAGGCTCAGCATGATTGTGGACAAGGGGCTATCGGTATTCATCCAGAAGATAGGATGTGTTCATGGTAAGGGTGGGCTCACATGATATCAGAAGAGAGAACGAGGAAGTGGACCTATCTGTATTTGTTTGGGGGGGAGGACCTGTGGAGACAGAGGTGGGTAGACAGCCGTCTACAGGGGATTGAAGGGGACCCTGCCAACCTTCAGCCAGTGGGGAGGAATGTAATGCTCTGGCTGGGGCCGTAAAGAAGCAGGCCTCTTCCTTCCCACGTGCCCTAACCAGCTGCCTAAGCCACTCATGGCCACAGGGAGAGCAGTTCCACCCGAAAGCTAATCGGCTTGGGTCCTGCTTAGGACTCTCTGCTCCCTGCACCAGGAATTCAGACGGGAGCTCAGAAACAAGGCAGCAAGTTAATGCACAATAGCTAGTCTTCACCCCCTCGCCCTGTTGAATCCGGGTGACCGAGGCAGGTGAGAGGAAGACAATGGCCGGCTTGTGTGCCTGCTCCCTGGCCTAGTAAGGAAACAGAGAGAAAACAAGGAAGTTGGAAAACATTAACATCTCCGGTCTGCGTGGCCTCTGCCAGAGCTATGTGGAAAGGGGCCGGTTCCAAAGTTCACAAAAGGGTCCCTGCGAACCTCCAGAGACAAGCGACTCACCTGCCCGCTGGAGAATATGAACACCAGGGCTGCTCCGGCTGCTGTCATTGCCCAGGTGAAGAAGGTCCCCAGCAAGGCCTGGGACACGGAGCTGTAGCCTTGGAGCATGCTGGATCCAGCTGTGCACAGAAGAGCAGAGAGGGTCAGACGCTGAAGGGCCTCAACTGTGACATACGTGCAGCCGCTGCCTGAGCTGCCTTCTGTCAGTGTAGGTGGTCTGCACATTCAAGTCAAACCAATGCAATGGGCCTCAACCTCCTGGTCCCGGCACAGAGACATTAAATGTCTTGTAACTTTGAAAGGCAACGTGAGGACACCGGAAGGGGTCGGGAAGCCCTCCCAAGAGGCCTGCTCATTCGTGCATCTCTCTGTCCCTGCCTACCATTTCTCCTCAGACCCTGCTAAAGAAGAGGCCCCTAGCTCAAACTGTCTGCTAAATAACTTCCATCTGATTCCTAGTCACACCTTCCTGGCTCCCCAAGCCAGCCTCCTGGCTAAACATAAATTCCACCGACAGACCTTCCCACCACCATGGACTCTCCAGCCAAAGTCCATCAGTGTGCAGTCTGAGCACTACACAGCCAATTCAACTTAGCTCATTAGGGCATCTTTATAACCCAGACAGCTGTATCCACCCCCGACCCCCGAGGTTCCATTCCCATAAACCCCTTCTGGGATGCCGTCCCTCCACAGCTCCTGCCCTGGAAACCCAAGAGCTTCCTCTGAGGCCCACCTCACGCCAGATCTGTGGCAAAAGCTTCCATGACTACACACACACACACACACACACACACACACACACCTCTTTGCTGTTTTCTATAGGGGCCTGCCTACATCTGTAACCTAAATTTGTAACTGCTTGAGAATGGTGAAGACACTTTCCCACAGCCTTGTGAAAGCGGGCATGGCCATCCGCTGCAAACGACCTGCAGAAGGAGAAGGAGCCAGCTTACCCAGAAACGAGAGCCAGAGAGCACAAAAAAATAGAACCGTTAACGACTCTGCGCATAGCTGCTGCCGGTGAAGTGGCAGTGTAGTCCACTAAGCAAAGAAGGGGCCCTCTCTTGCGTGGGCCCAGAGAACCTCCTCAGACTTAACCATGCTCAAGACTGAGACCATATCCTGTCCATCCTGTCCCAGATAGGAAATGTCAGGCTTCTCCTATGGAAAGTTACAAAGCAGAGAAGTCCACTTGTGAAGCAGCCGTGTGTCCTGGCACACGCATACTCATACAGGCTAGGTGTAGACCTCAACTCAAAGGCCTCATTCAGTTCCCCTCTGGCTTGCCAGCATCCCCAGGACTGGACCTGGCCCCACCTGGCTTAGCTCCCTCAGAGCTGAGCAGGCAGGAGCTATGTACCTGTGTATAAGGGCTAACGAGGTTCCCTCTGTGGGCTTTAGAGAAAGCCCTGGCAGAGCGTGGGCAGGCCCTGTGTCCAGTCCACACCCAGAAAAGGCTGTGGGCTCAGATGAGCCCCGCTGGGCCCCATGCTAGGTCTAGGGTCAAACCATTTATGGGTTCAGATTCTAAGCATACGCAACCTTTTGACAATTCGACACTGGAGAACACCACAATCAAGACGCAAAAAAACAAGACAGCAACCCACAATCAAGATGCAAAAACCAAGCAATGAAAAACTGCCAAGTCTGACAACCTGAGCTTGGTTTCTGACACCCACCTGAGGGAAAGAACCAACACGCTCTCTTCTGACCTCTGCATTTGCATCATGGAATACACAACTTCCCCACACACATACACACACACACACAAAAGGTAGTTTTAAAATGCACCCTTTCCCAAATCTCACAACGTCTAAGTAAGCTTACTATTTTGCGTTGGGTTGTACTCATCTCTACACTTGGTGCAGGTTGGGCACACATGACAGAGGAACTCGACAATGACTGGACAAATTTTTTAAAAAATTTTTTCAAGCAAACAAATAGCCTTTTGCACCATGCCCGCATCAGGTCAACCTCAAAAGAGTGGTGTGTGACAGGTATGGTGGCAGAAACCTTTTAGTCCCAGTCCTTGAAGAGGCAAATGCCAGCAGATCTCTGCAAGTTTGAGGCTAGTCTGATCTACTTAGTAAATTTTGAGCCAGAGAGGGCCATATAGTAAGATTCTTTGAGGAAAAAAAAAAAAACAAAGAAAAACAAAACAAATGACAACAAAAACCAAAAAACTGGGCAGTGGTGTTGCACGCCTTTAATCCCAGCACTTGGGAGGTAGACGCAGGCGGGTTTCTGAGTCTGAGGCCAGCCTGGTCTACAGAGTGAGTTCCAGGACAGCCAGGGCAACCCTGTCTCAAAAAACCCAAAAAACAAAACAACCAAAAATAAAAAAGAGAGAGTTGTGTGTTTATTGGATTTGTTTTAAACTGAGATCCTGTAGCATTAATATACTGATCATCTCCAGTTGCTTGTGAGTAAAATGTTAAACATTCACAAAGACCGATTTCAAGCTAACAGCCTCTCAATTCTCACTAGCATAAATGCCTAACCCCCAGCCCCCAAGTACCTCAAGTGCCTTTTCACAGCTACTGGTAAAAAGACACAATCCTCATTTGCCAACCAGCAAAATCAAACCGAAGGGAGTTGTGGGTGTTCATGGTGGCCTATGGGACAGGAAAATAATCTTCTAAGTTCAGTGTATAATAACTGGGTTCCTGAGATGAAGAGAAAGACTGAGCCCCGTCCATCCACGACTTATCACAGTTATCACAGTGTGAGCCCAGCATGCATCTTCTTTCATTCACTGTTGAAAAACTCTGGCTACTCAAACAGTAGTGGAAAGCCAGTAGTCTGGTCCCCCTGAGAGATACTTAGATTTCTTTTTTAATGTAGCGTGGACCTCACTGTGCAGTAGAGAGTAGCTTTGAACTCGAGACCCTCCCGCCTTCCACCTCCCAAAGCTGGGATTACCAGTGTGCTACAATACCTGGTCTTTGTGGTACTGGGGATCAAACTCAGAACTTCGTACTTGGTAAGCAAGCACTCTACTGAATGAGCTCCTTCTGCAGCCCTTAGAGCTACTTAAAAGCACAGAACGCAGGTGACACCCCACACTTGCTGGATCCCCCAAATCTGCGCCTTATTTAACTCCATGGGGGAGCCCTTACACACAGCTAAACACACACACACACACAAACAGACCAGCCAATGGTTTAGTGAGTCCTCCACAGGAGAATGGCATCTGTCATTTCCTGTATGTAACAGACTGATAAGCTCTTAGGGGCAGGCAGGACACATCAGCCACAGCACCTCTGAATCGTGCCAAGCAGTCTGCTTCAGACTTTCTCAAGAGCTGGATATTAACAACATAAACTGGACCAGTGACCAGGACAGGGGACCATTCTGCGCCCATCCTATAACTTGAGAGAAGCCAACAGCGGGGTGATAGTGCATGCATTTTCACCTCAGCAGCACAAAGCAGCCAGCTTCTATGAGGCCAGTAAATTTCCTTCTGCCCTTCTGTCTCTTTCCCTTGTCTTTTCAATGTTGCCTCCCTATTTCAAAATGCTGGTTTAGTTACAGCGAGGCACTGCCTGGGCTTAAGGGAGCTGGCACAGAACTCGAAGATCGGACTCTCTACCAGAGACGCCCATGAGACAGATTCAGGATCTGGACTGCCACTATGAACCTGAAAAAAGTTCTCTAGGAGGCACGCTGCGGGCTCTCCAGCCTTCCCCACCCCCAGCCCCCAGCCCCCGACCTGCCACAGGTGGAAGTGGGAGGGGCCTCTGAATGGCTGCCATTGATACCACAGGTCCCTGGTACCCTCTACACACCACCATGAAACAATGAATGAAGAGACCCTTGGCTGGGCACTCAGGAGCCTCGGACCACCATATCCAGCTCATCCTAGGGTGGAGCAGAGGGGGTACGAACACCTCCCCCTCCCCCTGCCACCTGTCACAGCCCCCTGCTGCTCTTCCAGGACCTGCACCTTAGGGCACCCCCTTTGCAAGCTCCAAGCCGCTGCACATTCTTGAGACTGCCCGGCACCCCGAGCCTGAAGGAGAGAAAAGGCGACTCACTAGGTTGCCCTCTCCAGCCCCCTCTCCACTTCCATCAGCCCCCGTGCCACTCGCTCGCTGGGCTCCACTCCCGCAGTCACTTCCTGCTTCACTCCAGCACACGTGGCTCTCCAGCGCCGGGCCCCGCCCCTCCGCAACTGGCGACTCCTGCCTGGAGAATAAAGTCTCAGGTTCACAGCCGCCTGTGCGCGCCCGAAACAGAGGCGGGCGGGCAAGAGCAGCGCTCTTCCCTCCCAACAAAGCCACAGATGCAGAGAAGAAGGCCCAGGGCAGTGCAGAACGCATGGACATACCCCAGGAAGCCTAGGGGAGACTGCAGACACGCAAAGAAGGGGCACTTTGGACCAGTTCTAACGTAATGTTGCCTACATCTTTTGTCATATGTCATAAGCATGATATATAGCTCAGGTCCTAACTGAACTGCAGAGCCAGTGTCCATATGGGCAACATTCCGAAGGTCAATGGCTTTATTCTCGAGGTCAATAGCTTCCATTAGAAGAATGCCAAGGCTCTGGATTCCACCTGAGCTTTCAATCTTTCACTTTGATTAGAACCTGTCAATATTGAGGACCCACTGAGGCCACATACTAAGAAGCATCACCCTAACTAAGCCCTTGGGGGGCAGAGGCAGGCTGATCTCTGGATTCGAGGCCAGCCTGATCTACAGAGTGAGTTCCAGGACAACCAGGGCTACACAGAGAAACCCTGTGGGGGGCAGAGGGGCCAGGAACAAGAAGCATCACCCCAGGTCATGGACTTTGCACTCCAGGGCTTCTGGGATAACACCTTGACTAGATTTAGCTGCAGTACAATGAAGGCCAGATAGCTGATTCAATTTGAATGTCAGTAAAACAACAAATAATTTCTTATTATAAGTATGCCCTAGGGCTGGAGAGATGGCTTAGCGGTTGAGAACACTAACTGCTGTTCCGGAGGTCCTGAATTCAAATCCCAGCAACCACATGGTGGCTCACAACTATCTAGTGGGATCTGATGCCTCTTCTGGTGCTGTCTGAAGACAGCTACAGTGTACTTACATACAATAAAGAAATAAAACTTTAAAAAAAAAGTATGCCCTGCGCAGTATAAGGGACACACTTATGCTAATGTCATGACTGTTTTCTGGAATGAAAAGATAAAGGAGTGTTACATTGGCTGCCCAAGCAGAGAGTAACCAGGACAGAAAAACAGCCTGCAGTTGGCGTATACAGAGACTACAGTAAGAGCAGGCATCCATTACCCTGTTATAGAATGGTGTGCCTTCCTAGTGAGGCCCACTCTGCACACTTAGAGATGGAGAACTCTCTAAGGGTGATGGTGCAGCTCTCAGCTAATGCGCAGTCAGCTCCCAGCAGGTCATTAGCTTATATACACGTACATAGGCTTAAACGGTTCACATTCACAGCCACCCTTCAGTAGCAGATCCTCGACCCAGGTAACCCTTTGAACAACTTACACAGAGACTGCAGACTGCAAGTCTGGCCACTTAGGCAGCTAGGAGACTTACATAGCAGAGACATTACACACTGTCAGAATGATTTTGAGTGTGACCAGAGGCTGCAGACTGCAAGTCTGGCCACTTAGGCAGCTAGGAGACTTACCCAGCAGAGACATTACACATTGTCAGAACGATTTTTGAGTGTGCCCGGTGTTGTTCTCTTTCCAAATAGTTGTTACCCGGGGGGTCATCTTGTGCACCTGGTAGAATTATAGTTTTCTAGACAGAAGCACGAAGGATTTCATGGCAGACCTGGATTTTTGTTTGTTTGTTTGTTTGTTTTTGTTTTTTCAAGACAGGGTTTCTCTGTATAGCCCTGGCTGTCCTAGAACTCACTCTGTAGACCAGGCTGGCCTCAAACTCATAAATCTGCCTGCCTCTGCCTCCCAAGTGCTGGGATTAAAGGTGTGTGCCACCGCCACCAGGCCTTAGACGGGGATTTAGTGATGCTTGTGACCCTGCACTTCCACCCACCCCAAGCCCCATCTGACCTTTAGAGGTATGTCTTCCGTATGGGAAAACCCTAATGGCTGGTTGTAAGTCAGAGTTGTCTTCCTTGTCACGGGAATCAAAGTCTAATGATTGAGTGATCCTGGCCAATAAATACTTACACCCTAGCATCCTAAACTTCTCTTTTCTCTGACAGGTCTGTGTGCATGCTGCTTATTAGCTTTGGGGCGTTTTGGAGGTTGTGATCAGTTAAATTCACACAAATCACTTGTGTGATTTGATGTGGAGTTGTGTGATTTTCTCCTAAGCAAATCTATTAGGAAGTCCTTTAGAATACCAGTTCTATCACTTCCAAGTTCCGAGTTCCATCTACATCAGTCCAACAAGAATCAGCGACTCATGTCAATGGTTACCCTATAGGTTCTGTGCCAGGTCAGGAGGTGACCCAGGCAAGGTGCCACATGCCTGTGACCTAGTACTTGGGGAACTGAAAAATGGGGGTATAGTTAAGAACCAAACCTGAGCTATACAACAAGACTCTGTCTCAAAAGCAAACAAATAGCAGCTTGTTACAGAATAAGGCCCAGGGAGCAAGTCCTTCAGTTCCAACTCAAAAAAAAAAAAAAAAAAAAAAAAAAAAAAGGTCACAGCATTCCCACTGAGCTAGCCTTTACACCGCTTGATGCCTTGAAAGTCCACAGAATTCTATGGAAAGCCGAAGTGGATGGAGTTGAGAGTAAACAAAACTGAGCACACTCATAGATTCATACCTGTTGAAGACGCACAGAGAGTCCCTGAATTCTCCTACTTTCCTATGCATTTAAATTTCTCAGAATGGAAAGTTAACCAAGATTTTTGGTTGGTTGATTGGTTGGTTGGTTGGTTGGTTGGTTGGTTGTTAGGATTTCTTTGTTTTTGTTTCCATTTTGGTTTTTTGTTTGATTGCTCATTTGTTTTGTTTTGTTTTGTTTTGTTTTGTTTTGTTTTGTTTTGTTTTTCCAAGACAGGGTTTCTCTATGTAGCCCTGGCTGTGCCATAACTCACTCTGTAGACTAGGCTGACCTTGAACTCAGAAATCTCTGCCTCCCAAGTGCTGGGATTAAAAACATGTGCCACCACTGCCCAGCTCTTTGTTTCGTTTTTAAATCTCTGCCTAGGGTGTCTCCTGCCGGGTCCCTCCTTTCCCACTTTGAGCATACTGCTTCCTGACCTTCCTCTGTGGTCACAGACTTACTTCTTGGGACCCACCTTGCCTACCCTGCTCCAGGTACCTGGTTAAGCTACATAGGCACGAGAAGTCTTCCCTCCCTGCTCCTCTGTCTCCCTTTAACCATTTCTACTCAAGGCCACCACCCTGTCCCCTCATTCCCATATTTAAGTGCCCGTGTCCCTTAAAACTTGAGTTAAACATAATCTCCTGCTCTAATCCTGGTTAGAGAACAGGTGTTCCTCCTCCCAGGGACAACAAGGACATTGTATGGCTTCTACAAATTTGCCCCATCTCCTTTCTGTTGGCGTGGTAAAACAAACTTGAAGAGGTAGGATTACAGGTCACAATGCATAGTCAAGCAAAGTCAAGGCAGGAACTGAAGCAGAGACCACAGAGAAATGTTACACGCTGGCCTGCTTCCCCTGGCTTGCTCTGCTAACTTTCTTACACAGCCCACAAACACCTGCCCAAGGATGGTACAGTCCCCAGGATGGACCCACCCAATAATCAGCAATCAAGAAAATGCCCCATAGATAGATCCATAGGCCAATCTGATGAGGAAATTCTTCAGTTGAGATTCCTTCCTCCCAGATAGATCAAATGGACAAACATTGAGTGTACCAGGACTTGAGTCCCTTCAGCTCACATGGGAGAAGCTAACTTTGCTGATGACGCACACCCAGGATTTCAGCCTTGTGTTTGGACAGTTGGTCCCCAACTGATAGTGATGTAGGGGGAAGGTCGTGTTGTGAAACCTTTAGTAGGCAGAACCTTGCTGGAGAAAGTAAGTCACTAGGCATGGACTTTGAGGTTTAATACCCTACACCCCTCTACCCTTCTGTTGTGGCTTGACTTGGGATGGCTCCAATAGATTCAGGTGTTAAGCTCGGCCATGGAGAGTGGCCAAGGAGGTGTGGCCCTTTTGGAGAAAGTAAGTCTCAGTAGGGGTGGGGGCTTTGATGCTCAAGCTATGCCCAGTATGGCACACAGTCTCCTTCTGCTGCCTATGGATGAAGATGTAGAACTCTTGCCTCCTCTAGAGCTATGTCTGTCTGCACTCTGCCATGCTTTCCGCCATGATGATAATGGACCGAACCTCTAAGGACACTGTAAGCCAGCCCCAATCAAATGTTTGTGTAGAGAACATGTGAGCAAGAAATAAGATCAGAACATGGTGTAGGATGCTATAGCAATGGGCAGTCAGTTCATGTCAGCTGTGTGTAGTAGAAGAGAATGACGTAATAATCCATGATGTAATAACCCATGATGTATTAGCCCATGATGTAATAACCTATGATATAATAGCCCATGATGCAAGGCTAGAGTGTGATTAGCTAGAGTGTGACTATGCCCTTGTAGCCTGAAAGCAGAGGCTCGCAGCAGGCAGATAGAGCGCCTTGATGCTGAGACAGTAAAGACTGTATTGCCATCTTGCACTCTGACCAGAGGACAAGTGAGTGTGCCACCCTCGCCACATCAAGATCTCTGAGCTGTGCTACTGAAGTTAGGAGGGCTTACCACCCTTATCATTTAGGGGACTTTTAAATAGCCTCATTTACATAATATGTAATAGAAGGTTTGAAAATTACTGTGCAGAGTTACATATGTAATCATATACATAACCTCTAGAATTTGCTCAGTACCCTACACTTCAACGGGGTCTCTCCATCCCCCACAACAATGCTTCCCCTGCCGCCCGCCCTCACCAGATGGGGAGCATTCTTCCATTTCTGTCCACCCAACATGTCCATATACTCCTTCAGCCCCCACGCCACCCCCCCCCCAGGACTTCTCACTACCCTTGGAGGGAATCTAAGTCCTCACTTCAGCTCCTGGAATCCGGCCTCAGGTCCTAAGCAGACAGACCAACAACCTCTGACTCCACAGACCTTTCTCCTGCTCACAGTGCACCTGCTACTGCCTCTGCCTGAAGCACCTAGCACACAGGGTCACCTCGCTGGACCTTCCTGTCATTCAGATCTTATCTCAAATGTTACCCTTCAAAGGGGCATTCCTTGAATATCTGACGTAACACAGACCTTTCTAGTCTTCCTTGTTCTCCCTAAGGGCAAACTCCTGAGAACAGCATCATGCCTGCCTTGTGTATCTCTGTTTCTCTGGGACCTAGTGCACAGCAGATGGCCCCTGTTTACTGAATGAATAAATCAGCCAGGGATAGAAGCATTATCTGTTGGCTGCACTTTATAAAGACTTTCTTAAGAGTTATTAGGAAAATGATGTGTGTGTGCTGGATCAAATTGTTCCAGGAATCCCATTGCACCTACCACGGTATTATGCAGAGGTTATCAGCAAAAATAATTTTGCTCTTATTGATGCTCAGTGAGGCATTGAGTGATGGGGTTAGGAAGCACTCCTAACATCCACAGGCTAGAAACCAGGAGTGTTAACTATCGTACAGTACCCCAACTCCAGGGCAAAGAGCTATCTGACTCAAAGTGTCAGCAGTGCAAGAGCAAACCCTGTGACTCTCTGGTGTCATCCTATAAATCTCAGAGAACAAACCATTCCGTCACATTTTTCATGAGTCTCAAGAAGACTCTGTTGAGCTGAGGAGACAGCTCAGGGGGTAAATGCATCTGCAGCCAAGCCTGAGGACCTTGAGTTGTAGTCCCAGGACTGACACAATAAAAGGTGAAAACTAATACCCACAAGTTGTCCTCTGATATCCATTCATGCACCACAGGATGAGTGTATACACACACACACACATATGCAGGCATGCACAAATGTGCTTGTGCACATGCACTCGAGCACACACACACACACACACAAACACACAACAACTAAATAAAACAAACCTTAATTTAAAAAAGCATTTATTCAGTCACTGGTTAACATGTTATGGTTAACCTACAATAACAATTGAGAACTGACAGTCCAACTCATCTTCATAACCCAGCACAACTTGAAAATCACTCCACTAGTTCTGCTCCCTCCCATTCTGTGCACTGGTCATCTGAAGCTCTGGTAGCATCACCACACTGGTACATCCAAGAGCTGCATACATGGAAACTTCTAGAAGAACTCTGGCAGTGTGATCTAGCGTCTTCTCTATTGTGGTAAAACACCATGACCAAAAGCCATGTAGAAAAGGAAATAGATTATTTTGGCTTATTCTTCCAGGCCACAGTCCGTCATTGGGTGAAATTAGAACATGAACTGTGGAGAAACACAGCTTGAGCCGGCAGGATCATGTTTAGCTAACTTTCTTACACAGCTCAGGACCTCCTGCCTAGGGAATGGTACTGCCCACAGTGGGTTTGACAGGCCAACTCTTTTCAATTCAGACTCCATTTTAAAGAACTTGAACTCAGGCAAACTAAAAGGCCAGTACCTAGCATTAGTTTCCAAGTTACCCCCTAACAGAACCTGAGCCTAGCTCCAGTCTCTAGGCTAACCCCAACAAGACTCACATCTCCAGGTTACTCTCCCAACAAAATCAACACCCCCAGGTTATAAGCCCGCCCCCTGCCTAACAACAACCAATGCAGAGGGATGTAGTTAAGTTTATGGTATGACTCCCAACACCAGTCAATTATGTTAAAGGCCATACATAGTAACTTGCACACTCACACGCCCCACCCCCAACACTTGCTGCTTACTATAAAGTCTTGCCCCCATAGATATTTAGGGTTCCTCATCACCAAAACCATTCTGAGTACTGAGGAGCCCAAGCTTGCTTCAATTGAAAGGCCCTACTGTGATTGCACCCGATGATCAGCTCCTGTCTGTTTTGGGGAGGATCACTAACATTTTCCTGGCACTACTGGTTGGGCCTGCCTACTTTAAGACAATCCCCTCACAAACATAGTCATGGACCAATCTGATTAAAGCAACTTGCCAACCAAAGATTCTCCTCTTAGGAGACTCTGGGCTGTGACAGTTAAGACTAACCAGGACACAGGGACTCATCCAGTGAAACAGTGCCTTTACAGATGTGCCGACTCCCTTTCAGACTGGCTCCTTGATGCAGACAGGTAAACCATAAAAAGAACATTCTAGCTAGCCTCTGACGTAAGCAAAGAAGTCCACAGCAACTGGGCACCACTTCTCTGAGCCTGCTGCAGACAAGAGCTGGTCTCCAGGGCTCAGGAAGGAAACTGAGTGAGTCATCTGGCCCCTCCTCGCCTTTGTCTAACATTTGGTTCTGAGCCTGTAATACAAAGGCTCCAGAGAGGCTTAGGCATTCGATCCTGCTGACTTATGGAAATCCACTGCAGAGATAGAAGTTCCTAGTCCTGAACAAGGTGTTTAAAATTCATACTCGGGCTTGCTCGACTGCCAGCTTAATAAGATACCAATTACTAAGTAAAAACCACCACCAATTGAATATGGAATCAACCCTCGGGTGATACAATCTGAGACAATAATTAGCAGAAATCAATTTCCCTGTTCTCTACTGGTGTTGCCTTAAATAACTCCTCCGAACCAGGCATGGCGTTCCCAGCCACTCCAGAAACAAAGCAGAGGCATTGTAAGTTCAGAACAAGACCCTGTCTCAAAATTCAAAACGAAACCTGCCTTTTCTCCCATCTCCCAGTCAGTAAGTCCATGGAGGCCTTGTTAACAAGCACACTAACAGAACAGTTCTGGCTCAACCCTTACATTAAGGTTCCAGCCTGCCCCATCGCCACTCGCTGGAGTGACCTGCTTGTCCAACCCCCCTCCACAAATGTTCACCACACATCAGGGATGTGATAGGATGTGGGAGTTGCTGGGTGCACACCAACATGTGGCATCAGTTCAAACCGTGGCTTTACCATTGATGCTCAGATACTTTGCTGTGCCCTGCGTTGGCTGTAAGCCAAGGATTATCATTGAAGCCTTGTGTTATTCAAGGATGTCATGGACATCTGTGCCTTCCCCTGATGGATGTTGTGGATGTCTCCAGCTAAGTAGCACAAGCCAGCAGAAGACGGTCTCCTTCCTAAGGGTAAGAGTAATGGACCCTGCGATCCACGCCCAGGGCCATGGTAGCAGGTATATGGGAGGACACGGATATTTGAGGCATTGTGTCTGTGTAGACAATGCTGAGAAACCGACCAGAGAGTCCTCAGAACCAAAGCTCTGGGTCAAAGCTCTGAAAACATGTGGTTTCTTCTTATTCTGAAACAGGCTTTATTTTTGTGCCAAAATTCCTACTTGTTCTTTTTTACCATCATTTTTGTTTTGAAACAGGGATTCTGTGGATCCCAAGATGGCTTTGAATTCCCCGATCCTCCAGCCTCCACCTTCTCCGTGCTTAAGACTATGCCACCACGCCTGTTCCTCTTTGCTGTGCTCAGGAAAGACCCTCAGAATTCTATAAGCCCCAGAAGCCACAAAGGCTGGATATGCTATGTATGAATGTTTAGAGATCCAAGCCAGAAATCCAGCAGCATCTCCTGACAGGCAGTCACATACCTACAGCCCAGAGATATCTACCTACACCTATGAGCTGTTTAGCCATGCCATCTGAATCCGTTGCTCTTCTCATTGACAAAACATCTGGTAAAAGCAGCTTCAGGAAGGAAGGGGTTATTCTGACTCACAGCTGAAGAGTATATTCCATCGTGAGAAAGACATGACAGGCCGGAGCCTGAGGTCACACGGCAGTCATAAACAGGACACAGAGGAAGATACAAAGTCTCTGCTCACCTCACTTTTTTTTAATTCAGCCCAGGACACCAGCCCAAGGACTGGCACCTCCCATAATTAGGGTGAGTCTTCATCCTTTCTGGAAACACCCTCACGGGTACACTCAAAGGTGTGTTTCCGCGGTGATTCTAAATCCTAGGCAAACTGGTAATCAAAATCAACTATGATGTGATCCTTACAGGTGAAGGGTCTTAAGGTAAAGAAATGAACCTGGATCATGTGGTGGGTTCAGGACATTCCAGTGGTCCTGATGAGGGAGACATCATGGAGAGAATAAAGGCAGAGGTGGCCCTGGTCACAGAGATCAGCCAAATGCAGGCAGAAGCTGAAGCTGGAAAAGGCCAGGAAATAGACCTCTCTGGAGCATCTGGAAGGAATGCAGCTTTTCGCATACCTTGACTTTCAGGACTTGTAACCCCTTGGACTGCAAGCTGCTCACAGTGCTGGGATTCAAACCCAGGGCTTTGCAAATGCTAAGCAGTCTCCCGCTGAGTCATAACCAAAACCCAAATCCATGTGGCTTTAAACCTTGGAGATTTCAGCCTGTCACAGCAGCATGAAGAAACTCACACACCTCCTCTTGCTTGGAAGCTGCCAATCTCATCAGCGCCCCGGTGAACCACCAGGAGCCATGCCGGGTCTTGTCCACTGTCATTACTTAGCAGAGAACTACGTGGCTTGTGGGGCCTGGTAGGAAATAAAAATGGGAAGTCCCTGATTCAAAACATAGAGTGCAGAGGCTGCCATAGTGGCGTATATCCTTTATCCCAGCTCTTAGGAGGCAGAGGCAGGCTGACCTCTGTGAGTTAAGTCCAGCCTAGTCTATAGGCAAACCAAAGACCCTGTTTGTTTGTTTGTTTAATGGAGGAGAAGTGGTGTTCGGGAAGGTACTAGAGGACTGGAAAGATGGCTCAGTGGTTAAAACATTGGCACACAAATATGAGATCAAGAATTTGGATCTCCAGACCCCAGAGCGTTGCAAGTCTGTAACAAGAGTGTTCTTGCAATGAGCTGGGAAGTGAAGACAGGAGAATCCTGGGAAGTTCACAGGCCAGTGGGTCTGGCATGTGCAATGGTGATAAAATCCTATATCAGACAAGCTAGAGGCCAAGTTTAGCCTCTGACTCCCACATAAACATTGTATGTGCACACATGCACACACACGCACACAGACTTGAGAATACACACACATACACATAAAAATGTCATATAGAGTGGGGGGGCAGATGAGACAGACAGACAGACAGACAGAACAACATGCAGGTTCCATGGTCCTATCAGCATTGCTTCCTAAGCACATGGTAGAAGATAAGATGATTAAGGACCTCAAGATAATGAAAACCGAACATGAAGCCAAGCTTGGGTCTTTTGAATGACTGCACAGGCTGCACATCTGTGGGGTGGGTGATGTTCCGGGGCTGGTGTAACAGGAGCAAGGTGAGGAGGTCACAAAATCAAAGTGGGGACTTAGATACATGGGAGGATTTGGAGAGAGGAAAAGGAAGGTAGAAACGACGCAATTATAATCTCAAGCACATACACTCACACACACACACACACACACACACACACACAGAGATCAAAGTGACAGATCAGGCGAGGGTTAGGGATTTGATCAAACTGTCCCAAAAAGGTTTACCACTAGAAGGCCGTACATCAGTGGTGCTCAGCCTCCCTAATGCTGTGACCCTTTTATACAGTTCTTCATGTTATGGTGACCCCCACCCATAAAGTTATCCCATTGCTACTTCATAACTGTAATTTTGCCCCAGTTATGAATCTTAGTGTAAATGTTTTTGGAGATGGAGGTTTGTGGGGCACGACCCAGGGGTTGAGAACCACTCTAGTGGGAGGGACCGAATATGTGAGACCTACAGCCAGTCAACCCAGGAGGGAAGCAGGAGGCAGGCCCAGGAATCTCTAACTAGAGCCTGATTACCTCGGGCTGGGGGCTTGGATCGAATATTGGAAAGAGAACATCCTCAATTCATAGTGGGAATTAAAAGATAGTCGACAAGGAGAAAAAGCAGAGGGAGGAACCTCAGAAACAAAAAATGAATGGGCCAGAATGGGGGGGGGGGGGCCTCTAAGCTTCATGGGAGCCTGAAGAATGGTTAAAAATTGGGGAAAAATAGAAATGTTGACTCAAAAGAAAAACACACCTGCAGAGACCTAAGTTAATGAATATTTAGCTTAACACCCATTAGCCCTTCTTAATTATTGACTTTAGTATTCATAAAAAATTTAATCTCATTCAAAAACTAATCTGAGGTTTGACTTTTCTCACATCCAGAGAATTCTTAAGTATGCACAACACAAGCCAAGAAATCATAGCCAATCATTAATTAAATAAAGCTTAAAGCTAAGCAGTTCAAAAGCAAAGTTATGAAAACAACTTTTTTACTTTGGGGGAGGGGTCGAATTACTTTATTTGGAATCTAGGAGCATTTTAATACGTTTGGTACCCGACATTTTATCTTGGGGGGGGGGAAACAGATCATCAAGGATCTATAGACCTAGGATGAAGTCAGAGCAAGGGTTTCAAGATGCTGTTCTCCCAACAAAACTCATCCCATGCAGTCTAGCTGATGCCAGAGAGAGTTTAGTCATTGCCTTGCTGGGGGTGGGGGACGGGTAGCTTCCTACTGATACCGTCACTCCAGGGCATGTGACCAGCAAGTCAAGCCCTACAAAAAGATGGGGTATTAAGGAGGGAGAATGGGAAAGGACGACCGTGCACAGATACAGAGAGAGGGGAAAGCCGGGACTCCTGTTGCTGTGATAAAATAGTCTCATGGAAGCTACATAGAGAGGAAGGCTTTGTTTTGGGTCAGAATTTAAGGGTACAGTCAATCATGGTGAGAAAAATCACAACAGCAGGAGTTTGAGGCTGCAGGTCACCTATATCCATAGCCACACCCATAGCTGAGAAACAAGAGCGATAAATGCTTGTGCTCCGCCCACAGTCTGGGATCCCAGTCCTGGGAATGGTGCCGCCCACAGTGGGTGGGGCTTCACTCCTTCATTATCCTAAACAACTTGCCCAGAGACTTGTCTCCAAGGTGATTCTATATCCCAAGCTGAGATCAACCTTTCAAAGCCAGTCCCTCACCTGTGCAGTCAGGAGGGAAGCAGGCGCGGGGGGGGGGGGGGGGGGGGGGGAAGACACGGGGGGGGGAGGGGGACGATTCCACAACGCATGACACTGAGTGGCGAAACAGAGGCCAGAGTTGGTCATATGTGGGTTCTGAGTGAGGTCTGCTGAGATCTTGAGGTTGCATAGTAGCCTCTGAACATTAAGATGCCCACACCCCAGACCCCGGAATCTGTAACGTCATAACCTAATTTAAATCAGGCTTTCTGCAGAGCAGATATCATTAAATAAAATCTGAAGGTGGTTTAAGCAAATGACCCCTAAACTCAGTGACACGTGACACGTGTACTATGAGAGACTGAATGAGGAGCTCCAGTGACTCAACAGGTTTGCACAAGGTACATCACACCATGGGCGGGGCAATGAGGCGGCTCTGGCACAGACAGGACGATCAAAAGGAGGACATATGGAGACAGAATCAGAAATTAGGGCAATGTAGCTACAAGCCAAAGAATACAGGAACCACCAGAAGCTGGAGGCAGGAAACCACTCCTTGGGACCCTCCAGAGACTTCGAGGTACTCGTGACACCTTCATTGTAGACCCTGGCCTCAGAACAGCTAGAGAATACAGTGTGTACACCACCTTGTAGGAGCATCCCATCAAGCCAGCGCTAAGAAACTAACATGCGCTGGTTTTTGTCATTTCTATGACAGGAAAGTGAGGAGAAAGCCCCACATGCCAGCGAGTCAAAGCATTAGCCATGTGGATGAAAGGCACAAAGACTCTGATATACTAAAAAGTATATCACTTGTCATCACGATAAGAAAATGATATGCCCTGAGAGAGGTCAGACGAGAAGTCATCCCAATTATGCATTACTAGCTAGAACCCTGGGTCAAGATGAAAACAGAAGAGTCCTCCTGCCTTTCTCAGGTTCCTTTCACAACTTAGGAATATTTTTATATTAAACTATAAAAATGCTGAATCAAATCTTTTTTAAATAATCTATTTTTATTTTAAGTCCATTGGTGTTTTGACTGCACCTATGTCTGTGTGAGGGTGTCAGATCCCCCGGATCAGGAATTACAGACAGGTCTAAGCTATGATGTGGTTGCTGGGAATTGAACCTTAGTCCTCTGGAAGACTTGCCAGTTCTCTTAACATCTGATCCATCTCTCTAGCCCCCAAATCAAATCTTTCTGTGATTACTTAATAAACCCAGCCAAGAAACCAAGACTCATTGTCCTGGCTGGTTTTGTGTGTCAACTTGACACAAGCAGGAGTTATAGAGAAAGGAGCCTCCCTTTAGGAAATGCCTCCATGAGATCCAGCTGTAAAGCATTTTCTCAATTAGGGATCAAGGGGGGAGGGCCCCTTGTGGGTGGTGCCATCCCTGGGCTGGTGGTCCTGGGTTCTATAAGAAAGCAAGCTGAGCAAGCTAGTAAGAAACATCCCTCCATGGCTTCTGCATCAGCTCCTGCTTCCTGACCTGCTTGAGTTCCAGTCCTGACCTCCTTTGGTGATGAATAGCAGTGTGGAAATGTAAGCTGAATTAACCCTTTCCTCCCCAACCTGCTTCTTGCTCATGATGTTTGTGCAAGAATACAAACCCTAAGACACCCCTAATACTGAACACAAGACTCTCCATCTTTCTGCCCAAGGCCTCTTGAGCACTGGACATCCTTACCAGCATGAAACCCCAAGTTTTCATGAGAATCGCCATACCTTATTTTAATCTATCATTTCTCAAGAATTTTCTCCCTTCCATAGGCTGCAGAATGGGGAAGTGTCATGTGATCAGAGTCAAAGTTCTAAGGAAGGCACCCTCCTCCATTGTATATTCCCTCCCTTCCCACAGGCCCCAGAGCTGCCTGTCACCACCTTGATGACTGAATGACCTTCTTTTACTCCCTACAAACTACACAGACTGCTGGTAAGGCCTTGGCTCAGGCTATAAGCCTCCAGGCCTGCAGAGCCGGTCATATACTAAACGCCCCAGTTTCTCTGAACATAACAGACTCCCTACATGTTCCCAGACAACCATGAGATCAAGGCAAGATATCTATACAGCGGACTACTTTTCTCCTCCTCCAACTCAGAAAATTATAATACACAGGCTTTGTATTCAAACCAAGTGACTGCCAGGGTTCACCTATAGACTTTAGAAAGTATATCCTGATATGAATGTGTGAGAGGGATATGCTGAGTTCTTCTAGAACCTTCCATAACATGCACTGCCCTCTTTATCAAAAACCTAATTTGTATTAATTTTAATAATCATTGAGCAGTTCTCTGCTGACTGTAAGACTAGACTAACTCAGCTCTATAACTCACAATCACAAAATGGCTTGAAAGGGTCTGGAGTGATGGCTCAGGAGCTAAGAGCACTGGCTGCTCTTGCAAAAGATACAGGTCAGTTCCCAGCACACGTATGGTGGCTCACCACCCATCATCTATAACTCCAGTTCTAGGGGATCCAATTCCCTCTTATGGGCTCTAAGGTCACCAGACCTCAAAAGGTACACATACATAAGTGCAGACAAAACGTGCAAACATAAAATAAAAATAATTTTTTCATTTTTTTAAGATTTTATTTATTTATTTTATATATATGGCAAGTACAATGTATCTGTCTTCAGACACACCAGAAGAGGGCGTCAGAACCCATTACAGATGATTGTGAGCCACCAAGTAGTTGCTGGGAATTGAACCCAGGACCTTTGGAAGAGCAGTCAGTGCACTTAACCAGTGAGCCATCTCTCCAGGCCAATAAGTCTATTTTTAAAAATGGTTTGAAACAGATTTTTCAAGCAAACTATATTAGTTAAGAATTAATTATTTCTCCTATTTTGTATGCACCAAAAGGCACACAGATGCCACTAACAATCGGCCCTTGGGATCAATGTGACCAACCACGCTAGCGAACTGGGGGTCTGCTGCTAGTGCCCAGAGCAAGGAAATCAGGTTTTAATTTGCCTCTGCCTTGCTTGGCTTTTGGAAATATTAATAATTGATAACGTGATAGGAGGCAGTTCCTTCAACCTCAGATGCTGCAGGCTGGAAATTACTGCTGTGGGCATAAGGAAGAAATGAAATCCACAGATGTCAGTCTGAGGAACAGGGAGCATGGTCGCAGAAATACATCACTCCAAATAGTTAACTAGCCAAGGAGCTCCCTCCCAGCCCCGGTCCCGCTCTCCTAACATGTATACCAATTAGCTAGCTCAGCCCTGAAGGGGATTACAGTGAGTGTGTGTCTTCCCTCTCTGGTGAGCGGGGGAGGCATTTAATAAGCATTTGTCAAATAAATGAATGGCGATCCACATTTTTAAGACAATTAATTTTTACAGTACACACTGCCCAGCCAGACTCCTGGTGAATATCTCACGACTACCCCTAAGCCAGTAATTAATCAAAAAAGTAAGCACAGCTTCTGTCACAGGAGTCTGGTGAGGCTTCTTGTAAGCGGGCTTGCAGGGGACATGGGAGAGCTCACCCTGAAATGACCCTGCTCCTCGAAGAGCTAACATTCCCTTCTTATGGTGAGCATCTCCCCTACGGAGCCCTTGCTGCCTATGCTATGGTTACCCCTCTCCCTGGAACCCCATCCAATGACCAAAAAGAGGTCACTAAGGGCTGTAGTAGGGGCACTGTGGATGGTGAGGCAGGACCCTCAGAGGATGTTCAGAATCTGAGGGTGTTGAGATGGAAGTAATCCTTAACTCTTTCCCTTCTTGTTCTGTTTGGTACTAGGGATGTAATGGGGGCTTTGTGCATGCTGGGAAATGTTCTACCATTGTTGTATGGTATCTCACACCACCAGCCCCACCTGGGCATTCTTAGGCATTGTTGGGATTATGGTTATGAATAACCAATGTGATTCAGACTTATAATCCCAGTTCTTGGGAGACTGGAGGCGGGGACCCATCCACCAGCTCTCAGCCAGCCTGGGATATACAAGGATAACTCCGACTCAAAAAAACAAAAACAAAAAAAACCAAGACAAAACAAAAGAACAACTCAAGGCAAAGAGGCAGAAATTAACAGCAAAAAACTGGCCAATACTATTTAACCAAGCTGTTGCCCTGAGAGTTTAAGCAGGCATGCCTGCTGAGTCTGTCATGATTCATCCAAACCTACATCCCACCCAGCAATGCAAGCCTTAATCACAGAATATTTTGACATTAATGTATATATGGCTTAGATAGACTTCTGATCCACTGGACCTGGAAGTTACTCCAGAGTTAGAAAAATGATCTTTTTTTTTTTTTTGTACTCACCCTGTATAGTCAGGGTCCTCTAGAGTCACAGAATGTATAGAATGTCTCTCTCTACTGAGGGAATTTATTATGATGACTTACAGTCTGTAGTCCGACTCTCCAACAATGGTCAGCTGTGAGTTGGAAGTCCAAGAATCTAGTAGTTGTTCAGTCCCACAAGGCTACTTGTTTCAGCTGGTCTTCTGTAGAAGTAGGTTCCAACAGATGTGCTGGCAAGGAAGTGCAAGCAGGCAAGGAAGAGGCAAGAAGATCTTCCTTCTTCCAATGTCCTTATGTAGGTCTCCAGCAGAAGGTGTGGCCCAGATTAAAGGTGTGTACCACCACGCCTGGATCTGGGACATGCTTTGTTCCCTGCTGACCTTGAACTCAGAGATCTCCTTGCCTTAGTCTCCTGGGATTCAAGGCATGTACTATCTTTCCTGGGCCTAAGCTTTTCATGGCCACTGTGCCTCAAGATCTCCATGCCAAGATCCAGATCAGAAACTTGCGTCTTCCAGCCTCCAGATCTGGATCACAGGTGAGCCTCCCACTCTGGATTATAGTTCATTCCGGACATAGTCAAGCTGACAACCAGGAAGAGCCATCACACACCCCAAGCTCATTTCCTCAAGGGTAAATCTTGAGAATTAGATGGCAAGAAATAATTTAAAGTTTCAGAGTCGAGAGTGTGATCTGTCTGTTAAGAGTATCGCCAGAGAAAAATCTGGAAGCAGTGAGTTACTGGGATGGGAGGAAGACAAGATAAAGGGATTCTGGGGTAGAGAACACAAGTCCTGTGGCGAGTAAGAAACCATCCAGTGGCCACAACTGGACTCTGCCATGACCCAGTAAAATCCATGACATCACAGGTTTGTATAGCACTGAGATTTACACTGTAGGAGACAGAGAGCTCTCTTCACCAAGGGACAGTCAAAATGCCCAACCAGGTAGCTCCATGCATCAAGTGCTTACTTCAAAAGTATGATGACCTGAGTCTGAACCACTAGAGGCTACATGAAGCCAGGCACCCTAGCCACTTCTGCCATCCCAGCATTCCTGTGGCAAGAGGGCAGGCAGAGACAGGATAATAACCTGGAGCTCTCGCGAGGATAGCTAACCTGAGGTCCACAACTGTAAGCAATCAATCAAGAGAACCTGTCTCAGACAAGGTACAAGATAGAGGTTGACACCTACGTTGTCCCCTGACAATCCTCTCCATGATAGGTGGAGACTGGGCTATCCCTGGCTCAAGCTGGCTAGCCAGGCTGGTCTAATGAATCAATTTCAGGACGAGGAGATGTCCAGAAAGGAGATGGATAGTACTCTTGGGGATGACACTGGGGAGGGTGACGTTATCCTCCAGCCTTCACATGCGTCTACACACACATTCCTACACAGGCATAACCACACAGCTCTTCCCCTGGGTGACCAACCATACTGATTGTCCCAGGGGCCTTGAGTCGGTGCGCAGGCTGCTGGATCACAAGCATGAAGGTGGAGAGCTGAGCACACAACTACAGAGCTTCAAGAGAGACTTCCTCATTTTAGCACCGAAAGGAACAACAGCCGGGCAGTGGTGGCGCATGCCTTTGATCCCAGCACTTGGGAGGCAGAGGCAGACAGATTGATTTCTGAGTTCAAGGCCAGCCTGGTCTACAGAGTGAGTTCCAGGACAGTCAGAGCTACACAAAGAATCCCTGTCTCAAAAAAAAAAAAAAAAGAAAAAGAAAAAGAAAGAAGAAAGAAGAAAGAAGAAAGAAAGGAAAGATAATAAAAAGGAAGAAAGGAGAAAGAAGGAAAGAAGGAAGGAAAGAAGGAAGGAAGGAAGGAAGGAAGGAAGGAAGGAAGGAAGGAAGGAAGGAAGGAAGGAAGGAAGACAGAAAGACAGAAAGAAAGAAAAAGAAAAAATAGAAACAATACCAGTCCTAACCACAGGGACTCAGGGGTCAGGTTCATGCCTAGCCTCTCGGCCTGTAAATCTCACACAGCCTCACAGACAGCGGTCTACTAAAGATGCAGAATGCCAGGTTTCTGAGTAGATGACCCTGGGCGCAGACTTCAGCCAGTTCCCAGGACATGCCAGTCTTACAAGAAGAGTACAGACCCACTACGTGGAAGTTGCCCTCATCCTGTCTATAGTTCCACGCATGCACTATTTCTTCTTGTGTTTACACCAAGGGGAACCTTCCAAATTCATTACTGGGCGAAAGACAGCATTTTGTATACAATTAGGACATTGCCATGTAAGAGGCTGCAGCAGACACCAACCAAATTCAAGGGCGGGGCAACCAGATCATCTGGACCTCAGAGGCTGCTTTGTTTATTTCCCAACCACAGCGCAGCGCAGCGAAGTACCCAAGCCAGACCATCCCTGAGAGAGAGGTCAGGGCACAGTAGCCTGCTTAGCAGAAACTCGGATGTAATAGCCAAGGCAGTCTCCCATGGGACCAGAGCGCACCCCAGTTAAGAACCAAAAGCCCAGACAAGGGAGAGGGGTCCTTACAGGAGAGAGTGTGAGCCTCCTGCCAGGTAAGGAGTTCATTAAAGTCTTGAAAAAGAGGCCAGGTTGAACCCTGCAGGCTCCTGGAGAGAATCAGCTGGGTGACCAAGGGCTATCCCATGTCTAAGAGGGAGCCTTCTGTCAGTGACAGTAATGAAGACAAGCGGCCTCCAGCTGCCAGGAGCTCACGCCATCTGCCCCTCCACCCACAACTGCTCTCTATTATTTAACCCATGGAAGGCAATAAAAAGCCTTTTGCCTTTCATTCGGGTACCATTCTGAGTCATATCAGACGCTTTCCAAGGGCGTCTCTAAAAGGGGACGGGGCAGGATCTTTGTTAGGATTGCCACAGTAATCCATCTGCATCCTCCCAGGCCATCTAACAGAAGGCATGAAGCCATCCCAGGCTGGGGCACTTGCAGCTCTGCCCACACTGCAGGGTCGTGCTGTTTACTATTTGAGTCACAGCAAGGTGCTTGGGATTGCCAAAAGCCTCACATGACTGCCTCCAGGCTGGGGGTGGGGGGCTTACCCACCCTTACTGCGTGGAAGGAAGGCAAACCTGCATATGTTTTGCCAATTATAAAATGTGTGCTTGACCTCTTCCAAGCACAACTTAGCATCTTGAAAAAGCTGGATTGGGGGGACTATAGCTTACCCAGCATGCACTAGGCCCTGGGATTCATCCTCTGCATAGCATGAACTGGGTGTGGCTGTGCAAACCAGTAATCCCCCACCTCCTGAGGGAAGGAGTTTAAAGTTATCCATGGATACAGAATGAGTTTCAGCCCTGCCTGGAATACATGTGACCTTGTCTCAAACACACACACACACACACACCAAAAACCTGTGCACACCACAGCACATGACAGAGGACAACTTGGTGGGAGTTGGTGCTCTCTGACCAACCCCTGGAATCAAACTCAGCTTGTTAGGCTTAGCAGCAAGCCCCTTTACCCACCAAGCCATCTCAGCACCCCTGATCACACATTTTCATTTGAGATGGGCATACAAAGTACTAATGTCCCCAGGCTAATTTCAAACTCTCCTCATTACCCTCCTGCCTCAGTTTCCAGATTCACACCACCAAGCCTGACTTGAAT
The DNA here is from genome assembly GCF_947179515.1 of Apodemus sylvaticus. Taxonomy (NCBI): domain Eukaryota; kingdom Metazoa; phylum Chordata; class Mammalia; order Rodentia; family Muridae; genus Apodemus; species Apodemus sylvaticus. The sequence continues at coordinate 8,997,049 of NC_067481.1, read as the reverse complement.
GTATGGCTTAAACTTACAAGTCTGGGGGCTGGAGAGATGGCTCAGTGGTTAAGAGCACTAACTATTCTTCCAGAGGTCCTGAGTTCAATTCCCAGCAACCACATGGTGGCTCACAACCATCTGTAGTGGGATCTGATGCCCTCTTCTGGTGTGTCTAGAGACAGCCACAGTGTACTCATATAAATAAAAATAAATAAATCTTAAAAACAAAACAAAAACTTACAAGTTTGGATTAGCATCCGCAGGGCCCCAGGCAAACACCATTCCAAAAAAATAAAAATAAAAAACTACCTTGAGTTTGAGCAATTTCAAAAATAAAGGGAAAATATACTCAAATCACAAGGAATGTGTTAAGAAATAATTCCTCTTCCAACTTATTTCATTATTTTTCTGTGTATGGAAAGATTCTATGTATGTGCAGACATATATATGTACACATATTATTTCCTTTTTGGCTATGTATAACATACGAGCAAACTAAGCCTAAAAGAGTTTCTGACTTTTCTTTTTCTTTCTCTGTATATATAAGTATGCACAGTTTGTGTGTGTGTGTACGCATTTGCATGCATATGCACATATATAGGCCAGAGGCCAACACCAACTCTCAAAGTTTTGGGGGCAGTGTCTTTCACAGGACCTGATAGCCATCTGTGGCAAACCAGTGAGGCCCAGGGCTCCTCTTGACCCTACTGGGCTGACAGGTGTATGCTGCAAGCCTTGGCTTTTTCACCTGATTCTGAAGAATGGAACTTGATCCTTGTTCTAGATGGATGAACAATTTTTGGATGAAGCCATCTCCCTCACCCTAAACGAGTTCTTTTAGTTGGCATAAGCTAGATTTTAAAAAAAAAAAAAAAGCAGAAATGGGTATTACAGTCTAGGCAGCTTTTCTTCTTTCTTGGAGGGTCACAGTATGATAGTACTCTCTTGGGCTGGCGGGGGCTTAGACTCAGATGGGACAGTCCCCACTCTGACCACACTCAGTCTAGCCTAAAAGTCTGCTGTTACAGTAAAGCCTTTTCTCCAGGGACCAGCCCATAGCCAGTCACCACCTTCTAGACACAAACCTGCCTTTCTCCACCTTGTTTGCCTCCCCTGGGCTCTTCCTGCAGGGCTCCTGTGTTAGGTGATGCTGTAGGCTTCCCCCCAACTCTCTCCAGCTCCTCTGTGCCCCTTTCCGGTTACAGCAGGTCTAAAACAAAGGTGGGAGGCTGAAGGCGATGCTTCCCTCCTGCCACAAACTGAGTCAGAGCATCTGTGACGGACTATGAATTAAAACCTTCCGTGGTACCCAGAAAGGCTGCCCCAGGCAATACCAAGCAGCCAAGCCTCAGACCATCCACCTTTAAACAAAATTTCTGTCTCTCTTGGAAGCCAGTTTACCCCTCAGGACCTGTGTGTGCTCTCAGTTCCCTGGGCAGCCGCTGTGTTCCCTAGAGGTTCGTGTGTCAGGAGTTTGCCCCAGTGTGTCATAACTAAGGGCTGTGCAGCCTTTAGAGAGAGGGTAGACTTAAGTGGTCATTGACAGAGGTAGCCAGTATTAGCAGTTCCAAGTACTTCCTTCTAAAATATTTTTGTGAGTCATACACAAACATACACATAGATAAGGCATATATACACACAAATGTATATATTGACACACATGTATAGTCACCCAGCTGTCTTTACAGAGATGCATGCATGGATGTCTATAAAGGTAAGTCATATGTTCGTTAATGTGTACTTATGTGAATATATAGTATCAGATGGTTATGTTTTACATTAGGCAGGTTCCACAGACATGCTGGATGACTTGGTGGCCTGGCACAGGCTCTTCCTGAGCCACCATGACCACGTCACCTCTCTCTCCTTTGCAAGTTCCAATGTGGTGTCCACTGCAGGGTTGTACATTAAGGCTTGACACCATCTTCCTGAGAAACTTACCAGGCGTCTCTATACTCTCCCTGGCATAGACGATACTCTTACGGGTATGTCGCTAAAGTACTGACGAAAAGGTTGCCATATCAGCCCTTCCCAGACACGCCTTATCCCTTGGTCACAAGGGATGGGCGTACTTCATTCTGACAGGCATGGCCAAATCACGCTCTTCAAAGAGGTCTCCACACTTCACTGCCCTCATAGGTGAATAGAAAGTCTTCGTTTTCCTGAGAGTTAGTCGTGGATCCTTACCAAGGTCCCAGTTTTGGATGCTGAGATATCAGGTTCACTCTCTGAGGAACGGACAGCTGAATATGTGAGGCCAGTGTCTCACAGCCAGGCTCCCAGCCCTGCACCTACCTCTACCCATCGCCTATGAAAAACACACAGCTGGGACTGGGCACGGTGGCACACACCTTTAATCCCAGCACTTGGGAGGCAGAGGGAGGCGGATCTCTGGGTTTGAGGCCAGCCTGGTCTACAGAGTATCATCTACAGGACAGCTAGGGCTATACAGAGAAACTTTGACTCAAAATTAAATACATACATACATACATACATAAAAAGAAAGAAAGAAAGAAAGAAAGAAAGAAAGAAAGAAAGAAAGAAAGAAAGAAAGAAAGAAAGAAAGAAAGACAGACAGACAGACTGCATAGAGATAACATGAAGTATGTGACAGGAAACCTTTGCCCCATGCTAAGCTGAAACTTAGCTGGCCTCTAGAATATTCCTCTCCCTCTCCCTCTCCCCCTCCCCCTCCCTCTCCCTCTCCCACTCCCCTCCCTCTCCCTCTCCCCCTCCCTGTCCTTCTCCCCCTCCCCCTCCCCACCCCCCTCTCCCTCTCTCCCCAGCCATGAAGTTCCCATCTGGCTCCCCCACAATTATTTGCCTCTCCCTCTGATCACCAATGCCTCAATGCCTTTTGTCTCCCTCTGAACCACAGTAACCCATCTTTTCCTACAGAAGCCCCGCCCCCTTGGGCCCACATCTGACTGGCTTATTCTGTAGGTGGTTCTGGAGCCCACCATGATGAGCAATGCTCTCTGACAGCCGGTGGGCCCACAGTCACAGCGCTCATGATTTCCCACCACCCAAGCCAACGCAGCAAGTGAAGGGCATAAATGTCACTGGGATGTTCCGGGTGGCTTGTCTATTGTACAATGCATCTGAGGTACATAGACTCAGAAGAGCAGTTTGCTAGCAAGCCTTGGACAGAAGGAGCACGTTCCTTCTTTCTTATTTGGGAGATGCAAAGCCACACTTCCCTGGTCTTTTGCTGTAATTTTGCTATCACTCATCCAGAATTTTCTCAATCAAACCCTCAACCTCATGGATCTGTCTGGAGGTCGCTGACTCACTGTGGATAGGATCAAGGCTGCGCCGGCCGCACAGTGACTCCAACAGGACTCCTCAGTGACATCTGGAGAAGGCTCTGTTCCTACTTCCTTACAACTATTTGTGCTTTAGGACAGCTTGGCATTGAGGTGCTGGGGAGATCGCTGAGTTGCTAAAGTGCTTGAATTGGAAGCATGAGGACCTGACTCTCTAAACCCATGTGAAAAGGGCCAGCACTGAGAGGAAAGTTTACAAACCCAGGCTGCTGAGGCGGAGACAGGAGGATCCTGGAGCCTGCTAGCTGACCTGCCTAGCCAAATCTGCCAGCTCCAGGGTAGCAACAGACCTCAAAAAAAATAGAGTGAGAGAAAGAAGGCTCAGCAGGTAAATAAAGACAGTGGCCACCATGTCTAAGACATAAGTTCGACCCCAGGGTCCCACACAGTGGAAGAAAGGAACAAGCTCATACAAGTTGACATCTGGCCGCCACGCATTCGCCAAGTAGCATATCTGTAAACACACATAATATACCCAGACAGTGGGTGTGGTGGGACACACCTTTAATCCAGGAGGCAGAGGCTGGTGGATCTCTGTGAGTTTGAGGCCAGCTTGGTCTACATAGCAAGTTCCAGGTCAGTTAGAAATATAGAGTGAGACCCTGTCTCAAAAAGCTATAAATACATAATTTAAAAAAAAAAACCCAGATGGTTCTTGGGAATGACACCCAAAATTAATCGACCTCTTGCTCACACACACACACACACACACACACACACACACACACATACACACACATACACACACACACACATGCACACACATACACATGCACACACATACATAAATACACATACACACATATACACACACATACACACATACACACACAAATGCACACACACACAATTTGAGCTTGCAATGCCATTTCCACGCATTAGCCTACACTACGCTCCACCACCAGCAGACCCACGCCCAATTCCAGTGCCTAAAAGCAAACAGCCACTCGCTTAACCACAGGCCACCTGAACAGGCAGCAGGGAAGGTCAGAAGAGGTCCGGGTTGGCGCTAAACAGGATCAAAGCTGCTTTCAGATGATTCTGCAACTGGGTACAGTGACCTTTCGGTCCATGTTTATTTGGAAATGACCTTTAAGCAGCAATCAGCAAGAATGAAATGCTTCAAAGGGATACATTAGATAATGCAGATGTTCCCCCAGTGGTAAGTTACACCCGAGGCACCCAGCTGACAATAAAAGTGGCCCTGCCCTGGGAAGCCAAGGGCTAGGCCACCCATTAAACTAACAAGCGAACACAGGGTCCCCAGAGGCTCCTTCTAATAGACAATGGGAAATCTGAAGGCAGGGTGACCTGGTCAGTTCCAGAATTAAACCTCAAAAATGAGCTGATGTTTCACTCTGTTGTAATGAAGGATGCCCAGTTGTGCTTTTCAATCCTAGGATGGGGAATCCCCAAGATGTGCCAGGGGCACTCTACAGGCTCCATCCCACCTCCCTCCCTCCCCCTGGGTGAGCTGACCCATTGTGTCTTCCTCACACTGGGCTCTCTTCTCTGCTGAGTGCCAGGGAGTCTGAAATGCTAGAGAGAAACTAAACCTTTCAACTCGAAGACAGAGGAAGAGCTGGCCCACAGCTCTGCCCCATTTCCTCTCTGTGTGTATTTAACTCTGTACTGTTTTTCCCCTGCTAGTTCTCTGTTTTCTTCTTTGTGCTCAGAGTCACTTACAGTAGCACCAAAGAGAGAAATAAATGTCCCCAAAGAGAAATCAGAAAAGCAGAGTATGGTGCCACAGTGGAGAAGTAGAGGCAGGAAGACCCTAGCCTGGGCTATGTGAGATGGAGAGGAACCGCTTAGAAACAAAGCTGTACAGTGAACACTGAAATCTCACAGATCCAAGGCCTAGAGTGAGTATCTCTTCTCTGTCCACTGGGTGATGTGGTGGGTTGACCCACAGGAGAAGGTTTCCAAGAAGGGTCTGCTCTCCTCCTTGGAGAGGGGTTTCCACAAGCTGTCCCAGTCTTCCTAGCCCTGATCCAGCTCCCCCAAGGTAGGACCTTGAGAGACACCATAAAGCCTGTCTGGTGGGGAGACATGCAGCCCTCGGCTCTGGGACAACAGGATAGCTGATGTGGTGACCTCCTTTTGGAACAAGAAGGACAGACTTTTAAAGATCCCAGGCCTGAGAAATCAAGCTCTGAGTTCAGGAAGGAGATTAAAAAGAATGTGCAGAGTCCTCTGCTTCTTACTTTTAATGGTTTGGAAACTGACGGACATCTAAACCAAGCTATGTGTATTAGTCAGGGCTCTCTGGAGTCACAGAACGTATGGAATGTCTTTCTATATTGAGGGAATTTATTGTGATGACTTACACACAAGCTGTAGTCCAACTTCCCAACACTGGGCAGCTGTGAATGGGAAGTCCAAGAATCTAGTAGTTGCTCAGTCCCACGCACGAGGCTGGCTGTTTGATCTGGTGGAAGTAGGTTCCAACAGATGTGCTAGCAAATAAAAGCAGTCAGGCAAAGAAGAGTGAATCTTCCTTCTTCCAATGTCCTTATGTAGGTCTCCAGCAGAAGGTATGGCCGAGATTAAAAGTGTGTACCACCATGCCTAGATCTGGGACCTACTTTGTCCCAGGCTGACCTTGAACTCAGAGATCTCCTTGCCTTAGTTTCCTGGGATTAACGGCCTGCACTACCTTGCCTGGGCCTAAGCTTTTTATGGCCACTCTGCCTCAAGATCTCCACACCAAGATCCAGGTCAGAAACTTGTGTCTTCCAGCCTCAAGCTCTGGATTACAGGTGAGCCCTCCGATTCTGGGTTGTAGTTCATTCCAGATACAGTCAAGTTGATAACCAGAAATAGAGATTACACTATGCTTATATAATTCCCTTCCTCACCAAGAAAACTAAATAGAAACAACCAATTCTTGTGCCAAAATATGCCTAGAAACACTACTTATAACAGTCAAGAGACAAACACAACCCAAATGTCCAAGGGCTGGTGGATGGATGAATATATAGGCTATATCTATACAATGGAATATTATGCAACAACAAAAATGAAGTATCGAGTGATGCATATCACAGTAAAAGAAGCCAGACACAAAGGACCACATCATGTGTGATTCTACACACAAAAATGGCCAAAGTAGGTAACTCCATAGAAGGAGAAAGAGGACCTGTGGTTGCCAGGGGCTGAACGAAGATATTAGTAGAAAGCACTTAATGGATATGGGGTTTTATTTCACTGTGAGGAAAGAGGTTAGGATGTGCATGGAGGTAGTGAATGTAAGTCCTATAAAAGGCACTTTATCTTTCATTGAAAGTGGCTGGGATGGAGAGAGGGCTCACTACTTAAGAGCACTGGCTAGGGCTGGAGAGATGGATCAGTGGTTAAGAGCACTGACTGCTCCTCCAGAGGTCCTGAGTTCAATTCCCAGCAATCACATGGTGGCTCACAACCATCTGTAATGGGATCTGGTGCCCTCTTCTGGTGTGTCTGAAGACAGCTACAGTATACTCATATATAATAAATATTTAAAAAAAAAAAAAGAGCACTGGCTACTTCTGCAGAGGATTGGGGTTCAATTCCCACCACCCACATGTTGGCTCAAAGTTGTCTATAACCCCAGACCCAGCGGATCTGACACCCTCTTCCCACCTCTACAGGTATTGCATGTATGTGGTAAAACAGACACACAGGCAGGCAAGACGCTCACAGATATGAAACCTCACAGATATGAAACAAAAATAATTGTTAAAAACGAAAGAAAATATTTGATCCGTGGCTACGTGAATCTCACCTCCGTCTTGTAGGCTTATTGTAATCAAGTCCTAGCTGTGGGTTTCGTGAGCCTGGCGTGGGGAGGGCTTGTAAGCAGGGCCCCTCCCTCTGCTTCTGTACTGGAACACTTGCTAGCACAAAAGAAAAGATGTATTTACTTCATTTTATGTGTAGGGGTGCTCTGCCTTCACAGATGTCTGCACACATGCATGCCTGGTGGACCTCAATGGTTCAGGAGAGGGCGTCAGTTTCCCCTGGAATTAGAGATACAAACGGTTGTGACAGCCATGTGGGTTCTGATACTCGAACCCTCGGGAAGAGCAGCCAGTGCCTTTACCAATGAGTCATCTCTCCAGAGCTCGCTGCTCCCTTCAAAACACCCATAGCTAAATAACTCTCTCTTCTCTGGTAGAATTGTATGCCTACTTGTTCCTTGGCTTTGTCCTTAAAAGACAAGAAATTGAAAATAGCAGAGCAGCCACTCTGCCTTAGCCTGGGGCAGACACCCGTAACCTACCGTAAGGCTTTGAGGCAGGGACTCTCACTGAACCGGAGCTCATGATAAACATGGGACTATAAAGTTATCCCGTTTGCAGTTTTCTTCTGCTTTTGCTATTGAAATTTTTATTTATTTATTTATTTATTTATTTATTTATTTATTTATTTATTTCTGGGAGGAGTATGTGTGCCAGCGCACAGTAGTGGAAGTCAGGAGACAGCTGCAGGCCCGACTCTCCTCTTCCACTGTGTGGGTCTCTGGGGTCAGGTTCCAGGCTTGTGTCACCAGCCCACATTTTTCTAAATAAATAAATAAATAAATAAATAACAAAACAGGCTGGAGGGATGGTTCAGTGGGTAGCTTGCTTGCCACACAAGGATGAGGCCTGAGTTTGGATGGACAGGATCTTTGTCAGGCTGGACATATCCACTGTGAGATGGGCAATGGAGACACAATTCCCAGAAGCTCATAGGATGATTAGCCTGGGCTACATAGCTGGGCGGTGGTGGCGCAAGCCTTTAATCCCAGCACTTGGGAGGCAGAGGCAGGCGGATTTCTGAGTTCGAGGCCAGCCTGGTCTACAGAGTGAGTTCCAGGACAGCCAGGGCTCCACAGAGAAACAAAAACAAACAAAACAAAAAAAACCCAAGAATGCTGACACACACACACATACTCATGCTTGCACACACACTCATGCTTGCACACACAAGCACACACACATACACATAGCAACTATACACACACATGAGTGCCTGCACACACACACAAATGGTTAAGGTGGTGAACTAAAAGATAAGGGTTTTTTTTCCCTCACATACATACAAACCAATGCACAGCTACGCATCCTTAACTTTTTAGAGGTCTCTGAGCACCCTGCCGCCTGCGCCTGGGTTAAGGTCATCCCAGTGGGCGGCACTCTGGGTGCGAATGCTCTTGAGGCGAGCCAGCTCTAACTCCTGTCTCCTGGAGCCCATCAGCTTAAATTGAAAACCTGTTCTATGACTGGTTGGAGCACCAGGGAGGCCATCCAAACCCACCGATGGAACAAGAGACATCAGCGAGAAGCCGGCTGAAACGCTCCTCCGCCCCATCTCAACAAATCTCCGTCCTGAAAACATTAAGATCAGCAACAAAGTGGGTCTCTCCTGCAAGGCAGTGGACCCTGCCACCCCTCGAGGGGCTGAGTCAGCATAGGGATATGTTAACCCACACGCTTGGAACATACGAGGGAAGAGGAAGAGAAGACATGAAATGGCCCATTAGTTCGCTCATGTTAATTCAAAGATTAGCACAGTGCCACTTACGAGCCACGCCTGGAGACTATTGGCTTTATAAAGGGTCCATGGGGAAGGAACGGCACATGTGTACACACACATGTGCTTATATGTGTCGAGCCCTGAAGTCAACATCAGATGTCTTCCTCTATTGCTCTCTCTCTCTCTCTCTCTCTCTCTCTCTCTCTCTACCTTAGGTTTTGAGGCAGGGACTCTCAGCTAAGCTGGCTGACCACTGAGCTCCCCAGATTCCCCCAGCCACAGAGCCAACACTGAAGGCACGCACACCACACCCAGATTCTGCCCTTGCTCTGAGCATCGAATTCCACTCCCAAGCTTGATTGGTACTTTACTGACAGGGTCCTCTCCCTAGCCCTTACAGATAATGAAGTGTTACTGGGATGGCGACAGCTACTTTTTCCACCTTAAGAGTGGTGAGTATTTACAGCAGAGAGTTTGTGGTCCTCAAAGCTTAACATATCTTTTCTGCAGCCATGCATGCGTAGGAAAAGTTGTTTGTTTGTTTGTTTTTTCTTTTGGTTTTTCGAAGGAATAGTCTTGTGAGAACTCAGGAGCAGTGGTTCTCAACCTTCCTTATGCCTCCACCCTTTAATACAGTTCCTCAAGTTGTGGTGACACCCTCCCCAACCATAAAATTATCTTATTGCTACTTCATACTGTAATTTTGCTACTGTTATGAATCATAATGTAAATAAATATATGATGTGCCAGATATCTGATAGAGGAGGGGTCGCGACCCACAGGTTGAGAATCACTGCTCTAATGGCCGACCTGCCACCCACAATAACCCATGGTGAAGTGGTGTTTCCTTCATTCCTTAGTCAAGGACTGGTAATCTCCTATTCTCTTCTGTTTTTTCCCACTGGTCTACATCTAAGCACTGCCAACTCCTAGTCCTGTTGGGAGCTGTTCAGACAACCCCTAGCCACAGATCTGGCAAAAACAAACAAACAAACAAACAAACAAAAACAAAAAAATATTTATGATTTCTTGGAGTAATAGTTACCCCTCTCCCTCTCCTCCCTCCCCTCCCCCTCCCCTTCTCCTTCCCCCTCCCCTGGCAGATGTATCTTCCTAATTGTGTGTGACTCAAACTGGTGTTGAAAGCAGCCTCTCCCCTCCTACTGAACACAGAAGCCATCTAAGGGTCTGAATACCAAAGCAAGGGTTGTACCACCAGCCTAGGGAAGGAACCATGGGCCCAGCAGGAGTTGGCATGCAAGTGAGAAATGACTTTAAAAAGTTTCTTTAAGAGTGGTCGCTGGGGCTGGAGAGATGGCTCGGTGGTTAAGAGCACTGACTGCCCTTCCAGAGGTACCTGAGTTCAAATTCCAGCAACCACAGGGTGGCTCACAACCATCTGTAATGAGATCGGACACCCTCTTCTGGAGTGTCTGAAGACAGCGACAGTGTACTCATATAAAGAAAAAATAAACAATATTAAAAAATAAAAAGTGTGGTCCCTAGCGAATCGACAGTGCTGTAACAGAAGGCCACACACCTAAGAACTCATGAGCCGCACAAACTAACCTTTACGGGTGTGATACCAACAACAACAAACAAACAAATAAATAAATGGGCATAAACTCTAGTGGGTGAAAAACAGGAGTGGACCTGAGAGGAGTAGGGGAGGCGGATGATCAGAGTGCATCATACAAAACTCTCAAAGAATCATACAAACCATGAGAAACATTTCAGAGAAGTACATTTTTAGTATCGGCATCCCTCAAACACTGGGTCTCTGGGTGTCATTCATGACATGCTTCAAGCGACCACTCTCAAAAGCAAAGAGGTTTTGGGATTCCTCTAAGGTCACCTAGCCAGCAAAAGCCAAAAACAAACTCAGGCAGTGAAATCCTAGGCTAGGGCTGTTAGCTCTGCACAGCCTTACACCTGTCTCCCTTCTGGCCACTGTGAAGGCTCTTCTCTCATAGACAGTGGGCAGAATTGACCACACATAGTAGGTCGACTCCATCCTCTGGAAAATAAACCTCTCTAACTATAACACATAGTAGGTTGACTCCATCTCCTGAAAAATAAATCTATCTAAGTATTCATTTATGTACTTGTTTATTTAGTTAGTTATCTAGTTAGTGCCAGGATTAAAGATGTGCATTCCTTACTATGGACAACCTCATCTAATTTGTTTACAACTACTTGGGGCAGAGACAACTAGTTATCTGTGGGAACCCACTGTCCTCTTTCTTCACTAAAAGAAAACTCTAGTTCTTGGTTGGATGCTCAGACCTCTCGTCTACATTTCCCAGAAACCCTTGCAGCTGTGTGATCTGGATGGGGTTTTCGCCTGGAAATGAGCTGTAGTAAAAGGCTGCTCGTTTCTGCTTCAGCCGTTCTGCTGTTGGAAATATGAAGCTGTGACTCTAAGCAGCCCTTCTTGACAACAGAAGAACCTGAAGATGAACGCAACCTTCCTCAGAGAACAACAAGCCAAAGGAGCCAGTGTCGCTTGATGTTTTGGGACACAATACCGCCCTTAGACTTCTTTCTCTCGAAGACAAGGAGCAGTTATTTAGGACTTTTATTGCTTGGAGTTGAAGCTAATTGCAAGAAATGCATGATCAGAGCACTTGTTGAAGACATGCTGTTGCATAAATGAGTGAGCCTGCCTTCCTCACTCCTCCCTCCCCCAGCCCCACAGAAAATGCTAATAAAATACATGATTACAAAACTAAAAGAAAAAAGAAAAAAAGAAAAAAAAGAAAAAAAAACTCCTTGGTTTCATTACATCTGCATGTGGTTCGCTACTTCTGTATGGAAGAAGGATGGATGCCTGCATTTCCTTTCTCTTGGTTTTCCCCCAAGCACTTCAGTGGTTCAAGGCTGACCTACGGGTTATTAGTAATATGGCATGCTGCTGCGCTAACCAGGCTAGCACTGAAGCAATATGGGAAATCAAAAGGTTTCATCACCAACTCCCACCATTATGGAAATGTACTCCACTTGGGAAAATGACTAAGCGTAAGACTCATTAGAAGTAATATTTTCATCCCAACCTGCTTGGCCTTTGGAAATTTCAATATATGACCCAGTTATTAGCTAAAAGAAACAAGTTCCCTCCAGAATTGTTTTTGACGACTTCCACAAGATTTTAAGCTTAAATCGCTCATGCAAATATCTCATATTATTAATCATGCAAGTGTCTTAGATTATTTCCAAGACCCCAAGTCCTCTGGAAAATTCTTAATCATGAAACTATTTCCTAGTAATACTATCTACATTTTATTGCATAAGGACGCCATTGGCTGAAATTGGGATGATGTCTCAACTGGTGCACACATGAGGGCCTGAGTTTGATCCTCAGAACCCACTTAAAAGAAATCCAGGTATGATGTCACACACTCATAATCCCAGGGCTGGGGAGGTAGAGACAGGCAGCTAGATCCCTGAGGCCGGCTGACCAGACCCATCGCACCTAATGGGTATGTGCTAGACCACTGAAAGATCCTGTCTCAAAAAAAAAAAAAAAAACACAAACAAAAACAAAAAACCAGTAGAGCACATCCTGTGGAGTAACAGTTGCCTTCTGTCCTCCACATGCATTCACATATGTGTGCATATGCACTTCACATACACATGCACACAAACATACAAACAGACATAAAAGAGAAAGACCACTGGTTAACACTAACACACACACACACACACACATGTTGTGTGATTGCACTCATGTTCAGATGTGTGCTCCGTGATTACTGAGACATGGACAGAATGCTCAGAGGGACAGAGCAAAACATGGAGTCGAAAGTCAGGTGGGATCCGTAATTAAAGCACAAGACTCGGCTGGGGGTGAAGCTCAGTTGCTAGGATGCTTGAAGCCCTGGGTTCAGTCCCTGCCACCATCAAGGATCATATGACACAGAGACAACCAGCAGCAGCAGTGAAACGACAGCCTCTGGTACAGTCCTAGCCCCCAGAGCCCTACATACTGTTTCCGGGACCAGAGCCTTGTGACTTTTGAAGACTGGACACAGCTGCTGTTGCCGCTACCCTCACATGAACATTGTACACACTCCCTGCTTCTGTTACCAGCTTATGTGGGTGGGTGCGACTAGCATGCGCCAGCAATGGCACCCAGGTCTCTCTCAGCTGCAAAAGAGACTAGGGAAATCTGAAGCCTAGAAGTTTCCAGACAGGAGATGGCAATTCCTATACAGGAGATCATTTAGATCACCCACCAAAAAGAAAACATCATTGGATATACTGGTACACAGCTGTATTCTCAGCATGTGGGGGGCTGTGGTAGAAAGGTCAGGAATGTGAGGCCATCAATGCTGACTAAAAAAAAAGGCCATGTGTGTATATACATATGTGTGTATATATATGTGTGTGTATACATATGTGTGTATATATGTATGTATATACATATGTGTATATACTATGTGTGTATATACATGTGTGTATATACATATGTATATACATGTGTGTATACATGTGTGTATATACTATGTGTGCATATGCATGTATATATGCATATATATGTATAGATATGTATGCATATGTGTGTATACACATGTGTATATATGCATATGTGTATATATGTGTTTATATACATATTTGTATATACATATACATATATACATGTGTGTATATGTATGTGTATATACATATATATGTGTATATACGTGTGCATCATAAACATATATCATCTCTATCATATACAAACACATCTTTGCATATCCATACAATATCTCCTGAGCTACTATCCCTGGTATAATGGTTTATGTGTGCTTGGCCCGACTGAGGAGTGGCATTATTAGGAGGTGTAGCCTTGTTGAAGTAGGTGTGTCACTGTGGGCATGGACTTTAGACCCTCTTTCTAGCTGCCTGGAAGTGAGTCTTCTCATAGCAGCATTCAGATGAAGACAGAACTCTCAGCTCTGCCTACATTGTGCCTGCCTGGATGCTGCCATGCTCCCACCTTGATGACACTGGACTGAATCTCTGACCATGTAAGCCAAAACATGTTGTTTATATAAGAGTTGTCTTGGTCATGGTGTCTGCTCACAGCAGTAAAACCCTAACTAAGAGACCTAGATACCCCATATGTTAGACAAAATACAATACTCCAAAGTAGCATTATACTGCTTTGCCTCTTATAATTGATTCATTTTCTTCCTATTTTACAGTATTCATTTTTAAGCTGTTTCTAATTGATTCATTACAGTTCTGTTGTGGAATAGGGGAATAGTCAGCTTTGTCATTTTCTTTTCTTTTTATTCATTATTTACTTATTCCAAGTCAGGATCTTGCTGGAAGGCTTAGGCAAGCCTGGAATTCTCAACCGTCCCGCCTTGGCCTCCTGAGAGCTAAGATTCATAATAAGTTCAGTGTTAGATACAACCACAAAGCCTGCTAATTCATGAGAACAAATTCCATATACAAAATAGAAGACATAAATATATACATGCTGTGGGTGGGAATGTAAAACTGAGACAGTCGCTATGGAAAGCTGTGTGTGTGTAGGGGGGGGGTCTCCAAAAAAATAAATAAATAAAAGAATGGGGCCAAGAAGATGACTCCGCAGGTAAAGGTGCTTGCCGTCAAGCCTGGAGACCTGAGTTCAATCCCCAGGACCCACCTGGTGGAAGAAGAGAGCTGCCTCTTGCCAACTGTCTGCTGAGCCCCCAAGCATGCCCTGGCACCTGTGTACACCCCCCTCCTGTTCCATTGCTCTCCTCTCCTCATTCCCATCAGGCCCTTGGCTCCCTAGACAGCTTTGTTTCCACTTTCAAGGACATAAGTGTGGAAAGGGGTTAAGGGAGTGGCTCGGTGAGCTTTCCGCTGCTGTGATGAGCATTGATCAATGACACTTAGTGGAGGCTTTATTTCAGCTCCCACTTCCAGGTCAGGGTCCATCACTGATGGAGGAACTAACGCAGGGATCAGGGAGGAATCCTGCTTGCCGGCTCCGTCATCGGCTTAAAGCTAATGTTTAGCTAACTTTCTTCCCTTTCCTTATTTATTCACCTATTATTTATTTTGAGACAAGTTCTCTCTATGTAGCTGTGGTTGGCCTGGAACTCCCTATGTAGAGCAGGCTGGCCTCGAACTTACGGAGATCAAGTGCCTCTGCCTTTGGAGTGCTAGGCTGAAAGGTGTATGCGGCCATGTCCAGGTAGCTAACTTTTTCAAACACAGTTCAGGTCCACTTGCCCAAGGATGGTGCTCCCCACAGTGGACTGTGTCCTCCCACATCAATCATCAATCAACACAATCTCTCACAGACATGACCACCAGCTAATCCAGGCAACCCCTCAATAAAGAGTTCCTCAGAGGACTCAAGACCAGCAGTTCTCAACAGTGGGTCTTGAGACCCCCTTGAAAGGTCAAATGACCCTTTCACAGAGGTCACCTAAGGCCAGTGGAAAAATGCAAATATTTGCATTACAACTCCTAACAGTAGCAAAATTACAGTTATGAAGTAGCAATGAAAATAATGTTATGGATGGGGGTCACCACAGTGTGAAGAACTGAGGTGAAGGGTCGTGGCCTTAGGAAGGTTAAGAACCACTGCTCTAGACTGTGTCACACTGACAGCTGAAGCTAATTTGGACAGTTGGTAATGTGCTTACCTTGCAAGCGTGAGGACCTGAGTTCTTCTCAGAACCCATGGAAAATTGCTGGGTGGGGTGGCGCATGCGTATAATCCCAAACTGGGAGGCAGAGACGGGAGGATCCCTGGGGTTTGCTGACCAGCATTTGGTGAGTCCCATGTAATGAGACCCCCTTTCTCAGAGGATCTGACTAGCAGAATGACAACAACCATTTCCCTCTGGCCTCTATACTCACAAACACAAGAACATGCGCATGCACACATACATGACTTTTTAAAAGTTTGTAAAGTATTATGAAACTGTCTTTATCATACAGTAAAACTATCAGTTCTTCCGTGAGCTACATCTCTCTTAGACACACCATCTGCAGCCGAACTGTCCTACAATATAAATGCTTTTGACCTTGGAGGGTTTTTTTTTTTTTTTTGACACATGCATAACGTGGCACTATTGCCTGTGTCTGGTCCTAGAGGAAAAGCTTCCGCAGAAGGGTGGACAGAGATAGGTCTTCAAAAGGCGCTCAGCCACTGATCCGTGAGAAGTAAGCCAACTGTTGCCTGGCAATGCTGCTGTCAGGTGGCCAGGCCCTGAGGTCGTGCAGTCAGCCGCTGGCTGGCTATCAACCCAGAGCTGGCGTATGCAAACAGTAGACCACGCAGGTGGACCTGCGGGTGGCCTGACAGTGGACAGGAGTGTCAGGAAGAAACGTGGACTCAAGACAAACACCACAAGACCCAGCCTACCCACGGGAGTGAGATGCTTAAAGGCCCTCACTTCCTGTCCACATCCGTGAAGACCACTGTCATCTGGAGCTGGAGAGTAAGACCTGGGCATGCTCTGGGTGCCTGCATTCTTCACCGCCTTTCTCTCTCTGGCCCCCTTCCAGCCTAGGGCGCATTTCCCCAGTGACAGCTGGTCAGGAAGATGAAGTCCACACGGCGCCTTCACCATCTGTCAGTCGTCTCCCCTAGAGCACTTCTCTTTCTTCCAGAAACATCCTGGACTCTTGGATCTCTGAGGAATATTTTCCAGTTTTATTTCCGTTTCCTGAAAGCCCATACCTGTCTTCAGGTAGTGCTGGGGCCTTCTGAGCCTGGGTATAGTAGCATCCCTTCCGAACGTCCGTGCCATCTTCAGCGTTCAGGAAGAGTGTGGAAGGGTGTGGGAAGGCGTTGGGTTTCTAAGAGAGTGACACCAGTATCTTTTCCCTGTATATCTGGGATGTCACAGGACAAATTAACTTGACCTTGATGGTGTGAACCATTTTGCTACATATGCATAAACTCACCTGCCGTGCGCCTGAAGCAGGCCAAGAAAAGCTTTTCCGCATCAATTAGGAAGTTAACTGGAATCAATGCAGGGACTTTGTTTCTTCCACACAAAGAGCTCCCATGCATTGTTTGAACATCCCACAGGATTCCGACCCCTCCCCAAATATGATCATTAGGAGAGGTGCCTCAAAGGCTGGTAGCAAACGATCACCTCCTACTCCCTCCCAATCTGTGTGCACACGAGAGAGCAGAGGATCTGCACAGAGCCCCTGCGGTCTTACTGATGACGGTATGGGTTTCAAAGGGACTTTCAAATTCGCCTACAATTTGGAGAGAGCCTTATACTGACAACAGATAGGCCACCCTGCCTTACTCCGCACTCTCCCACTCTCCTGTCATTTCCTAATTAAACAGAATGCTTCCAGAGGAGACCTCCCCGCCCCCACCCAGCACTGCTTTGATTGGTCCTGGGACAACTTTGAAGACTATTCAGTTTGAGAGGAGCTGCCTGCCTCTTCCAGCCTCCGGGGTCTTCATTGCAGGCTCACTGCATTTGCATGGAAAAGGGTTTCTTCCTGGTTCTGAAGTAGCTTCTACTTTTTAATTTCCAAATAGAATAACTCTCCTCCGGCACTAGGGTGGAGTGACTGTGTGGGCGGTGACAATGTAGGGGACAGGGTGACCCATGCATGGGCTTCAGGGAGAGAGGATCTGCAAAGAAAGAAGGGGAAGGGAGGAAGGCAAATGCATACGGAGCCGTTTAATTTTCAAACCACCAGCAAGAACCTGGGTTCCAGACTCTGCTCATTTGCTGTGCCAAGATGTGAATGGAAAAGGGCCTGCCTTGGTGCTTAGGGAGGGAGAAGGGCAGGAGAGAGGAGACTCTGTGATGGCTCTACAGAGATGGCTTTGTCAGGGTGCAGTGGAAGGAGCAAGAAGGGGTGGGGCTTCGGGTCAGCTACAGCAGCCCCCAGAGAGTGAAGGGTTAGGGAGAGTGAACTGACCAGGCTGAGAAGCCAAGAGCTAACTGTTCTTGGTGAAGAGGATGAAGCTGAAGGAAGCTACAGGT
Source organism: Apodemus sylvaticus (assembly GCF_947179515.1). Classification (NCBI taxonomy): domain Eukaryota; kingdom Metazoa; phylum Chordata; class Mammalia; order Rodentia; family Muridae; genus Apodemus; species Apodemus sylvaticus. Next base: position 8,979,285 of record NC_067481.1, on the reverse strand, counting down.
TAGCCTAGAAAAGACCAGAAGGCAACAGGAGTGTTTTACCAAGGTCCAGGAATGATGATCACCCCTGGGGCTTTTTTTACCTGTGGCTTTATTTTTTACCAAATAAATATAAATGTTTTATATATATATATATCATTCTATCTATCATTCTATCTATCTATTTTGTGTATGTGTGTGTGCACACACCGAGTGGAGGTCAGAGGACAACTTTCAAGAATTTGTTCTCTCCTTCCACAATTGTGGCCGTTTGAGTATGCCTAGGCCAGGGAGTGGCACTATTTGGAGGTGTGGCCTTGTTAGAGTAGGTGTGGCCCTTGTTGGAGCGGATGTACCCTTGTTGGGATGGGTGTGGCCTTGTTAAAGTAGGTGTGTCACCATGGGCTCTGGCTTTAATATCTTGTCCCAGCTGCCTGGAAGCCAGACTTCTCCTGTTTGCCTTTGGAACAAGATGTAGAACTCTCAGCTGCTCCTGCACCATGCCTGCCTGGATGCTGCCATGCTCCCACCTTGATGATACTGGACTGAACCTCTGAACCTGGAAGCCAGCATCAAGTAAATGTTGTCCCTATAAGAGTTGTCTTGGTCAGCTGGGAGGTGGTGGCACACGCTTTTAATCCCAGCACTTGGGAGGCAGAGGCAGGCGGATTTCTGAGTTCGAGGCCAGCCTGGTCTACAGAGTGAGTTCCAGGACAGCCAGGACTATATAGAGAAACTGTCTCAAAAAACCAAAAACAAAACAAGACAAAAAAAAAAAAAAGAGTTGTCTTGGTCATGGTGTCTACTCACAGCAGTAAAACCCTAACTAAGACAGCCATGTAGGCCCAGTTAAGAACACGAGCTATTTTTCCAGAGGATCCTGGTTCCTGAACCAGCACCCACATGGCAGCTAACAGCTATCTATAACTCCAGTTCCAGGAGACCCAGCACCTCTTCTGTCCCTACAGTCTCATAGTTCTTCAGGCCAGAAGTTGGATTAAAGGCACAGGCAGAGCCACATTCCCCGGGAGGCTTCAGGGAGGACCCCCCAAGAGGCTTTAGGGAGGACTTCCTTGTTTCATTAGCCTTGGTCCTGGCCTCACTGTTCTCACCGTTGCCTGCATTATCATCTATCCCCCTTCCCCCACCAGCCGCAGTCCCTGTGCTTCTGTTTTCTCACAAGGATACCAGTCCTGTTGGAGCAGGACTCACCCTAACAGCCTCCATTTAACTCCCGAGGGTTTGAATAGACAAGCAATGGCCAGGACATGTACAGAAACAGATCTCTGACCAGAACCTTCAGTTTACCCAAGATGCCAGCCATTGTCTGCAGTGACCAGGCTAGGAAGCCAACCCTGTCACAAGTGGACCCAAACAGCCAGGACTTGAGCAGTCTTGAAAGCTGCCTTAAAAGCCCCATAGAACAGTCAAATGCACTGAAGAAAGTCAACTATTCTCCCTAACCAAGCATGCAGGGAGACCTGCTTCTAGGCCCTCTGCCATTCTGACAGTCCCCACTGTAGGCAAATCTGAACCTTCCTTCTGTCTGCACGGTAGCTTTCCTGGTGCCTGTGCCCAGTTTCTGGTCTCAGCACAGATGATAATGGTGGACCCCTTGCTCCAGCAAGCTCTGAACAAAGAACTTTCACTAGTTCTCCCATGAGTGGTCTCCACTTAGCCCATGCTCCATTACAGCTGCAAACAATTATCAAGAGGGCCAAGTTGTGGGAGTCAGGGGTTAGATGTCTTCTGGGGAATACCACTCAATTTACACCAGTATCTGAGGCCCTCTCACTTCAACCACAACCACAGCCCTGCCTGCCTTTTTCTCTCCTTAACTCTCTTTTTTTGTTTTTTGTTTGTTTGTTTGTTTGCTTGTTTGTTTTTTCGAGACAGGGTTTCTCTGTGTAGCCCTGGCTGTCCTGGAACTCACTCTATAGACCAGGCTGGCCTCGAACTCAGAAATCCACCTGCCTCTGCTTCCCAGAGTGCTGGGATTACAGGCGTACACCACCACCGCCTGGCTTAACTCTGTTTCATAATACACTGTGTCCCCAAAAGGACATCATCCCACTGTCAGGATACAGAGCACAAGGCATACAAACCATCGGCATGCCTCTCCATCAATGCTGCAAGTGTGCAGCTGGGAGAGACATCTTGCCTAGCTTTAAATCAGAATACCGAACACAGAGTCTTTACTGGCACAGAAGCCAAACCGTTCTTCTGGGAAAGCCTCACAGACAAGCATGCCTCTTCTCAGCTGGTCTACCTGGAAAGACCCACCTTCCTTACCTTACAGGTAGGCCTTCTATTTATCTAGTGGATGTTTGTAATCCCTCCCATCCAGGCAGAGTCACAATCCCTGGCTTGCTTTTTCCTCTTATCTACGCATGGTCTGTCTGCTTCCATTAGAGCCCTGGGTATCTAGTGTGACAGGAGTGTGTCCACCTTCCTTGGGCAGGAATGGGCACAGAACAAACACTCGATAGATCTGATTAGGTGAATATAGAGGGACTGAGGAGACCAGAAAAGAAGGGAAGACAGAAAGAAGCAGCAACACCCAAGGGGGACAGCTCAAGTAAAGAGAGGGTCATAGACCAGAAAGGATCTTACAATCATTTGATCCCACAAGACCAAATGGGCACACGTGTCATGAGGAGGTACCCTAACTGCATATCTACATATCTGGCATAGCCAGCACATGTCACCAGCCAGAAAACCTAGTTCTAAAGAAGGTGTGTGTGTGTGTGTGTGTGTGTGTGTGTGTGTGTGTGTGCATATACATGAATGACAATAATGGCATTGTTTGATGGAGAGCCTAGTGATGTAGCTTCACCACCTGCTCACTCAGACTGACCCAGAGTGAGGCACCAGAAATCCCTGGGGTGGGGACCCTGTGTGAGCTGCCTAAACTGTAAAGCACTTGGCCAAACAAATTAATAATCAGGTCCAAAGCTGGCCAGTTAACAATGCTCAACTGGTTCTAAGCAACTAAATGAGAATTTAAACTAACTTCACACAATGCTGGAGAGATGGCTTGCTGGTTAAGAGCACTTGCTGTTCCTGCAAAAGACCCAGGTTTGCTTCCCAGTACCCACATGATTGCTCACTACCATCTGTAAATCCAACTTTAGGGGATCCAACACCCTCTTCTGACCTCTTCTGGTACTCATATGCAAAATAAAAGTAAAAAAAGCTTTTTAAAACGTATATCCACACATAGAAATTAATAAATCAAACAGCACTCAAATGCAGACTGCTTATAAAGATGTCTGTTTAAATACAGTAGATGAAGGGGCTGAGGAGATGGCTCAATGGCTAAGAGTGCCTGTTGCTCTTCCAGAAGACCTGAGTTCAGTTCCCAGCACCCACATCAGGCAGCTCAGAACTGCCTGTAACTCCAGTTCTAGGGGATCCACTGCCCTCTTCTGGTCTCTTCAGGCACTGCACACCCATGGTGAACTTAACCACACATACAAACAATAAAATAAAATATTTTATAAAACACATCAGATAATCTGTAAGAGTTTCTCTTCATTTCAAATTACTTATCTCGATGACTGTTCTACTGCTATTAAGAGACCCTATGAACAAGGCATCCAATTGCTTACAGTTTTAGAGGATTATATAATCCATGATCATCATGATGGGAGGCAGACAGGCATGGCACTGGAGCAACAGCTGATCCACAGACAGAAGGCAGAGAGTAAGAGACTGTGCCTAGAGTGGGCTTTTCAAATGTCAAAGCCACCCCACCCCCCAATGACACCCCAAGGTGTCAAGCCCACACCTCCCAATCCTTCCCAAACAGTTCCACCAATTTCAGAAACTAGCTGGAGAAGGCCATTCATATTCAGAGCATCATACTACTCTAAAATGACCATAAGGGGGAAAATGGTTCAAAAGGAATAGACAATGGAGGCAAAAATTGACACCAAGTAAGAAAACTGCAACTTTTCACGTTGGAAAGAGGAAAACAACCAACCAAGGAGGCAGCTAACTTCATGGAAAGGGAGAAAAAACAAACCAACCCTCCGGCAGGCGGCCGGGGGCAGAGTCAAACAGAAACTCCGTTCACATTGCAAAACTAACTCCGAAGCTGTTCGGGCACAGATGGCTCAGGGTTGGAGAAAAGAGGTTGGTTGGTGGAGGACATGCTGAGCAGCTAGATGCTTAGACCTGCTACCACACAGTGCGGCTCTCCCCCAAGCTGTTGTCTTTGCAAGGGTTGGACTGACCAGGCTCTGGACTTTGGGCTATGGGGTCTACCCCATAGGAGGTGAGGATGGGCTACAAGGCTATAAAAAAAAGAGAATTAAATACACATCTGGAATCCCTAATGGTGACATCCTATACTACCTCCTCCCATGTGGCTCCACGAGCCCTATAGAAGTAGGCAGTGTTAAGGGCTCTAGGATCCAGGCTGGAGCTCTGAGGATACTGATAAGCCAATGAGAACAATCTTGGAGTTTGTAGAACATGGTGGTTTATAGTGACTGTCAACTGGACAGAATCTAGAATCACTTAGAGGTCAAACTTCTGGGTATATTGTGGGTGGGAGGGTCACGTTTCTAGATTGCGTTAACTGAGGTGGGCAGGTCCATCTTAAATATTAGCAACGCCATTTTGCTTGCCAGGACCCTGGATTACATAAAAAGAAGAAAGCAAGCTGAGAAGGAAAGCGAGCCGAGAAGTAAGATGTCTTTGCATTCATTTCCTACTTCCTGACCGTAGATATCATGTGACCAGTCGCCTCAGACTCCTCCCACCACGCTTTCCCCGCCAATCATCTGTGCTCTTAAACAGTGAAACAAAATGAACCTTACATTGCTTTTTGTCAAGAATTCATATGATGAAAGATGTAGTAACACACGCAGGTTCTCCAACAGAGTAGCCAGGCAATTCTAGTGACCAAATCCTACTCAGCAACAACTATGCGGGGAGGGCCGCCAGAGGGCACGGGCGATCTTGTCACTAGGACATAATTCATTAAGGATCACTAAAGACACCTCTAGAAAACCCTGAGAGACAGACAAAAATGCCTACACTAAAGGGCTCTGACGGAAATGGACTAGTAAGAAGGAGAAGATTAAAAGTAAGAATAGTCCTCAGAGAGTCGGAATGCAAGGTCAGATCCGTGGTATAATAACAGGAGGCTATAAACCGTGAACGCTTCTAGGACGAGCTCTTGGAGTTTAGAAGTGCAATGGCTGAAATCTTAAAAGAGCAATACATGAATTAGGAGTAAAATAGCACCCAGAGGGGCTGGAGAGATGGCTCAGCGATAAAGAGCACTGACTGCTGCTCTTCTAGAGGTTGTGAGTTCAATTCCCAGCAGCCACGTGGTAGCTCACAACCATCTGTAATGGAATCCAATTGAAGAGAACAATAGTGTACTCCTATGTAGAAAATAAATAAATAAACCTCTTTTTTAGTACACTGTACTTGTCTTCAGATACACCAGAAGAGGGTGTCAGATCACACTGCAGGTTGTGAGCCACCATGTAGTTGCTGGGAATTGAACTCAGGACCATTGGAAGAGCAGTCAGTGCTCTTAACCACTGAGCCATCTCTCCAACCCCATAAATAAATCTTTTAAAAAAATATATCACACGGAAAGTAAAACAATAGTCACAAAGAGGAAAAAAATTAAGCTAAGGGAATGAGAAATATGGTCTAGCTTCATAATAAGAACACCAGGGAAAATAAAGAGAAGGTATTCCAAGCACCTAAAGTAACAATAGAATAAGGAGAGATCAATTTAGAGCACTGGCTGCTGGTTCAGTTCTCAGCACTCCCAAATGGTGACTCACAACCATCTGTAACTTCAATTCTGGGACTCCACGCCCCCTTCTGGCCTCTGTGGACACTACATGTACTTAGTGAACAGACACACACACACACACAAAAAAAAAAAACCCTGCTCACATAAAATAAAAGTAAATAAATCCTTATAAAATGCAAAATATGCTTCATTAAGTCTTTATTTAAAAAAAAAAGACTAAGGAATATTCTCAAGTGTGGTGGCACATGGCTTCACAGAGTACTCAGGAGGCTCTTTGAAGCCAAGGTAAGCCTGGTCTGCAGAGCAAGTTCTAGGCTAGCCAGGACCACCCAGCAAGACCCTGTCTCAAACAAAAGGTGGAAGGGGCCTAAAGAATAACACTTGAGGCTGTGCTCTGTCTGATCTCTACATGTATACACACAAACACGTGAACACACACACACACACACACACACACCAAGGCATTGTGACCCACAGTCGAAGACCCACTGCTCTGGAAGTTCCTGGAGGTGATGTTACCCCCACATAGTCAAGTAAACCAAACCCAAAATGAGCAAGGAATCCAGGCCTGAGGAGATGGCTCCGTGGCTGAGAGCACCGGCTGCTTTCCCAGAGGACCCAGGTGGGGTTCCTGCCACTCCGGTCAGCCATCTGCAACGCCAGTTCCAAGGGGATTCAATACCTTCTTCTGGCCTCGGAGGTCACTGCATACCCGTGGTAAATAGACATGTGTGCAGGCAAAACACTCTCACACGTAAAATAAAAATAAGCAGGCCTTTCAAAATAAGAGAAAGGTAACACATGGACCGAATCCTCAACTGTCAGAATTTGAGAAGGAACCGTTGACAGAGACATAGAAAAGTAAGCAGAGAAAAAGAATTGTTTTTCAGAAAAGAGGTAATCATTAACCCCAGGAAAACAAAAGGCTCGACAAGAAGGAGAAAGCAGCAGATGAGAGCTCCTGACTCAGCTTGAAACATTTACGTAGTTACAACACACACACACACACACACACACCCGCCCCGCAAACGGCGACTACCAACTACCAGTTTGACAGAAAGAAAATGAAGTGATTTAGGAGATTTCCAAGTACTGAGTTAGGCATCTTTTATAGTGGGACATCAATGGCATCTAAAAAAGAAAATTCAAAAAAAAATAGAGGTGCCTGTACACTATTTACAGCACATTTAAGTAAATCCATAGGAAAAAATGGCAGAAATAATTAAAATTGCCTGTCCTTGGGAGGCTATCAGAAGTGGAGGGCAGAGCAAGGCCTGTTCTCAGCAGCCCACTCCTACTCTTTGCCTCTCCAAAACAGCTTCATATATAACTTAATAAACAGAAAGCTCAACTCAAATCAGAAGGTTTTACTGGACAAACAAATCCTGCTATAGCCCTGTATTAAAGATTGGCTCATATAATCAGCATATATTTTACTATTTATACCTCAATTGCAGAGGATGATGTAAGTTTAGGAGACATTAACCAGGATGAGTAATCCAAGCCCACCAGGCGGCCTCTATCCACACAGGAGGCCAAAGCTGACCTCCCTCCCAGCCCACCACAGAAGTGCATCAAGTAGTCACAAAGTCATGTTCCACTAATTGCTTTTTGACAAACTGCCAGCTTTGTGGCAAAGTACCAAGAGCAGGGACAGAAATAGTCTTAGACATAACAACCCTGGAGCCTCTCTTGGATAAAATGTAAGAGCCCATGAAAAACACCTGACTTCTGGAAGAGCCACAGAGGCAGAGGCAGAGGCAGAGGCAGAGGCAGAGGCATCTCAAATCTACAAATGCTTCCCTACGTGTTCCCTACTAAGGATTCAAGGCTCGAGGTGAAGTTTTATGGATTTCCTGGTACCAAGAGGACACTATCAGTTCAATCTCAGGGCTTAGAAAACAAGATTTCTCTCTTTTCTCTGAAATACTTTTTGTTTGTTTGGTGACTGAATGGATGGATGGATGGATGGATGGATGGATGGATGGATGGATGGATGGATAATGAATAATGGATGGATGGATGGATGACTGGGTGGATGGATGGGTGGGTGGGTGGATGGATGGGCAGATGAATGGGTGGATGGATGGATGGATGGGTGGGTAATGGGTAGGTGGATGGATAGATGGATAATGAATGAATGGGTGGGTGGATGAATGGATGGGTGGATGGATGAATAGATCAATGGATAAATGGATGGATGGATGGATGAGTGGGTGGGTGGATAGACGAATGGATGGATGGATGGATGGATGGATGGATGGGTGGATGGGTGGACGGATGGATGATGGATAAGTGAATGGATGGATGTATGGATGGATGGTTGGGTGGATGGGTGGATGGATGGGTAGATGGATGGGTGAGTGGATGGTGACTGAATGGGGCTGCATGAATGGGTAGATGGGTAAAACAGATTAGATGGGTGGATATATGAAGGTGCTTGTACCTACAGAGGAATGCCACATAGAGAGAGAGTCTTCACAGGCATGAGTCCATTGTCCGTTATGAGTTCTAGGCTGGTGTTTTGTTTGCGCCAATCGCATTAGAAATGTGCATCGAGTGAGTGGTCACTATTTCTATAGATCCAGTTAGGGATTGCCATTTCTAAACAGTCTAAGTCAACTTATACTCAGAAGCACTTGTCCTAGAAAACTAAATATGCATTCCGCTCCACCACTGCCAAACCACTTTTTGGAATTTGTCCTTGAAAATTCAGCTTGGAGCTGAAACCACAAAGTTCAGAGCAGAATGTTGGAGCCAAATCCTTATGGAGGAGGTGAACACGATGTTTAGATAGAGCCCAAGTCTCTTAAGTTGCTTAAACTTTTTCTATGCTGTGTATATGTATGTTGCATAAACATTGTTTGAGCTAAGCTTATTAAGTCCTTCTGCAGTGCCATGGCTCAGAGTCCTGCCTCCCTCCTCCCAGTCACCTGCTCTGTCAGATCATATTTGGAATCCTCAAAGCTCTTACTCACCTCTCCTAAGTGTAAGGACTTCTCCTAAGCCTGGCATCTCATTATTCAAAACACAGTTACATATCCTAGCTGGCAAAAAAAAAAAAAAAAAAAAAGAAAAGAAAGAAAGAAAGAAAGAAAGAAAAAGGAAAACAACCCAGAGCACAGGAGTTGTCATGCTTCCTAACTCCCAAAGAAAAGAGACTTTCTGGAGAGAGAGAGAGATTGAGTGTCTGAAGTCGCATGGAGAAATGAGGTTCTGGCAGCAGCCACAGGGCCAATCTGTTTAGAAGCGATCCAGTCACAGGAGAGCAACTGGGGGAGGGGCGGGGGGGGGGGAACAGAAGCACACCCGTAGCCATTTCAGGATGCGGGAGGGGGAGGGCAAGAGAAGACATACAATGACTGAAGGCTGAAGAAGCCTCCCACAGCCCCTCCCCGGACTGGCCATCTGTTCTGGGGCCCCGGAGCAGGCAAGTACCGTGAAGCCTGGAGCCTAGCAGCCGGACCGCCAAACAAAGTCAACCAGCCAGCTGTCCCACGAGGGAGAAGCTACCATTGAACTGTCACTTTGGAAAGTAGCCAGAGCCGGTCCCTGGACACCACCCAGTTGAACAAAGCCCCCTCCTGGTCCTGCAACCGAAATCCAGGGCTCTAGGGAGCCCACTCCTGTGTCACTGCGGAGGGAAGGGCAAGCGCTTCCTGCCTCAATGGCACTCAGCAGAAGCAGGAACAGGCAGGCGCTCCTGGCAACAGCCGTTCAAGAGCCTGCCCACATCCCACTTGGGTACCACGGCTCCTTCTATCAGCCTTTCCTCTGACAGAAGTGGGATACGGGAGGCGTCTGTACTCTCAGCTACTTGTGAGGCTGAAGTACAAAGAATCCAGCAGTTCTCTCACTCCAGGAGGGCCATGTCTCTGATGCCAATCCCTTATAACAGCTCCTGACTCTGACCATCTATGGTGGCCCTTCCCTAAATGGCACTATGACCATCGTTCTGAGTCACTCCTCAAGAGTGGCAGAAGGACAGAGAAGGAAGGAGAAGAGAAAAAGCACAGCCGTAGAGGGCCTTTGGGGTTCCATTCTGCGGGGCTGCAGCTGAGAGAACAGGGTGGACCCCCGAGAGGAGTTCTGTGTGCTCACGCCACCCTGAGGCCGGCATGGGAACTGCAGCTCATAGGGTTAAAGCCCCGGCTTTCCAGAGTTCTTTTCTACAATCTCAGATTCTCACAGTAAACCGAGGTCTGAAAATACGAAATGAAAATTCCAGAAACGAGACATTCATAACTTAGAAAAAAATTTTCTTATCCTACTATGGTTGTTGTATTTTATTATTAGTTTTTGTTTTGTTTTGTTTTGTTTTGTTTTGTTTTTTCGAGACAGGGTTTCTCTATGTAGCCTTGGCTGTCCTGGAACTCACTCTGTAGACCAGGCTGGCCTCGAACTCAGAGGCCAGCTGCCTCTGCCTCCCAAGTGCTGGGATTAAAGGCGTGTGCCACCACCGCCCAGCTTTGTTATTAGTTTTTATTGTTTATTCTTCATATGCCTAATTTTATTTTTAAGTTTATCAGGACTACATAGCTGGAGGTAAAAACGTACCTTACATAGGGTTCGGTACTAGGTGGCAGTCTCAGAAAGCAGCCCCCCACAGAGACAGGAAAATACCTGTCAATCAACTGTAGTTACTGCAGCAATTCTCAGCTTTTGCTTGCTAGGGATAGAGACCCTTCAGCCGTAGAAATGCCTGACTCAGAGAAAGAGCTGGAATCCACAAAGACATGACACACATTTTAGCGCAGAGGCCAGTCTCCACCAAAGCCATGCCAGCATCTCCATCTGGAGACCCTCCATGGGCCTGCACCTCCCCTGCCCCAAGCCATGTCAAAATGCAAATATGAGTGTCCCATTAAGGAAAGGATGTCCTTTTATTTGCCATAGGACAGGATGAAATGGGCAAGGACAGTGTACAGAGCAGCGAGGGGACAGAGCAGGACTCCTCACTAAATCCCCTGACTCCTGGTGGCGCATAGGCATGTGGACCCGAGGGAGGAGGAGGAGGAGGACTCCATCTGATGCCTGCCTCCATTCCATCCCTGAGACCAGGTAACACTGACTCCTCATGGTCAGTGCAGACAGAGCCTCAGAGGGCCACGCACAGCTTCTGGATCATTTATGGGCTGCCGGGACTCTCACAAGCTGAGACATACTGTTTCTATAAGACACAACATGCTTAAGGTGGGAACTGGCCAGAAGGCATAGATGCTGCCCTCCTAACCAGGTTCTATCACAACAGGGCACAGGCTAGGTGACAGATTCTAGCACTTTAGTCTGGTGCCTTGTGCCTGTGCCCCAATTACACAGAGGTGAGGTTCTCAGGCTAGAACTGCAATGAAGCCCAAAGAGACTTTGGAGTAAAATGAGACCCAGTCCCATTGGGGACTCCCCCAGGGCAGTCTTCTTTCTCCATCATCTAAAACCAAGAGATTTAGCTTCTGGGGCATCTCCTCTCCAGCTCACAGTGACACCACCTGAAGACCTCCAAAGTGCCAGACCTGAGAAATTGGAATATCTTAAGAACAGAGCCAAGACGATCCTCTTTGAAGAAGTCCCAGATGCCTCTGGGACAGGCTGGCAGAAAGAAGTCCCACCTTATAAGCAGGCGTCCTTTCTCCCCTCTGCCCGAAGAGTAGCAGATCGCCCACCTGCACTGCAGGTGATAACCGACCAGACAGTTCTGAGCAGGAAATCAGATCAGGGGAGGGCCAGAGAGCTGTGAGAACCCCAGAGGATGTGGAACTAGTGAGAACCCATCTACAAAGACATCCTGAGACTAAGGACAACTAGAGATAATTAAAATCACGCTGGGGATGGCTCAGTCCCTTAAGGGCGCTATGTTTGAGTATCTGAGTTTGATCCCTAGAACACACACTTAAGGGATAAAAAGGCCAAGTATGGCGGTGCATATGAAATGTCCGTGCTAGGGAGGGGGAGACAGGTGGATTCCTTGTGCTCATCAGCGGGGCAAGCATACTTTGGGAGTTCCCAGTTGTATTATCACACACACACACATACAGAGAGAGAGAGAGAGAGAGAGAGAATAGACAGTGCCTAAATAAATGACAGACAGACCTCAGACCTTCATACATATGCACATGCATGTGCATATATACCCTGACACACATGCACCTATAAACAAACATACACACACACACATACACACACACACATACGAGGGGAGGAAGAACTACCCATTAAGGGAGTTCTTCCGTCTAATCACGTTGTAGATGGATCTGCCAACCTCTGTTGCTCTAGGTAACTGCACTGTGGGTACTAACAAAGCAGGCAGCTTGAACAGGTAGCTTTGCGACCCTGAAGAACTCAGTGTCTCTGTGCCTTGGTTGGGTCATTCAGAAAAGGTAACACTGATCAGGCTTTGTAAGACTGCAGTGAGAATACCAAGAATTAACCCAAAGTGCCCAGTGCAGCACGGGGTAAGCACTCAATTCGTGTTCACATGGATTCACAGGAATGTCCTTGGGGCTAAATCAAGTGTTGAACACTGAGGTAGATAAAGGCCAGCCAGATTCTTACCTCTTCAAATGACCAAATGAATAGTGCCAGTGGCAGAACCAGGAGTATTCAAGAGTTACTGAGACTATAGCCATGTGCCCCATATAAGACAATGGGCCAGTAATGAATGGCACCTCATGGTGTTTTCAGGAGGCACCCTGCACTTGCAAGGCAGGTGTGATGGCCACCTCTCCTGAGCTGTCCACGTTCTCCTCCTGAAGGGCCTGTGACAGACGAACACCTCAGTAAGCACCTGGGAGTGTCCCTGGAGACACTTTCCCAACTCTCACTGAGGATTTGCTTCAAGATGAGTACTAAGGAGCCTCGTTATGTTAATGGGCACGACATACTAGGGGAGGAGAGATACTGGGACCGGTAGGGGGAAGGACTCCCTCCCTTCACCCAGGGTTTCATGGCCCTGTGGGCTGTGTCCTATGGAAGAAGCCTGATGCTGTCAGCCAACTTGACTCCTGCCTTTCTGTTCCCTAGCTGAATGGTCTTGGGCAAGTCTCCTGGCCTCTCTGAGTCTGCTCTCCTCACTTACACAATGATGGGACATTGGCTCTACACATCAGAGGCTCCGAGGTCCCTCCTGGGACCAGCGTTCTTCCTGCACTCCCAGCAAGATGGAGAAGGGAGTAGGAAGAGGAGTGAGGGAAGGGATTCTGACTCCAGACCTAGGAACAGTTTCCAAGGATGTTCCATAAGCAGGGAGAGAGACGGGAAGAAAGGGGCTCCTGTCACCACTGGTACATTTAAAGAGACCTCAAGCCCTCTGGGCCAAATGGGCATGTTAAAGAATCATGGTAATCACACACCATAGTTTCCAAACAAAACATCAAGGCCAGGTATGGTAGCACATACCTGCAATCCCAGCTCTAGAAGCAGAGGCAGGGGCAGAGGCAGAGGCAGAGGCAGAGGCAGAGGCAGAGGCAGAGGCAAGAGGCTCATCACAAGTTTGAAGCCAGCCTGTACTACCCAGTGAGTTCCAAAGCACCCCACATTTGGCATGCTGCAGCCTAGGGGCCTTGCCCTTTCTCTGTCCATAGAAATGTCACGTGGCAGACGACAGACCCATTGCTAGATGCCTGGCCTGCCATCCAATGCCACCGATCAGTCCAGTTCTCCTAAGCCTCACACTTTTCCTCTAAGCTAAACTACAATATTTACTTCCGCCAAATGGATGGCAGAGGAACAATTGCTCCCCATTTAATTGATAAAGCCTCTAAGTGACCAGACAGAATGACCTACTTGAGAGTTCCTGGTCTGTTGTCTGCTGAACTCCCAGGCCATTACTGTTCTTCATTTCCTGCCACCTAGCATCCCTCTGATAAGTGCAAAAATGAAGAAGTGTTCATTTCATTGGCTTAAAGATACCAAGCCAGGGACTGGAGAGAAGGCTCAGTGGTTAAGAGCACTGACTAATCTTCCAGAGGTCCTGAGTTCAATTCCCAGCAACCAAGTGGCTCACAACCACCTGTAACGGGATTGGATGCCTTCTGCTGGTGTGTTTGAAGACAGCTACAGTGTGCTCATATACATAAAAATAAACAAATAAATCTTAAAAAGAAATAAAAGATACCAAGCAAGCCAGTGAGGAGGTTATCTCTTTTGCAACCGGGTGTGTTTTTCTGGTTCAAGGTCTCGTTACTTAGTTACTAAAGGAGCTGTCAAGGAAGGAGAGGCCCTCTCAGATTGCTGGGAAAGAGTCAAAAGAGCAGGGTTATTGTCAAACAGGGAATGGGAGCTCAAACCTGGAAGCTGGAGGGGCATCGCAGCAAAGCCAAAGGTGATCTCAGAGCTCTATGGAGGCATTCACCGGTGGGGGAGGGGAGAGAGGCACGCATGAATCGGACAAAATCAATAATTGTTCTAGATGACATTTTCGGCTGTCAAGGTCAAATTGTTCAGATCTCACCACCGGGCCAGCTGCAAAAGAGATAGGCATGTCGAAGTTTCATCTCTCCATCTGGGCTGAGCCTGCCAGACCTGACACTGAGAACGAAGAGGAAAAGACTTCCCAAGTGCATGAAAGGGTGGATTTTACTGTCTGTGCTCAGCACGTTAAGAGCATACAGAAATGATCCCGACGCTGTTTGGGAAAGGATTATTTAGCTGATAAGAGCAGCCTGCTTTTTTGGCTGGTGGTGCTGATATGGAACCAAAAGAACAGAAACCAAAAAACTGTACACTGCCCCCTGGGGGTCACCTTGTGTATGAGAGAAGGAACAGCTGAGAACCAGGGGTTCCTGGTTGTTTGCATGAGCTAATTTTTCTAAACAATATGCAAACTGAGCAGCAGGAGTTAAAGAACTTTGACAAGGTCGCATGATGTCCCAGGAGAGCTGAACTCAGAACGGGCACTTCCTGCCTCCTCATTCTTCTCCGTTCCTGGAAGGGTTTTAAACTGGAGGGGGCAATATATATGGTGACAACTGTGTTTCAGAGGTAGGAGGAGGCCTGAGCTCATTCCTTGGTCCCTTCTTTCCCCTGGGGCCACTCCCCTCATCCTGAGAGCTGCACTATTCAGTCCCCCAAGCCTGCCCCGTAAAAAAACTAAAGTCAAGTTGACCCCCAACCCCCGACACCACTAGGACCTGACAACCCCTACCTCAATGTCCATCAAGTCCACACATCTCACAGAGATGGTGCCAGTGAGCGACCCTCTGGCTTACAAGCAATTCTGGACTGCTTTTACAAGCTGGTTCGCTTTCCCTGTCAAAACTCACCACACACATAACTTCTTGATGTATGCTTTTCCCAGATGAGCACGTAAGCAGATCATACACAGGATGGTTGCATCAGGACCCACAGAGAAAGCTAATCAGGGTTTGCTTTCTAATTTTTCGTGTTCTAGAAACCGCCCGGGTGCACTCGCTGTCCTCTGTCTGTCTGTCTGCGTCTGTCTGCCTCTTTCTCTCTCTCTCTCTCTCTCTCTCTCTCTCTCTCTCTCTCTCTCTGTGTGTGTGTGTGTGTGTGTGTGTGTGAGAGAGAGAGAGAGAGAGAGAGAGAGAAAGAGAGAGCAGTGCGGTAAGAGGTGAGGGAAGGAAGGCTACAGGATTGATTATGACTTATTAAAGTATTGGAACACCGACTGAATCATCACAGTCAAAAAATAAATAGCTGCAACTTGATGCGACACATCTCCCACTTCTTGCGAGTCCCTCTTTGCTCCCGCAGAGCGCCACAGCGCGAGCTCGAGCGTAGGCGGAACGGTTGGGCTGGGGCTGGGTCAGGCCAGCAAGCAGTGACTGACAGGCTAAATTAAAGATAGGAGAGACTGCATGGCCTCCGGGCCGCCAGTTGGGAGACTGGTGGAGCCCGCCGAGCCTGCTGGCAGCGGGAATTGAAGCCAGGTGCCGCGAGCACACACACACCTGCAGGCGCCTGCACGGGAGACCCGCTTGCTGTTGTCACCCCTTTTTTCTGTGCCCTTAGCCTGTCTCTGCAACCTGTGCCCTGTTCCCGGGACTGGTCCGTGGTAGGCACGGCTTTGCAAACTTGAGAACATGTCTTAAAGGTCCCGGGGCTAGTCTAGGTCACCCCAGTCGCCACACCAGCTGCCTGGAATTTGCTGGGTAAAACTGGACCGAGTCTCTGAAATCGGAAAGAAAGCCTCGCGCGTCCTCAGCGGGAGGAGTCGTGGGGACACTGAGATCGCTTCACCATCCAACAGCGTCAAGGTCCGTTGTACTTATCCTGACTGGGCGCCCTGGGCCACCCGCAGGTTTTCTCCACTCAGCTCACAGGGTCCTACAGGACCCGGCAGGCGGAGCCAAGCTGCCGTGACGTCACGGGCGGGGGCGTGGGGAAGTGTGCCCAGGGGCTGCCACCCGCCCGGGCCAATGCTAGCAGCGCAGCCACCGGCGCGCTTGCGAGGCCACCGGCGCCTGGAGCACCAGTCCGCGGCGTCGTTGATCTATAGGCCAGGCTAGCTCTCTCGGGGCCCAGGCAAGCTCTCTCAGACGCCAGAAGGGCCAGCACGAGCCAGCCAAGGAAGCTGGGAGCCTGGGAGCCCGGGAGCCACTGCCGAGCGCCAAGCACCTGCTAAGCCTGCTGCACTCCCGGACGCCCGGCTGGGTAAAGGACAGCTTCTGGGTGCTGGAGAACACAGAAGCGAGTACTCGTGGAAAAGCAAGGTGAGGGGTGCGTCTGTGCATATGCGTGTGCCACCGTGAGATGGAGGGAGGGACGAGCACACTTTGGGCACCTGCACGAATCTGCGCTGGGGATAGACCGCCGATCCAGGCTACCTGCGTGTTGCTCCCGGCGCGCAAATTCTCTGCTTTTGTGCCTTTGGAAGTGACAGGCAGATGAGAGATGCATATCCTGGTGTCTGGGGTGGAAAGGTAGTGTGTTCCGGGACGGATTTGTTCTCAAAGCCAGTGCCCAAGTACAGCGGCGTATGCCCTGCGAGACCGAGTGTCCAGGTGGTAGCTGTGATGGGGACAACTTGTTTCCTAGCCACCTGCGAAACAGCCCTGGCCCAAGGAAAGCGAGACAGCTAAAGGAGAAGGGACATGCCAAGTGCCACCACAGGCTCCACACTCTGAGACTTAAGTTAGGGAGGGACAGGTGATCGGGATGTCACCGAAAAAGAAGAAAAGCAGATTCTTCCGGGCTTTTTATCGCCCGGGGAGGCAGCCCAGATACATATGCGGTCAGATCCCCTCCCCCACCCCCCACATCCCCACACCCGCTGCCCTCAGGCATAGAATCTGTCTAGATTGGAGAGAACCAACTAATGAATGGTCAGATCCCCAAGCGACTGGCACTCCTAGCTGTCCCTGGCACCTCAGTCCTTCCAGCGTTTCGAAGGACTCTCTCCCTTAGTCTTCCTAGAAACGGCGGAGATCCTTTAGGAAACACGTTGTTTCCAGGGTCAGCGAGTTACGGCCCCAAATATTTTCCTCACACTAATTCTGTCGTCCTCAGGCTTGCTTATCCATCTCTGCCCCAATGGTGAGGGACGCTCTAGCGCCATGGTGGACCCCACTCAGGGCTGCAACTGTTTAAGCTAGTGCTGACTCAAGTTCTAACCTCAGATTCTTGGAGGTGTGTGTGTGTGTGTGTGTGTGTGTGTGTGTGTGTGTGTGTGTAGGCGTCTGGCAGGCTTGGGGGTGGGGAGGTCTTGAAGGCTCACAACAGAAAGAGGTTGGAAAGAAACTATAATGCTGAGATCTTTCTCGTGGAACCCACCTCACATTCTCTGGCTGTGGGATTGAATGAGAGAGGGGATTCCTGAATGGAAATCCTTCTTTTCCATCACAGCCAGGACTCTCTCAGGGAAAAACCACCCACCAAGCATAGGCCAGTATTTAACAGCTATGACACTGGAAAAACAAAGTAGAGAAACCGACTTCCCGGTGCATTTAATTTAACCACAATTCAACAAGTATCGACCCCCGTGGCATTTGGAATTCACCTTCAGTGAGACAATCGTAAAAGGAAAAGAAGCCACTTGCAGACCTTGGGCTGGTTATAGAGGACTCCCTAGGTTCTATGCTCATGTCTTCCTTGGACATGGGGTTCCCAGAATATGATCACCTCCCACCTTCCAAGACTTCCCTTCCCAAAGTGGAGGTGTGTCTCAGCCAATCTGAGAGAAAGGTGGCACCCCATCCACCCCACTCCCCCCCCCCCACCCTGCCCCGCCACTCATTCTGGTTCTGCACAAAAAGTGTGCCACAGTTGAGGCTAAAGAACCACACCGGGCCTCGTACCACCCTTGTCTTCCTCTTTCCCCTCCTCTTCCTTCTCCCCCCTCCCCGACTCCTCCCTCTTTTGGCTCTAGACTGAAATTCCACAACTCAGGCAGTCTCCAGTCCTAGACAGACATTGAAGTACCCTCTCACTGTCCATAGATGGCATAAGCTGACGGTTACTGTGAGGCCCCACTGTGGGCAGCTTGAATAGGATTCCGGGTCTATGGAATTAAGTCACTGACAAGATGGGAAAGGGGGAGAGGGGGAAGGACAGTGGAAATAACCCAAGTTAATCTGGGAATATTAAAAAGCGTTTTTTTACGGCTTCTGGTTGTAAGGGCTGTGCCTGCTTCTGCTTGCTTACCCAAGTGTGGACACAATGTGTAGGTGCTTACCCATGTGTAGACACAATGTTGTGGGTCCCCAAAATGTGAATGCAAACACCCCAGACCTCACCATACCAAGCATGTGCTGGGAGAAGTTAATGCAGAAAGAAAAAGCCAGGAGGGCCATCACTTGGCAGTGAGAACTAATCAGAGACTGAGGTGGGCGAGGATGGCGCCCGCCTGTTGCTTGCTACATCTCTAATTTCCCTGCAGCCTCTACCAGCATTAAGCCATCGCTTGGAGAATGGCAGGCATGTGAACTTCCAGGAGGCATGGCAGGCACATGAACTAGAGTGCTGGACGCTCCAGACCTTGACCAGCTCTTCTCTTCCTGGACAGACCTCCTGCCTTGAGCTCTTCATTCTTCACACACAAGACCCAGCCCCTAACTTCCTGAGAAACCCCTGGGCAGGGCTGTGTCCTAAGGGCTAGCATTCTTTGTTCATAGGCTTATCTCCATGTCTCCAAGTAACTTGATGCTCTTCTCCCCCATTGAGGTCCCCAACCCAGTCTCCTTCCCTCTCTCTCTCTCTCTCTCTCTCTCTCTCTCTCTCTCTCTCTCTCTCTCACACACACACACACACACACACACACATTTTATAACCGTGGTAAATTGCTTAATTATGGGTTGTTCTGGTGCTTTCCATCTTAGGCCAAGCCAACAGAATTCTCATTATTTTCTCAGCATGGAGGTCACTCAAGTCAGTGGCTTCAAACTAAGGCCCAAGTACCAGCCACCAGTTTACATCCACCGAGCCTCAGCTGGGACATGGTGAAAATCACAGAAGACTTGGGGCCAGGTGGCTCGAGTTCACAAGCTCACTTGCACCGAGGACCTTAACTCTCTAAGCCTCAGTTTCCACTAAGGGAGGACAGTCCCCGGTGAAGGGGACGATGGGTGGGAATGGACTCTGTCAGTTTTTAAAAGCATATTTTGTCATTCACAAAGAGCCTGCATCCCTCCCCTGGTTTCCCATTTTTGTCCTAAGTCAGAGAACTGCAGGTAAAAGGCCTTTAAGAAAGGGCTTTCCCAAGCAGAGGTGAAGTGGGGAATGGGGAACATGGAGTATTAGAAAATCAAAACCAAGAGGAGAAGGAAGAGGAGGAGGAGAGGAAGAAGAGAAGGAGGAGGAAGAGGAAGAGGAGGAGGAAGAAGAGGAGGAGAGAAAGAGGAGGAGAGGACCTAAAGCTTTTTTTTTTTTTCGTTTATTGGATTTGGCTTTTTCGAGACAGTGTTTCTCTGTGTAGCCCTGGCTGTCCTGGAACTCACTCTGTAGACCAGGCTGGCCTCGAACACAGAAATCTGCCTACCTCTGCCTCCCAAGTGCTGGGATTACGTTTAATATTGAAGACTATAACTTGATT
This sequence comes from Apodemus sylvaticus, assembly GCF_947179515.1. NCBI lineage: Eukaryota > Metazoa > Chordata > Mammalia > Rodentia > Muridae > Apodemus > Apodemus sylvaticus. The sequence continues at coordinate 8,959,540 of NC_067481.1, read as the reverse complement.
CACTGTGCAGGCAGGGTTCAATAAATTAGAGATAATGAGACAGTAGAGAGCGGCGTGGGTGTGTAACATTCATGAGGCTCTGGCTATGAGCTGCACAACATTAGGCATTTGCACATACTTTCTGTTGTTTAACCTCCATGACACCCCTGTGTTGACAAAGGAGAGTTACAGCAGTTAGGGGCTGGGCATGAGGTCATGTGGGGCTCACTGTGGCTCCCAAGTTTGCTCTCCCTCTCACTTCTTGAGTTTTCCCACCATGGGGGTGGGGGATGGGATCTCTAATGATGGCAGACATCAAGTCAGCATAGAGTTCTTCTTGGGGATCCTGAATGCCAGTATCAGACCCCTCCAGGGTCAGGGGCTGAAACCTTCCAAGATCTGCCCTTTAACAGTCTGGACCAGTCAATTCCTTAGGGATCAAAGTCTCTGTGTTTGAAGCCATAGCCGTCCACCACATGTGCGTCATCTAGGATGATGGTTTCCCTCAAGCCCTTCCCCCACCACTTAGAAAAGACCTCAAAAAGTCTGCAGTCTGCAGGCTGACAGGGGGGCTGGCAGCTAGATAGAAAGAAGAAAACTTGCTTTTCAATTGAAAAATGCACAGAAGAGGAAGGAGGGATAGTTCCTCTTCCATTCCTCGCTCCCTCCCTTGTGAGGGATGGTAGCTCACACCTGTGACCCCAAGCACCGAAGACCCAGGCATGGGGAGCACTGTGCATACTAGCCAGCTAAGGCTACCTAGTGAGCTCCAGGCTAGCTCTGCTCAAAGAAGGAGGGAGTTAGGGGGAGGGGGAAGAGGGAGAGGAGGAGGAAGAAGAAGAGGAAGAAGGGAGAGAGGGAGAGATGTGGACGGAAAAGGAAAGAAGGAAGGAGGGAGGGAGCGTGGGAGATGGCTCAGTCAATAAAGCGCCTGACTTGCATGCAAAAAGACCTGAGTTCAACCTCCCGAAGCACATAAAACTGCTGGCATATGTGATACATATCTGTCATCACAGCAGTGGGGGAGGCAGACACAGGTGGATGTCTGCAGCTCACGGAACAGCTAGCTCAAGCTACATGGTGAGGAATCCTGACTCAAAAAGGGGTGGGGATACTGAACCTATGTAAACACACACGTGCATACACACACACACACACACACACACACTCAGTGAAATGTAAAACTAAGAAGATGAACAGCCAGGCGGTGATGGCACACACCTGTAATCCCAGCACTCTGGGAGGCAGAGGCAGGTGAATTTCTGAGTTCGAGGCCAGCCTGGTCTACAGAGTGAGTTCCAAGACAGCCAGGTCTATACAGAGAAACCCTGTCTCGAAAAACAAACAAACAAACAAACAAAAAAAAAAAGCAAAAAAATCCAAAAAACCAAAACAAAACAACAACAAAAAAAAAACCAGAAGATGAACAAGAAACAGAAGGAACAACAATATGAACCACCCAGTACCCTCAGAGCTCCCAGGGACTGAAACACCAACTAAAGAGTACGCATGGAGGGACCCATGGCTCCAGCCGCATATGTAGCAGAGAATGGCCTTGTGGGTCATCAGTGGGAAGAGAGGCCCTTGGTCCTGAGAAGGCTCAGTGCCCCATTATAGGGGAATGCCAGGACAAGAAGGGGGAATGGGTGGGTTGGTGAGCAGGGGAGGGGGCAGGGGGGGTTAGGACGGGAAACCAGGAATGGGGATAACATTTGAAATGTAAATTAAATATCTAATGAGAGAGAGAGAGAGAGAGAGAGAGAGAGAGAGAGAGAGAGAGAGAGAGTAGCCTGGAACTGATGGTTACTTTTTCTGCTTTCTCTCCCAGATGTCTCTATAGACTCTTGGCCCCCAGAGCACAGTGAGGTGAGAGGAAGATCTCTGGCCTCTTGCTTCTAGACGGACTGAAAGGCAGCCATGGAGATGAGCTCTGAGCAGTTCAACGGGAGCCACATCTGGATGCCCTCTCCATTTGACCTCAACGGCTCCCTGGGGCCGAGCAACGGGTCTGGCTCCAACCAGACCGAGCCGTACTTCGACATGACGAGCAACGCAGTCCTCACGTTCATCTACTTCGTGGTGTGTGTCGTCGGGCTGTGCGGCAACACACTTGTCATCTACGTCATCCTCCGCTACGCCAAGATGAAGACCATCACCAACATATACATCCTCAACCTGGCCATCGCCGACGAACTCTTCATGCTAGGGCTGCCCTTCCTGGCCATGCAGGTGGCGCTGGTCCACTGGCCTTTCGGCAAGGCCATCTGCCGGGTGGTCATGACTGTAGACGGCATCAATCAGTTCACCAGTATCTTCTGCCTGACGGTCATGAGCATCGACCGTTACCTGGCCGTGGTGCACCCCATTAAGTCAGCCAAATGGAGGCGACCCCGGACAGCCAAGATGATCAATGTGGCTGTGTGGTGTGTGTCTCTGCTCGTCATTTTGCCCATCATGATCTATGCTGGCCTCCGAAGCAACCAGTGGGGAAGGAGCAGCTGCACCATCAACTGGCCAGGCGAATCCGGGGCGTGGTACACAGGTTTCATCATCTACGCCTTCATCCTGGGGTTTCTGGTACCCCTAACCATCATTTGTCTCTGCTATCTGTTCATTATCATCAAGGTGAAGTCCTCTGGGATCCGGGTGGGATCATCCAAGAGGAAAAAGTCGGAGAAAAAGGTGACCCGAATGGTGTCCATCGTGGTGGCCGTCTTCATCTTCTGCTGGCTCCCTTTCTACATCTTCAACGTCTCTTCCGTGTCTGTGGCCATCAGTCCCACCCCAGCCCTGAAAGGCATGTTTGACTTTGTGGTGATCCTCACCTATGCCAACAGCTGCGCCAACCCCATCCTGTACGCCTTCTTGTCCGACAACTTCAAGAAGAGCTTCCAGAATGTTCTTTGCTTGGTCAAGGTGAGTGGCACGGAGGATGGGGAGCGGAGCGACAGTAAGCAGGACAAATCCCGACTGAATGAGACCACCGAGACCCAGAGGACCCTCCTCAATGGAGACCTCCAAACCAGTATCTGAACCACCCAGGAATGCAGCCTGCACACACACTAGCCAATCCCTGCCTCCCGGCAGTGCGATTCCTGGTCACCCGCTTCCCGCCTCCCCTACCCATCACACCCGGCTTCTAGAGCAGAGCAGTGTTCTATACGCGCCCCGTTCAGAGAACAGGATTTGAGTCTGGCTTATCCGAAAGTACATCCCTCTGGTCATGTCTCCCCTAAAGTGAACGTTTTCGTGCAGGCAGACAATTCAAAATCAGAAGAAGAGGACATCATTGCCTGGGTGTGACCTGGAGGGAAGCAGCTGCCCGGCCGAAACCAGAAAAAAACCAAAACTAAATCAAAGTCCCGTGTGTACGTGTGCTCATATACTACATAATCTTGTGATCTGATATTTATGGTTGTATATCCTCTCCCCAGCCTCTGCGGAGCCAATACACACATGTCCTGTGTTTGTAAACCCAAGTACCTAGTTTGTGTGCATCTAGTATAGGTGGACATTTACCACAACGCTGAACCTTAAGAAAAGGACTCGTCACGTCGAAGTCAATCTAATCTAAGCTTCCAGCATCTCTTTTGCATGGGCCTTTCCCAGACCTAGGAGGGGCATGAGCAGTATGTTCATAGAATAATATGTTTTTGTAAAAAAAAAAAAAAAAGTTGAATGTAAGGTAGTTTTGTATTCTTTATCCTAGAGGGCCCCTGCTACGATATATATGGTCCTGGTCTCATGGGGTGAACCAGGACAGGTGTTTCATGAGTTTCAAACAAGTCAGTAAGAAGAGACAGGAAGAACATTCTCTAAGAGTCAGAATGTAAACTTGAGTTTGCCTCTCAGATACAATCAGTTATTCATGTCCCCAAAAGGATTTAAAGGGCTGTGGCTGTGGATCACTTCATTTATCAAGACAAAGCCTGCTTTGAGATCAGATTACGGGTTTCTCTCCTCCAGTTCCTTTAGTTTGGGAAACCATTGGGGAAGGGAGGGGTCAGGAGCCTGAAAGACAAAAACCAGGCTATGATTCCCATGGGGAAACAATTTTCTCTTCAACACGTACCCGTGCCTGTGTGAGTCCGTGTGTGTGAGTGCCTACACATACACACACACACACACACACTAATAATAATAATAAAAAGAAGGATGAAGTAGAATGATGCCTTTAAGGGAAATCATGAAATTGTTTTGTTTTTAATGCCAGATAGGACTTCTTAATGAAAGAACACAGAAATGTAATTCCACAACACCTTAAAGGTGTTTTGGGTTGTCTTGTTTTTGGTTTGTTTGTTCTTGAGGGCAGATGGTTATAGCTTCTTCCTGTCTATGTATATATGGTATATATGTGTGTTTATGCCTATGTCTGTGTGTGCGCGAGTGTGTGTGTACATGAGTGCATGTGCTTATGTGTGTGTGCATGTGTGTGCTTATGTGTGTGTGCATGTGTGTGCTTATGTGTGTGTGTGCATGTGTGTGTAGGCTGGAGGCTGATACCGCTACCTCCCTCCATCATGATTTACTTTACTGAGACAGGGTCTCTTGCTGAACACGAAGCCTTCCAGTCAACTGAGCTGCCTTACCTAGAGGGTCCCGTCTCCACCACTCAAGCATTGGTTATTATAAAAAGTCTGCCACGCCCAGACGACATTTTTATGAGGTCTGGGGATCCAGATTCAGGTCCTCACACTTGGCAGCAAATGTGTTACCCAAACGAGCCATCTCCCCGGCTCTCAGAGGTACTTTTATGTGTTTATTATTAGCGGGGAGGAGGCTCACATGGCACATGTGTGGACGGATGTCTGAACAACTTGATGTTGCTGATCCCCGCCTTCCACCTTTATGTGGGTTGTAGGGACCAAATTCAGGCCACCAGACTTGCTCAGCAAGCACCTTCATAGGGACATTCATCTCTCCAGTTTTCAAATATGATCTCTAAAGGTGGGCATTATGAAATTCACACAAGTGAAGACCCAGGAACAGTGCTCATGAAACAATCGTGCTCGGTAAAGGCTGGGAGCCCCACCCTTCACAGGGACCACAGTGTCACCGCCTTCCTCAGTCGCACAGGCATGAGGTGTCATACAGTTAATACGATGCTTGATTATGTTAATTGGGCTGTTCATTATTCTTTAGATATGCTAATTAAGCAGTTCCTCTCACCACTGGTGATATTTCCCTCTTTGTGAACAAGAGACAAGAAACGACTCAGCCCTCTGCCCCTTGGTCGGTCACAGCTCTCGGAGATGAAAAATACAAGGGCAGGCATGTGGATGCTGCTGCCCACTCGGTTCAGGTGGCATCCCACTCAGCATCCACACGTAGACTTCAACCATATTCTAAAATATGCTTTCTTCTTCTGGCTGCAGAAGCAAGGACTGTTTAGTGGTCAGAATGGCTGACTGCGCTACCCATGGCTAGCTTACCTTAGCGGGCTGTGTTAATTCCTGGCTGTGTCAATACCACCTGGCTCCCCAAAACTACCTGCTATTGCTTAGAAAGATATGTTCAGTGGGATTTATGATAGGCAAATAAATCCACCCAAAAGTAAAAGTGCAACCATAATCCAAGACTACAGGGACAGTTGTTTAAAAAAAAAAAAGACAAGAAAAATACAGAAAAATCCCAGACTGTTACCAAAGGCAGAGTTAGTTACCGGTTCAGCTTTGGCCTGGCTTCTTGGCAGCCATAACAAATAGTGACTCGCTGCTTCCTTTTCTTTTTGATACAAATGGGGGAAAAAAACTGAAAGGAAGCTCTACAGAGTCACCTTTACCATTGCCACCACTGGAAATATTTGTCTTTGAAAAAGAAAAAAAAATTTTTTCTCCACTTAGGAAATGGTTCTAAGAAACCTAGAATGGTAGCAATCATTCCAGGAAGACAGGCCCAAGTAACGCTATAGTGCTCACGACCCCATAGCTTGAGGAATTCCCTCCAACAAGGTTTTGATCCTAAGAAGCCACCAAAATGGAATGTCTAAGCTGTGTCTGGGGGTACTCGGCAACAAGAGGGTCATTCGAAGGCAGAAAAGCACAGGACTTTCATATCCATGGTACAGGGCTCAGAGGTGACCTCACAGATTTGAGAACCTACATTCGATCTCCCAGAATCCACACACAAAAAAAGCCAAGTTTAAGTCCTGTGCTGGTGATTCCAGCAATGGTGAGCTGGGAGGTAGAGAGAAAGGGACCTCTAGAAGCTCACTAGGTAACTAGCCTAGCCTGCCCTACGTGGTGAAAGTCCCAGCTAATGAGATCCTGTCTCAAACAAAGAGTGGATGTGCCTAGCATTCGACACTCAAGGCTGACACCACACACACACAAACCCCGCCAACGCATTACATGCATACACATGAACACACACACACACACACACACACACGACACGTACACAAACACACACAAGTTTAATAAATAATTAATTCCACCCAGATAAGCAATCATGTCCCATGATAATGGAAATTTATGTTTCACCTGTTAATCTACCTATATTTATAATTTAATTAAAATTTTAAAACATATTATTTTATACATATGAATGTTTTGCTTGCATGTATGTCTGTGTACCATGTACATGCCTGGTGCCTGTGGGAGCCAGAAGAGAGCTCTGGATGCCCTGGTATGGGAGTTACAGATAGTTGTAACCATGTGAATACTAGGAATCAAACCTGGGTCCTCTACAAGAACAGCCAGTGATCTTAACCACTAAGCCATCTCTGCAGTCCCTGAAGCATCTATTCTAAAGATGACTTGTTATCTGGATTTCCTTTATCAGAAAGAAAGAAAGAAAGAAAGAAAGAAAGAAAGAAAGAAAGAAAGAAAGAAAGAAAGAAAGAAAGAAAGAAAGAAAGAAAGAAAGAAAGAAAGAAAGGAAGGAAGGAAGGAAGGAAGGAAGGAAGGAAGGAAGGAAGGAAGGAAGGAAGGAAGGAAGAAAAGAAAAGAAAAAAGAAACAAATCTTTTTTGTTTTTTGTTTGTTTCTTTGTTTGTTTCAAGACAGGTTTTCTCTGTGTAGCCCTGGCTGTCCTGGAACTCACTCTGTAGACCAGGCTGGCCTTGAACTCAGAAATCCGCCTGCCTCTGCCTCCCAAGTGCTGGGATTAAAGGCATACGCCACCACCGCCCAGTTGGAACAAATCTTTTAATGTAAATGTCAACACAATTTTAGTTCAATAAGTCTCTCTTTGTTTCAGTCCAACATCATGAAGACAGATCAGATGGATAAAGGGGAAGTGGAGACCATAAAAAGTAATAAATACATCAGGGCTGGAAGACTAGCTCAGCAGTTAAGAGCACTTGCTACTCTTGCAAGTTTAGTTCTAACCTGGGGCTCCAATTCTATGGATCTGACGCCCTCTTCTGGCTTCTGTGAACACCTGTGCTCAGGCACACACAAACGGACACACATGAACATAATTAAAAGCAAAAAAAAAAAAAAAAAAAAAAAAAAAAAAAAAAATTAAAACAATGCCTCTGATCCACTTTGTGATCCCTAATGGTCAGATGGGTTTTACAAACTACTACTCGCCTTCCAATAGAAGGAGTGGCTCAGGCCGGATTAAACCTGCGCAGACTTAAGCAGGAGAGGCATTGGACAGCATCTGAGCACAGGGCGCTGAATGATGTTGGCTGAGTAACCTTGGGCATGGAGTTGAATTCTGCATAGGATTCGTGTCTTAGTTTAGAACATGGACCAGATATGAAGAAGACAGTGGAGGTGAAATGGTAGGCAGAGGGGACTCCGTGGACCCCCAGCAGGCAGCGGGGACTCCGTGGACCCACAGCAGGCAGCGGGGACTCCGTGGACCCACAGCAGGCAGAGAGGACTTCGTGGACCCCCGGCAGGCAGCTGGGAATCCGTGGACCCAAAGCAGACAATGGGGAATCTGTGGACCCACGGCAGGCAGAGGAGACTCCGGACCCGCGGCAGGCAGCGGGGACTCTGGACAGCGAAGCCTGTTTGCTTACATAGATCTAACCTTCTCTCTATGGCAGAGCACTAGCGCTGCCTGCAGACCCTGTTGGCTCCACCCCAATGTGAGGTGTGTGTGCAGTATGAACCCTGGGGTGGGTGGATAGGCAATGGCGGCTGAGGTCTACGCCCCCTCCGCAACCAGCGCCAAGGGAAGCGTTCATGGAAGGGAAGTCACGATGGGTGAGAGTCGAGCTTTTCTGCCTTGCTGAGGAAATGTGGCCGGAGGATCCAAGCAGTTGCGGGCGGGGTGTGGTTGGGAGATCTGATTATGGCTTCTGATGAGTGTGTGCAGCCTCTCAGGAGTAAGTGCGGATAGGCCCAGCTCTTGAGCTTATAAGTAATGATTTGGAATCAGTCACTGTCTCATCCACATTTTTGCCAGCTTCGAAAGAACAAACTCCCCAGCAAATGTTCATCAACGCAAATCTTTCCTTAAGAGTTTGTTTTCCCTCAGTGTGCAAATTCCTAGGGACAAGACCATTGGCAGAGTCTCTTCATTTCTTGTTTTCATTTGTTTGTTTGTTTCTAGAAACTCATGTAGGGATGAGGATGACAATATTCTGTAGCTGTCACTACCTTTAGGATTCAGCAACCTCTGGACTGAGAATACTGTCTCAAAGACGGCTCCCCATAGCCATTCCGACGCTGCCCACCCACCCCTTCCTGCACTCAGAGGGGTTGAACACTGGTGGGTGATCCACTCATTCTCCAAGAGATGTCTCAGGCTGTTCGTCTCTGGACTACGCCTGAAAACACGGTTAAATATTAACCAAGCCCTAGCCAAACCCACTGGAAAGCATTATTGGTTCTCCTACGAGTATAACGTCATTAAAATGAAATGCGAGGGTTGGATCCCTGGTGTCAGGAGCACCTGCCTCCGGTTGGATAGAGCCCGGAAGCAGGAGGAAGCTGAAGGCACAGGCTCAGCTCCTAGCTCACAGACCCAGAGCTGACACACTGGCGGGGAGGGGAGGACCGGACTTCTCTGGAATACTGGGCTTCAGGAGGGAGAACTGCTCATGTCTACTCCTGCCGCCACCAGAACCAGAAGCAGAGAAGGAATGTGCTGGTTTACAGCTGCAACTGCTTGGCCTTTTCACAAAGCCTGGGAGGAGGTGTGATACGAGGGGCTGGAGAGATGGATGGCTCAGAGGTCAAGCACATTGGCCGCTCTTTCCAAAGATCTGGGTTCCAAGCATTGCGGCTCAAACCATCTGTAACTTCGGTTCCCGGGGGTCTGGTGCCCTCTGCTGGCCTCTGAGAGCAATAGCCACATGGGTGGCTGGGGTGGATACCCCATTCACAGAGTTAAGTTCATTTTGCCAAGGAAGCTGATATTTTTCCCAAAGGCATACAGTTTCACATTGATAGTCTATTCAAATGGTCATACACTGTGATAACACTTAGTTGTAACAGGGGACAGTGTTCGTAGGGTGTCCAGTCCCTCCATCTCTGTTCTTCCTCCTCCTTGTGACGTGTGTATACACATGTGCTAGTAACATTCCTGCACATGGCTGCTACACAGGATACACATAGATGTATGTGTCAGGCCCATTTACTCATGTGTGTACATATATTTGTCAGACACGTGAGGTGTGCATGCCAGATATGGGCGGCATGTGTGATGCTGTACACAGGTGCAAAGAAAGTACATGCATGCACCATGTATGCCAGTTAGTTAGGTGAGACCTTCAGGGCAGACGTTTCCCCAGTGGCTTTCAGCGCAGGGAGGAGATCGCAGCTTGATTAGCACATTTGGACTCTGGAACTATGGGAGCTGAAATGGCGGCTCAGAGGGCAGAGGACTTGCTGTACATGCAAGAAGACCTGTGTCCACACACCCAGACACTATATAAGGCAGGACATGGCAGCACATGCCTACAGCATTCCTCACAGAGATGGGAAGCGGACACAGGAGAATGCCCAGAAGCTTCCGGCAGGCTAGCCTGCTATATACAGCAAGCAACAAGAGACCTGCCTAAAACAAGGTAGGAAGGGAGAACCAATACCCAAGCTTATCCACTGACCTCTGTACCTGTGCCATGGTGTGTGCGCCTCACTCCCAAGAACATGTGCACACACACACATACACACATACACACACACACACAAATTCATACAAATACACACACATATGCACACATACACACATATATGCACACACACATACATACACTCACAAACATGCACACATACATACACATACGTACATACATACACTCACACACACACACATGCACATACACCATCACACATATATGCACACACACATACACACACTCACCACACTCACACACATATGCACACATACACATATATGCACACACATATACATACATACATATAGACACACATACACACATATGCACACACACGCACACGCACACGCACACAGACCTAGAAATATTCAATAATTCTGTAGTGGGGAAAGACGCCTGGGCATGTGTCAATTCCCCCCCCCCCCCAGGATTCTAGATTCATTCACAGCCTACTGTCCCTGTTACAAGCAGGTCACCTCAATTAAAGTCTAAAAGTTTTGTGAACAGAAATAAGTACAACATTTATGTAAAAGAAAAAAATAAGAAAGTTACCAAAGACTGTGACTGGCTGATCATTCTGTAGTCCACTAGCACAAAGCATACATATAGCTCGCAGCAATGTTTCTCCAGAAAAATCACAGACGACAACTTTAAGTGGGTCCCCAACAAGTGCAGCATGTGTCAGCTTTTGCCAAGTTGACACAAACCTAGACACAAGTCAGCACCTCAACTGAGGAGTTGCCTCGGTCAGCTTGGCCTATGGCTGTCTTTGGGGCATTTTTCCTGATTACTAATTGGTGTACTCCAGTCCAGCCCACCGTGGGTGGTCCCAGCTTCGGCAGGTGGTTCTGGCTGCATCCGAAAGGTAGCTGGGCAAGCCAGGGGGAGCAAACACGCTAGGAAGCTGGTTATCCATGGCCTCCCTTGCTTTGAGTGTCTGCCTCAGCCTCCATCAATGATGAACTGTAACCTGGCATAAGCCAAATAAACCCTTTCCTTCCCAATTTGCTTTTGGTCATGGTATTTATCACAGCAAAACAAGCAAGCGAGTAGACTGTCACAGACACCTCATCTTCATTAATCCAAATCTAAGGTTGACCACTTTGAGGAAGCTGGGACACTCTGGCACCAAGAAAATGCTTGGGGCTGCCTCTCCCCCAGGAGGGCACCTCCATGAGTGTCTGAGTTACTTTCCTATTGCTGAGATAAAACACCAAAACCAAGGCAGCTTATAGAAGAAAGTGCTTAACTGGGGTTACAGCTCCAGAGGGTTTGAATCCATGAGGGCGGAGCAAAGGCTTGGAGACAGGTAAAGCTGAGAGCTCGCATCTCCAACCAAAGCTCATCCCCAGTGACACTTTCAATGCGACCACACTGCCTAATCCCTCCAAACAGTTCTACCAAAAGGGGGCATATGAGCTTGTGTTTGCGCGCGCGCGCGCGCGTGTGTGTGTGTGTGTGTGTGTGTGTGTGTGTGTGTGTACGCGCACGCGTGTGCACGCGTGTGTGCATGCACGCCCATGGAAATGCAATTCTCATTCAAACCATCACAGCATGAGGCTCTGGCCTCCCTTGCCTGGTCTTGCTTCTTGCCCTAGTCCACCTCTGCGACTCAGGATAGCTCAGTCGGCTCACGCCCTACGCTTTCCTTAGTACGCATTAGTCTCAGCTGGAGGGGAGGATGCTGTAACTCCTGTCTGGGGTGAGATGAAGTCTGACCTCCAGCGTTCAAGCCTGAGATCACTCAGTTACTTGGGCTGCATCCACACTGCCAGCTGAGCCTGGTAGAAAAGGGCAGGAAGCCTCAGAGAAGCCGTGAATGGAGAGAGGCCTCAACAGACTCACTTTGCTTGGCTTCTGTGGGCCGATTCAAACAGTTACCTACACCTCTCTTCGCATTCCCACCCAGAGGCCCGGGATATAACAGACTATGACACTTCCCTTCTTTTTTCTCTCTGCATCTTTATAAGTCCACAGCTAAGACTGGGATGAGAAATGCACCTCATAGGCTCATCTACACAGGTCCCCAGCTGTGTTTGGGAAGGCTGTGGAACCCAGAGGAGGTAGAGCCTTGCTGGAGAAAGTGACCCCGAGATATTGTAACCTAGCCCCACTTCCTGCCTGCTCTCTGCTCACGTGACTGGAGATGCCGCGTGAATGGGGAGGCCATGTGACGAAGGAGGCCACATGCTTGGGAATGCCACGTGACTGGGAATGCCACGTGACCTCCGGCTCCTGCCGCCTTGCCATCAGGCCATGTGATCCAGAATAACCCCTCCTCCCAAGTCGCTTCTCTTAGGTGTTAATAACTCGAGGTGGCAGAAGGCACATCCTCACCTCCACATGGGGCAAAGTTCCCAGCCCCCAAAGCCCATTCTTCCTAGGACCGTTTATCTCTAGCCCAACTGAACACATACAAAATGTGGTCTGGCACCCGCACTGTGCCTTGGGGCTGCTGGGCAGACACAGAAGTTGGCTGGAAGGTTAGAGGTCTCTCCCTGCTCCAGGATGTACCAGTGAGAACATCCTCCTCACGGAGGAGGAACTCAGTGGAGCTGATGAGGTAAGCCGCCTCGCCAGGAGAGCAGGATGGGAAGTTGGCTTACCCTCAAAGAGCCAAGAAAGCTGAGATGGCTGAGGCTGGAAGATAACTTGAGATGTGGGGTTTGAAGCCAGCCAGGGGGATGGAGTAAGACTGTGTACTGGCTGGTTTTGTGTGTCAGCTTGACACAGACTGGAGTTACCACAGAGAAAGGTGCTTCAGGTGAGGAAATGCCTCCAGGAGATCCAGCTATAAGGCATTTTCTCAATTTGTGGTCAGGGTGGGAGGGCCCCTTGTGGGTGGTGCCATCCCTGGGCCGGTAGTCCTGGGTTCTATAAGAAAGCAGGCTGAGCAAGCCAGGGGAAGCAAGCCAGCATGGCCTCTGCATCAGCTCCTGCTTCCTGACCTGCTTGAGTTCCAGTCCTGATTTCCTTTAATGATGAACAGCAAAGTGGAAATGTAAGCTGAATAAACCCCTTTCTCCCCAACTTGCTTCTTGGTCATGATGTTTGTGCAGAAATAGAAACCCTGACTAAGACAGACTACAAAGAAAGAATAGTACTGTGGTCTAAAGAAGCCCAGATGCTCTTGGTAAAGTCAATGTCTTTGAATTATCACTGACTGTCTTGCCTGTCTATCAGTCTGTCTGTCTCTCTTTATAATTTATATCAGAGTTCTTTTCTGTATCTCATTTCACCAGCCTTTCAAAACTGTGTCTTCAAGCCAGGCATGATGGTGCACATGTGTAATCCCAGTGCTGAGGAGGGAGACAGAGGCAGAGACAGAGAACTCATAAGCTTGGGGCCAGCCTTGAGCTTCATAATATCTGTCTTAAAACTAACAAAACAGCCGGGCAGGGGTGGTGCACACCTTTAATCCCAGCACTTGGGAGGCAGAGGCAGGCAGATTTCTGAGTTCAGGCTAGCCTGGTCTACAGAGTGAATTTCAGGACAGTCGGGGCTATACAGAGAAACCCTGTCTCAAAAAAAAAAAAAAAAAAAAAAAAAAACTAACAAAACAACATGAAAGTGTTCTCTGGAAGTGTAAATTTGTGTTTTTTTTAAAAAAAAAAGTCAAGCTGGAGAGATGGCTCAGTGGTTTAGAGCACTGGCTGCTCTTGCCCAGGACCCAGGTTCAGTTCCCAGCACCCGCATACAAGCCTACAACTGTCTGTAACTACAGTCTTGGGAGTTCTAGTGCCCTCTTCAGGCCTCAACAGGAACTGCAAGTGCATGGTGCAGGCAAAACACCCACATACATCCATACAACAACAAAAAGTTTTTTAAAATTAAAATCAAAGTATTCTTAAATTTTTCTCTTTTTCTAAGCTGGGATTGGAGAGATGGCTCAGTGGGTAAGAGACGACTGCTCTTCCAGAGGTCCTGAGTCCAACTCCCAGCAACCACATGGTGGCTCACAACCATCTGTAATGGGATCTGATGCCCTCTTCTGGTGTGTCTGAAGACAGCTATAGTGTACTCATCATATATTAAATAAATAAATAAATAAATAAATAAATAAATAAATGCTTAAAAAAAAATAATTCTAAGCTAGGTGGTGGTGACACATGCCTTTAATCCCAGTACTTGGGAGTTAGAGGCAGGTGGATTTCTGTGAGGTTCAAGGCCAGCTTGGTCTACAGAGCAAGGTCCAGGATACCCAGGGCTACACAATGAAAATGTGTTAAAGAGAGAAAGAGAGAAGGAGGGGGGGAATGATTCTACAATACCTCCTTTAAACTGTTAGTGAGTGGCACTCCTTTCTCATAACACACATCTGGGAACTGATTCCAGGGGGATGAACCACTGGAGAATCTGGATCCTGTGCCTGATGGTTCAGAGCCAGGATCACCTGTTTCAGGAAATGTTACACATCGACCTGCCAACTCTCCGTGGGTTCAGACCACACTCCAGCACTACTGCAGGCCTGCCAACTCTCCAGCCCCCTGCCGCCAGGCCCCCCTGATCTGGTGGGGGGCCCCCTGAGTTCTTCTTGCTTTCATGCAATGCCCCATACACCCCACAATCAGCCATCTCAACACCTAATTACCCTATAGAAATCAAGACTCTTAATGCTTAATTAACCAATCAGATTTATGTATTAATAATATCACAATTTATAAGATGCCAATACAATAATTTCAGAGTCAGTTGATAATGATAAAAGCTTTATCCCAATATTTCTTGTTTTTTAAGATTTTCAAATTTATTTATGTATATGAGTGTTTAATTTACATGACAGAAGAGTGTCAGATCCATTACAGATGGTTGTGAGCCACCATGTGGTTGCTAGGAATTGAATTCGGGACCTCTGAAAGAGTAAACAGTGCTCTTAACCACTGAGCCATTTCTCCAGCTCTATATCCCAATATTTCTAACCATGTGAAATCATAGCTACTTGTGACTAGAAGACGCCACGCAGGAACACATCAGCAGCTGTCTTGGTCTCTCTCTCTCTCTCTCTCTCTCTCTCTCTCTCTCTCTCTCTCTCTCTCTGACACTCTTAGGTCCGCCTCCCTTTTCCTGTCCAATCACAGGCCTAATGTAATTAGACAGGAAAAATCCAGCAACAATCACCTTTTTTCCATCTCTTCCTCCTTTTGGACTTTAAATGGCTCTGACATAAGTTTAATATGTAGTTGAGCCAGAGAAAAAGACCCTTAGAACAAACAGCTAATGAAGACTGGGCTCCCATCTGTTCCAGTATAGAACGGGATATGTGCCAGCTCAGCCACCAGCCAAGTCCCAGGAGCCAAATCACTCCATCTGATGAACAGCCGAAACCAAGGGACAATTCAACTGCTCCAAAGACTGCAAGCCCCCATCCCTCTCGGGTTTCCAACATGCCAAAAACATCTCACTAACAAAGAGCAGTGGGGCCTGGGGAGATGGCTCAGTGTTCTTGTGAAAGCACAGAATCTGAATTCAGATCCCCAGCATCCATGTCAAAGCCAGAAGCTGTAATTACAAGTCTATAAGCCCAGTGGTGGAGAGGCGGGGACAAGAGGATTGATGGACGGCCAACCTAGCCAATGGATAAGTTACAGATGCTGTGAGAACTGTTGTGTCAAAAAAGAAAGTGGAGAAGGGCTGGAGGGATAGCTCAGTAATTCTGAACACTTACTTGCTGCTCTAGCAGAGGACCTGGAGCTACACAGAGGCTCACTGCCATCTCTAACTCCAGTTCCAGCAGAGCCTAGCTCCCTCTCTGGCCTCTGCGGCCAACAGGCAAACATGCAGTCTACATACATATATATATGCCGGCAAAATATTCGTGCATGTAGAGTCTTTTTTTAAAGTGGAAAGTAACTAAAGAAAATACCCAACATTGACCTCTAGCCTCCAGACATGTGCACACATGGGTACACACATACCTACACACACACACACACACACACACACACACGCATGTACACCCAACACACACACATACACAAAATGGTGGGCAGAGTGTGTGAACTCACTTTTAAAATTCGCTTAAAGTTTGTTGAACTTAACCCTGAGCCTGTTTCTCGGAATTCTTCCTCGTGTCTAACTCATCCACCACTCCTTGGCTGTCACCAAATAAATCCTGGCAGCCTTGTACAAAGAGGAGAGTGGTCTTTGTCAAGAGGGACCGAACATTCTTAGGTGCACACACACATACTGCATACCTCTTTCCGGGTTTTGCTTCAGACATTATTCTGTGTGTGGTAGGGATGCTGTCTTTGGGGTCACCACCCTTATTTGAAGACTGAATGGGGCCTCCCTTCTCCTTCCCTGCCCTGTGGATTCGAGGAAGTCCAGGACACCCAGGAGAAGCCGTTAACAGTTCAGGCTGTAGAAACAGTCCCAACTACATAATGGGTGGTTTCCATAGACATACTGACAAAATTGACAATAGCCTATCACTAGACTTCTTTTTCTGTTCCTTAGATTGTTCTTGTATATTCTTATGATTTTCAGTATTGTTTTTCCTACTGCCATCCCCACCTGCCAGCTTTTAAATGGAGAACCTGAAGCCACTTTCCCCTCCTTCCTATGCATCTGTTGCCTGTTTAGCTTTCAGAGACATTGCCTCCATATCTGCCATTAAAGTCATTATACGACACTAATTTAAAAAAAAAAACCCAAAGGGCAAACATTTCTTTTTTTGGTGACTTAATTTTTAAACATTTCCAAATGTGCTGTTTATAAGGTACTTTCCAAGGAAGTGGCATTCTCCAGCAAAGGGACTCAAGCTGAACTCTGTTTATTATGACTGCCGTGGAAACTCTCTCCCCTGTCTCCATTTCCCTCTGGAAGAGAGCTTACATGCCCACGAAAACCGGGTTAGAATCTTACCAAATTTAACCATCCTTCCATCTCTGTGAGCTTGAACTAGAGATGGGGTGACAGAAGTTTGTCATTTGTTTGAAAACTCTCTGCCCACAGAAAGCCTATGAATAGAAGGAAAAGGGGGAGAGGAAGTGACGGGGAGAAAAGGGAGGGAAGGAGGGAAATGTTGAAAATGGACAGATACTTTCAGATCTTGCTTGGTCCTCTGGGCTTTAGTGACTACTTTGGATCTCCCTCCAGATCACAGCGCAGCCTGCTCAGTGGAGGGCAGGAGGTGTGATCTACAAGCACGGCAACATCAAGCAGGGAGGCGGTAACAAGCAAACTACAGAGAAATGCTGAGAGTTTGGAAACTGGTCCAAGAAACAATGTATCATCTCATTATCCTTTCCTTCAACCCCCAAACCAACTACCAGTTGCTTAGATGGTCTTAATTATCAATTAGAAGCTGGGCTTAGTGGCATGGCCCTGTAATCCCAGCTACTCAGGAGGTTAGCTAAGGCAGGAGGATCAGAAATCCAAGCCCTCCACAGCAAGTGCAAAACCATCCTGGGCAACTAAGCAAGACCCTGTCTCAAAAAGTAGTCCAGGTGTGAGAGCACGTGCCTTGAGTCCCAGCACTCGGGGAAACAGAGGCAAGCAGGTCTATGTGAGTTGGAGACTAGCCTAGTCTACATAGTAAGTCTCAGGCCAGCCAGGACGACAGTGAGATCTGACTCAAACATTAAAAGATAAATAAAACAACTTAATTAATTAATTAAAAGAGAGGCTGGAGAGATGACACAATGGTCTTAAAGAGGACCAGAGTTTAGCTGCCAACAGCATGTGGAAGCTCACAGCTGTATTCGCTAGGCACACAGTGAAGATGGTGCTCATGTATATACGTAGGCAAAACACTTATGCACATAAATCTTTAAAAAAAAAAAAACAATTCCTGAACTAAGCACCTACATGCCTTATCTAACTCAATTCCCAAAAGAGCCTCCTGTGGTTCCCATTCTACAAATGGGTGAACCGGTGCACAGCATAATCTGTGACTTCCCAGAGTCCCGGCTCATCCCGTCCCACACGGCACTTGTACTTGAAGGGTGTGTGGCCTTAGGTGAGTGCCTTCTAGAGTTGCACTACTGCAAAACTGGGGATAACGTGTGCGTCACAGGATTTTGTAAAGATCAGAGCAAAGAACAATATTTTATAGCAGGGCAGTGGTGATTCACACCTTTAATCCCAGGGCTTGGGAGGCAGGAGCAGGTGGATCTCTGAGTTGGAGGCCAGCCTGGTGTACAGAGTGAGTTCCAGGACAGCCAGGGCTACACAGAGAAACCCTGTCTTGGAAAAGTAAAGAAGGAAGGAAGGAAGGGAGGGAGGGAGGGAGGGAGGGAGGGAGGGAGGGAGGGAGGGAGGAAGGAAGGAAGGAAGGTATTTTAAAAATCTTTCATAGAGTGCCCAATAAATACTACATTCCTTTCACCTTCTTTATGATTGACTGGTTTTGTAGTAGTGTCTCACTAGGTTGCCCAAATTGATCTAAAATTGCTGGGCTCACGTGACCCTCCCACCCGAGCCTGTCAGGTAGCCAGACTACAGATAAGTGTCATTACGCCCTTGATTAAGCAAAATAAAGCCAGATTGCCTTGATTCTTACTTTCGCTACCTTATTTTATGCATGCCACCCTTTTTGCTTGCATGTGTCTACGTACACCAGTGTGCACGCCTGGAGGCAGAAGAGGCCAGAAGAGGGTACCAGACCTCCTGGAACGAAGTTATAGGTGGTTGTGAGCCACCGCGTGGATGCTGGGAACTGAATCCATGTCCTCAGGAAGGCAAGGGCATTTAACCCCTGAACCGTCACTCGGGACCCTCTTCATCTCCTCAGTTGTGGCATCATGCCCAGCCTCTAGAGCTTGGTGCTAAGCCGAAAGAGAAGCACCTTTGTCTTGAGACTGCTGTCTCCTGTATCTGTCAGTCATGGGTCGAACAGAAACATACGGTGCACTCAAGAGAAATGCACGCCACAACGGAAGGAGACGTGTGTACAGGAATGGGCAGTTTTAAGGTAGTTAGTCAGGGATGGGCCCGAAGACAAGGTGGGCACTGGTTGGTTGGAGCCCCAGCTCACCCCCCACCCCCCCACCCCCGCACAAGTTAAGAAACCCCGTTTGTTCTTCTTCCAACCCCGCCCACAAGAAAACTCTAACACATACGTCATCTCTACCTATTTCCAGGTTTCTGCTACCCACCCAGGAGTGACCACCCAAGGGATCGGCTTTTTTTAACTTTATATGAGCATAATCCCAGGTCATCACTGCCTGCCCCAAACCCATAAAACCCCCTTGCTTGAGCCCAGGTGCAAGGCTTTCCTGACCTCCTCCTCTCAATAAACTTTCCCTTATACTTCCAATTTGGCTTCAGTTGGTTCATTTTGTCGGTGGAGAACCCTATCAGATGCCGCAGAGGAGTGAAGGAAGGAAGGCCAGTGAGAGAAGCCATGAGGAAGTGAGAGCATCTAATTGCCACCAGAATCGCAGTGGATTCCTTTGATTTCCCTTTGTGACCCTCAACTGGGACCAGAGGGCACCTGAGACGGTGAAGCAACGTCGGGGGAACAGGGCAGTGAGGCGGCACATACCGACTGTGGGAAGAGGCAGAGGTAAGCACGGAAGGCGTAGAGCATCCTCACAGTTATCTCCAGGTGCTCTGTTAGAATGGCAGGTGCGATCTCCAGCAAGAGAGGCTGAGGGTATGGCCGGGGTGACAGAGAAGTATTACCCAGCATGCATGAGGCCCTGGGTTTAGTCACCAGTGCAGCAAACAATAAGATAATTAACAAGATCAATTAAAAACTAAAACTTCCTGGCTGGGGAGATGATTCTGTGGGTGGATATGTTTGCATAGCCTGCTCAGGACCTAGGTTTGGGTCCCCACAGCCCATAAAGAAGCAGGGCACAGCTGGGCAGTGGTGGTGCACGCCTGTAATCCCAGCACTCTGGGAAGCAGAGACAGGCGGATTTCTGAGTTCGAGGCCAGTCTGGTCTACAGAGTGAGTTCCAGGACAGCCTGGGCTATACAGAGAAACCCTGTCTTGAAAAAAAACAAATCCAAAAAAGAAAAACAAAAACAAAAAAGAAGAAGAAAAGGAGGAGGGGGAGGGGGAGGAAGAGGAGGAGGAGGAGGAAGAGAAGAAGAAGAAGAAGAAGAAGAAGAAGAAGAAGAAGAAGAAGAAGAAGAAGAAGAAGAAGAAGAAGAAGAAGAAGAAGAAGGGCACAGTGGTGCTTGTCTGTAAGCCCAGAAGCAGGGAATGGAACCAGGCAGAGTTCCCAAGGGCTCACAGCTCATCCAGGGCGGGTGAATTGATGAGGTCTGGCTTCAGTGAGAGACCCTGTCTCAAAAAATAAGGTGGGGAACAACTTCCTCCATCGCTTGATGTTGACCTCCAACCTCCACCCATGAACCCATGAGAGTGCTCACACATAAGTGTACACACACGCATGCACACTCTGCACACTCACCCCCGACACATACAAATAATAATGATGATAATGAAAGAAACACTTAAAGCACGAGACAGACACGAGGGAGGGGTCCTTGGGGCTTCCCATTCAGACAGTGCTGCAAATCCTAAAGAGTCTTCAGAAAATAATCCCTGGACCTCTGCGGACTGCAACAGAGACAGAGGATAGGATCTCTGGCCATGAGAGCAGCATCAGAAGTGGCCAGCACCCAAGGACTCAACGCTAATCTTGCTTGGCATCTCCCTTGGGGAAATGGCACCTCAGCACTTGAGTGTTCAAACTGCAGGAGACTGCTGCTTCCGTCTCTACCAAAAGCTCAAATAAAAGCGAAGGCAAGGAGGAAGAAGAGGCAGTGAGATAGCTCAGTGCTATCTGATTTGCTGTGAGAGCTAAGGGCCTGAGTACAATCCCTGGGGGTCATGTTAAATGGAAGGAAAGAACCAACAGTACAAGACTGACCTTTGACTTCCACACACACACTGGGGTAGTTTACATACGTCAATAATAATAACGTTAATCTTTATCTTTTACGTATATAAGTCCTTGTCTGCATGTGTGTTATGCATAACATGTGCATGCCTGGTGTCTAGGGAGGCCAGAAGAGGGCATCAGTTCCCTGGAACTGGAATTATAGACAGTTGTAAGCTGCTATGTGTGTGCTGAGAACCAAACTCCAACCTCTGGAAGAGCAACCAGCCATCAACCACAGAGCTGACTCTCTAGCCCTAGCCAATACATTTGTTTAAATGTCCAGGCCCTTCAATGATTCAGTCAAATGGCTGTGCTCTCCTTAATGCTGTTTATCAAAGACCCTCTTGCAGTGGACCTGAGTTTGAGTGTCAGCACCCACATTGTGGGCGGGATGGAAAGCATGCTGTAGGAACAGGAAGCACAGAGCTGAGGGAGCCCTTTGGAAACCTCAAAGCCCGCCCCCAGTGACATACTTCCTTCAGCAAGGCCTCACCCCCGAAGCCTCCCCAAACAGTACCACCAACTGGGGATCATGTATTCAAAAGACTGAAACCATGACTAATATTTATCATTACACTAGTCATATTCAGTATAGCTGTTGTAGTGTATGAATATGTAAACAGACACTACACAGTCCAGAAACTTGTAGACAGGCGATCAGAAGGTTCCTGGGTAGTCTTGTCTTCCTGACTCTATATACAACATCCACAAGTGCAAAAGTGTCACACACTTTGGGGGGAAGATGCCAATGTTAGATTTGAATACAAATACAGTCATGGTACTTCAGACCTAGTCGAAATTAGGAGGACACAAGCCCTCGTGGACAGTTACAGCTGTTGTTCTGATAAGGGGGCGTGATGTGCCTGTCAAATTGCCTTCTGAATGATCATGTTTATGCTTATCAGATAGTGCCGCCGCTGTCCCTGTGGTCTGAGGGGCTTCCTCCTGCAGTGGGTGGCAGCTACTCTCGGTTCTCAACTGGTCTACGTGCTGAAAAACTGTAGAATTCTCAACCTTAACGGTGTCTCTGTACCACCATGTTCAAGGCTTACAGAAAGTAGAGGAATACCAGAAGAAAGAATGTAAGAGTGGAAAGAAGTGGAGGGTCAGGAAACTGTCTTCCGAGATGCTCTGTCTGAGGAATGCATAGCCCTTGCTACTCATGTAACAACTCATGTGGCAACAAGACTGAGTCCATCTTTCTGTGGGGATGCTGACTAGGGGAGGAGTCCTGCGGCGCCGCCTCTTAGACCATTAACAGTTGCTGGGGAAACGAGAGACAAGTTCCTCAGTGTTGCCAGTGGTTAAGTGGTCCATGCTCCCCTGAAGAGGCCCTCACTTGTGCTCCTGAAAGCAACACTGATTATAAACACTGGGTCACCAAAACGACCTCAAAGTAGATGGGGGAGGAAAACTAACTGGGAAAGAGAAGAGATCGATGGGAGAAGGAAGGGGTGGAGGTAACGAAAAAGAATATAAGCAAAGTGAGTTACCTGCACGTACGAAAAAGGCATAACAAAGCCCGCCCATGTACATCACTGTGCGCTGTAAATTTAAAGCAACAATAACAACAAAACATGTTTGGGGCTAGAGAGATGGCTCAGTGGTTAAGAACACAGGCTGTTCTTCCAGAGGACCTGGGTTCAATTCCCACGTGGCAGCTCATTCCCATGGCAACTCCAGTTCCAATACTTTTGACCCCCTCACACAGAGATCCATGCAGCCAAGACAGCAACAGAAAATCAAAATAAATTATATATATATATGTGTGTGTGTGTGTGTATACATATAGATAGATAGATAGATAGATAGATAGATAGATAGATAGATAGATATAGCTTATAAAGAATAATAGAGATGAACTCCACCTGAATTTTTACTCTCTCCTTTAGAAATTAGAGAGGTGGTGTGCCTTTTCATAGGTACATTTTTTAGAATGTCAAAAAAAATCACTCACTTACAAAGTTAAATTGCTCATGTATTCCCCAAATGCTGGATGTCAATTATGTGCCAGAGGCTTTTCTAGATGCTGGGAATTCAGGAAGACACAAGACAGTGCAGGACTCTGCTCCTTGTAGTAGGAGACAATTGACTTGAAATGTACGAACTGGCCCGTGAGGTAATTCAGGTGAAGGCGCTCTTGCCAAGCCGGACAACCTGAGTTTGGTCCCAGCACCCACAAGGTGGAAGGAGAGAAGCAGAGAAGTGACTCCTGCAAGCTGTCCTCTGACTTCCATTTGCACAGCCTGGCACACATAATATCCCGTGTGTGTGTGTGTGTGTGTGTGTGTGTGTGTGTGTGTGTGGCATATGTGTATGTATATGTGTATATGTGTGTATGTATGCATGTATGTGTCCATATGTGTATGCATGTGTATGTATATGTCTATATGTGTGTGTATGTGTATATGTATGTCTGTGTCCATGTGTGTATGTGTATTGTATATATGTGTGTATGTGTATATATATGTGTGTATGTATGTATGTGTATATGTCTATGTGTGTGTGCGTGTCTATGTATATTTATGTCTAAATGTATGTGTGAATGCATGTGTGTATGTATCTATGTGTGTGTCTATATATGTGTGTATTGTATATATAGTGTATATGTGTATGTGTGTATATGTATGTGTATATGTCTATATGTGTGTGCATGTGTATGTATGTGTCTATATTATATGTGTAGGTATGTGCATGTGTGTCTATATATATGTGTATGTGTATAGTCTATATATGTGTATATATACATGTGTATGTGTGTTTATGTGTATGTAAGTATATGTGTATATGTATCTATATATATGTGTATATGTATGTCTACATGTGTATGTGTTTATGTGCATGCCTGTACATATGTGTTTGTGTGTATGTATATGTCTGTGTCTATATATGTGTATATATGTCTATATGTATGTGTGTTTATGTATATGTGTATGTGTGTTTATGTGTGTGTATGTATGTGTATGTGTGTTTATATATGTATATGTATCTGTCTATATGTGTGTGTGTCTATAATGTGTATATAAAAGCACACATAAATGGCCTTAGAATTTGAGTGTGGCAGCAAATGCTACAATGAAAACACATAGGCAGTAAGGAACGGTGGCTGGAGCTCCAGACCCAGAGACAGACAGCTGATTTACACAGCAGTTCTGCTATTTCCCCATGATTGGGAGCAAATTAAAAACCTCCCTGCCCCATAAAGATAAGACGCAGGAGCAGCTCTGCACACTGATGAACGGGGAGAGCAGAGTGAGGGTGCTGCACAGTGAAGCTTGGTCAGTGTGAGCCTTCGTCATGTGACCTGCGGTAGTCCAGGCTGCCTTCCCAGCCTGGGGTGATCTGGCAAAAGGAACAGCAAGGATGAAGGCCTTAGGAGGGAGGGACCAAGCCTCAGCTTCCAGAACCAAAGACCAGGGAGGATGCTGATGGAGGGAGGAAGGAGGATGGAGGAGGAAGGAGGAGGAGGGAGGACAAAGAAGGAGGAAAGAGGAGGAGGAAGTAGGAGAAGAAAGGAGGGAGGAGGAGGAGGAGAAAAGGGGAGGACGAAGGAGGGAGGAAGGAAAGAGGAGGAGAAAGGAGAAGAGAGGAGGGAGGAAAAACAGGAAGGAGGAGGAAGGAGGAAGAAAAAGAAGGAGGAAGAGGAGAAGACTGGGCTTTGAAGGTCTTCACCGTTGTCTCTGACAAAAAGAAAGGATGGCCTGGTTTTGTGCGGTAGATATTCGAGGCCATAACCATCCGAAGAAGTGAACAGAGCCGATCGGCTGGCTTTTGCAGCAAGGAGCAGGAACTAAAGGGGAGCAGAGTAGAAACTGGAGGAATTGCAGGGTGATTCTGGTTCCACGGAGACCATGGCGACTTGATTCACTGTGGTAAAAGCAGAGACGAGAAAGACCGGGCCCATGAGCCAGGGCTGGTAAATGACATAGGCCCCACCTGCTGGGGCATGGCCACTCCCAGGCAAGCATCTACTGCCCATGGTAGTTTTACATGGTCGTGGTTTTGACTGTGGCTATGCCACAGAGACCATGGGAGCTGCTGAGCCCTTAGCTCGATCCCCAGCACCACGTGAAATAGGTCGGTTGTGCGTGCCTATAATCCCATTGCACTAGAAGGAGAGGCAAGAAAATGAGAAGTTCAAGGTCATCCTTGGCTATGTAATAAAGTTTGTGGCTGGCCTGGCCTCCAGGAGATCCCACCTCCAAAAAAAATGACAGCTCTGAGGCCATTCCCAAAGTTCTCTTCTATTCCTCCTGCTGGAAGTGAAGCTGGATGGAAAGGTGCAAGAGGACAAGCCAAGGTCGACCCTGAATGTTCCTGCAGCATCCAGCACACCGCTAGTCCACACCGCTAGTCCACACCGCTAGTCCAGGAGCATGCACAGCCCACACAAAGGGAGGACCGAGGACCCAGGGAGCTCAGACATGCAGGCTCCTTCACCAGAGAGGTGCTGGCCTAGCTGTTGGTGGAAGGAAATCTCTCAGGTATCTGCAAACAGCCAAGTCAATCACCAGCCCCTTCTACCACAAATGTCGCCTCCAGCAGACACAGGTTGATAAACGTTGCTATAAAGATAAGATGTCAAGACGGCAAGCCTCCATCTCACTGGCCTCTCCGACCAAGAGTAAACACCCAACGTCTGAATCCCACTGGGCACGCGTGTAGAATGCAGCCTTCTGTGCGACCCAGCAGGGCTTTCACTGACAGGGTTTATCCTCTGCTTCCTCGACACCATTCCCCTCTACCCCCTCTTCTCCTTTCTTGCTTCCTTCTTTAGCCAGAGCTAAATTTCTGCTCCACTTCAAGTGAGGCTGTCTCTCTCCCTGATTATCTCCCATCTGAGCATGCATAAGATGTGACTACCATTCCCTCCACAGAAGGAACAGGGGCACAAAGATCACAGGTTCCCCCTCTCAGGTCTATGTATACATGCAGGGACACAGCCATCTCATATCTAAGAGGAGTTTGGGATGGGTTGGAGCCGGATCTGGATGAGATCACTCTCTAGCGCACGTATTTCTACATGCCTTTTCCTGTGCATCCTTTATGTATAGGTATATACATATATGTATTATGTATATATAACCTAAATGCATGACATATTTCCAAAGCATTGGCTGGGTCATTTTGAATGAGAGCCAGAGTTCCTGGGACCATTTCCCAGGCCTCTGGTCACAGACTGCAGCAAGGAGGAGACATAGTATCTGTAAAAATCTGTTAAAAAACCTGTGTTCATTTGCTTCCTGTGACTGTAACAAAATACCCGAAGCAAATAACTTATAAAGAGAAAAGGGCTACTTTTTATCCAGTTTGAGTGATTGGTTGAACCCATTGCTTTAGGCCTGAAATGAGGCAGCCCATCGCAGTGGGAGGACATCACATCACAGTTGGAACACATCACAGTGGGAGCATATCACAGTGGGAGCACGTCGCTGTGGGAGCACGTAGCAGAGAAGGGCACGCACCTCACGGCCAGAAAGCAAAGAGCAAGCAAGGAGGGGATAAAGATCTCACAGTCCTCTTCAAGGGCATGCTCTCAATGACCTAAGAGCTCACATTAGACCCCACATCCCAGAAAGACCATCTTAGGAAGAAAACCTCTTGTCTGGAGGACCTGAGGGGGACACTCAATGTCCAAAGTACAGCAAGATTTTTCTCTTTTAAGGATTATTCTGTCTAGTTTTCCAGATTTTCTATTAAACGTAAGGATGAGGAGCTGGAAAGTTGGGTCAGCAATCATTAGCACTGGCTGCTCTTGGATTCTGTTCCCAGCATCCACATGGTGGCTCCCAAACTCTGTATGCAACTCGGGGTTCTGGCGCCCTCTTCTGGCCTCTGTGGGTACTGCATGCATATGGTGCACTGACATACACACAGATACCCACATGCATAAATTAAAAATAAGTTTTTTTTTTAAAGGAAGAGCCAAGCAAGGTGACACATGCCTATGACCCCAAAGCATTCACGAGGCCGAGGCAAGAGAATTTCATTCTCAAGGTCAACCTAGAGCTATACAAGGGAACCCTGTCCCTTCTCCACACACCCAAACCACAAAAACAGAAACACAAGCGTGACCTCTCACACCTGCAACCCTAGCACTTGGGAGGCTAAAGCAGGAGTGTTGTTATGGATTTCAGGCTACGGGCTACATGCTGAGCTGCAGACCAGCCTGAGGGGAAGAGCAAAAGAAGCTGAGGATAAGTCTTTCCCTTCAGAGTCCTCAGTGAGACAAGGGTACATGTGCACAAGCCTAGAGAAAAACACGGTATGTCCCCAGCTAGGAGAGGCAGCCCTCCCTCTAATGTCCCTATACTTGCCCAGCAGGTATTGCCACACCTCCCCACTGTGTCAGTACAACAGCAGTGATCTCAGCTGAACAGTGTGGGGACCCTATAAACGCTGGTCAGTGGGGTCATCTTGACGTTCTGAAATCTTTCCTTAAAGCTAATCAGGAGACTTCAGCAAAAGATAAGGACCTCTAGAGTCGAGCTGACCGACAAGTCTCTGAAGACAAGTGTCCCTTTTTGCTTTTTTGTGGCTCAGATCAAACATTCTGGCCACAAACAACTTGGGGAATTATTTCATCATACAGAGAGAGAATCTCTTGTTGCCTGTAGGGAAGCATTACCTGTCAATTAAAAAACTCGTGGGGGCTGGAGAGATGGCTCAGCGGTTAAGAGCACTGACTGCTCTTCCGAAGGTCCTGAGTTCAATTCCCAGAGATTACATGGTGGCTCACAGACATCTGTAATGGGGTCTGGCGCCCTCTTCTGGAGTGTCTGAAGACAGCAATGATGGTATGCTCATATGTAATAAATAATCTTTAAAAATAAAGCGTCCAAGTCTTTATTTTGGGAAGGGGGGGGGTCAGGGGGCATGCGTGGAAAAGCCCATGGTTACAATCTTTCACTTCCGGATCACGATCAGTCACTGAGAGAAGTCAGGTCAGGAATGCAAGGCAGGAACCATGGAGC
The DNA here is from genome assembly GCF_947179515.1 of Apodemus sylvaticus. NCBI lineage: Eukaryota > Metazoa > Chordata > Mammalia > Rodentia > Muridae > Apodemus > Apodemus sylvaticus. The sequence goes on along the minus strand of NC_067481.1, from coordinate 8,931,726 downwards.
AGAGACCATGGAAGAACACTACTTTCCGGCTTGCTTACCTTTCTTAAGAGTTTTTAGAGTTTTGTTTTGTTTTTTGAGACAGGGTTTCTCTGTGTAGCCCTGGCTGTCCTGGAACTCACTCTGTAGACCAGCCTGGCCTCGAACTCAGAAATCCGCCTGCCTCTGCCTCCCACGTGCTGGGATTACAGGCGTGCGCCACCACTGCCCGGCTTGCTTTCCTTTCTTATAGCGCCCGAGCCCACCTGCCTAGGAGCGGCAAGACTCCGTGGGCTAGGCCCTCATATGTCAGTCAGCCATCTTACAAAGTGCCTCCCAGACACGCCCACAAGCCGACCTGAGCAAGGCAGTTCATCCGTGAGCATCACCCCTCTCGGGTGACTCTAGGTGCAGCTGACACTGACATCAGGCTTGGTCACTGAGCGGCGTGGTGACCTCCGCTAGGTTCCTCAGTCCCACGGAACCTTAGCTGTCTGGGATGCCACCTCTGCGCAGGACCCTTGTGAGAACCAGAGAGGACGGATGCAAAGGGCCAACGATGCTCGAAACGACAGCCAGGGTTATGGAGGGATGCCTCTGTGATGTCAAGGGCTACGACTTAAAGGGCTAAGCTGGAAGGAAGAAAGCCTGATACTAGGACTCAGACTGAAGGGGCTGGAGAGATAGCTGGAGCGCTGGCTGCTCTTTTTTTTTTTTTTTTTTTTTTTTTGGAGACAAGGTTTCTCTGTATAGCCCTGGCTGTCCTGGAACCCACTCCGTAGACCAGACTGGCCTCGAACTCAGAAATCTGCCTGCCTCTGCCTCCCAGAGTGCTAGGATTACAGGCGTGCGCCACCACTGCCCAGCGCTGGCTGCTCTTACAGAGGACTGGAATTTGGTTTCCCCACTCAGTCTCAGGTGAATTCAGCTCCAGGGAATCTGAACCCACTTCTGGTCTCTATAGGCACTGTGCAAACATGCCCAGACACTCACACACCCACACTCATTAATAATAATAATTTTATGATATTATAATAATTAATATAACTAATAGTATTATTATTATTTAAATTAAAATCAAAGCTTCATTCAACACATACCTACATCTGGTCATAAACTGAACTAAGTTACAGCAGCACCCCTGAGCTTCCTACTAGCTTAAGCAAACTGTCCCCAACAACCCAGCACAGTGCCTGCTCTAGCTGCTTGGGCTGAGCTCTTGGCCCAGTTGCTGGTTTGGATAATTCTGGCTGATAGGCAGACAGCGTCGGAAAAGGAGGGGGCCACAGAGGCTTAGAGAGCAGAGCCAAGGGCACACCTCCCACCGGCCTGGGGAGCTGTTCCAGTGCCCAGGCAGAGAAGACATCTGGAAACGGCCCCAGCACCAGTTCCTTCAGCGGGAAGAGAGGCAACAGCGGCATCTTCAGGCAAGTCTGTTGAACTCAGCCAAGGAAACGGCACCAAAGACACAAAAGATGGGAAAGCAAATGCCGGGCTCAAAGCACCTTGGGCAGAAGGGCCTTTGCCGAAGAAGCCTTCACACAGGAAGCCCCTGGTCCGGCATGAACTGATTCGTAGCCTGTCATGTTCCCCTCAGTGTAGGAAAGGTGTTAGCTAACTCTTGTGAACCTGGAAGATTGAGGAACAAGTGTTAGGATCCCAGGGCAAGCTACAGACCACAGTTCTGACTTTCAGAGACAACAGGCATATCAGTAAGACTGAGCCGCTCTGGGCAGGATGCGTAACTAAGCTGAGGAGACAGGAGCAAAAAGAGGGAGGACGTTCCCAGTATCACAGGGTGACCCAACTGTAGATACCCGTCACCAGCACTGGCACTTGAAACTACAGCTGCAGCCACTGTCCCTGCCACTTCTGCACAGTAGATGTGGGTGATACCTGGACTCCACTAAGATGAAATCCCCGCACCAGGGCATCGCTGCCCCCAAAGGCCCAAGAAGGTCTTGTGGACCAGTCCCAGGTCCCAGGCTAGCACAGTAGGTGCACGAAGTCCTGGGGAACGTTTGTGCCAGACAGAGAACCGCTCCCCAAACACAGAAGACCAAAGACCGATTCTGCAGATAAAGCAGCCTGCAGACTGAGATACAGAAAGGACTGCACGTTACAGCTGCGCCACCAGGGGGCGCGCTGTACTGGGGGAACTCGGACACGTAGGCAGTATCTCGAGCCAAGTAGCTAAGCTTATGAGTTCTGAGACACCAACCCCTTTCCTCACGGTAAATAAAATCCCCCGGCTTCTGTTATGCACAGAGCAGAAACTCTTCTTGCTAGAATGTCGTAAGTAAACCCCGTATTTAGCTATTGCTGTGGCATTTGCCTCGAAGTAGTGACAGTGGTGAATGGAAAAGTCAGGGGCTGTGTGTGTGGTGCAGGGCTGCTGAGCTCACATTACTGTTTTCTTTGCGTTAACAAAGGTATGAATTCTTCAACAGCAAACCTTTCAGAAACGAAGGGTTCTGAATGGACTTATGACCAGCAAGCCAGAATGTCCAGGTTTTCTTACTGGGTTAATCTAAGGACGTCCAATCCTCTGGCATTGTGGACTCCCCACTGGTCTCCATCGCAGGAGGACTGTAACAGGGAAACCCATTTTGTGGCTACTAAATAATATTTAAATAAAACAGAAGACCCAGGTAGCCTTGGGACTGCTCACAAGGTGGATCACAGCCATCACTCAGATCTCCAGCCGGCGAGTCCAGAAAGATTAGGAAAGCGTCCTAAGGTCCAGGCCTGGTTGATAAGATGGTGTGTCGAGGGCAAAAGCATGCGTGCATGTAAGACTGACAGTAACACGACCAGAGGTGCGTCTTTACTATAATGAGCCACCCCTGTGAAGCTCTTCTCTCCTCAGGAAAGGGGTTAGGTTCGACTCAAGGGGCTCCGGGTCACTAAGACTCTGGCCAACAAATACCGGTTCAGCTCTGCAACCTTAACGACTTCGCTTTTCTAAGGAAACAAGCGCTCAGGATAGGCGAGATGGCACAGCAGGCAAAGGCGATTGCCGCCAAATCCGAGAAAAATCCCATCTAAAATTCTAAACTGAGATCCTCGTAGCAAGAGTGAGCCTCCTGCAACTTGTGACCTCCACGCGCATCTGTTTCTGTCACACGCACACCCCCTTACACAGGGTGAGAATGGGGAGGAAGAGGGAAAGGGAGGTTATAATAGTAAGAAATAAGTTTTCAAGAGCAGCACTGCCACCGAGGCTCAGTCCCTGGGACCACCGCGGCTCCCGACCTGGCGGAAGCACTTCCGCCCCCATCCATGATGGCGGGAGGGCGGGGCGGGGCTGGCAGGCGGAAGCGGCCGGCGGATCCCAGGCTCAGCACCATGGCGGCGGTGGCCGCCTCCTCCGCGCTGAAGCGGCTGGATCTGCGTGATCACAACGCGCTCTTCGAGACTCATGGAGCGGAGGAGATCCGCGGGCTGGAGCGCCAGGTTCGAGCCGAGATCGAGCACAAGAAGGAGGAGCTGCGGCAAATGGTGGGCGAGCGGTACCGCGACCTGATCGAGGCGGCGGACACCATCGGCCAGATGCGCCGCTGCGCCGAGGGGCTGGTGGACGCCGTGCAGGCCACCGATCAATACTGCGCCCGCCTCCGCCAGGCCGGCACCGCGGCGCCCCGGGTCCCACGGGCCCCGCAGGTCAGTCCGGGATCCGAACCTGCCACGTCCCTCCGCCCCCGCCGCCCGGCGGACCCCACCCCTCACCTTCCGCCGGAGGAGCCCGCCCCTCACTCCGCCGTACGCTCCGGGGAGGCGTCTGCGGGCCTTCCTCGGGACGCTGGTCCGCTGCCGATAAGTCAGCCGGCCTTTTGCTCCAGGAGCCTTTCCCGGACTTCCGGACGATTCCCTCGCCTCCCGTGGGTTCCCTGCGCTCTCCTTCCCTTTTAACTGAAAACGCCAGGGGTCTCTCGACAGTCAAGAACACATCTCTCCCTCGCTCACACTTTCCTGTCAAAGTCATTCTTTCCTCATCCCACCCTGCGCCCGAGCTTGGAGGACCGGGGGAGGGTAGCCTCAGCCGTCAGGCTCTCCCCATGTTAATAGGTGAACAGTTTCATTTTAGGCAACGAAGGCTGGTTTAGAAAATTCAGGCCATCCTGACAGCCTCCCCTGGAACATCCTAACATTGGATGTCTGCCTAGGATTGAGCAGAGGGCGCGGAGGGTGTGAATAGCTTTAACACAGGAGAGCTTACTATAACAAAAGAAAAAAAATTACAAAAGCACACAAACCCATATGTAGAGCCAGCTTTCTCGTGCTACCTGGGTGTCAGAAAACCCAAGCCAAAAAACTAGGGTCGTATAATGAACGTACCCAAAGATAGGCCAAACTGTGTCAGCCTATCATTCCCCAAGCTATACATTAAGTACAGTCTCTCTTCTCAAACAGACTTAGCTGGCTAGCTTCAACTGTGTAGGCCTAGTCTTAGAAATGTGTTGATTTTTGCCAGGCGGTGGTGGCGCATGCCTTTGATCCCAGCACTTGGGAGAAAGAGGCAGGCAGATTTCTGAGTTCGAGGCCAGCCTGGACTACAGAGTGAGTTCCAGGACAGCCAGAGCTATTCAGAGAAACCCTGTCTCAAAAAACCTTTAAAAAAAAAAAAAAAGAAGAAGAAGAAGAAAAAGGAATGTATTGATTTTCATAGTTATGGCTGATGCATGCATAACTATGGGATGCCTTCTCCATTCAAATCATAAACAGGAGTTTCCCAGTCCTTTCCTGGAGTTTACGAATTTTTTAATATGAATAATTTAGAATGGCAGTAGAAGATAGTTTAGCATAAAGGTGGTTAGTCACCAAAATAATAATAGTTCTGAAGGAAGAAGTGCGTTAGGTGTGACTCCTCCCCAATAAGGACAACAGATTTGGAACACTGACATCTCCGGCCAGCTATGCAGCTGTAACAAAATATGTAACGCTGGATAATTCATGAAGAATAAACATTCATTTCCCCGCAGTAATGGGCCTGGGAAGTCCGAGATCAAACTGTTAGCTTCTGATGTTTGTTGGGGGCCTGCTTGCCTCCCAAAGCAGATGGGGAGGAACACAAAGAGCCAGAGCTAGCCCCCTCCCTTGCCCGCACCCCACTACTGAAGACGGACTGGCGGTGAGAGGTCGGTGAGAGGCCTGGAGACTCAGCCAGATGAAGGATCTGGTGCAGGGTGGGAAAGAACAATCAACAAGAAATCTCTGGTGAAGAGGAAGGAGGAAGCAGGAAGCGTGTATGAGGCCTCCCTTCCACCTAGAACCAGATGGGGAGGTGCCCCGCCCTCCTACCGAGAACCAGATGGTGAGATGCAATTTGGTCAGACCTCAGTGCCCTGCAAGCTGAGTGGCACTAAGTGTAATTTAATGAAAACGTCAGGTGTTTTGGTTTTTTAAAGACAGGGTTTGTCTGTGTAGTCCTGGCTGCCCCGGAACTCTATGTTGACCAGGCTGGCTTCTTTCTAACTCACAAGAGATCCGCCGGCCTCTGCCTCCTGAGTGCTGAGATTCAAGGTGTGTGCTACCACACACGGCAACGATTCAGATCTTAAAGCATTCCCCACCGTCTCCCACACCTTCTCCCCCACGCCTGTGTAAACGGAGCTGTGTTCACTCTTTCGATGGTCTTGTGCCCTTCAGCCACAACCACAGTCCGAGAAATTCTACAGCATGGCCGCCCAGATTAAGCTACTGCTAGAGATCCCCGAGAAGATCTGGAGCGCCATGGAAGCCTCACAGCACCTCCAGGCCACCCAGCTCTACCTGCTCTGCTGTCACCTGCATAGCCTGCTGCAGCTGGACTCCTCTAGCTCCAGATACAGCCCCATCCTCTCGAGATTTCCCATCCTCGTCCGGCAGGTGGCAGCAGCCAGCCACTTCCGGTATGTTTGGTTAGCCCCAGGACTCACTCAACCCCTACAGGCAGGGGTAGGGTCTGTCTGTCTTTTCTCCTTATACACTGAGCCACTTCACTACGCCTTGCTGATCTTTGTGAGTCTTTCTAGGTCAACTATTTTGCACGAAAGCAAGATGCTGCTCAGATGCCAGGCCGTGTCGGACCAGGCTGTGGCCGAGGCCCTGTGCTCCATAATGCTCCTGGAGGAGAGCTCTCCCCGCCAAGCCCTCACAGACTTCCTGTTGGCCAGAAAGGCGACTATTCAGACACTCCTGAACCAGCCTCATCACGGTGGGTGTGCTTGTCTCAAAAATATGCTTCTTCCGCGGGGAATTGGTGCAGTGCGTCCCGAGGGAGTCCGAGGCAGCGTTCTGGGTTCGTCCTTGCTAACGGGGGACTGGTTACAAGAGGGTGCCTTCTTCTTACAGGTGCTGGCATCAAGGCCCAGATTTGCGCTTTGGTGGAGCTGCTGGCTACCACGCTGAACCAGGCACATGCCCTCTTCTACACTCTACCAGAAGGCGTGCTGCCTGACCCATCCCTGCCCTCTGGCTTGCTTTTCTCTACCCTGGAGACAGTCACAAGGCAGCATCCCACGGGTGAGCTTGTCACCTTGTCCCTCATGCATTCAACTGATCTGCCATTTCCCAGCCACTGCGCCATGCTCTGGCGGGGTAAAATCAGTGAGCCGGGAACATTCAGACCCCTGCTTTGCGGATCTCGAAGCTTAGTTGTAAAAGGAGGCGCTGAACCTTCCGAGGTACATGCAGGTTGCTGCTTGGTGTCTGCCATAGTTGATGCTGTGGATGCATGGTACCAGTTGCTTAGGAACGCTGGAAGGATCTCCCTAAGCCAAGGAGGACTTCCCCGGAAAAGTGATGTTAAACCGAACTGAAGGTCCAGGGGCGATAGCGTGTGACAGAGGGAAGAGAGAACCACGTAAAAAAGACGAGGTCCCGAGCCCTGAGATGAGGGTGTTGGTGTCACTGAGGAGCTGAAGAGCCGGCAGAAGGTTTTTAGAGTGAGGGGAGGAGCCAAGATGGCCGAGGCATGGCCAGGAGGCAGGGAAGGTGCAGCCAAATGGGAGGTTGGACCTTATTCAGAGATCAGAGCATCCTTCCATGGCCGCAGGCTTAGCGTGATCTTCTGCTGTATGTCCCCTCCACCCCGCATCTCATACTTCTTTGGAGTAGCATTTTTCCCAGTTACAATTTAAATATTTTTGTGGCAGTGGTGTCCTACAGGGCAGAGAGGTGCAGAGGGCTAACAGGAGGCTGTCACCGTGGCCCAGGGTAGACAGGATGAGGACTTGGGTTGGAAGGGGGCCAGTCAACCTCTGTTGAGAGGACTGGAGATGAAGGATCAGCAGGGGAGCACGTGGGAAGGGGTGTCCACGTGAACTAGAAGAGGAGCCGTTTGGGGAATAGGATGGGTTTCCATTTGCAGATGAGGCCCTGGAGAACACCGAGACCCTGAAATGGGCCTGAGGCGTGAGCCAGGAAGGTGTTCCCGCGGTCACCTGCCTACGGCATGGCAGCAGGTGGCAGCCGTGTACCCACAGGGATGGGTGTATCAGTGAGCAAAGGGACAGACCCCTGGAAGGGTAGGGCTGCAGGGTCAGGTGGAGCCATCCGTCGCATCAGCAAAGGCCGAAAGGAGGGCGTCCAGGCTCCTTACTACCAGGCGCTCATCTTTGAGTGAAGCCCCTTTCTTACGCCTTGAGACACACACCGCCCACCACCACCTTACCACCCCCATGCTGGGATGTACTGATTTATGCTTTTTGTAAAACATGAGTACTGACTGACCCGCCCCGGCATAGGAAACAGACATGCACACTCTGAGTGGCCTCCTCAAGGGTGCAGTGAAAGGCACTGGCCACGCCCGTAGGATGACCAAGAGGCTCAGCGCAGGACAGGTTATCAGCGGTTGTTCCCTTAGGTCTTCAGGCGACCTAGGATGCTAAGGGAAGGGAAACTTTCTTTGGCAACTTAGGCTCTGTTATTAAAACATCGATGACTGGTGGGCACAGTGGCATGCACCTGTAGACCTAGCTACTTAGAAGACTGAAGCGAGAGGACCACTGGGGCTCGGGCTTGGAGACCAGGCTAAGGGACATGGCAAGACCCCACCTCAAACACACACACACCCACACATGTGGGGTACGCATGTGCACACATGTACACACACACACACACACACACACACACGAAGACTATACAGCACTCCTCCCCCCATCCTTCCCTTTTTTGCCCTCCTTTCTCTCCTCCTGACCTGTACTGTTCTTAACCAGCAGCACAGCAGAGTGTAGGGCAGCTGCCATGAACAGAGACTGACATGCCCTGTACTCTAACCTCTTTTCAGTTTGACCCGCCTTCTCTAGGGTGGGTAGGATGGTGGGTGGTGACACATCTAGGTGTTTGGAAATACCCTCATGGGTTCGTAATTCTCACACTGCTGTTAAAGCCCCGCCTGGATTCTCCTCACTTGGCCTTTCTCTAGGAAAGGGCATTGGTGCCCTCCAAGGGGAGATGAACCTGTGTGGCTGGTTCAGACACCTGCCCGCCTCCGTTATCGAGTTCCAGCCTGTGCTACGGACCCTCGCTCATCCCATCAGCCAGGAGTACCTGAAAGACACGCTGCAGAAATGGATCGACATGTAAGCAGGCCAAAAGCACCGGAGCCTTCCAAGGGGCCACACCTGGGAGGCATAAGCTGGCTCTCAGCCGTGGGGCAACGTGCCACAGGTCTGCCACCCACCCAGGATACACTGCTTCCTTTGGATCCTTAGGACCTACGGAGGAGGATCAGGAAGCTGTTTTTTGCTGTGGGCTAGACAGAAGGCTCAGCAGTTAAAGAGCCCTTGCTGTTCTTCCAGAAGACTTGGGTTCAGTTCCCAGAGCCTGTAACGGGCAGCTCATGTCCACCTACCTAACGCCAACTCTAGGGGGAGGCTGTTGCATGTGACCTCTGAGGGCACCTCCATTAATGCTCTGAGCTTTGGTTTAATGTGTTGGCTCGGAAGCTGTGCCACAAAGCTCTAGACTAAAGCTGGCCTGCTGAGAGTGCCGCAGACGGCCAGCGTCCGTCCAGCTAGAAATGTGCCGGCATACTCAGGTTGGAGGTTCAAATGGAGTCTTAAGAATTTTTCCTAACAGTGATGTGAAAGCCACAAATGGAGGCCAGGTGTCCTGGCCCACGCCTTCAATCCTAGCATTCCAGAAGCAGAGGCAGACAGATCTCTTTGAGTTTGAGGCCAGCCAGGAATACATACCCAGACAACCTATCTTTAAAAACAAAGTCAGGAATCCAGTACAGCCTAAGGAGAGCGGTCTCATTACAGGTGCAATGAAGACATTAAAAATGGAATCGGCAATCTGCTTCTGTATGTGAAGAGCATGAAAGGGCTGGCAGGCATCAGAGACGCCATATGGGACTTGCTTACCAACGAGTCTGCCAGCCACAGCTGGGAGGTGGTGTGTCAACGGCTCCTGGAGAAGCCGCTCTTGTTCTGGGAGGACCTGACGCAGCAACTCTTCCTGGATCGGCTGCAGGTACAGTGGGCATCGAGTGGACCACCTCACCCTCGAGCCTCCTGTGGCCTTTGACTGTTAAAAAATTCCCTCATTTATTGAACATTTTCTTCCCCTATTTATTTGGTTAGTTGGTTGGTTGGTTTTTCGAGAGACAGGGTTTCTCTGTGTATCCCTGGCTGTCCTGGAACTCACTCTGTAGACCAGGCTGGCCTCGAACTCAGAAATCTGCCTGCCTCTGCCTCCCAAGTGCTGGGATTAAAGGCGTGCGCCACTGCCTGGCTCTTTCCCTATTTCTTACCAAACCTAGATCTCCTACGAGAGAAGGCAGCAGGTTGCTGTCGGACGCCCCGCAGTGCTGCTGTCCTTGCCCTTTGCCATACTGCGTTTTCAGAACTGGTTCTTTTTCTCCTCACTGTGACCAAATGGCTGGCAGAAATAACCTGAGGAACAGTGTATTAATTTAGCCCAGAGTTGTTTGAGAGTTCAGTGCATGATTGCTTGGCTGTTTTTGAGCCAGTAGTGAGACAGAACTCATGACCAGAGTATGTGGTAAAGACTCTTAACCTCATGGCAAACAGGGAGCAGATGGGATGGGGGTTGGGGGAGGGGGACAAAGATACAAATCCTCAGAACACACCCCAACGTCCTTGCTTTAGTTAAGCCCACTCCAAAAGTTGCCACAATCTCCCTAAGTAGTTCTACCAACTGAGAGCACTTGACACCCGAGCCTGTGTGGGCATTTCACAGTCAGGCTTTAAGTGGTCACTGTGAGTGTCGCAGAGAACGTTCTGAATGCCAGGATAAATTGCCATTTCAACTCATTTGGAAATTTCTGTTAAGTAACGATGCCTAAAACTCTGCCCTCGCTCTCTGTAGACGCTGACCAGAGAAGGCTTTGAATCCATCTCCAGCAGCTCCAAAGAGCTTCTAGTCTCAGCTCTGCAGGAACTGGAGACCAGCAACTCCGCATCCAATAAGCACGTCCACTTTGAGCAGAACATGTCTCTCTTCCTCTGGTCCGAGAGCCCCAACGACCTGCCTCCTGATGCCGCCTGGGTCAGCGTAACAAACCGGACTCAGTTTGCCAACAGTGGCCTCTCCATGAAAGCCCAAGCAATTAGTCCTTGTGTCCAGAACTTCTGTTCTGCCCTGGATTCTAAGCTGAAGGTTAAACTGGATGACCTCCTGGCCTACCTTCCCTCCAGTGACACACCATTGCTCAAGGATGCTGCCCTCATGCACCAGGCTAAGAACTCTGCCTTTGACAGATATGCAGATGCCGGGACCGTGCAGGACATGCTGCGTACTCAGTCTGTGGCCTGCATCAAGTCTGTTGTGGGCTGCATTCAGGCAGAGCTGCAGACCATTGAGGAAGTCACACAGGACCAAAAGGATGTCCTTCACAGCACCAAGCTGCACGCGGCCCTCTTCATGGCCAGACTCTGCCAGTCCCTGGGAGAACTGTGCCCTCACCTAAAGCAGTGTATTGTGGGAAAGTGTGGGGGTTCTGAAAAACCTGCCAGGGAGGTGAGGGCTCTGAGAAAGCAGGGAAAGGGGAAGGCTCAAGACGTCCTTCCCGGGCAGGCCCAGTGGCAGGAAGTGAAGGAAGCCCTGCTCCAGCAGAGCGTGCTGGCCTACCGGGTCTGGAGCTCCGCACTTGTGAAAGTGAGTCACGGGACGCCTTGGTCTTACACCAGTCTTGCTGTCCTCAGTGAGGTCTAGAGGCAAGTCATGCTTATCTTCATAGCTGCTGTAACGTCCAGGCAGCTCAGATGTAAGCTCATCCCTGTTCCTCAGCCTAGATTTTGTTCTGTTTTATTTTGTTTGAGACAGGGTTTCTCTGTGTAGCTCCGGCTGGCCTAGAACTCACTCTGTAGACCGGGCTGGCCTCCAACTCAGAAATCCACCTGCCTCTGCATCCCAAGTGCTGGGATTAAAAGCGTGCATCACCGCCGCCCAGCCACCTCAGCCTAGATTTTACAGCATGCTTTCTTTTCGCCAGGCTGGACAGGGAACCCTGCTTCTTGATTGTGTCAGTACCACAATCTTCTGCCAATCCCTGGGTCTCCCACAGGTGACACTTAGTGTCACCAAAGGGCTAGCAGCTGCTACTCCTGGCTGATTGTTAACTGGCTGGCAGAGTGCTGCTGGCTGCTTACCACCCACACACTGGTCATTCTAAACCAACACCACAAAGGCCCTGGGGAGCTGACTCGGCCATTCTCTTTTTTTTACCACTAGTTTCTGATTGGTGGATTCACTCGGTCATTGCTTCTAAGTGACGCTGGTTCGGTCCTGGCCACTGCCACCAATTGGGATGAACTAGAAATTCAAGAGGAGACAGAGTCGGGGAGCAGTGTCACGTCTAAGATCCGCCTCCCTACTCAGGTGAGTTCCTCCCGCTGTCACAGGTACTTGGGCTGCAGGAGGGAGCAAACTGCTCTGGGGAAGCAGAATGGTTTGGAAAGCCATTTGCATGTGTACCATCTGAACTGGAGAGGTCAGAGGTCAAGGCAAATGATTTAGTGAGGGCTGCATGTGGCCTGCTGGATGCAGTTAGCAATGTGGTGGTGTTCTCATCTTTCAGCCGTCCTGGTATGTGCAGTCCTTCCTGTTTAGCTTATGCCAGGAAGTTAATCGGGTCGGAGGCCATGCCTTGCCAAAGATCACCCTACAGGAGATGCTGAAGGCCTGCATGGCCCAAGTCATAGCTGCCTACGAGCAGCTCACAGAGGAAAACCAGATAAAGGTGGGTATCCAAACAAACGGACCTTTGTCTCGGATCTGGGTGGTTTGCTTAAAGGGTTCAGAATAGAATCATTGCCCAACCCAATGCCACGCTCCATGTTTTCAGGAGAGGTATTCACCTCTGCGGGATGACTGTCAAGGTCAGATGGCATCACAAAGTTCACTGTTCAGGGCTGGTGGTCAGGGTAAAAGCTTTCACAGTGAAGGGAGCTGAGTTTCACCCCAGTGCCACCATTTGTCCATACAGGCTCCGGGCAAGGCTTTAAACCCCTTGATTTACTCAGGGTCAACCGTGAGAGGGGGATGGCGGAAGCTATGGCACCGAGAGGTTCCCTTTAGGATGGATGGGGAGGTCCTAGCCTCTCAGCCTCCACTGCGCCTGTGCCTTTAACCCTTGACTCACCCAGTTTCACTGGGAACGTTTAAAGGCAGTGATCCTAATTTGGTGGAAGAATTCATTGATCTCTCCTGAGCCTCAGAATTCACGTACCTCTCCTCAGGCAAGAAGCCTTGCCTCTTTGCAATCGCCACCTTCATCTAGGAGCCTGCCTTTAAGGGCCGGGTCTCTTCCATGCTCTGAGATTTTAAGACCAGGGTTCCATTTAACACTATTGAGACAGACCCAGCCCTGTGGGCGTCAGTAGCACCTTCTGAAACTGCGCCAAGCTGTAGGACCAAGCGGAACCTTTAACCGTCCATGGAACCTTGTAAGAGTCACCCCTCACCAGCCAGCCTCCACTTGCAGAAAGAAGGGATGTTTCCAATGACCCAGAACCGAGCCCTGCAGCTCCTCTACGACCTACGCTACCTCAACATGGTTCTGACCAGCAAGGGAGAGGAGGTGACGAGCAGCCGGAGCAAGGCGGACTCCAGGTGACTATTCCTCCTCGGGCACCCCCCCACCCCCCAGACAGCCTCGTCCTGATGCAGCTAATGGACAGCACCCTACTTAGGAGGCATCCTCTTGGGATTTCCCTGTTTTATAGTGGTGGGAGAAGCCATACTTCAAGTCCAAGATTTAGATCTTTGTCCAGGCCAGCAGCAGTAAAGAAACATAATCTTGCGCTGTGCTAATAATATCTATAAGCTGAATGAATACTTGGGCAGCCCCGAGGCCATGCTAAAGGGAAGCAGCTCACTGTGGTGTCCTGTGCCTCTGCACTGTAGTCTGACGCCATCTGAGTCCTTTCCGTAGCGTGTGCCGGTGTATGGCTGCAGCTAAGCTAGACTGTCCGGAGATGCCCCCGAAGCCTGCCACATCCTGCACATTGATTAGGTTTCTTTTAAACAGCAAGTTGCTGTGTAACCAGTGGGTTAAATACTACCTGGTGAATGCATTGCACAGCTAGGTGAAGCCAGCAGAAGCCCAGTCCTGTTGGGAGTGGCAGGCTCGGACTGGACACAGCCTCCTGTCTGTCTAAGAACACTAAGCAACTCAGCCGGGTAATTCCCACCTGGGGTTACTGTCGTAGTAAAACCCTGCGGGGTTTGCTTCCTGTCCTGAAGTGTGTGGAATATGTTTAAACTTTTCCCAGAATTGAGAGACTGACCGACAGGCTGGAGGCCTTCATCGACCCTTTTGACCTGGATGTCTTCACACCGCATCTCAACAGCAACCTAAACCGCCTGGTACAGCGGACCTCAGTGAGTCGGGTCACAGCCATGCTCAGTGTAACCAAAGATGAGACTCAAGTGTTTTGGGTTCAGATTACAAACCTGCTAGAGTCCTCCTTGCAAAGGAGTGAAATTCAAAAAAAAAAAAAAAAGAGCCACTTCTAGAAGAGAATTAGCTGTGAACTGGGACAGCCGTGTTAGGAGGTAAGGGTTGGTGAAGTTTTATTTATATGGCCTCACAAAAAGGGACCATGGGTGCCAGTAGGATGGCCTGGTGTGTAAATGGAGGTGCCACCAACTGCCACCAGTTTCAGTCCCCAGGTCTGAAGACACTGAGCTCACAAAGTCATCGTCTGACGTTGTGTGTGTGTGTGTGTGTGTGTGTGTGTGTGTGTGTGTAGGTGAATGGACAGGCACAAGTATGCTCACATGCTCACGCGTGCTCTCTCACACAGAAGGAGGGAAGAGGGAGGGAGGAAGGGAGGGAATGAATAAATAAATGTGGGCTGGGCATGGTGGTGCACGCCTTTAGTCCCAGCACTCCAGAGGCAGAAGCAGGTGGATCTCTAGGAGTTGGCGGCCAGCCTGGTCTACAGAGAGAGTTCCAGGACAGCCAGGGCCACACAGGGAAACTATCTTGAAAAGTTAAAAAGAAAAAAAAAAGTGTAACTTTTAGAAAAGAACTACATGGCTTTGAGATTCTTGCCCATGGTACTAAGGACTAATTTTGAAAAAGGTAACATTTGGGACTGGCGATATGACTCAGAGGTATAGAGCACCGACTGTTCTTCCAGAGGTCCTGGTACCCTCTTCCGGCATTCAGGCAGAAAGATATATATATATATATATATAGATATATATATATATCTATAAAATAGACCTAAAAACAAAAAGTTAACACTTAAAAGTATATTCACCCAAACAATGGTTAAAATAACCCACAGTCAAGTGTGAGGGGCTCGCTCAGTGGTACCCCCCGTGCCCGTCGTTTCTCACCTGCAGGTTCTGTTCGGATTGGTTACTGGCACAGAGAATCAGTTTGCCTCCCGGAGCAGCACATTCAACTCCCAGGAACCCCATAACATACTGCCGCTGGCCTCCAGTCAGATCAGGTAAGTTGCTGAGGGGGCTATGCCGGGCCTGCTGCCTGTTCCCCACAGTGACATCTTCTTTCATGTCTTGAGGTTTGGACTCCTTCCGCTGAGCATGACAAGCACAAGAAAGGCCAGGGCAACCAGCAGAGGCATCGAAACCCAAGCCCAGGTCAGTGCCAAAGAGGCTCTTGTGCTCCTTCCAGCCCCCCTCCCCGACCTAGCTCCCCACCTCCCACCAGCTCTTTTAGAAATAACCAACTAGGCACCATGCGGCAATGCACTAAGGCTGCTTTTAATGGCGGCGCAATAAAGTACAAGGTTTCACTAGCTTGAGCTCATAGAAAGATGCCAATTGACTCGAGCAAACAGCCTCAAAATAGAAATATACCCAGAGCCAGACCGCAGGCTATGGAGACCACACAGCACACGATAGAGATGGCCTCTTGTATTCTATAGGGTGAGTGACTGTTGACTGGCGCCCGACACTGTGATCAGAGCATGAGAAGACCTTTGTCTTCAGATGGTCTCACCTATGGCTTTAGTTGGGTGGGAGATGGGAAGAAACGTGCTTCCTCGAGCACTGTTTTAATACATGTTTTGTTTCAGTAGGACACCGTCCATTAAGCCTGCCGGAGCCCTCCTGGGTATTTCTGGATTGTGTGGTGTACATGTGTGCTTGACAGCCTCTCTTCTCATAGCACTGTTTGCCTTACTGTTAGAATTCCAGTTATGTATCCTTTCCCACATTCCTTGCCAAAAACCCAGTAAGACCCTGCGTCCTCAGCAAAAAGCTGTTTTTAAAATCTGGAAACAGTCCCAAAAGGGGGAAAAAAACCCTACTTTCTGAACTGCTTCGTGACAGCAGTTCCTGTGTCACAGGGCTGGCCCCTCCATGCTGTGGCCCTCAGAGCAGGCCAGGGAAGGCATTGCATGTTCACTCTTCCTGGCATGGGCCTCCTCCAGACTGTAGCTGTGTCACATAGTAACCTGCTCTGGTCCAGTTGTCCCTCTTACATCTTTCTCACTAGAGCCATCCCCACGCCTCAGCGCTGTTGCCTGTGCTGTGTGGCCTCTGAGTGGGGTGCAGTGAAGGGGACAGGCAGGAGGCTATGGGTGCACGCTTAAGGCACTTCCCTCTTCATCTAATGCAGGTTGGCCCCCCGGCACTCTCCCGTGCAGGCGACCCGGTGGCACAGCCTGGCTCTTCATTCAGACAGCTTGCAGGCGAGGAAGACGACTCACCTGCACCTTCGCTATTCAAGCTTGCCTGGCTCTCTAGTATGACCAAGTAGCATGAGAACAGTGCCCAGGCTCTCTAAATAAATACTAGCGCATTGTTTTTCCTAGCGGTGCCTCTGCTCATGTTTCTACACCACACCAATCTTTCCAGTTCCGATGATAGGATGCGGCCCCCTGACAGGGCATGAGTTACAGCCTCACTCTTCCTTCAGCTATCAGGCAGCTTGTACTTTGTCTGCACTGACCACTGCCTTGGCTATGGGCACTACAAGGAGCTAGTAGCTAAGCTGTTAATACACAAGTCCGTAACAGTTCCTAGGTATGCCTTGACTTGGAGAACTGCAGTGTTCTCTATAGCGTTTAGGGTACAGACTAGAAGAAAATAGATACGGAAGTGATATTCTCCCTGGAAATTCAGATGTAAAATGGAGACAACTAGGAAAGGTGCTTAACTTCCACGGTCTACAGAGGGGGCGGCTGCTCTGTTCCAAGGGAGAGCATGTCCACAGACAGACATCTAAGAGGTAGTATGGCAGTTAGCGTCAGTGCAACACTGAGTCAAGCTTCCTATATTTAGGGAGAAAACTTACAGTTTTTTTTCATGGAAACTAGATATTCTTTACTAGTTTATTGAATTAAAAACCTTAAGACCCCGCCTTTTTAAGAGGCTCTCTACACACAGGACAGCATCTAGTTGACAGATGTGGAAATCAGTCAGAGGAGACTTCCTTATACACTGCCACGATGTAGATTTGATGCCTTTTCTCAAAAGAATCCTCTAAAAGAATCCTCTAAAAATTGCTCCCAAGCCCCTCTGAAATCGCAATAGTGCAGCAAAACCCCAGTAAACAGCTGCCTGCTGACCCAATACTCAAATATAGACTGAAAGCCAACAGGCATTTTTTTTTTCTGTGTGCAACTTTTAAAAACAAATCATTAAGTTGAAATATCCAATCTGCACAGTGCTGTCCCTTCACAGAAGGCAAGAAACTGCCGGAGCATCATGTCGGAGGCCGGCCTCGGTGCTGCAGGCTGTGAAAGTGAGCCTCCTTCAGGGTCTGGTTGATGTGGAAATAGAGGCCTTGGCACAGTGCAGACTGCTCAGGCATCGGCTGGGGGGTGCTGGGGCAGGATCCGGGGATGATGTGGCTCAGGCTGTTCTCTGGCCCACTGGCCCTGTCTGGGCTGTTGATGCTGCTGCTGCTGCTGCTACTGCTGCTCCCGCCGCTGTCGCTGCTCGAAGACTGTGAGGAAAAGAAAAGACAGGGTCCGACAATGAGTCGCGTACTAAGAGTCTTCTTTATAACAGCGGAACAAAGCCCCACTGTGTCCATGCCCACGCCTGCATATCCACTCATCTCTGGACAGTCACCTAAGATGGCTCCACTTCCTTGCCACTATGAAAAAGAAGGACAACGATAAACACAAATGTGTCTCTGTGGTGGGACACAAAGTCCTTTGAGTACATGCCCAGGAGTGGGCCATATGGCAAGGAAAACAAACACAGGAATTTTGCATGAAAATGGATGGATCTAGATAGTAATATCAGTTTCTAGATATGATCCCAGAATTCATGTGAGCCGTGGGCATAGCTTGTCAAAGTAAGGGATGGAGAGAAGGGGAACGTTTTAAGGAAGTGAGAAGGATGGTGTAAAGAAACATGGGAAAGGGACTCCTGAGCACGACACAGTAGAGGAGGTGAGAAAAGAAAACTCTCAAAAAGAATCTTGAAAAGCCATAAAGAAATGGTTACTGTATGCAGTCACAGACGCTGGCTTCACACACATAACTACCCAACAGCAGGAAGTGTAGGTCTAACCCAAGCAGGAACCTGGACCTTACCTCCAACTACAGCTTATTCCTTCGCTCCTCTGTGTGCTCAAACCATTCACCCACCATTTCCAGTCATCAAAGGTGGTTCTCAGCTAAGAGACAAATATCAGCTACCGTATGGGGGAAAGAAAAGGTATACCCATCCACAAACTCAGAACACAGGTAACCGAAAACCTGCATGTAAAATAACATCCTATAACCACTCAGTACACAAACTACACTAAAGAACTGGGCTGTCACTCCTGCTGCCACCATGTGGGTGTGTGCCTGAGTACGCACCATGTGTCCTCTAATGAGCAATGATCTCATCAAAGCAAACACACAGAAACATGTCTGCCTGTATTAAACTAGTGAATTTAATACTATTAACTAGTATTAAAGCTGCCTCTCCTTCTGAAAAGGAATTAAAACCTAAGGAAGGAGTGCAACCCTGAGCTGGTCTAGAATTTTGTCTGAAATTGGCCCTTTGCTATATCCAATGTATGTGCAACCCTGGTCTAGAATTTTGTCTGAAATTGGCCCTTTGCTATATCCAGTGTATGTGCCCTTGACGAAGGCTTTTGCTTTGAAATGTTTACATCTGCGTAAAGTCTACACAGGAGAGAAAAGACTGTAAAGAAAATAGACCAAATAGTTAAAAATTTATAAATTATAAAAGGTTATAAATGCTTTCCCCTACCCTCTCCCATCACTTTTTCTGTAAAACCATTATATATTTCACTTTAAGGACAGGTTTATAAAAGCTTCCAGATCTGTATTTCAAGATGACTAAGTTCTAGCTCTATGCACAAACACATACATAGCTAACTCATTGGAAACAAAGCGGTCACTGGTATATCCTAAACCCACTTCTCCGTAGGTGACCTGAGCTGTCACACATAGGCATATATACCCAGTGTTCACAAGGCGTGTCTGCCATTAAACTAGAACTCAAAAGGATTCTAAGAAGTCAGGTGGCAGAAAGGACTGGAGTTAATTTTCTTAAGCCTTAACTCAAAGCCAGCTGCAAAACAAAGTTTACAAAGGCAGGCCTTTCCAAGCTACCTTAACATCCTAGAGTGGGTCCCTGTACGTGAGAAAGCTGTGACTATTTAAGCAGGCCACCACCCTGGATCAGATCCACTCACAGAAAGCTCTTTCCTCCTAGTCTGCTTTCTTTACTATTTTTTGTTACAGGCACTTCCTGAAAATTAAGGCAAGAACTAGAATCCGTCTTTAGTAAGTCAAATTTGCATGTCTAATTATATGCATTTCAAACTGTAATAGCCAAAATGACACTCCAGAAAAGATGAAAGCTCAGTAACAGGTCAGGGGAGCTCTCCAACTTTTTTTAAGTATCCTTTAACTCACTGGTCTGGCTGGGGTTTCCTGAGCCGCTGGCCGTCCACTGTGTATACAGGCTGCCCTGGTATGCAGAGTGCTGCTTCTCCTCACGCCCCCATGGACAGGGATTACAGGATTAGCCACCATACCAATGCTCTAGTTCAATTATTTTGTTTCCTAGGTTCACTTTTAAATCTTGCAACTCTATTCATGGTGACATGGGTAAAATGTCTCACAAACAAACATCTAGCAGAACTGGTTACATTATAATGCATCTATTACAAATGTATCGCAAAATTATCCTCAGCATTACCAAATACCAAAAACCTACACATCTACAAAGTCTCTTTCTTTAGACTGAACCCTACATACAGTGTATGGGGCAGGGTTATTGTTTTATTTTTGTTTTCTTTTTTCTTTTTCTTGAGCTGGCAAGATGGCTTAGCAGATAAAGCCACTATTTGCTACCAAGCCTGACATCCTGATTTTAATCTCTGGGTCCCACCTGTTGGAAGAAAAGAACCAATTCCCTCAGAAGTTGTTCTTTACACATACACAATAAATAACTGTAATGAAAAATCTTTTTAAAAATATTTTCTTTTCCCCACACCTAAAGGTGGACATTTGGACACCGAGTTTTTAAAAGAGAGAGCATAAAGCTAGGTGGTTAGGAAGTGGAGCTGGATCTGTGAGGAGTTGGAGATTATAGGAAGTTGGGGATCAAAGCATTCTGCATGAAATTCTGAAAGAGTTTATAAAATATTTTAGTTTAAAAACAAACTTTATGGGGCTGGAGAGATGGCTCAGCGGTTAAGAGCACTGACTGCTCTTCCAAAGGTCCTGAGTTCAAATCCCGGCAACTACATGGTGGCTCACAACCATCCATAATGAGATCTGATGCCCTCTTCTGGGGTGTCTGAAGACAGCTACAGTGTACTTACATATAACAATAAATAAATCTTTAAAAAAAAAAGTGTAGAGTCATACAGCTCTGCACTCTCGTTGTCTTTGCTAGGACAGTGTTATTGTAAAGTCTGAATTTAAAAAAAAAAAAAAAGAACCAACTTTATCATATACATACTGTGCACATCAAAAAAATCTGGAAGACACGGGTAGCAAGGCATGTAGAATTTGGATTTTCTATATTATTTAATTAATTTTCCTTTTTAAAATTCCTGTGTGTGTGTGTGTGTGTGTAAGTTTATGTACACAACATTCAGGCAAAGCCAGGAGGCCACAGAGGGCATCGGATGCCCTGGACTGGAGTTACAAA